>NC_138978.1:96379385-97003267 GCF_964341445.2 Mesoplodon mirus | reverse complement strand
TCCATTGTATGAATATACGAACATTTATTCATTCACCTATGTTTATAAACGATTGTTTCAGTTTTTACATATCAATTGCCATATTAATTTTATATAGGTCTTTTTATGGATATATGTTTCCATTTCTCTTGAGAATAAGTGAGTAAATATAGTAAATAAGACTATAGTTCCTGGGCATATACTTAAACTTAAAAAAACTGCCAAAGTTTTCCAAAGTGAATATACAATTTTATACTACACAGAGATATATAAGAGTTCTAGTTGCTCCATACTATCAACAACATTTGGTGTTCTTCGTTTGTAATTTTTAGCCATTATTATGGATATACAGTGGTATTTCCTTCTTAGTATTTTTCTTAATGTATTCTTTTATTATTGATATTTTATTATTGATGTATTGATATTCTTTAGAGTTTCAATATATAAGTTCTTTGTAAGATATGTATATAGATTGAAAATATTTTCTCTCAGTATGCTATTTGACTTTTTATTTTGTTTTAAATGTCTTTTGATAACCAGAAGTTTTAATAATTTTGATGAAGCATAGTGAATCTCTTCTTTTTCTTTGTAGTTGTTTTTTTTGTCAAATATATAAATAAATTGCTTAATCCAAGGCTGTGGAGATAGTCTCCTTTGTTCTATTTTCTATACTTCATAGTTTCAGCTTGAAGTTTATGTTTGTAATCTATCTCAAACTTCTTTTTTGTACCATGCAAGGTAGGAGTCAAGATAATTTTTTAATATAGTTGTTCCAGAACCATTTGTTGAAAAGACTATTTTTACTGAGTTGCTTTGATGCTTTTGTTGAAAATTAATGTTTCAAATATATGTGGGTAATTTTCTGTCCCTGTCCTGTTCCATGGTCAATTTATATATTCTTAAACTCAAACTAACAAGATTTGAATAATGTAGCTTTTATAAAAAATCATGAAATCAGGTATTGTGTATTTTCAAACTTTACTTTTATTTGTTTGAGATTGTTGTGTATACTCCTGTCCCCTTGCTTTTCCATATAAAGTTAACTAAGTATTTTATGTTTTATTTTGATGCTATGTAAATTAATTTTAAAAATTTTATTTTCCAAAGTTTGTTCCTAGTACTACTTAGAAAGGCAATTGATTCTGCATGTTAACCTTGTATTCTATGACCATTATAAATTCACTTATTAAAGCAGTTTTTAGAGACCTTTTGATTTTACGTATATACTACTTAGTTATCTAAAAATAATTTTACTTTTTAAACTTTTTTTGCCTTTAATTTTATTGCCTTATTTTACTAGATGAAATTTTCAACAAGATATTGAATAGAAACGACAAAAGCAAACATCTTTGCTTATCTCTGATCTTGGGTGGGGAATCATTCAATATTTTACCATTAAGTATAGTGTTATCTCTAGGTATTCCAGAGGTTGTCTTTAATAGAATAAGAAAGGTTCCTTTATTCCCGGTTTTCTTGGTGTTTTTAACATATATATCATTGTTGAGTTTTGTCAAATGGTTTTCCTGCATTTGTTGAGATAAGCATACGTTGTTTTTTTTCTAATTTATTCTGTAAATTTGGTGAGCTACACTGATTACTTTGCAACTAGTAAAGCTTTGCCTTTCTGGGATAAACTCTACTTCATCTTTTTATATACTGATGGATTTGATATGTTAATATTTTGTTAAGAAGTTCTGCATCTAAGGTCATGAGGGATACTGATCAATAATTTTACTTTTCTGTAATGTCTTTGATGAGTTTTGCTGTCAGGATTTGTTGGCATCATAAATTGAGTTGGGGTGGAGGTCTTCTATTTTTTGAACTAGTTTACCCATGATTGGTATAATTTCTTATTTAAATGTCTGCTAGAATTCACTAATATAATCATCCGGGCCTGCAATTTTCTTTCTGGTAAGATTTTAATTACCAATTCAATTTCTTTAGTAGATACGGAGCTATTCCCATTTTCCATTTACTTGGTCACCCTTGATTCATCATGTTTTTCCAAAAAATTCATCGTTTATTGACATACAGTTATTCATAGTACTCCATTTTTTTCTTTTACTATATGGAGGTTTTATAGTAATAGCCTTTCTTTTATTCCTCATATTGATAATTGGTGACTCCTTTTTATTTTTCTATAGTCAGGTTTATTATTATTTTATTATGATTTTAAAACAATCAACTTTTGGAGTTGCTAATATTATTATATGTTTATCTTATTGATTTCTGCTAACAAGTTTCTTATTTCTTTCCTTCTAATTCATTATGTTTAATTTGCTCTTCAGGTAGAAACAGATTTTAAACATTTCTAATTTTCTAATATTACTATTTAAAGCTCTGAATTCCTCTCTAAATACAGATTTAACTGACTCTGTAATTTTTTACATGATGTATAACCATTAACAGTAAATTTAAACGATTTTCTAATTTTACTTGTGATTTCTTCTTGAGGCATGGATTATTTAGAAATACGTAGCTTATTTTCCAAATATTAAAATAGGTGAGGGAGATTAAGAGGTACAAACTTCCAGTTATAAAATAAATGAGTCATGGATATGAAATGTATAGTGCAGGGAATATAGTCAAAAATAATGTAATGTCTTTGTGTGGTGACAGGTGGTAACTAGTCTATAAGCTATTTTATTGTTATTGATTTATAATTTATTTGTTTACATTAGAAAATGTACTCTGTAAGACTTCAGTCTTCTAAAATTTACTGAATCATATTTTATTATCCAGCATATGGTTTATTTTGGTAAGCATTCCATTTGAATTTGAAAATAATGTATGATATGGAATTGTGGGGTGTATTAATTAGAATCAATGTTGTTGACAATGTTATTCAGATACTCTATATTTTTACTGGGGTTTTTTTGGTTCAATTATTCTATTAATTATGAAGAGAGTAGTGGAAATTCATCTACTTTGTCTACTATTTTCATTAGTTCTATCAGTTTCAGCTTCATTAAGAAGTGAAGTTCTATTATTTGGAGCATATACACATTTACAGTTTCAATCTTTTCCTGATTAACTAACTCTTTTGTCATTAGGGAATGTCTCTATCTCTGGTGATACTGCTTTTCTTATAGTCTACTTTGATATTAAAATCACTATATTGGCATTCAAAAATCTGTTTATATAAAGTTTATCATAGAAAGAATGTATTTAGGTCTTACTTTTCATCCAGTCTAATACTCTCTGCCTTTCATTTGGAGTATTTAGCCTATTTATATTTAGTATAATTATTGATATGGATTTAAGTCTATCCTTGTATTAGTCAACAATTTGTCCCATTTTGTTGTTCTTGTTTTCCATTTCCAGTCTTCCTTTAGTTGAATCAAATAGTTTTAGTATTCCATTTTAATTTATCTACTAGCTTTTTAGCTGTATCTCTTTTTATTATTATATTTTTAGTGGCTGCTCTAGGAATTACAAGATATAATCTTACCACATAAAAATTTAATAATTTCCAAGTAATATTCCACTTGTTTTTCTGGCCTTTGTGTTACTGTTTTCAGATATTTTACATTTATATACCTAATAGTAGTGTTATTAATATTTTTGTTTGGCTTTAAGCCATCAGTTTCCTTTAATAAGATTTAATGGGGAGAAAAGGTATTTATTCCAATTTTGACCATTTCTGTAGAAACAGTTCCCTTCTGGTATCATTCCACATTATGTTAAAGAAGTTTTTCCTGTCATACAAACCTTCTCTCAGTCATCTCAGCTTTTGTTTAACTTTTGTATTTTCCTTCCTTTACAGTTCACAGTCGGTGCTGCTTCTTGTTCAATGCCTGAAAACAGTTTTCATGTATTTTGTCCATATTTGTAGGTATTTTTAATGAAGGGCAAGTCTGGATACAGTTACTAAGTCATTGCTGAAAGCAGAATGTATCACTTTTATTTTAGTAATTATCACTCTCCTATAAGAAACTATGGCAGAAAAGAATAGCAAATGGCCTCAGACTTCTCATTCTAAAGTTTACATATAGATTACTCATTGGATCTGTGTGTATTAAGGAAGTTAATTTAACCTGTTGCTGTCAGTAGGAGATAAGGTATAATTTAAGCATCTTATTTCATTTTATAAAGTAGATGAGACTTGAGCTCCTTCTATTAAACCCAAGAAACCCTTCTACAAAAAAATAAATAAATAAAAAATAAAATCAAACAAAATTCCACCAAAAACAAAAAATAAAAAAAAAACAAGGAAAAAAATTTAAGGTTGTACATACCTTTCTTTGTAACAAGTCAACAGACAACTGTGTCATAAGGGGCATTTTTCTATCTGCAAAGGTTAGGGCAAGATTAATATTATTGAGAATAAGTATGGGCCAAATGCCAAGTTTGATCAATTTTGCATGCTTCAAGTCAGTAAACTCTTAGACTTCCTATTATACACATGAGAAAACTGAGGAACAGAGATGTTAACCAACCTTACCTTGGTCAACAGTTAGTAAATTTTAACCTGGGAATAGGAACACAATCTCTTTAAAAATTAAAGCACATTTACCAAAAATACACTTTGGATACTCTCTAGTGATACTGTCATCAAGCAAAAGTTCTAGCTACGATAGAACAAGATTATAACTAAAGAAAGTTGACAATGTGTGGTAAAAAAGAAAATAAAGAGTGGAATCTTTAGTCAGGAATTGGCCACTCAAATTCTTTCAGCATGCAGCCAAATGTGCACCTGCATAATTACAAAAAAATTTTAAGGGTCAGTAAAGAAAACAGGTCTGCCTGTAGCCTTTTTGTCTTCCATTGGTTGCTACTTGTTCTATTATTTCCAAAGTTTTCAGTGACTTTCAAACGGTTCATGATGGATACAAGAAGATGCTGAGAAAGTGCCTGAGAAACTGCCATATGGGAAGGTTCTGAGAGGGAAGATAAAAATTCCATCTCTTCTTCAAATAGAACTGCTCCATTTTTAACACTTTTATAAATTTGACTTCCTACTACATTTTTAAAAGTTTTGTTGCTTTAAAAAAACGGAAACTACTGAACAATGGATTCAAGGAGGTTTCAAATATTTTAGATCCATTTCTATGCCTGACCTCATAAGCTCAATAGAAGGATTCCAGGAGGCAACAGTGGCATGAGGGAAGGAGGTCAACCATTTTACAGTCATTTCATAATGTACTTCCTATTTTAAGTCATAGAGAAATATGGCCTGTGAGGTCAGATAACAGGGTTTCAAAGGGCTGTGTTACCTACAGAAAGTGACTGGCTGCTGCAGGAAGGAACCTGATTGGAGCACCAGGATGTCCTGTCCTAAGTTAGCCTTTCCCACCACCTCCACACTTTATAAGGAAAAACAACAACAACAACAATAAAGAAAAATCTCCCCTAATGTCATCTTCAAAAGCTGAGAACTCTCATGCATGTATTTTTAAAACAAAAATCTTTCAAAAATATTTACAAGAAAAATTATGCCATTATTCACTGTAAAATGCTCATGATACAATCTTATTTCTCTTTTCTTATCCTAATACAAAACTGAATTTTTTCATTTACTGAAGGACATACTACTTTCTGAGAAAAGGCAAACTGAAAACACAGTTTTCCATAGTAGACCTAAACATCATGTTTCTGATTCCATTTACCCCAATGTACGTGGTTAACTTAGTGATTGTTATTTATGTATTTTTGAGTATGGTATTCTCTTGAAACAAATATGAATTGCACAGTTAGGCAATAAATATATTAAAATTAAATTTCCATAGTATCTCTAATACCTTACCTATTTTCTTTAAACTTGATAATTAAAGCCTTCTTTAAAATCTGAATAAACTATTTCTTTTTCATGTGCTTTTTCTTAGAGACTCAGGGATACCTTGCACTATTCAAGGTTATTATGGCTCCTGCTTGGGCTCCAGGGACAAGATAGATATTCTTCTTCTGCCTGTCTTCCAAGGAGATGATATGAGTAACAGGATACAAAATAAAAAGGTCTCTTGGTTAGGTGATATATTTGTGCTTGGCAAAATTACAGAGCTATAGAATTATGATAATTACCTCTTACCCTAATCTCTTTTCTCTCTTTCATTATCATCATTTCCTTTCTACCTATTAATAACTATGCATTACCTTGGAGGACAAATAATCCTGGGATATCTGTTATGTTATTAAAGTTAGGGAAATCTTCCTCTTTCATCACCCCATCTCTAGCATTTTCCGAGGCATATTGTAAACAATTAATACATTTTTATTGAACTGGACAGATTCTGGTTCAGGAAAGAATCTAACAGTTCAGTATAAATCTAGCATAGATTCAGAATAAAAAATAACTTCCTGAAACCTTCCTGAATCTATTACATTAACAATCAGTAGTAGAATTAAATCATATTTATTTTTGAAAATAGCTGTTCTATAAGTTTGGTGAGGTCAAAGAGTAAACTTTGTAAAGAATTTTCATCATAATTTTGCCAATTATTTAATATTCCCAGCATTTTAAAAAATGGATGGTATATAAATCAATTTATATGCAATTTGCTGGAGATAAAAAGAAAGTAAACTGTATTTGTTTGGAGGGTACCAGT
Source organism: Mesoplodon mirus (assembly GCF_964341445.2). Lineage (NCBI taxonomy): Eukaryota > Metazoa > Chordata > Mammalia > Artiodactyla > Ziphiidae > Mesoplodon > Mesoplodon mirus. The sequence goes on along the minus strand of NC_138978.1, from coordinate 96,996,743 downwards.
ATACTTAGATATAAGCATGCAAATAATTGCAATGCAGTTATTTGGAGATTGCTATATAAATGTGTGCATATAAGGATCATAAGGATATGAAACAATGAAGTAAAGCAAAGGCAGTCAAATAAGGGCTTCCCAGGAGAGGTTGCTTTTGAATGGAACTTAGGGGAAGAAGGAGTTGTGAGCATATGCAAAGTCATGACAATATAAACAAAAAAAGTAACACATTCAGAGAATATCATAGAGATTGTCAAGGATGAAAAGACATTCAGTAAAAGATAGAAGTACAAATTTTGGTAATAGAAATGAGAATTGCAGAAAGTTAAAAGACAGGGAACATGTTATGAAAATCCCTGTAAAATATACAAATATGATGATATTTGACCATAAAACAATGCTAAGTCACTAAACTGAGAAATAAAAATAAACTTTTTCCTTGCTTTAAAATATCTGCATTAAGAATGAATAAATTCTCGTTTAAAGAATAATAGTTAATGATAAATATTTTTCAAATATGTAATTTTAAATAGCTGTCATATTCCATTGTACTGTATTTAATAATTCTTGCCTATATGTTACTTAGATTATTTTTTAAATTTCACAATTTTAAGTACAACTGAGAAAAACAGATCAACGATTATTTCTTTAGGACAAGTTTCCACAAAAGGGATTAGTAAATATTTAAGGTTTTAAACTTCTGGTACTTGCTATCAGATTACTCCAAAGAAAGAGGATACCAATTTATATTCCAACCACCTTTATCCCTTAGTCTTACCTGTAATTAAAACCCCAAAACTGTATCATTATGGATGCTAAAGCTAGTGGGTTAACCTTTCGTAACAAATAGGGTTTTACAAATCTTTAAATACCTTCCTGCAAACGTAAATTATAAGCCAAAAATAGTGATTTCAACATAGAAAAACCTAGCAGATAGAACTTCAATCAAGTAACTGAAGTTGATATCACCAGTAATAGATAAAACAACAAAATTCACTAGAAAGAACACAGCCTCACTTTCATGGTGTTCCTGCCAAAATATACATATACACTGATATAAGCGTGAGGAAACATCAGACCAACCCAAATCAAGGGACATTCTATGAAACAAACTAGCCTATAAAGTTCAAAGAGGCAAGATCAAGAAAGGTAAAGGAGGGGGAAAAGGAGGGAGACAGAGGGAGGGAGACAAGCGAGAGAAAGAATGATGAAGTAAATGAAGTAAAATGTACATAATTGCTGACTATGGGTAAGAGGTATTTGGGAGTTACTTTTACGATTGCAGCTTTTTGTAAATCCAAAATTATATCAAAATTAAAAGGTTACAAAAATCGTCAATGTGATAGAAACAAGCCATAACTTAAAAAGAAAAAAAATCTGGTTAAACATGTTGTATATTACAAGCAGTCATCACTTGTCATGGTATCGTGAGATCGTAATATAAATGTGCAAACTGAAAACACATAGAGAATTTAATAACCAATGGGAAAAACCAGGATCATTCCATGATCTTTACAAATTGTTGTTAGATTTAAAATCTCTATTAATGTCAGTTATAAATGCATAGGGAAATGAAATAACCTGATATTTATTTTGTGCACTATAATTTAGAACATTAGAAACATTGAGAATTAAAGTGTTTTCTTTGTAAAGCCCTATCAAGTGTAGTTTGAGGAGCATTTACCTTTCTATGACTTGTCAAATTGTCTTACTCCTTCATAAGTTTGAATCAGCTCCAACATTATATTATTTATATTTTCAATGCCATAAAATATCTCCAAATGTTATTTAATGTGAATTTTTTTGCTGGTGTCACTTCCTCTGGGACATCATCATCATTTCATCAAGATCACTTTCCTCATTTACGTTGACAATTTCACCTTCATTAAACTCAGGTGGCTGCGTATCTAGTCTTTCTAATAGTGTCAGTGTCAACATTCCCATAGTTGGCTATTTCTTCTATAACTCCATTTACAAATTTCACTTCCAGTGCTATTTTGTTTCTTTGTTGCTCTTTCCTTTTTCTTTTCTTTTCTTTTTTTTTTTTTTTTGTGGTACACGGGCCTCTCACTGCTGTGGCCTCTCCCGTTGAGGAGCACCAGCTCCTGATGCGCAGGCCCAGCGGCCATGGCTCACGGGCCCAGCTGCTCCGCGGCATGTGGGATCTTCCCGGACCGTGGCACGAACCCGTGTCCCCTGCATCAGCAGGGGGACTCTCAACTACTGCGCCACCAGGGAAGCCCTGCTCTTTCATTTTTATTGGCCTATTCCCACTTCTGATTATTAATTTTTGTAAAATGTCAAGTGGGTTTATTACTGGAAGAAAAGGAGGCAATACAAATACATATTTTGCTCTCTGTATACAAACTAAATAAGAGCTGCACAGTGACCAATCACTGACAACTTTGAATAAAGTGATATAATGGGTCACTGATCGTGATATGGGTCTGTTATAATTTGTGAACTGAAGAGCTAGCACAGAAATGTGTGTTTTATGCATTTACTAAGAGTTATTACACTGTGGTAATGGAAATTTGAACCTTGTTGCTAAAGGACTGGTATTACTTAACTAAACCATGGTAACTGAAATTTGTGCATTTAAGAACCATACAAAAAAAGGACACTCTGTACTTTCTTCATGATGTTAATGGAAAAAATACCTTAATCTTGATAATAATGAGTTTTTTAAGTAGATAAATATATTTTGAAAATTCTTTGATATGACATGCTTGAATTCCCATCAATTCACTGTGGCTACTATGACTTTACAGAAACTCAACTGTGGGTCAGAAAACTGGAGTTTTACTTTTAGCTCTGCCACTAATGTGGCAGATGATGGAGATAAATCATGTAAATTCCTTTGAACTCTTGAGACATCTATTAAAAAAAATTGGAGGGCTTCCCTGGTGGCACAGTGGTTGAGAGTCCACCTGCCGATGCAGGGGACACGGGTTCGTGCCCCAGTCCGGGAAGATCCCACATGCCGCGGAGCGGCTGGGCCCATGAGCCATGGCCGCTGAGCCTGTGCGTCCTGAGCCTGTGTTCTGCAACGGGAGAGGCCACAGCAGTGAGAGGCCCGCGTACCACACACACAAAAAATAAATAAATAAAAAATTGGAATACATTTTTTTTCTAGGACAGTTCATCATACTCCTATTGTCCTGGCATTGTTATTTAAAGCTACCCTTCCACTCTAAAAATTGTCCCAATTGGGATAATCAATTATATAGCTTGTCCCCCACCCAATCTTTTCTGTGTCAAAGTTTTGTCTCCATGACAGAACACAAATGCTATTTGTAACACAGTAGTATTGGTATTGCAAAGTTATAACTGTTATTTACAATTATAAGAATATTAAAAAACAAAACAACTTTAAAGATGACCTTTAAATATATTCTCAGGTGCAAAACTCTATTCTTCCTTACATTTTCTGTGTCTTGTATATTTTTGCAAGTGGTACCAAGTTCTTATAGATACTGAAACCCTTTATCACTTTTCAATACAAACTCACTTTTACCACTAAAAAGAGCTCTATGAAATTCACTTGATATTACAAAGCATATTATACCTGTTGACCTGTCCTATGTTATAGAGCACCAAGCAGTAAAATCCCATATAGAAAAGTGATCTAAGTCAGGACTTCTGTACCTTCCTGGTTTTGCCTCTGACAGGTCTGAATTGAGAAACATGATGATATTGGTTTATAACTTGAATTATATATTTAAAAAATATTTAGACATTTTTATGTGGTTCAGAATGGGGGAACAACAAACAATGTTTAGGTGAAAGAATTTTAATTTTACTTGATATATCAGAAATGTTCCAGCAATTTCATTGTAATTATCTCCAACATTTACCTCAGACAATAGCGTTGACAAATTATAATAGTAATAATCTTCCTACAGACCTGTGATGTTTCTAAATCTAAATGTTAGGCACAGCCACCCCTAATCATATCTTAATGTTCACTCTAAGTTACATTCAAACAGAGAAATACTGCATAAATTTTGATGACAATAAGTTATGAATTTAAACAAGATACACATTATTCTTTCTTTACTGAAATCCTGAAATAAATACCAGAATGTTTTATCAAAAGTTATTACTTTATATCTAATGTTTTATATATTTGATACCAGACATAATCTTTCTCATCTTTCTAATCAAGTGCAAATTTAAAAATTTGGGGTTGAAGATCAATATGAACCAAAAATTTGGTTCATATTTTCCTTTGTAATCTTTGCCTCTTGACATAGCATATTTGCTTATTTATAAGATTATTTATAGAAAGATTTAAAACTTTTAAGCCCTACTTAATTTGATATCAATGAAGAGTAACCCCCCAATTAAATATCAATATTTAATTTGATATTTAAAATATCACCTTTACTTCAAAAAAAGTTTTATAGTTATATGAACATTAATATGTCCTGGAATTTCTAGGTTCTGTATAACATAACATATAATTCCATAATTTAGTGCCTTATTACTAAGTTCTAGGGCCAAAATTTTATGTAGAGTATACAAATTATATAATAATGAAGACTGTTATAGTAAATATGATTTATTTCAAATATATCCTTTATACAAAATTTTGGTCAAAATTCTTTAATGGAACACATATACAAAAATGCAATGTATTATAAAATTCTGGCAATCTTCAACTATTCAGTTAGCCATTTTCAAATGTGGTGATTTTTAAATATTTGACTTGATCAAATTATTACAGCAGTCCAGTATTTTTAAACAGTGGTTGTTACAGAACACTAAACCTTCAAATTACTTGTACTGGCCCAACCAAGTAACTTTGCTCTTACTCTCATATTCCAGTGTAAAATGTAGGTATCAGATTGCATTATTTCCAAGGTTCCCATCTTCCGTAGTTTTTTTTAAATTTTTTACTTTTTTTTATTTTTGGCAGTGTTGGGTCTTTGTTGCTTTGCGTGGGCTTTCTCTAGTTACGGTAAGTTGTGGGGTGTGGGCTTCTCATTGTGTGGATTCTCTTGTTGTGGAAAACAGGCTCTTAGGCACGTGAGCTCTAGAGCATGTGGGCTTCAGTAGTTGTGGTGTGCAGGTTCAGTAGTTGTGGTTCTCGGGCTCTAGAGCACAGGCTCAGTAGTTGTGGCACACAGTCTTAGTTGCTCCGTGGCATGTGGGATCTTCCCAGACCAGGGATCGAACCTGTGTCCCTTGCATTGACAGGCAGATTCTTAATGACTGCACCATCAGGTAAGTCCTCTTCTGTGGTTTTGTAAGAGGCTCAATAATAGCATTCCCAAATCCCAGAGTTACTGAGACATTATTTATGATTGTTTTGTGTTAGATTAAAATTTTTTAACTTATCCATTTATTTATTTAAAAATTTAGAATTCTTACATATTTCCTCTATTACCCAGTGTCTGTGAGAAATCACAAAAATATGTTTTTTAATGGTTTACTACCTGTAAGAACATTATGTTATATAATTTCAGTTACATCGTCTCCCTTAATCCTCTGAATGTTTCCAAAGATGGAAATATGGTTATCATCCCTATTTTAAAAAAAATAAGGAAGAAAGAAAGAAAAAAAGGCTTAGAGGCTTAAAGAGACTAAATAATGATGTCATGTAGCTAATGAGTACATGGTAGGGACTCAAGCCCAGATTTGTCTTCATTAAAGTGAGCACCCTTTAAACAATGAATTACAGTATGGAGTGGGTTGGAGATTTTACTTTATTTTAAAAATATAACCAATTTTTTCTAAACCTGACTTTGGTTTGACAATTATGAAAAATATTACATTTGAGGCTTTCTAGCTGCAAAATCTGGGATATCATACAAAAGTCTGAATAGCTAATTTAATGAATATCTTTACTGTGTCTGTATTTAATCCAATGCTACTTTAAGAAGGTGGAACTTCTTAAAATAAATATATGTAAATTACCTGAAAGTAAGTAAAACTTTGCACTTTGAAATAAAAATGATAGAAAGAAAGGGCCTATTTTAAGAGTACACCATGTTCTAATTTGTTTATGACATATTGAGTTTAGGTATCATTTTTAGCAAAGTTAATTTTATGAGTAACTGAATAAACAGTTTAAGTGCTTTTAAGAGTTTTAAGAACCACTCAAATCCAGACCTTAATTACTGCTGTAGCTAACTTTTGTCCTAGCCTCTAAGTTTTGCCCTATCTAAAATATCTATTATAATTCTGGCATATTTACTTTTTAAAATATCAACTATGCAAACACCCCTGCATCCATAGGGAAGACAGACAACACTTAAAATCAGTCATTTTAGATATATGACTATGAATATATTACTAAATAGCTCTCTATCTTTTCTTAAAGTAAAATTACTGCCTAGGATTCTTAAAACCTGCCACTTAAACCACAGAGTGCTGAAATCTTGAAAGACCAATATTCATTTTACCTTTTATGCACCAAATCCCCTCAATGGGAATACTCTCCCTGTTTCATTTATAAATATTGCCCACTTGCAAATTCAATTCAAGCATCAGCTCTTCAGTGTTTATTGAGCTGGTGATATTTCTTCTTTTGTGGCATTGGGCTATTTAACTTTCTTTGTTCTTTAAAACACTGTATAGAGCAGAAGCAAGAAGAACTACAATCCTGCAGCTGGTGGAACAAAAATCACATTCACAAAATAGATAAGATGAAAAGGCAGAAGGCTATGTACTGGATGAAGGAACAAGATAAAACCCCAGAAAGAAAACTAAATGAAGTGGAGATAGGCAACATTCAAGAAAAAGAATTCAGAATAATAATAGGGAAGATGATCCAAGACCTCGGAAAAAGAATGGAGGCAAAGATCAAGAAGATGAAAGAAATATTTTAAAAAGACCTAGAAGAATTCAAGAACAAACAAACAGATATGAACGATACAATAACTGAAATGAAAAATACACTAGAAGGAATCAATGGCAGAATAACAGGCAGAAGAACAGATAAGTGACCTGGAAGACAGAATGGTAGAATTCACTGCTGCAGAACAGAATAAAGAAAAAAGAATGAAAAGAAATGAAGACAGCCTAAGTGACCTCTGGGAAAACATTAAACACAACAAAATTCACATTATAGGGATCCCAGAAGGAGAAGAGACAGAGAAAGGGGCAGAGAAAATATTTGAAGAGATTATAGTCTAAAATTTTCCTAACATGGAAAAGGAAATAGCAACCCAAGTCCAGGAAGCACTGAGAGTCCCATACAGGATAAACCCAAGGAGAAACACACCAAGGAACATAGTAATCAAATTTGCAAAAATTAAAGACAAAGAAAAATTATTGAAAGCAGCAAGGGAAAAACGATAAATAACATACAAGGGAACTCCCATAAGGTCAACAGCTGATTTCTCAGCAGAAACTCGACAAGCCAGAAGGGAGTGGCATGACATATTAAAGTGATGAAAGGGAAGAACCTACAACCAAGATTACTCTACCCGGCAAGGATCTCATTCAGATTCAATGGAGAAGTCAAAAGCTTTACAGACAAGCAAAAGCTAAGAGAATTCATCACCACCAAACCAGCTCTACAACAAATGCTAAAGGAACTTCTCTAAGTGGGAAACATAAGAGAAGAAAAGGACCTACAAAAACAAACCCAAAACAATTAAGAAAATGGTAATAGGAACATACATATCGATAATTACCTTAAATGTGAATGGATTAAACGCTCCAACCAAAAGACACAGGCTTGCTGAATGGACACAAAAACAAGACCCATATATATGCTGTCTACAAGAGACCCACTTCAGACCTAGGGACACATACAGACTGAAAGTGAGGGGATGGAAAAAGATATTCCATGCAAATGGGAATCAAAAGAAAGCTGGAGTAGCAATACTCATATAAGATAAAATAAACTTTACAATAAAGAATGTTACAAGAGACAAGGAAGGACACTACATAATTATCAAGGGATCAATCAGAGAAGAAGATATAACAATTATAAATATATATCCACCCAACATAGGAGCACCTCAATACATAAGGCAACTGCTAACAGCTATAAAAGAGGAAATTGACAGAAACACAATAATAGTGGGGGACTTTAACACCTCACTTACACCAATGGACAGATCATCCAAACAGAAAATTAAAAAGGAAAAACAAGCTTTAAATGACACAATATACCAGATGGATTTAATTGATATTTATAGGACATTTCATCCAAAAACAGCAGATTACACTTTTCCCTCAAGTGTGCATGGAACATTCTCCAGGATACATAGAATCCTGGGTCACAAATCAAGCCTCAGTAAATTTAAGAAAATTGAAATCATATCAAAAATCGTTTCTGACCACAATGATATGAGATTAGAAATGAATTACACGGAAAAAATGTAAAAAATACAAACACATGGAGGCTAAATAATACATTACTAAATAACCAAGAGATCACTGAAGAAATCAAAGAGGAAATGAAAAAATACCTAAAGATGAATGATAATGAAATCACGGTGATCCAAAACTTATGGGATGCAGCAAAAGCAGTTCTAAGCAGGAAGTTTACAGCAATAAAATGCTACCTCAAGAAACAACAAACATCTCAAATTAACAATCTAACCTTACACCTAAAGGAACTAGAGAAAGAAGAACAAACAAAACCCAAAGTTAGTAGAAGGAAAAAAATCATAAAAATCCGAGCAGAAATAAATGAAATAGAAACAAAGAAAACAATAGCAAGGATCAATAAAACTAAAAGCTGGTTCTTTGAGAAGATAAACAAAATTGATAAACCATTAGCCAGCCTCATCAAGAAAAACAGGGAGAGGAATCAAATCAATAAAATTAGAAATGAAAAAGGAGTAGTTACAACAGACACCACAGAAATAAAAAGCATCCTAAGACACTACTACAAGCAACTCTATGCCAATAAAATGGACAACCTGGAAGAAATGGAAAAATTCTTAGAAAGGTATAAACTTCCAAGACTGAACCAGGAAGAAATAGAAAACATGAACAGACCAATCACAAGTAATGAAATTGAAACTGTGATTAAAAATCTTCCAACAAACAAAAGTCCAGGACCAGATGGCTTCACAGGTGAATTCTATCAAACATTTAGAGAAGAGCTAACATCCATCCTTCTCAAACTCTTCCAAAAAATTGCAGAGGAAAGAACACCCCCAAACTCATTCTATGAGGCCACCATCACCCTGATACCAAAACCAGACAAAGATACTACAAAAAAAAGAAAATTACAGTCCAATATCACTCATGAATATAGATGCAAAAATCCTCAACAAAATACTAGCAAAAAGAGTCCAACAGTACATTAAAAGGATCATACACCACAATCAAGTGGGAGTTATCCCAGGGATGCAAGGATTCTTCAATATATGGAAGTCAATCAATGTGATACACCATATTAACAAACTGAAGAAGAAAAAACATATGATCATCTCAATAGATGCAGAAAAGCTTTAGACAAAATTCAACACCCATTTATGATAAAAACTCTCCAGAAAGTGGGCATAGAGGGAATCTACCTCAACATATTAAAGGCCATATATGACAAACCCACAGCAAACATCATTCTCAATGGTGAAAAACTGAAAGCATTTCCTCTAAGATCAGAAACAAGACAAGGATGTCCACTGTCACCACTATTATTCAACACAGTGTTGGAAGCCCTAGCCACGGCAATCAGAGAAGAAAAAGAAATAAAAGGAATACAAATTGGAAAAGAAGAAGTATAACTGTCACTGTTTGCAGGTGACATGATACTATACATAGAGAATCCTAAAGATGCCACCAGAAAACTACTAGAGCTAATCAATGAATTTGGTAAAGTTTCAGGATACAAAATTAATGCACAGAAATCTCTTGCATTCCTATACACTAATGATGAAAATTCTGAAAGAGAAATTAAGGAAACACTCCCATTTACCACTTCAACAAAAAGAATAAAATACCTAGAAATAAACCTACCTAGGGAGACAAAAGACCTGTATGCAGAAAACTATAAGACACTGATGAAAGAAATTAAAGACGATACAAACAGATGGAGAGATATACCATGTTCTTGGGCTGGAAGAATCAACATTGTGAAAATGACTATACTACCCAAAGCAATCTACAGATTCAATGCAATCCCTATCAAATTACCAATGGCATTTTTTACAGAACTAGAACAAAAAATTTTAAAATTTGTATGGAGATACAAAAGACCCCGAATAGCTAAAGCACTCTTTAGGGAAAAAAATGAAGCTGGAGGAATCAGGCTCCTTGACTTCAGACTATACTAGAAAGCTACAGTAATGAAGTCAATATGGTACTGGCACAAAAACAGAAACATAGATCAATGGAACAGGATAGAAAGCCCAGAGATAAACCCACGCACTAATCTATGACAACTAATCTATGACAAAGGAGGCAAGGATATACAGTGGAGAAAAGACAGCCTCTTCAAGAAGTGGTTCTGGGAAAACTGGACAGCTACATGTAAAAGAATGAAATTAGAACATTCCCTAACACCATACACAAAAATCAACTCAAAATGGATTAGAGACCTAAATTTAAGACCTGACACTATAAAACTCTTAGAGGAAAACATAGGAAGAACACTCTTTGACATAAATCACAGCAAGATTTTTTTTGATCCACCTTCTAGAGTAATGGAAATAAAAACAAAAAATCAAAAGAATAAAACACTGTATATTATAATTTTTAAAATACACATAATATTTGGTAAGGTCTAACGAGTATAACAGATACTTATAATTATAAAGAAATATGGGCAATTCCTAACAGAAGGACAACTCTAGAATGGCCCAGGAGTGCTTGATTCAGTGACAGAAATTTGTTCTAAGATACTAATTATGTTACTTTTTAAACATTAAATAGTTACCCTTTAAAAATGAATAGATTGGGCCTCCCTGGTGGCGCAGTGGTTGAGAGTCCGCCTGCCGATGCAGGGGATACGGGTTCGTGCCCCGGTCTGGGAGGATCCCATATGCCGCGGAGCGGCTGGGCCCGTGAGCCATGGCCGCTGAGCCTGCGCGTCCGGAGCCTGCGCGTCCGGAGCCTGTGCTCCGCAACGGGAGAGGCCACAACAGTGAGAGGCCCGCGTACAGCAAAAAAAAAAAAAAAAAAAAAAATGAATAGATTAAATAACATACTCGAATTATTTGAGAACCCTGAACTATTCATTCCCCATGTCCCACATCTATGATTGTTTAGAGGTTCAAGTTTGTCCTTTTCATTCATTCATCTGTCTTCACTAGGTCAAATACTTTCAGTTGCAGAGCTTAGAGTATATGATGTAGGTCTAATATTCCCAGAAGGAAATCTCAATAAGGAAATCACAAAGCAAAATTTTGCCTATACTTTTGACACTGATTCTGATGACTTGCTTGAAACATGCTCTCTTGATGTTTTTGATTAGAGTCAATGATTTTTTTCGGAGGAGGTAATTGAGTCTTATCTGGACAGTAGCTTAGAATATGATAGCTGAAAAACATTTTGTAATCAAAAGCAGTAAAAATACAGTTGTCAAGCTTTTCCATATATGTCTGTACCATGGGTAGAACTTTCATAGATTTTTTTTATTGTTCAGTAATTTTTCAGAGATTCAGAGGCTCCAGGGTCTGAAAATCCATTCTCCCATTCAGGCATGTATTATTTTTCCTTTGAGGAGACTTTGGATACCAATTTCTTGTTAGGGGCCCTGGAAATATACTTGGTGACTTCCTGGAAACAAGAAGCAGAATGGCCAAATTGAAGAAAGATAGAGGAAATTGCAGACTGGTTTTCTTAAATTCTGTCTTGAAATGCTCCAATAGATGGACAGAGCATACTGACTACATGTGAGGATGAGATACTGAGAAATCAAGGCACATACATATATATCTGGAAAGTCTGGCAAGGAGGAAAATGAAGGACCTAATATTTATTGAGCACATGAAAAGCTGATTATTATATCATTGTGTTGCTTGATAAATCTAGTGTTTTTAGTCACACTGCCTGCTACTTTGTCCTTGTGACAATAAAAAAGTTTTAGTAAAATACTGTCAGGTTTAATAAAAGCAACCATTTGGTGATGAAATCAATTTTGTGGTAAAATTTTTCTGCTTTATCAATTGAATCAGTTATCTGCATTATCAGTTGGATTAGCCATCGTAATTAGCAATGATGGAGAACATCAGCTTGAACCTGTATGTGTGTGTATACTGATGACATCATACACACATATTCTTATTAGTACATATATATACACACATACACACAACTGTATGTATTCCTGTAAATCTTGAAATATAAAAAAGTAGGAATGGTCTCTGATTGTTGAGTTGATTTAAATTTTTTTTTTTGGTTGGCTTGATGATCCTTTTTTTTTAGTTTTTTTAAATTGAAATATAGGTGCTGTACAATGTTATGTAAGTTGCAGGTGTAAAACATAGTGATTCTCAATTTTAAAGGTTATACTCCACTTATAGTTATTACAAAATATTGGCTATATTCCCCGTGTTGTAAAATACATCCTTGTAGTTTATTTTATACCTAATAGTTTGTACCTCTTACTCCTCCACTCCTATATTGCCCCTCTCCCCTTTCTTCTCCCCACTGGTAACCACTAGTTTGTTCTATCTGTGAGTCTGCTTCTTTTTTGTTATATTCACTAGTCTGTTGCACAAGGGTTCCCTTTTCTCCACATACTTGCCAACATTTATTATTTGTGTTCTTTTTGATGATAACCATTCTGACAGGTGTGAGGTAATATCTCATTGTGGTTTTGATTTGCATTTCCCTAATGATTAGTGGTGTTGAGCATTTTTCATGTGCCTGTTGGCCATCTGCATTTCCTCTTTGGAAAAATGTCTATTCAGCTCTTCAGCCCATTTTTAAAATCATGTTTTTTTTATGTTGATTTGAATGAGCTATTTACATATGTCAGATATGAATCCTTTATTGATCATATCATTTGCAAATATGTGCTCCTGTTCAATAGGTTGTCTTTTCATTTTCTCAAAGGTTTCCTTTGCTGTGCAAAAGATTTTAAGTTTATTTAGGTCCCATTTGTTTATTTTTGTTTTTATTTCCTTTACGTTAGGAGACAGATCCAAAAAAATATTGCTACAATTTATGTCAAAGAGTGCTCTGCCTGTGTTTTCCTCTAGGAGTATTATAGCATCAGTCTTACATATAGGTCTCTAATCCATTTTGAGTTCATTTTTGCATATGGTGTTAAAGAATATTTTAATTTTATTCTTTTACATGTAGCTGCCTTGTTTTCCCAGCACCACTTATTGAAGAGACTGTCTGTTTTTCATTGTATATTCTTGCCTCCTTAATGATCCCTTTTTAGTAATCCATTAAGCATCTCTATGTTAACTAAGAACTGAAATGAAGGAGGCATCTAAAATGTTTAAGCAGATATATGTAATTATTATAGAGAAATTTGGTACAAAGTATGGCTCTTAATTAAATGAGAAAACTCTGCATGTACCAAAAATGTGAATAATTTATCTGAAATTTAAAAAATGAACAAAAGTAAATGAGGCTGAAATGAAACAAAAAGAACATAATCTTCTGCATTGTTTAAGCATTTCATCCTAATTATATCTAGAATATCTACCGGAAAGAAACAAATTTTACCTGATTAAAAAAATCTAAGGTGATTCTGAGATTCATTTGGTTTTTAGGAGGATGAAAAATCATGATTTTGTTCATTAGGTTCATTAGGTGTACATTAACAGGAGCTACCTAAGACATGGTTGAAACTTTTGGAAAGTCATTGCTCCACCTTTTATCTTCTAATAAAGAATCTGAGGTAAATAGAATGTGAGATGTAAGGAAATGACGTAGAGTACCCATTCTATGTAATGAAAAGATAATTTGAGGAAGAGTAATAAATCTGGAGTTGCTTTGAGTTATAAACTTGTCCTTTATCTGAGAGAACATGTTTGACAGACCATGTCACAGCTGGTTCCTCTCCACACATCAGTCTCTTGGACGGGAATACACCAGCCAGGAATGAGGACTTTTTAGAAGATGGTGGGGGTGTGGGACTGAGCTGCATCTTCATGGCTTTAGGAATAAACAATTAATAGTAAGAAGGTACCCATGTTAGCCCATATCAACAATGAAATAAAAAGGCCTTAAGAGTAAAAATTCTACTAACCATAGTTCCTCCAAATATAATGGAACATACTAGCTTTCCAAGATCTAATGTGTAGCACAAAAATAAAATTAAAAAAAATACTATTTAAACAGAGTCTGCTTTAGAAGTTCTAGAGGTAATAAAATCAACTAAGGCAACAATAGCTATAATTTATTGTGTGCCTATTATATATTGGTAAATGTGAACTATTCAAAAATCTTTTCTTTAGTATAGGTAAATATTTTATTACCATTTTAAAGTTGAGGAAAATGAAGCTCAAAGAGATTGTGACTTGCTCAAAGCCACATGTTGCATAAGAGACACAACTTATAACTTAAATGAACCCTGATATCACTTCAAATTCCAAGCTCAAACCATGTCAGGATCATTCTGTGACAGTAGTCAAGGGACAGAATAAGAATATTTTAAGATTTTTAACATCTCCAATGTTTGCTATTTTTGTAAATCTTTTTCAAAGTAATAATGGGTAACATAGCTATAGCAGTTTTCTATTGCCTCTGTAATAAATTAGTACAAATTTATGCCTTAAAACACAGAAATTTGTTATCTTACAATTAGGTAGGTCAGAAATTTGAAGTAGGTCTCACTGGGCTAAAATCAAGGTGTCAGCCAGGTTCCACACATTGTTTCAAGCAGTTAGCACATATCAATTTATTTAGTCCATGACCCCCCCCCACACACACACAGAGTTCATATTTTCCCAATGCCTACTTCAGAGAAAAGGAAACCAAGGCAAAATGTGGTTAGTAGCTTGTCTAAGGTCCTGAAGTTAGTGTGTTTGAGCCAGGATAATAATAATTAGCAATAAAATATTTGAAAGCAGGGCTAATGTATGATCTAATTATCTGAGATTTTAAGAAAAAAGTTACTAAGAAAATATATTTGACTTTATAGTTCAGAAGACAGAAACCCAGGAGGGAAAAATAGGTTGTTTCTACTCTAGAAAGGAGAAAAGAGTAAGTTGAAACTCTATGACAAATGAGACTTATAAAGAAACCATCCTAGGTGCAAAGAAATGATCCCAGAGCTAAGATCTTGCTATCTGCTGCCAGACTTCTTGGATAAAAAACACCTGCCATCTTTATTTTCACTCTAACACTCACTCCAGATTCTCCACTATTGAAATGAGATTTCTACCTAGCTACTAGAAAACTACACTTTGTTTCTCTCAGACATGCCCCCTGTAACTGGACTCTACTATCAATTGTCACCCAACTCCCTAGATGATAAGTTTTGTTTGCCTGCCTACATTTCTTCACACTGCATACAGCTGGGTCCCTCAATAGTATTGACCCTGAAGCAGGGTCATTCACTCCTTCATCCTAGACCATTGAGGAGGACAGGCATGTGTCATGAATAGGGTCAAATTTGGACTCCTCTCCCCACCCACTTTATACACACTTCCCTAAATGCACTGATTCTTCATTTTTTTCTTACAAAAATTATCAAATGCAAATTAAGCAAACATGAGAATTTTTCCTCTAACATATTTATAGAAATGTTGACAAGTGAAGGCTCACTACAAACTTCCCTTCTTCACCCATCATATAATTTTTTTATGTTTTATCAAATGCAAATATATTAAACTCTCAATACAAGTCATAATTTTTTATCATGATCAGAAAAATAACCATAAGATCTGTAGTTAAATAATTTATAAAATTCAAGATATACAGCCAATAAGGTGAATGTGCTCCTCTGGTCCACATATCAATAGTGTTACATGCAAAATAAATGATATTAAAATCATTTTCTTTGACACTATTTTTCTCAGTGAATTTATAGTGATACTTCATTTATGTTATGCTATTTCCTAAGTGCCAAAAGTTTCTATAACAAGCCTAGATTTTGGTCAGATTTATCACATGTTTTAGTTTATAGGTTTTGAGTTTTAGAGGAAGGGCATTAACTTATCTCCAGTCTTGCAATAGTAACAGTTGCCTCATTTTTTCATAGTTTCTCAAAGATGAACAACTAGAGGTTCCATAGTAATACTTGAAAATATCTTTCAGTACTTAGACATGTGATCTGATCCATCTGTTTCAACACATAAACAAACTATAAATGACTATACTTTCTCCTATTTATCACTTTATTAAGCATTAATTACTCTCTCTTTTATTCTATTTTGATGTACCTTGTTCTCTAGAAATATAAAAGAAAAATATATACATAAAGAATCTTCATATACTCTGACAGAAGATCATGGACTCTGGAGCCAGACTTCCATGCTTCAAATCCTATTTCTGCCACCAATAACCTGTGTGACTTTGGACCAGTTTAAATGGTCTATGCCTTAATTCTCTCCTCTATGAAAATGAGAATTGTAATATGACACATCTCAAAGGGTTGTTGTGAGAATCAAAGGATATCATATATAAAGAAAGCACTGTTACCATTTTAGATTTTTATATATTTTAAGACTTTACTCCAAGCCACTTTTCTATTTCATTTTTACTCAAGCATAGGCTTTTTAAACTCCATTTTACATATTTAGTATTTCTATATAATAAAACAAATTTGTCTTTGGGTTGTGTGTTGACTTCCCTCACAAATAACAGACAATGTTATAAAATATTTGAAACAATTCTAGGCTATTAAACATTTTTTCTAACATTTGTGGCATATTTTTGGACATGTGCTTTAATATTGACCTGATTAGAGAGCTAACAAAAATTTCCCTTTTTATCCATCATCAACGTTAATTGTAATTTGTATAATCAGAATTGTACCTTATAATATTGCTTCTCAGATTGGATGCAATAATTCTGTTCAGAGCCCATTGATTTCTTAATAACAATCTAAATAAATCTATGGTTTGGCATCAGTAAGAGTATTTTTCAGGCTTAAGTGAATTAATCTATTTCCCTTACATTGCTTTTGATTAGGATTAAAGCTTCAGGTATAGTCTACTTATCATTTAAAATAATTGTGTTGTATATATTTTTATAAGTCAAGATTTTATAAATATCATGCTTATTTTAAAAACTACATTGAAAGAGAATTTTGGTATTTTCTTCCCTCTAACCGAATTCCTCTAAATGTCAGAAAATATAATAGAAATATAAATAAATTAGTAACAATACAAAGTAGCAAGAAAGGATGGTTTCAGTGAATTTCATTTTGATAAGCTCAGTGGATACAGAAAGCAGAATGGATGGAGGAACAAATGCAGAGAATCTACAGCCTAAAATACACATAAAAGAAAATGGTTACAAAGTTAAGAACAGTTCCAGATATAACCCAAACTCAAATCCAATAAATACCAGGAGTGCAAGGGGGCTGTGAGGTTTTCAGTGCAAAGAAGTCAAGAGTTATGATCAGAAAAACTGTTCTTGTGAACCCCTTGCCACACCAAGAATGATGCCAAATAGCTACCAAGTAGAGTAACACATTCCTCCTCAAGCTAACAATGCCATGAACAATATCTTTAAAAAGGGAAAGATCCTTGGACTTCCCTGGTGGCACAATGGTTAAGAATCCGCCTGCCATTGCAGGGGACACGGGTTCGAGCCCTGTTCCAGGAAGATCCCACATGCCGCGGAGCAACTAAGCCCATGTGCCACAACTACTGAGCCTGCTCTCTAGAGCCCTCGAGGCACAAATACTGAAGCCCATGTGACTAGAGCCGGTGTCCACAACAAGAGAAGCCACCGCAATAAGAAGCCTGCACACCGCAATGAGGAGTAGACCCTGCTCTCGCACAGCAGCAAAGACCCAATGCAGCCAAAAATAAATAAATAAATACATTTTGGAAAAAAAACAAAAGGGAAAGATCCTCTGGAGAAGCCATCTAGATAGAATGCTAGGATTGGGGAAAGCAGCAAATAATTTCTTCTGAGAATTCACAAAAACATCTCTGAAGGAAAAATAAAAAGGGACCAACTGGCTTTTTCCAGTCTAAAGTTATGAGAGTTATTATCCAAAAGGGAGAAATTTCAAAGGAATTTCCCAGAGGCACTTTCCACTTTCAGTCAGGACTTTATCTATACAATTCTGCCCTACTCATTGTCACCAATAACCTCCACATTACCTAATCTAATATTCAATTATTCACCTTCTCAGAAAAATCAGAATAAATTAATTGTAATCATTCCAGTTGGAAACATTTCCTTCACTTGACTTCTGAGATATTAAACTTTTCTGCTTTTCTTACTCTCGCAGTGTTCTCCTCTTTAAACTTTTGCCCTTTCAAAACTACAATCATTTGCTAGGTGGATAAACCCATCTCATGACTTTAAATACCAACGAAATGATCATGACTTCTAGTTCTATATTTACATGAAACACTCACACTCAGTTCCAGACTTGTATATCTGACAGCCTACAGGACAACTTAACTTGTATGTCTAGTAGCCATCACACTTATGACATGCAAAACCAATTCACTGTCCTGCAGAAACCTGTTTTTACCTGAGTGTGTTTCTATTTTTAGTAAATAGCCAGAACTTTAATAAAAATTGCTTAAGCAAAAACTTGGAATCATCACTGGCTTCTCTTTCTTTCACACTCCCATACAATCAATTAGAAAGTCCTGTTATCTCTATTCAAATTTTACTACTCAAAATTGACAATTTCCCACTGTTCTATTACTGTTTCACTCAATCAATAGATGCAAGTAATTCACATGTATCAATACATATTAAAAACAGATTATACTCAATAATTAATACAAGATGAATACAACAAAGATTAACACAAAGAAATAATATATAAATAGGGAATCCATATTATTCTTAAAAAGGATTAGGAGACAAAATGAAAAATGAAATAAAGGAAATTTTTATTTTGTATTGCTGTCATTTAACTTTATACACAAAGTTTTGAAAAATGCAATTTTTTAAGCTTTTGTTTAATATTATAAATGTTTAATGAATTGTGTAATATTGTATATAAACATTTGAAAGTTGATTTTTAAAACTATATGTTTAGATTGCTTTATATTGATACATGTAGATGAATTTTTTTTTACTTAAACTCCTGCACTGAAGCTGATTATGTAACTGAATACCTAGCTGAACTGAACGATTAAATCATATGTCACTTACCTATTTTTCCTACAGAGGGACATTTACTTGTCTCTATTTTTCTACTCTGGGACAAAGAGTGATAGAAGTTACCTGATTTTACTCATCACCTTGGCCATAAGTGCAAGAGTTTCTCTCATAAATAAACAGACTTTCTGTGTTACAGAGTATATAAACTTCAATTATACTAGCTGTGATTCAATTAATTTCTGAAGTGGTTGTGACAATTGATTTCCACTCTAGCTCTGCACTAGAGTTCCTGCTCCCACTTGCCAGCAAAAACTAGATGTCATCAGGTGTAATAATTTCTGAAAATCTGATGACTGGGAAATAGTATCTCACTATTTTGATATGTATCCCATTGACTATTAAGAAGACTGAACAGCTTTTCCAATCTCTGTTTTTCTTTTCATTTCTCTTGTTGTACATTTATATTTTTAAAGAAATCCTTCCTTAACTCCAATATAATAAACATATTATTCAAATGATAATAAAGACATATTCCTACATTTTTACTGTGCTTTGATACTCCACAACTTAAAATCTAGAATAACCTTAGAAAAAAATCACTTACTCTTAACCTCAATCATCTGTAAAATGAGGATAATAAGGGTTGTTATGACAAATGAGCACCTTGCCTTATTTAACTCACTTTCTGACTTCACAATTTACTCATGTTCTTTCATGTAGTTCCAGTATATTTTTAACTGCTGTAAAGCATTTTATCATAGGAATATCGGTGAGGTATTTCTTCTTTCTGCTGTGGAGGGGAAGAAATCAGAGAAATCTTTAAGAAATAGTATTTGAACAAAATACTAGCAAACAGAATCCAGCAGCACATTAAAAGGATCATACACCACGATCAAGTGGGGTTTATTCAGGAAGGCAAGGATTCTTCAATATGTGAATCAATCAATGTGATACACCATATTAACAAATTGAAGGATAAAAACCATATGATCATCTCAATAGATGCAGAAAAAACTTTCGACAAAATTCAACACCCATTTATGATAAAAAAAACTCTCCAGAAAGTAGGCATAAAGGGAATTTACCTCAACATAATAAAGGCCATATATGACAAACCCACAGCCAACACCGTCCTCAATGGTGAAAAACTGAAACCATTTCCACTAAGATCAGGAACAAGACAAGGTTGCACACTCTCACCACTATTATTCAACATAGTTTTGGAAGTTTCAGCCACAGCAATCAGAGAAGAAAAATTTTAAAAAAAGGAATCCAAATCAGGAAAGAAGAAGTAAAGTTGTCACTGTTTGCAGATGACATGATACTATACATAGAGAATTCTAAAGATGCTACCAGAAAACTACTAGAGCTAATCAATGAATCTGGTAAAGTAGCAGGATACAAAATTAATGCACAGTAATCTCTTGCATTCCTATACACTAATGATGACAAATCTGAAAGAGGAATTAAGGAAACATTCCCATTTACCATTGCAATAAAAAGAATAAAATACCTAGGAGTAAACCTACCTAAGGAGACAAACGACCTGTATGCAGAAAACTTTAAGACACTGATGAAAGAAATTAAAGATGATGCAAACAGACGGAGAGATATACCATGTTCTTGGATTGGAAGAATCAACATTTTGAAAATTATTATACTACCTAAAGCAATCTACAGATTCAATGAAATCCCTATCAAAGTACCACTGGCAATTTTCACAGAACTAGAACAAAAATTTTCACAATTTGTATGGAAACACAAAAGACCCTGAATAGCCAAAGCAATCTTGAGAAAGAAAATGGAACTGGAGGAATCAGGCTCCCAGACATCAGACAATACTACAAAGCTACAGTAATCAAGATAGTTCGGTACTCGCACAAAAACCGAAATATAGATCAATGGAAGAGGATAGAAAGCCCAGAGATAAACCCATGCACATATGGTCACCTTATCTTTGATAAAGGAGGCAAGAATATACAATGGAGGAAAGAAAGCCTCTTCAATAAGTGGTGCTGGGGAAACTGGACAGCTACATGTAAAAGAATGAAGTTAGAACACTCCCTAACACCATACACAAAAATAAACTCAAAACAGATTAAAGACCTAAATGTAAGGCCAGCACTATCAAACTCTTAGAAGAAAACATAGGCAGAACACTCTATGACATAAATCACAGCAAGATCCTTTTTGACCCACCTCCTAGAGAAATGGAAATAAAAACAAAAATAAACAAATGGGACCTAGTGAAACTTAAAAGCTTTTGCACAGCAAAGGAAACCATAAACAGGATGAAAAGACAACCCTCAGAATGGGAGAAAATAGGTGCAAACGAAGCAACTGACAAAGGATTAATCTCCAAAATAGACAAGCAGCTCATGCAGCTCAATATCTAAAAAACAAACAGCCCAATCCAAAAATGGGCAGAGGACCTAAACAGACATTTCTCCAAAGAAGATACACAGATTGCCAACAAACACATAAAAGGATGCTCAACATCACTAATTATTAGAGAAATGCAAATCAAAACTACAGTGAGGTATCAACTCACACCAGTCAGAATGGCCATCATCAAAAAATCTACAAACAATAAATGCTGGAGAGGGTGTGGAGAAAAGGGAACCCTCTTGCACTGCTGGTGGGAATGTATGTACCACTATGGAGAACAGTATGGAAGTTCCTTATAAGACTAAAAATAGAACTACCATATGACCCAGAAATCCCATTACTGGGCATATACCCTGAGAAAACCAGAATTCTAAAAGAGTCATGTACCACAATGTTCATTGCAGCTCTTTACAATAGCCAGGACATGGAAGAAACCTAAGTGTCTATCAACAGATGAATGGATAAAGAAGATGTGGCACATATATACAATGGAATATGACTCAGCCATAAAAAGAAACAAAATTGAGTTACTTATAGTGAGGTGGATGGACCTAGAGTCTGTCATACAGAGTGAAGTAAGTCAGAAAGAGAAAAACAAATACTGTATGCTAAATATGGAATCTAAAAAATAAAATAATATAATGGTTCCAAAGAACCTGGGGGCAGGACAGGAATAAAGACACAGATGTAGAGAATGGACTTGAGGACACGGGGAGGGGAAAAGTAAGCTGGGACAAAGTGAGAGAGTGACATGGACATATATACACTACCAAATGTAAAATAGATTGCTAGTGGGAAGCAGCTGCATAGCACAGGGAGATCAGCTCATGCTTTGTGACCACCTAGAGGGGTGTGATAGGGAGGGTGGGAGGGAGACGCAAGAGGAAAGGGATATGGGGATATATGTATATGTATAGCTGATTCACTTTGTTATACAGCAGCAAGTAACACAGCAATGTAAAGCAACTATACTCCAAAAAAGATGTTAAAAAAAAATGAAATAGTATTTGACCTGAACTTTGAGAAATACATACTCTTTTACCACAGAGATGTCAGAGAAAAAATAACTGTGCTCCTGAAAGGTATTTTCTTTCATCTAGGGAAATTCAATCTCAATAGTTTTACTCTTACAAAAATAATTTATCTTTCAGTCTTTCTGACTGAAAACATTGAGGTTATTTTCAAATTCCTGGTCCATTCAATGTTACACACGGTTATAACAACAATTATAGTGGTAATATGCCAGATACACACCTAACTGAACTAAGGGAACAAAGCCTCTGCACTAATGCCTTTGCTTTGTGGAAAATGAATTTTAATGAAACAGTCAAGTGAAGCTCCAATGGTTAGGGTTTCTGTCACATTAGGTTTGGTTGAAAGCAGTTTTGTGGAAAGGTTGCTCCAGAACCTTCTCTTTGGAATAACAGTGCATGCTTAGAAAATTAAATTGTTTTTTTTCTTTTGAAAAAAAAATGTATTTCACAAATACTTTCTCATCTTTTGTTACTCTAAACATTATTGTTCTTTTGGCCTTTTTTGGACTGATATTTTTAAATCATGTTTTCTATACCCAAAATGTTTCCCTTTAGAATACAGCAAGTTTTTATTTGAGTACAGTTAAAGCCAAGTAAACCTGATAACATTAGAAATCATGTAAAATTAACCATGATCAAATGTAAAGTTATTAATTTCAACATGTAAAACATGCTTTTTAATTATTGCTATTAAATTATTAATGTACGTCACCTCCATCCTATACACCAAAAAGATAATCCTCCATATATACTCAGATTCTGTTCATAATCAAATATTCTTAAATACAATTCCTTGTATATGTGGATTTTAGACATTCTTTTCTTAGAGATGTGGTTTTATTATTAATACATTAATGCTTATGCAAAGAATCTCTGAGAATATAAACAATTCTTCCAGAGAAAAAGATGAGAAATGTAAAAAACTTGTAGCATTTTTAATTGAAATTTCTTGAATTAAACATTTAATTTTTCGTTCCTTTTTTAAAAAAAATTCTTTCTTTATCAAATGAGTCATATGGAACCAGTCTAGGCTTGGAAGATGATGTTTCATGAGATTATACTGGATACATCAGTATTCTTATTCATAATATTTTCTATTTGATAAGAAAATGCCTTTACTTTTCTGATTTCCTCTTAGTCTCTTAGATTTGCATTAACTCATTTATTAATGAGAGAACCAAGAATATGTTGTGACCAGTTCAAGCATTTAAGAAGGTAGAATATTCACAGGCAATAAAAAGGAAAATGTTAGGATAAGATTGCTGAGATACGTATCAACATGTTTAATGTACAACAGGTCATAAGTATTTGAAGTTATCTGTAACACTGGGCAGAAATTATTTGCATCTCTACTGATGAAATTCTACAAGTTAACAAGGAACTCCACTATATATGGGACTTCTGATCAATAGTGACAAAGACATTAATTTAGTACGTTCCCCAGACAATCCTTGTTATAGACATTGTCCCATATGATATTGAAGACATGCTATATTTTTTTGCCATATTTCCAAATTGTGGATAATTTTTTCCTACACTACCTCCTTTAGCACCTAATACAGTTGCAAAATTTAGAGTTCTGTTGACAAATTGATGGCATTTTCATTTCTTTTTCTCACCCATGCTTATTACTCTCTCGTTTTTTCAAAGAACAAGGATTTCTCCAAACAATGAACAAAAGCACAACTGTCATTTTCTCTATATATATTTTTAAAATTTCAGAACTTAACCTAGAACATTTTTCTACTTCAGGAACCCCAATCCTTTATTTTATTTTATTATTCTAAATTTTTTCTGTGGTAATTTCATAGCAGCAACAATTGTCTTATTGATTATATATTATCAAGCCAAGAGTTTTGTGTTTGATCATTTGTTTGATCTAATTTTCTTTTTAACCAGAATAAAATTAGAGAATGTATCTTATTCCTTCCTTCTGAAGCTGAATTTCTAACAGAATTTTTTAAAAAGTTTCTGCCTGTGTTGAGCCTGATGGAATTACATTTGCAGTCATTAATAAAGAACCATCACATGGACCCTCTTTAGAAATTGGAGGCTTTGCTTCTAAAGTAAGAGATTAACCCACTCTTTCTTTCTTTCTACATATTTTTTGGTCAAAATTGATACAGCAGTTTCTGCACTATCTCTTACCTATATACTTTCTCATGTCTGTCCATTAAGGAGATATCAGAATTTTTTCTTCATAAAATAAGAAAGATTCATGGTAATATGATGACTTAATTAAAAATAATTTAATGTGCTGGATTAACATGGTGTTGAAAGGAGAATGGAAGAGTTACCTGGTAATTGATCAAGATGCTTTATGTTTAAAGACATTACTCACATAAAAATAGCTCATAAATCTGAAAGTCTGATTACTTTAGCAGTAGTGGGAATATTTTTACAAAAGAAAAATCAATTAATGAGAAAGGGATCTTTAATAATACTGAAGTACGGTATTCCTGAGTTTTTTCTCTTAGGTATCCTTATGTGGGTTATATGCATATTTCACTGAATGTGTTTAAAGAGAGCAAGAACTCTCCTCAGGTAGTCTTTTTTTTTTTTTTTTTTATAGCATTGGAATTTGTTTAATTTTTTTCAGAAATCATAACAACTTTCTGTAATGGCTCACTAAGAATAGCCATTCTTAGACTATGTTCCTAAAATAGGGCTATATATTAATGTAATTAGAAAAGTCTAGTGAATATTACAACAATCATGATAAGTCATTTAACTTTGAAGAATTTTAATCTTCAAAATGGCATACAACATATGCATACTTTAAATACTAAAATGCAAAGCATTTAAAATACAAATACTATGTATTTGTTTTATATCATGACTTATGAGAGATAGATGTTTTGGATAAAATCCCAGTTCTAGGCAGTGTGAGGATCATCCATCCAAGGTTAACATCTTAAGGCAATGGTTAATGCCAGATATTTCAATAGTTTAGCTTATGAGATATTTCATATACCTGGTGCTTAATTAATAGTACTGTCTTTGAATAGCATTGGGAATCATAATTCAAATGAGCTCACAACATAATACCTTATTTAGAGTTATGTAGAAGAGCATTTAGTTGCATTTTAAAGTCCTTCTGAAGCTTCCTCTGACAGGGACTAGATGTTATCATGTCTGGCTTCTGGGCAGTAAGTAAAAAAATGTGCAACTGCATGCTCTTGGTGATGAAGAAGGCATTGAGACGGGCCCTTCAATCAGAGTCTCCAGCCTAATCCACTCTGTAATTTATGTCAAAGAGTGTTCTTCCTTTGTTTTTCTCTAAGAGATTTATAGTGCCTGGTCTGACATTTAGGTCTCTAATCCATTTTGAGTTTATTTTTGTGTGTGGTGTTAGGGAGTGTTCTAATTTCATTCTTTTACATGTAGCTGTCCAGTTTTCCCAGCACCACTTATTGAAGAGACTGTCTTTTCTCCATTGTATATCCTTGCCTCCTTTGTCATATATTAGTTTACCATAGGTGCGTGGGTTTATCTCTGGGCTTTCTATCCTGTGCCATTGATCTATATTTCTGTTTTTGTGCCACTACCATATTGTCTTGATTACTGTAGCTTTGTAGTATAGTCTGAAGTCAGGGAGTCTGATTCCTCCAGTTCCGTTTTTTTCCCTCAAGACTGCTTTGGCTATTTGGGGTCTTTTGTGTCTCCATACAAATTTTAAGATTTTTTTTTCTAGTTCTGTAAAGAATGCCATTGGTAATTCAATAAGGATTGCATTGAATCTGTAGATTGCTTTGGGTAGTAGAGTCATTTTCACAATGTTGATTCTTCCAATCCAAGAACATGGTATATCTCTCCATCTGTATCATCTTTAATACCTTTCAACAGTGTCTTACAGTTTTCTGCATACAGGTCTTTTGTCTCCCTACACAGGTTTATTCCTAGGTATTTTATTCTTTTTGTTGCAACGGTAAATGGGAGTGTTTCCTTAACTTCTCTTTCAGATTTTTCATCATTAGTGTATAGGAATGCCAGAGATTTCTGTGCATTAATTTTGTATCCTGCTACTTTACCAAATTCATTGATTAGCTCTAGTAGTTTTCTGGTAGCATCTTTAGGATTCTCTATGTATAGTATCATGTCATCTGCAAACAGTGACAGCTTTGCTTCTTCTTTTCCGATTTGGATTCCTTTTATTTCCTTTTCTTTTCTGATTGCTGTGGCTAAAAATTCCAAAACTATGTTGAATAAGAGTGGTGAGAGTGGGAAACCTTGTCTTGTTCCTGATCTTAGTGGAAATGGTTTCAGTTTTTCACCATTGAGGATGATGTTGGCTGTGGGTTTGTCATATATGGCCTTTATTATGCTGAGGAAAGTTCCCTCTATGCCTACTTTCTGCAGGGTTTTTATCATAAATGGGAGTTGAATTTTGTCGAAAGCTTTCTCTGCATCTATTGAGATGATCATATGGTTTTTCTCCTTCAATTTGTTAATGTGGTGTATCACGTTGATTGATTTGCATATATTGAAGAATCCTTGCATTCCTGGAATAAACCCTACTTGGTCACGGTGTATGATCCTTTTAATGTGCTGTTGGATTCTGTTTGCTAGTATTTTGTTGAGGATTTTTGCATCTATGTTCATCAGTGATATTGCTCTGTAGTTTTCTTTCTTTGTGACATCCTTGTCTGGTGGTATCAGGGTGATGGTGGCCTTGTAGAATGAGTTTTGGAGTGTTCCTCCCTCTGCTATATTATATAGAAGGAGATGGATATATATATAGAAGGATAGGTGTTAGCTCTTCTCTAAATGTTTGATAGAATTCGCCTGTGAAGCCATCTGGTCCTGGGCTTTTGTTTGTTGGAAGATTTTTAATCACAGTTTCAATTTCTGTGCTTGTGATTGGTCTGTTCATATCTTCTATTTCTTCCTGGTTCAGTCTTGGCAGGTTGTGCATTTCTAAGAATTTGTCCTTTTCTTCCACATTGTCCATTTTATTGGCATAGAGTTGCTTGTAGTAATCTCTCATGATCTTCTGCATTTCTGCAGTGTCAGTTGTTACTTCTCCTTTTTCATTTCTAATTCTATTGATTTGAGTCTTCTCCCTTTTTTTCTTGATGAGTCTGGCTAATGGTTCATCAATTTTGTTTATCTTCTCAAAGAACCAGCTTTTAGTTTTATTGATCTTGGCTATCGTTTCCTTCATTTCTTTTTCATTTATTTCTGATCTGATCTTTTTGATTTCTTTCCTTCTGCTAACTTTGGGTTTTTTTGTTCTTCTTTCTCTAATTGCTTTAGGTGCAAGGTTAGGTTGTTTATTTGAGATGTTTCCTGTTTCTTAAGGTAGGATTGTATTGCTATAAACTTCCCCCTTAGAACTGCTTTTGCTGCATCCCATAGGTTTTGGGTCGTCGTGTCTCCATTGTCATTTCTAGGTATTTTTTGATTTCCTCTTTGATTACTTCAGTGATCACTTCGTTATTAAGTAGTGTATTGTTTAGCCTCCATGTGTTTGTATTTTTTACAGATCTTCTCCTGTAATTGATATCTAGTCTCATAGCATTGTGGTCGGAAAAGATACTTGATACAATTTCAATTTTCTTAAATTTACCAAGGCTCGATCTGTGACCCAAGATATGATCTATCCTGGAGAATGTTCCATGAGCACTTGAGAAAAATGTGTATTCTGTTGTTTTTGGATGGAATGTCCTATAAATATCAATTAAGTCCATCTTGTTTAATGTATCATTTAAAGCTTGTGTTTCCTTATTTATTTTCATTTTGGATGATCTGTCCATTGGTGAAAGTGGGGTGTTAAAGTCCCCTACTATGATTGTGTTACTGTCGATTTCTCCTTTTATGGCTGTTAGTATTTGCCTTATGTATTGAGGTGCTCCTGTGTTGGGTGCATAAATATTTACAATTGTTATATCTTCTTCTTGGATCGATCCCTTAATCATTAGGTAGTGTCCTTCTTTGTCTCTTCTAGTAGTCTTTATTTTAAAGTCTATTTTGTCTGATATGAGAATTGCTACTCCAGCTTTCTTTTGGTTTCCATTTGCATGGAATATCTTTTTCCATCCCCTTACTTTCAGTCTGGATGTGTCTCTAGGTCTGAAGTGGGTCTCTTGTAGACAGCATATATATGGGTCTTGTTTTTGCATCCATTCAGCCAATCTGTATCTTTTGGTGGGAGCATTTAGTCCATTTACATTTAAGGCAATTATCGATATGTATGTTCCTATTCCCATTTTCTTAATTGTTTTGGGTTCGTTATTGTAGGTTTTTTACTTCTGTTGTGTTTCTTGCCTAGAGAAGTTCCTTTAGCATTTGTTGTAAAGCTGGTTTGGTGGTGCTGAACTCTCTCAGCTTTTGCTTGTCTGTAAACGTTTTAATTTCTCCATCAAATCTGAATGAGATCCTTGCTGGGTAGAGTAATCTTGGTTGCAGGTTTTTCTCCTTCATCACTTTAAGTATGTCCTGCCACTCCCTTCTGGCTTGTAGAGTTTCTGCTGAGAGATCAGCTGTTATCCTGATGGGGATTCCCTTGTGTGTTATTTGTTGTTTTTGCCTTGCTGCTTTTAATATGATTTCTTTGTGTTTAATTTTTGACAGTTTGATTAATATGTGTCTTGGCGTATTTCTCCTTGGATTTATTCTGTATGGGACTCTCTGTGCCTCCTGGACTTGATTAACTATTTCCTTTCCCATATTAGGGAAGTTTTCAACTATAATCTCTTCAAATATTTTCTCAGTCCCTTTCTTTTTCTCTTCTTCTGGAACCCCTATAATTCGAATATTGGTGCGTTTAATGTTGTCCCAGAGGTCTCTGAGACTGTCCTCTGTTCTTTTCATTCTTTTTTCTTTATTTTGCTCTGCAGCAGTTATTTCCACTATTTTATCTTCCACCTCACTTATCCGTTCTTCTGCCTCAGTTATTCTGCTATTGATCCCATCTAGAGTATTTTTTATTTCATGTATTGTGTTTTTAATTGATGCTTGATTCATCTTTAGTTCTTCTAGGTCCTTGTTAACTGTTTCTTGCATTTTGTCTATTCTATTTCCAAGATTTTGGATCTGGGAAATAGAATCTTGGATCATCTTTACCATCATTATTCTGAATTCTTTTTCAGGTAGACTGCCTATTACCTCTTCATTTGTTATATCTGGTGGGTTTTTATCTTGCTCCTTCTCCTGCTGTGTGTTTTTCTGTCTTCTCATTTTGCTTATGTTACTGTGTTTGGGGTCTCCTTTTTGCAGGCTGCAGGTTCGTAGTTCCCGTTGTTTTTGGTGTCTGTTCCCAGTGGCTAAGGTTGGTTTAGTGGGTTGTGTAGGCTTCCTGGTGGAGGGGACTAGTGCCTGTGTTCTGGTGGATGAGGCTGGATCTTGTCTTTCTGGTGGGCAGGTCCACGTCTGGTGGTGTGTTTTGGGGTGTCTGCGGACTTTTTATGATTTTAGGCCACCTCTCTGCTAATGGGTGGCGTTGTGTTCCTGTCTTGCTAGTTGTTTGGCATAGGGTGTCCAGCACTGTAGCTTGCTGGTCGTTGAGTGAAGCTGGGTATTGGTGTTGAGATGGAGATCTCTGGAAGATTTTTGCCGTTTGATATTATGTGGAGCTGGGAGGTCTCTTGTGGACCAGTGTCCTGAAGTTGGCTCTCCCACCTCAGAGGCACAGCACTGACTCCGGGCTCCTCAATTTGGGATGATGTGTTGTCTATTCATGTATTCCACAGATGCAGGGTACATCAAGTTGATTGTGGAGCTTTAATCCGCTGCTTCTGAGGCTGCTGGGAGAGGTTTCCCTTTCTCTTCTTTGTTCTCACAGCTCCTGGGTCTCAGCTTTGGATTTGGCCCCGCCTCTGCGTGTAGTTCGCCGGAGGGCGTCTGTTCTTTGCTCAGACAGGACAGGGTTAAAGGAGCAGCCGCTTCGGGGACTCTTGCTCACTCAGGCCGGGCGGGAGGGAGGGGCATGGAGTGCGGGGCGAGCCTGCAGCAGCAGAGGTCGGCGTGACGTTGCACCAGCCCAAGGCGCGCCGTGCGTTCTCCCAGGGAAGCCGCCCCTGGATCCCGGGACCCCGGCAGTGGCGGGCTGCACAGGCTCCCGGAAGGGCGGTGTGGGCAGTGACCTGCGCTCGCACACAGGCTTCTTGGAGGCGGCAGCAGCAGCCCCAGCGTCCCACGCCCGTCACTGGGCTCCGCGCTTTCAGTCGCGACTCGCGCCCGTCTGTGGAGCCCCTTTAAGCAGCGCTCTTAATCCCCTCTCCTCGCGCACCAGGAAACCAAGAGGGAAGAAAAAGTCTCTTGCCTCTTCGGCAGCTCCAGAGTTTTCCCGGACTCCCTGCCGGCTAGCTGTGGCACATTAGCCCCCTTCACGCTGAGTTCTCGCCGCCAGCCCCAGTCCTCTCTCTGCGCTCTGACCGAAGCCTGAGCCTCAGCTTCCAGCGCTGCGCGCCCCGGCGGGCGAGCAGACAAGCCTTTCGGGCTGGTGAGTGCCGCTCGGCACCGATCCTCTGTGTGGGGATCTCTCCGCTTTGCCCTACCCAGGTATGTGGGGAGTTTCTTGCCTTTTGGGAGGTCTGGGGTCTTCTGCCAGCGTTCAGTAGGTGTTCTGTAGGAGTTGTTCCACGTGTAGCTGTATTTCTGGTGTATCCGTGGGGAGGAAGGTGATCTCCGCGTCTTACTCTTCCGCCATCTTCTCAGGTAGTCTTCATAGTATTTTAAAACAAAGAACTTCAGTAAAGAGATAAACAATAAATACAAAATAGCTTTACACACGTGGTGACATGCATTTAATATAAATAACACTGTTGAGTGTTGACTGTTATTCATCATATGAATATAAATTGAGTTTTTATAGCCATTGCAAATGACCTCACTGTAAGAGTCTCTGTCAGTTTTTTGAGGCACCAAGTGGACACACCTAATAACCAGATTCAAATTGACTATCTTCCTATAGTAAATGAACTGGTTTAATCTAAAAGCATACATTCAATATATATCCATAATTTGACCTGTTGTAATTTGACAGTATAATCATACAATGTTGCTATATACTGCACTCCTTTGAAAATAGGTATATATTTTTCCTTTGAACTTAAATTTATATAACTTCATACAATAATAAATGTTTTTCATGGACAGATGGATAAAACAATCTCATGATATCAGGTGCTCAGAATAAACACATTTAAAAGGGTGTTTTAAGGGTCATTAGTGCCCTTGATCAATGGCTAGGTCTTCTATGACACTGTCTGGATTTTTTTAAAAAAGCTATGTAATGGTGTACACAGATAAATATTCTTCAACAAATACAATTAATGGACTTGATGCTATTAGAATTGGAGGAAATTCTTTCCCCAAATATATGTCTATTGACCTAAATCCATATATATCCAAATAATTAAGCTGAAAATGGTTCCATCATTGCTAACATTTGATGTGTCCTGTACTACAAGATTTCAGAACCACTCTGACATTTGCACAGAAGTAGTGCAATAGAATATCATGTGCAATCAGGCCAGAGACTGTTATGATATACCTCTGTTATATAAAGTTATATATAAATACATGATATAGAAAGGAAAGGACAACATGGACTTGTAAATCAACTCTATAATTCAATAACCCAGAAATGTCTCTTTACGACAGTGTAAGAAAGTATAAGTTTTTTACGTCAACTCTGTTGGAAGACAAGACAAACACCTGTCATATGGTTGCTAATCTATTTAATAAAATGACTTCCTAAAATAATAACATTAACATTATTGTCAGGATTTCTTGTGTTATACAAAAGGGGAGTAAAGCTTAGGTCAATTTATAAATGATAGTCCCAGCATCTACCAACTGAAGTTAGAAACTTTACAGTTACCACTTCTAAGGCTGACAACATGAGGAAAAAAAAAATCAATAAATATTCCCATGAAGAATATGTTGGATTTATCGCAAAAAAATAAAAGACTGAATAGACTATTCATCTAAGACAGAAACCCTTGAGTGAGATTGTAGAAAAGTTTACTGGTGTAGAAATGTCTTTAGGACATTGTTTTCTGCTCTTATCTCCATCCTTAGTGTAGGTCAGGCATTCAAGAAGAGTGCTGAATAATGAGTGAAGCTTGCCCCAGCAAACATAAACCAATTTTTAGCCTAAAGGAAGCATTTACAGCAACTCAGAGCTCCTATGTTGCCATCTCTGGAGGCATTCTACAAAGAGGAAACTGGCATAAGTGTGTTCCTTAAAATCTTATACTCTTCCCCAATCTCCTTTTGTATAGAATGTGACCAAGGTAGCTAGTCACTCTCGACGGTGTTGAAATGTTCCAAGGGCAAATCATTAGGAAAAATACATGTAACAAAAGGGTCAAGAGTATTCATGTTTTTTATTGCATGGTTTGCATTCTGTTGTCTCCCTTATATTATACTGATTTTAACTTTCTTTGCTCTTAATTTATTCCATACAACCAATCTATTTAATTACAGTTCTGAAAGATGCTTCCTTCTAATGATTTTCTTTTCATATTTTACTTTTTTCAATTACAGTTACCTGAGGAATTATACTACAATAAGGAAGATTAGAGCCCTTGGTTGAGACCATGTTCAGTTTCAACAGTGGCAGAAATGTGCAGAGAGTTCTTTTTTTATTTTTAAGCTGATAGTGTTTTCAGAGCAAAAGAAATGTTAGTCAAGACAAGCAATGTAAATTTTTTATGATTTAAGAGCACAATGCCTTCTCTACAGAATCACTATGGTTTGCAGCAAATTCCACATCAACTATGAAATATAAAAGTAGAGAAATCTATTATTATGTACTATTATACCCACACTGCTTCCAAATAGAATATATATTAATTCAGACATCTGACATTGCTTGACATCAACACAGCATGAGCTAGCTTCTGAGTTCCTTGCCTCTGTTTCTTTTAACCAAAATAAAAATACATTTTCTATATTTTCTCAGATGTTAATCACAGAGAAGTTGAGAGGAAAAGATGCACCTACTTCCAAGTGGTTAATCAGCTTACACAAGTAATGAATAATGGGCCCAGTTATTGTTCTGTAACACCTTAATCATAAAGTTTAAAAGATAAAACATATTTTCTCCAGTTAGTATTGTTTCTATATTACCTACAAGGTATCTACATATTTAAGAAGAGTATTTTTAGATTTTAACCAATTCAAGTAAATATATAATAAGTTTGTATTTGATACAAAGATAACATCTTTCAAAATCATTATTTCATTTGTTTCATCTAGAAATCCTCTCAGTGCAGGTAAAAATATCTGTCTGCCCATGTACATTTTAAGTGTCCCATAAAAATTCATTGTTTGAAAATGCCTTCCAAAAATCTAAAGTGTTAGAAAAATTTTAGATATATATGTTATTGTATATAGTAAGATGGGTAAGTTTTAGTACTATTGAGAGTAAAATGTATATAAGTGTAGAAAAGAGTTGAGTCCTTAATACAGAAAACCTTTCTTCTTGACATAATATCCTTATGACCAAGCTTAAAGGTACTTCTATTTTCAAGATCAGAGTACAAATAGTAGGGAATCTGGGAAGAGAATCAGGGTGCATAATCCACATTTTTCCCCAGAGGATAATATGGTCATATATGGCAACAGTTAATAGTAGCATGAGCTCTAAATAACAAACTACAAGCACTGTTTTCACTAAAATCTGAATATGCAAATCATTGTTCTCATCTGGGTCATCTTACATAATTTTCTTTTCAGAAGCTTCATGTCATTTGGTGTTTTAGCAGAAGTGGCATGCTTTGCTCCAAGCTGGTCAGTCATAGGATTGAGACAAGCAGATGTTTATCACTATGATAAATATTTGCAACTGTAATTTATTTAGGCCTTTGCTGATCAGACATAAGATCCTGAGAAAGAACTGACATTTGATGAGTGAACTGGTGACAGGACAAAAATTGTTTTCTGCAGTATAGCTTTTGCCGTTTGGAATATGCTGAAATAAACTTATGCCCAAGATTTGTAATCATCAGAAAATATGTCTGTGAACTAGCTTTTAAATAACCATCAGGACGCATTTCTGAAATGCTCTACTGCAAAGCTTATTTCTGTTCACAAACAAAATCTCTATAAATGCTTTCACCTGATGGGCCAACACAGACCTTTTTCACTGGTTTATAATTCCTCAAATATTTTATATGTTAAAATATTGAACTTCTATTATGTAAATAAAGTACCATAAAGGACAATAAATAAGAATGCACTGAAATGATTAAAATACACTCTTTGTGTATGACTTAAATGAATAAGTTAACTTTAGAGAAGAAGGCCAAGATAGCTTTATTATTCTGGCTAGAAAATGTTAGCATCAAGAATAAGGAATAGAGACAGACTAACCAAATCTCCTATTGTTCTACAGTTTAGTTGTGTCTTAAATGGGGGAGAGAAGGCTATACCCAAAATAAGAATCAGTTTCCGGGCAATAAGTGAAGTTATTAACAGATCTGTTAATGACCTCTTTGACCTAATTGATGATAATGTTTTAAATGACCGTCCTGATTAAAGATTTCATGACTGTTGAAAAGTTAAGGTCATTTATTTCATCAAGAAAGAGTGTGGCATAGGCAAAAATTCACTCGGTTCAAGTCGAGAATCCTGTTTTCTGATGTGAATACAGCCATACACTGAACGATCGATATTCCTTATATTCTCAAACGCTCAGTCCAATTGTACAATGTTTACTCTAGCAAGAGAATATGTAAGCTTTCTTTTGCCTATGTTTCTTTGAATACTTTAACTGGCATTTCCCATAGACTGCAGATAAAATATGAGAATAGCTCTTAATTGTACCTTTGGATTATCATAAATATGGACCAAATTTGTTTTATTAGGTAGAGAAGGTCCAGTTTAAGTGGAAATATAAACAGACAAAATGTTTATGTATAATAAGCTACATGGTTTAAATGGATCGTTCATATCTATTATCATAAATCTCATAAAAACAAAAAGGTTTTCAATCACAGAAATGTAGTGAGTTAAAAGGTGACCGTGGTAGTTCTTCTTCTAGTATGGATAAATAACTCCTAAAAGAACAACTATGCAGCAGATAATAACTATAAAGTGTGGATAAAATATTGAGAAAAAAATTCCCAAAAGCCACAACAGCTGCTTGAATGTAACAGAGGGTAAACAAATATAAGCAGAACTGGAGAGAAGCTGAGATCTGGAGAGAATGGAGCTTGAAAAGTTCTTATTTTATCACATTTACTCAAATGCCACCCACCCCCAAGTCTGCACTGTGTGGGTTGGCTAAAACTCTGATGGAAAACACAAGGTCACATTGTCTAGCAAATTAAAGGACAGTGTGCAAGCCACCACAGACACTAGAAAGTGAAGATGAAAATTCTTGAAAAAAGGATGCCAGAAAAAGGAAACTTAAATTAGGGTAATAGCTAGATAACTGATTGATCTTTGCACCAGATAGGCACAAGGCAGACTCCAAGCAGACAACAAAATCAAAGACTGTAGCTTGGTTTATCAAAGATAAATGCTGCTTTAAAAATTGCTCTTTGGGGCTTCCCTGGTGGTGCAGTGGTTGAGAGTCCGCCTGCCGATGCAGGGGACACGGGTTCGTGCAGCGGTCCGGGAAGATCCCACATGCCGCGGGGCGGCTGGGCCTGTGAGCCACGGCCGCTGACCCTGCGCATCTGGAGCCAGTGCTCCGCAACGGGAGAGGCCACAACAGTGAGAAGCCCGCATACCGCAAAAAAAAAAAAAAAAAATTGCACTTTGGCAGATCCTAACTTAATTCAAATTTCCTGCAATACACAAATCAAAATGTCCAAGACAAAAAATCCAAAATTACATATCATAGAAAGAAGAAAATAAGACCCATTTCTTAAGAGAAAAACAAACAAAAAATCAATGCAATAGGGACCAATGCCAGATGAAACAAATATTAGATTTACAGATAAAACATTTTAAAGCACAAATTATAACTGCTCAAGGAGGATGAACTGATAGATTAATAGAGAAATGAAGAGATGGATAGATATGCAATTAACAGGTATGGTAAAAATATTAACTGTAGAATCAAGATTATGTGCATGTCAAGTTTCTTTCAAGTTTTTGTGTTTTTAAAATGTTTTCATAATAAAAAGATGAAAAGAATAAATGCTTTATAAGAATGAAAAGTACTATAACACTGAAGAGAAATATTATTTATCTGTTACTGAAATAAAGTATATTTTACAAAATTTGCCATATGCATATAAATGTTTCTGCTCAATTAGTTTAGTTGATTCTATCTGATAATGTTGAGGACATATAAGTATAATAACTAAATTTATGTTTATATGTGAAAAACTGACTAGTATTAGAAAAAAGAAGCGCTGTGTACAAGCTTTGAAAGTTAAAAAAAATTATTTTACATAGCAGATAGTCTTTTCCCTGCTGTCATTATTCAAGTCAATTTTCTCTGAGATTACATTTCTTCAATTTAAAACGTAGTTAATTTTACATATCCCCTAGGATTATTGTAAGATCAAATGAAAGAATGTATTCTGAAGGCATTATAGAAACTGAGGAGCATGCACAAAATATGATCATTATATAATAAGTGGAAAAACAGATATTTGACCTATCTCAAGGGGTCTCACAGCCCAGGAACCCATTGTGTACCCCTGCATCATTGCCTTTGATTAGTTATTAGTAATGCTAAATTCCTAGTTATTATGAGGATAAAATGAGATAAAGTTTATGAGTGTACTTCATAAATTATATAGTGCTAAAATAATGTTATTAATATATTAATTTTTTTATTTTACTTTGATTAATATAACTATTTTGATTACTATTTAACAGAACATAATCAAAATTACATATATATCATACATAATTATATACATATATGTGTGGTTTATATGCAGATAATTATATAAACATAAAATTTTGGTAATACACAATTAAATAATGGTCATGGTTTATCTCTATAAATACAGATAGATATAAATACATATTCTTTATAATGGGTTATCTCATTTATATAAGTAAATGTTCTTCTAAAGTTTCCTTTTACTAATATAAAATTTGCTTTGAATTCTCTGTGCCACACTGTAGTCAGATAATGAAGCAACCACATCTAACTTACAAGAAAAAAATCATGTATATGAAGAACACAGGTGACCATTTAAAAAAATTTATTTAAGTATAGTTGCTTTACAATGTTGTGTTAGTCTCTGCTGTACAGCAAAGTGAATCAGTTATACGTATACATATATCCCCTCTTTTTAAGATTTCCTTCCCATATAGGTCACCACAGAGCATTGAGGCATATAGCATATATACACTGCTATGTATAAAATAGATAACTAAAGAGAACCTACTGTATACCACAGGTGATAATTTTTTTTTTTTTTTTTTTTGCGGTATGCGGGCCTCTCACTGTTGTGGCCTCTCCCGTTGCGCAGCACAGGCTCCGGATGCGCAGGCCCAGCGGCCATGGCTCACGGGCCCAGCCGCTCCGCGGCATATGGGATCCTCCCAGACCGGGGCACGAACCCGTATCCCCTGCATCGGCAGGCGGACTCTCAACCACTGCGCCACCAGGGAGGCCCTACAGGTGATAATTTTTAACCTTTAAAAATTTATTTGCAATAGTTAAAATATCCTTATTTCTAAGACTTATACCTTACAACATTATAATATATATTGTATTATATGTCATTCAGATATATATATATACACACACACACACACACACACACACACACATAGTAGCTTACTGTTAACTGTAAGTAGCTTCAACTAATTAGGAGATTGTACAGTATAACCTTAGTAACAGGCCCACCCTTTGGTTGTTGGAGCTCGAAATTGATTCTGACTGGTCCATCCAACCAGGTCTCTGAAGGGCTTAGCAACAGACAATACAGGAAAATAAAATAAAACCTATTCATGAAATTAACCACAATGATTTTAAGAACAAAACAGGACTACAGTCTTGAGAGGCTAAACTCTGTGGTTCCCAAGCCTGACAGATCATTAAAATCACCCAGGCAAAATTTTAAAAATACAGTTTCCTAAAAAACAAAATCCTAATAAATCAGAATCTCTGGAATGCGGGGCTTAAAATTTTCATTTTTTTTTATAGTTTTCTTTTGATTCATATAATCAGTAGAGCATGGAAAACACCCAGTACTATATTTATGTTATATACATCATCTAATTCCCATGTTATTAAAACAGAATCTCAGTCACAAAGAATAATATGGAAACCCATTTTCAGAACTGGACAGCTCTGGGTCTCAAAGT
The DNA here is from genome assembly GCF_964341445.2 of Mesoplodon mirus. NCBI lineage: Eukaryota > Metazoa > Chordata > Mammalia > Artiodactyla > Ziphiidae > Mesoplodon > Mesoplodon mirus. The sequence continues at coordinate 96,957,975 of NC_138978.1, read as the reverse complement.
CTGGGTCTCAAAAATAAGAGGAAGCAGAAGCTTCATTTCTTTTTTTCAAAAAGAGGAGATAATGATAATTTTATTTAAATCAATGATAATAACTAATAACTTATTTTAAGGTACATTGCCTGTTATTGAGCACCTGTTGTATTCTTGGCATTTTCTTTCATTGTTTCAAGTTGGGCTTTCCTGATTTTAAGGAGCTGCTTGTAGAAGAAACCAATAGGGAGTGGTGGGAGTTAAGACAGAGAGTGAGAAGACAAGCATGACTATCATTTCAGGCACAACCTATATCTGATTACACCAAAAGTTCTGAAGCATAAATTATACTTCAGAGTTTGTCCTTCCTTGAGGCAAGGGAGTTGGGCTTCCATATTCCTACAGTTGTCAGTCCCAGCTGGAAGTAGGGGAGAGAATGTAAAATCCCAGGTAACTTCCAGCTCTTCCATGCATGTGGGCAATGGGCTTCAACGGGCCAATGGAAGTTGCCTGTGCAAATTCTTAAAGCATACAGAAACTGAGAGACAACTGGGCAGTACGAATAACTGAATTGAAGGTGCCTGAGAGGAGCACTAACAATGGCTAATATATCGATTTAACAAATGTTTAATGAAGGCATGCTCTCTGTCAGACTTGTCACTTTGAGGCACTGGAGACACAGCAGTGAACAAACAGACCAAAACCATTATCCATATGGAACTTACATTCTAAAGGGTTACATGATTTGCAATGAATCAGGCTCAGAAATCAAGACTTAAATAAAAGGCATTTATTGGGGTAACATAGGAAGCGTTGGATGCAAGAACAAGGGAAAGCCTATATCACTGTATGTAATCAAGTTGGCAACTGCTAGAAGGGGTTGTTCAATCCCATGGGTCCTCCTAAGAAGCTCTATGAAGTTCACATAGAACTATCTGTTAGAGGATGAAAAATGAGGAAGGCATTTTTTCAAAGGCAGTTCACTCCACAGGGCATTAACTCCCCCACACTACCAAAATGTGCATGTTTATGCCAAGAAATTTCTTGTAGCGTCCACACTGTAGAAGCCACTACCGTGTTATCCCTAGGTATGACAGCAGTAAAGGCCAGGAAACTAATAAGTATAGCAAAGGACTGATTTGACATACTCTCAGAGCATGTACAGAATGGATTCACAACAGCCATGGCTGGAATTAAAAACAAATGAAGGGACTTCCGGGTAAGATGGCGGAAGAGTAAGACGCGGAGATCACCTTCCTCCCCACAGATACACCAGAAATACAGCTACACGTGGAACAACTCCTACAGAACACCTACTGAACGCTGGCAGAAGACCCCAGACCTCCCAAAAGGCAAGAAACTCCCCACATACCTGGGTAGGGCAAAGCGGAGAGATCCGCACACAAAGGATCGGTGCCGAGCGGCACTCACCAGCCCGAAAGGCTTGTCTGCTCGCCCGCTGGGGCGCGCAGCGCTGGAAGCTGAGGCTCGGGCTTCGGTCAGAGCGCAGGGAGAGGACTGGGGCTGGCGGCGAGAACTCAGCCTGAAGGGGGCTAATGTGCCACAGCTAGCCGGCAGGGAGTCCGGGAAAACTCTGGAGCTGCCGAAGAGGCAAGAGACTTTTTCTTCCCTCTTGGTTTCCTGGTGCGCTAGGAGAGGGGATTAAGAGCGCTGCTTAAAGGGGCTCCACGGACGGGCGCGAGTCGCGACTGAAAGCGCGGAGCCCAGTGACAGGCGTGGGACGCTGGGGCTGCTGCTGCCGCCGCCAAGAAGCCTGTGTGCGAGCGCAGGTCACTGCCCACACCGCCCTTCCGGGAGCCTGTGCAGCCCGCCACTGCCGGGGTCCCGGGATCCAGGGGCGGCTTCCCTGGGAGAACGCACGGCGCGCCTCGGGCTGGTGCAACGTCACGCCGACCTCTGCCGCTGCAGGCTTGCCCCGCACTCCGTGCCCCTCCCTCCCTCCCGGCCTGAGTGAGCCAGAGTCCCCGAAGAGGCTGCTCCTTTAACCCTGTCCTATCTGAGCGAAGAACAGACGCCCTCCGGCGACCTACACGCAGAGGCGGGGCCAAATCCAAAGCTGAGACCCAGGAGCTGTGAGAACAAAGAAGAGAAAGGGAAACCTCTCCCAGCAGCCTCAGAAGCAGCGGATTAAAGCTCCACAATCAACTTGATGTACCCTGCATCTGCGGAATACATGAATAGACAACACATCATCCCAAATTGAGGAGCCCGGAGTCAGTGCTGTGCCTCTGAGGTGGGAGAGCCAACTTCAGGACACTGGTCCACAAGAGACCTCCCAGCTCCACATAATATCAAACGGCGAAAATCTTCCAGAGATCTCCATCTCAACACCAGCACCCAGCTTCACTCAACGACCAGCAGGCTACAGTGCTGGACACCCTGAGCCAAACAACTAGCAAGACAGGAACACAACGCCACCCATTAGCAGAGAGGTGGCCTAAAATCATAAAAAGTCCACAGACACCCCAAAACACACCACCAGACGTGGACCTGCCCACCAGAAAGACAAGATCCAGCCTCATCCACCAGAACACAGGCACTAGTCCCCTCCACCAGGAAGCCTACACAACCCACTAAACCAACCTTAGCCACTGGGGACAGACACCAAAAACAACAGGAACTACGAACCTGCAGCCTGCAAAAACGAGACCCCAAACACAGTAACATAAGCAAAATGAGAAGACAGAAAAACACACAGCAGGAGAAGGAGCAAGATAAAAACCCACCAGACCTAACAAATGAAGAGGTAATAGGCAGTCTACCTGAAAAAGAATTCAGAATAATGATGGTAAAGATGATCCAAGATTCTATTTCCCAGATCCAAAATCTTGGAAATAGAATAGACAAAATGCAAGAAACAGTTAACAAGGACCTAGAAGAACTAAAGATGAATCAAGCATCGATTAAAAATACAATACATGAAATAAAAAATACTCTAGATGGGATCAATAGCAGAATAACTGAGGCAGAAGAACGGATAAGTGAGGTGGAAGATAAAATAGTGGAAATAACTGCTGCAGAGCAAAATAAAGAAAAAAGAATGAAAAGAACAGAGGACAGTCTCAGAGACCTCTGGGACAACATTAAACGCACCAACATTCGAATTATAGGGGTTCCAGAAGAAGAAGAGAAAAAGAAAGGGACTGAGAAAATATTTGAAGAGATTATAGTTGAAAACTTCCCCAATATGGGAAAGGAAATAGTTAATCAAGTCCAGGAGGCACAGAGAGTCCCATACAGAATAAATCCAAGGAGAAATACGCCAAGACACATATTAATCAAACTGTCAAAAATTAAACACAAAGAAATCATATTAAAAGCAGCAAGGCAAAAACAACAAATAACACACAAGGGAATCCCCATCAGGATAACAGCTGATCTCTCAGCAGAAACTCTACAAGCCAGAAGGGAGTGGCAGGACATACTTAAAGTGATGAAGGAGAAAAACCTGCAACCAAGATTACTCTACCCAGCAAGGATCTCATTCAGATTTGATGGAGAAATTAAAACGTTTACAGACAAGCAAAAGCTGAGAGAGTTCAGCACCACCAAACCAGCTTTACAACAAATGCTAAAGGAACTTCTCTAGGCAAGAAACACAACAGAAGTAAAAGACCTACAATAATGAACCCAAAACAATTAAGAAAATGGTAATAGGAACATACATATCGATAATTACCTTAAATGTAAATGGACTAAATGCTCCCACCAAAAGACACAGAGTGGCTGAATGGATACAAAAACAAGACCCATCTATATGCTGTCTACAAGAGACCCACTTCAGACCTAGAGACACATCCAGACTGAAAGTAAGGGGATGGAAAAAGATATTCCATGCAAATGGAAACCAAAAGAAAGCTGGAGTAGCAATTCTCATATCAGACAAAATAGACTTTAAAATAAGGACTACTAGAAGAGACAAAGAAGGACACTACATAATGATCAAGGGATCGATCCAAGAAGAAGATATAACAATTGTAAATATTTATGCACCCAACATGGGAGCACCTCAATACATAAGGCAAATACTAACAGCCATAAAAGGAGAAATCGACAGTAACACAATCATAGTAGGGGACTTTAACACCCCACTTTCACCAATGGACAGATCATCCAAAATGAAAATAAATAAGGAAACACAAGCTTTAAATGATACATTAAACAAGATGGACTTAATTGATATTTATAGGACATTCCATCCAAAAACAACAGAATACACATTTTTCTCAAGTGCTCATGGAACATTCTCCAGGATAGATCATATCTTGGGTCACAAATCAAGCCTTGGTAAATTTAAGAAAATTGAAATTGTATCAAGTATCTTTTCCGACCACAATGCTATGAGACTAGATATCAATTACAGGAAAAGATCTGTAAAATATACAAACACATGGAGGCTAAACAATACACTACTTAATAACGAAGTGATCACTGAAGAAATCAAAGAGGAAATTAAAAAATACCTAGAAACAAATGACAATGGAGACACGACGACCCAAAACCTATGGGATGCAGCAAAAGCAGTTCTAAGAGGGAAGTTTATAGCAATACAATCCCACCTTAAGAATCAGGAAACATCTCGAATAAACAACCTAACCTTGCACCTAAAGCAATTAGAGAAAGAAGAACAAAAACATCCCAAAGTTAGCAGAAGGAAAGAAATCATAAAAATCAGATCAGAAATAAATGAAAAAGAAATGAAGGAAACGATAGCAAAGATCAATAAAACTAAAAGCTGGTTCTTTGAGAAGATAAACAAAATTGATAAACCATTAGCCAGACTCATCAAGAAAAAAAGGGAGAAGACTCAAATCAATAGAATTAGAAATAAAAAAGGAGAAGTAACAACTGACACTGAAGAAATACAAAAGATCATGAAAGATTACTATAAGCAACTCTATGCCAATAAAATGGACAACCTGGAAGAAATGGACAAATTCTTAGAAATGCACAACCTGCCAAGACTGAATCAGGAAGAAATAGAAAATATGAACAGACCAATCACAAGCACTGAAATTGAAACTGTGATAAAAAATCTTCCAACAAACAAAAGCCCAGGACCAGATGGCTTCACAGGCGAATTCTATCAAGCATTTAGAGAAGAGCTAACACCTATCCTTCTGAAACTCTTCCAAAATATAGCAGAGGGAGGAACACTCCCAAACTCATTCTACGAGGCCACCATCACCTTGATACCAAAACCAGGCAAGGATGTCACAAAGAAAGAAAACTACAGGCCAATATCACTGATGAACATAGATGCAAAAATCCTCAACAAAATACTAGCAAACAGAATCCAACAGCACATTAAAAGGATCATACACCATGATCAAGTGGGGTTTATTCCAGGAATGCAAGGATTCTTCAATATACGCAAATCAATCAACGTGATACACCATATTAACAAATTGAAGGAGAAAAACCATATGATCATCTCAATAGATGCAGAGAAAGCTTTCGACAAAATTCAACACCCATTTATGATAAAAACCCTGCAGAAAGTAGGCATAGAGGGAACTTTCCTCAACATAATAAAGGCCATATATGACAAACCCACAGCCAGCATCATCCTCAATGGTGAAAAACTGAAACCATTTCCACTAAGATCAGGAACAAGACAAGGTTGCCCACTTTCACCACTCTTATTCAACCTAGTTTTGGAAGTTTTAGCCACAGCAATCAGAGAAGAAAAGGAAATAAAAGGAATCCAAATTGGAAAAGAAGAAGTAAAGCTGTCACTGTTTGCAGATGACATGATACTATACATAGAGAATCCTAAAGATGCTACCAGAAAACTACTAGACTTAATCAATGAATTTGGTAAAGTTGCAGGATACAAAATTAATGCACAGAAATCTCTGGCATTCCTATATACTGATGATGAAAAATCTGAAAGTGAAATCAAGGAAACACTCCCATTTACCATTGCAACAAAAAGAATAAAATATCTAGGAATAAACCTACCTAAGGAGACAAAAGACCTGTATGCAGAAAATTATAAGACACTGATGAAAGAAATTAAAGATGATACAAATAGATGGAGAGATGTACCATGTTCTTGGATTGGAAGAATCAACATTGTGAAAATGACTCTACTACCCAAAGCAATCTACAGGTTCAATGCAATCCCTATCAAACTACCACTGGCATTTTTCACAGAACTAGAACAAAAAATTTCACAATTTGTATGGAAACACAAAAGACCCCGAATAGCCAAAGCAATCTTGAGAACGAAAAACGGAGCTGGAGGAATCAGGCTCCCTGACTTCAGACTATACTACAAAGCTACAGTAATCAAGACAGTATGGTACTGGCACAAAAACAGAAAGATAGATCAATGGAACAGGATAGAAAGCCCAGAGTTAAACCCACGGACATATGGTCACCTTATCTTTGATAAAGGAGGCAGGAATGTACAGTGGAGAAAGGACAGTCTCTTCAATAAGTGGTGCTGGGAAAACTGGATAGGGACATGTAAAAGTATGAGATTAGATCACTCCCTAACACCATACACAAAAATAAGCTCAAAATGGATTAAAGACCTAAATGTAAGGCCAGACACTCTCAAACTCTTAGAGGAAAACATAGGCAGAACACTCTATGACATAAATCACAGCAAGATCCTTTTTGACCCACCTCCTAGAGAAATGGAAATAAAGACAAAAATAAACACATGGGACCTAATGAAACTTAAAAGCTTTTGCACAGCAAAGGAAACCATAAACAAGACCAAAAGACAACCCTCAGAATGGGAGAAAATATTTGCCAATGAAGCAACTGACAAAGGATTAATCTCCAAAATTTATAAGCAGCTCATGCAGCTCAATAACAAAAAAACAAACAACCCAATCCAAAAATGGGCAGAAGACCTAAATAGACATTTCTCCACAGAAGATATACAGACTGCCAACAAACACATGAAAGGATGCTCAACATCTTTACTCATTAGAGAAATGCAAATCAAAACTACAATGAGATATCATCTCACACCAGTCAGAATGGCCATCATCAAAAAATCTACAAACAATAAATGCTGGAGAGGGTGTGGAAAAAAGGGAACACTCTTGCACTGCTGGTGGGAATGTGAATTGGTACAGCCGCTATGGAGAACGGTATGGAGGTTCCTTAAAAAAATACAAATAGAACTACCATATGACCCAGCAATCCCACTACTGGGCATATACCCTGAGAAAACCATAATTCAAAAAGAGACATGTACCAAAATGTTCATAGCAGCCCTATTTACAATAGCCCGGAGATGGAAACAACCTAAGTGTCCATCATCGGATGAATGGATAAAGAAGATGTGGCACATATATACAATGGAATATTACTCAGCCATAAAAAGAAACGAAACTGAGCTATTTGTAATGAGGTGGATAGACCTAGAGTCTGTCATACAGAGTGAAGTAAGTCAGAAAGAGAAAGACAAATACTGTATGCTAACACATATATATGGAATTTAAGAAAAAAAAATGTCATGAAGAACATAGGGGTAAGACAGGAATAAAGACACAGACCTACTTGAGAATGGACTTGAGGATATGGGGAGGGGGAAGGGTAAGCTGTGACAAAGTGAAAGAGCGGCATGGACATATATACACTACCAAACGTGAGGTAGATAGCTAGTGGGAAGCAGCCGCATAGCACAGGGAGATCAGCTCGGTACTTTGTGACCGCCTGGAGGGGTGGGATAGGGAGGGTGGGAGGGAGACGCAAAAGGGAGGGGATATGGAAACATATGTATATGTATAACTGATTAAATTTGTTATAAAGCAAAAAAATAAAATAAAATAAATTAAAAAAAAAAAAAAGAAAAAAAAAAAACAAATGAAGACAATTAGATATGAAGTTGTGCACATGAGTTATCTGATACAGGTCACTTCTTGCACCACACTGTTCCACTTGTTTCCTCCCTGAAATCAAATCCAAGGCAGAGTTACTATCCAGCTGATGGTATACTGAAATCTCTGTAAAGTCATGAGGCAAGAAGGCTATTAAAATAGCTACAATCAACCACTGATCTTTAGATTATATTTAATATTGATTAAATATATCTTTCAATATCCTTCTAGATTTATCTCACCTCATATATCAGTTTAGCTGCTCTGAGACCCAAATTCCCAAAAGGAATGAACTCTTCACTGTTTTGCCCTTGTCAGCCTATGGCTGCTGTAATATATATTCAGATTTATAACTAATCCCAAAAGCTTCAAGAGACTTTGAAGAGAATATCTTATATTCCAGTGTATTCCTCTTCCATTGTGTAACAGCAATCCTAGCTCCTCATTTTATTTGGAGTCAATTACTCCTGATATTTCAGTTATTCCTTTCTTTGCTTGCCAGTCTGCTGGAAAGAAAAGACCAAAATGAACTAGATATAGTTTTAATGTTCTAGGAACAAATAGTGTTTTCCTAAGCAGAAGCACCCTCTCCATCAAGAGGAATCAGGAGGTTAACTGTAACAGAACCTAAAGTGGTGAAGACAGAAAGTACAGATTCTGAAAGTGGATCACTGGAGTATGTCCATCTCTTGGTTCCTGGACTTAACGTATTCTAGCACTTGAGACAAAACACTATGTATCAATGGTCATTTCAGCATATATACCACACTCTGAATATCAGCCCCCAGCTTCAGAGGATGTCAATCCCTTTCAGACACGTTAGCTCAGTATTCCACGTTATTTAAACCAGCTACATGTTATATTAAACCAGCTACTTGCAACTGATGAAATACATGTTAATGTCTGTATATCTCAGGGTCACTGTTAGACATCTTTTGTTGTAAAATAGGTATCTAATTGCAAGGCAGTGTTATGTGGGATAAATGCCTAAGAGATTAGGCATTCTCTAAACTCTCAGTTGGTCACAATGGAGGAGGCACTGTGGGAAAGGAAGATAAACCCAGATCTGGAGTTGATGTCAAATTCCTAACTGCTGCCTCTTCTAGGGTGAATAGTATCTGCTTCAGCTGAGGTATTTAAAGAGTCTCCAGGAAAGCGGAGATTTCTCTCCTCTGTGAAGGAGCAGAGATCTTTTTCAACGCATAGAAAGTTGAGGGAAATTTAGTGGTCTGAGTTCCATGGAATCATCCATCAAAATGTCCCCATCCTGTTCTCAAAATCTTACTCTTCCTATCAAGGTCTTAACCAAGCAGAAGAAACAAGAAAAAGGACACCTGTCAAGGCTATGGATTTATCTCCTTTGCAGTTCTGCCTCCCTCATACATAGATCCTGACCTGATTTTCAATACAGTCTGTCTTGAGACTATAGGAGATGAAGCTCTCATTAAACTGCCATAGAGACCTGCTACTCTTCAGTTGATGGTTATGAGATTTAGTCGCTGATTTTTTTTTTTCAAAGATCCCAGTGCCAGTATCTCCACAGTCTTTGCAATACTTTTTGCCTCTATATTTCCCAGGTATCACAGTCACAGTATAACATAATGCCTTACTATTTTTCCTTCATCCCAATCCATCAAAGGTGAGAATAATATGAATTGTAAAGCTGGTGTGTATCCCAGGGTTTTTCAGCATTCCACTTAACCCCAGCAAGTTTCTTACTGCCATATGACTGATTAATGATCCACCTCAAAATTTCAGCTTTCTAGGCAACTTTGGATACTACTGTCTTAACCTGTTTTTCCCAATAAAACAAAGCCTAAAATGAAAGTTTAAATATAAGTAATTTATTGGGAAGTATAAGCCAAGCAGCAGAGGTTGGGAGTGGGGGGGAAAAAAGCAAAACAATTGAGCAAACTGAAATGGTGCATGACAGTGGTTGATATAAAGAAAAGGTAAACAATAAACAAAATAAAATGTGCAGTTTGGTAGATTGTGATAAATGCTATGGAAGAAAAATAAATCAAGAAAAGGGGGCAGATACATCAGAGAAAGGTGAGTCAATTTTAAATAGAATGAACAGGGAGGGCCAGAGAGGTAAAATGTGGCCAAATCATATAGGGCTTTGAAGTACATTTTAAGGAGTTTGGTGCTGAGACAGGAAGAAGCCTTTGGAGGATTTTGAGAGGAGATGTGGCATGTATTGACTTTTTTTTTTTAATAGCTCTGCCTGCTCTCTGGAGAACAGACTATATATGGGGAAACAGCTGAAGCATGAAAATATATTGAGGCTATCACAGTAATCTAGTGAGAGAACATAAAGTCTTGATCCAAAATGATAGTGGTGCAGATAGTAAGAAGTGATCAAATAATGGATATATTTGAAAGGTAGACCTAATATGATTTGTTGACAGATTTTATGTGGGGTCTAAGATTACAGACTTGAACAATGCAAGGACTGAAATGGGAAAGAAGGTATATTATATTCATTATTTTAAATTTACTCCCTGTAAAATTGGTATTACGGTCACCATTTTCTGGATGAGGAAACAGGTTCAAGAGAAGTTAAGTGTCATGTCCAAGGGCAACTAATACAGGGAAGAACTGGTATTTAAAAATATGTCTACTGGTCTCCAAGCCAGATGTTATCTCTTAGATTACACTTCCTTTTCAAAGATCATTTCTGGAAATGTGACAGAACTGACTATTCTGAGTTTCACAGCATTGAATTAGAGCCCCTTATATTCTTTTTGCTTAACCACAGGATTTGGGAAGAAATGGAGTGTTAAAGTATGAATTAAGTGACCTCAACTTTGGTGGTAGTGGGAGACTTTACAATTATTTTGAAGTTACAAAAATTGAAGCATGAAACTCTAAGAATTGTGAATTAAATCACCATCTTCACAGTCCAAATTATCCAAACCAATGAGCAGCCCCATGACTATTGGAGCCCTGGAGAAGCTGCGTGGTTGTCAAGTCCTTAATGCTGGTAGTCATAGTGATCCATCAACATAAGAGAATGCTTCATGCTTCATACTTTAACCAACAGATGTTATCCTTTAGTGAAAGATGACACCTTAATGAGCAATCATCTTGAAGGAAAGGAGAAGTACTCTGGGAATACCAGCTACTTAATTTATTGGTTTGGCAGGAGGGTAGGAAAGAAGCAATTCCATTGTCTGAAAAATAAATCTCTGGAGGTTGTACAGTCTGCCTTTACTCATGAAATTCATCTAGACATAGCACTTCCACTAACCTCCCAAGGAACTCTAACCTTTGATCGGCATCCCTAAGGATGAAGAATTACAGGAAAAACTGTCTAACTCCACCATACTTAACACCTGTAGAAATGAAAAATGATAAATGCTTTTACTTTGGGTTTATAATTCTCAGTTACCTTAAGAATTCCACAGATTGAATGGGCAGTAGGACAAGGATGTAAATATGAAAATAAAATAATGACTGATACCAAGTTTTGTGAAAAAACATTAGTGTAAATTGAAGTCTTTTAGGAATTGAAAGGGCACTTTGATTAGTGCATTTTAAGTAGAAAATTTGTATCTCAACTATTGGCAATTGATTTGGAGATTTAACTCCACTGAGACATTAAAACACAAGCAAACATCTCAGTCTATTAAAATACCAATAAATCCTGTGGTGTTACATATTTGTTAAGGTAAAAATCTAATTCTAATGCATGTTGAAATTTCCAACTTTTGGTGGAATTTTGAGTCTAAATCTACAACATTACCACTTAGCCTCGCTTATACTTGTGAAAAAGGAAAATATCAATTATATTAAAATAGGGCTAAAAATATAGACTACTGTAATTGGACAAAATTTGGAAACTTTCAAGTCTATGAATTTAATACACACTTCTTATATATGTTGTACATAAACAATTTATAAGACTCAACATAAAGCTATCAAATATCAAAATAATTTATAATAAGACCAGATAGTAAAAAGTATTTAACAAATATTTTTCTTTAGCATAATGTATTAAAGTACTCTTTAAATACACATATGAGAAACAGAAGGATCTTTAAGTATCTGAGAGTTTTAAGTAATTACACAAGGAATTAAAACCTTAGGATTAAACTGGCATGTGCCTTTAAAGAGATTTAGATAAAATGCTAAAGGATTTCAGAGAAGGTTCTACTCCCAGCTATGAAAAGGACAGGCACCAATCTAAAGCTAATGACTTAGTATCCTTGACTAGATGTGAATTAAGTAATTAAGTAAAATATAGAGTAAAACCTTGGCAATGCAAAATCTTTCATTAATGACTGACTCACTTGAGACACTGAGGAGAAAGCATGGTTAAATCCACTATAAATCTCCTTTCCTTCCTAAAAGGAGTCCAAGTAACATAATATCGCTTTTACTTTATGATTCAATGTCTTCATTATAGTCGTTAGTTATTCTTGTGCACTCCAGTGGAGCATTACACAGCGGTTCAGCTGGAAATGGTTATTGTACATGAAGTTAAATGTGTAGCAACTACAATGGAAACTAGAACTTGATTTCTTAAAAAAAGATGTCAACTTTTTATTATCTTTTTATATATTTTTCAATCTTTTTCTTGGAAATTTCTATCTTTAAACTGTTGCTTGAAGGATGAGTACTTGCATGAATTCCGAAATTTCATAGCATAGTTGTGTGTGTGTGTGTGGTGTGTGTGTGTGTGTGTGTGTATTCACAGGTTTAAGTAGAGAGTCAAAGGCCAAAACTGTCTTTCCGCAAATGGCTTTCTCAAATATTCTTTAACTCTTTAGCACCATTTAAAACAGCATCTGATTTATACACAAACACATGAAAAACAAGCTCCTTCTTAAGAGCCTGCACTTATTATTCTAGGTCATTTGAAGCACATATGACCTGGTTATGAAGAAGTGGTAACACCTTTCAAGAATCTGTGGTCAATTTTCTTAAGGAAAACATGATCCAAAGACTATATTTTTCATCATCAGAGGAAAACATTTATGTATACCTGATACTAGGTAATATTTATTCTTTAGTTTTGACTTTTAACATAACTTCAGAAACAGAAGGTTTCTTCATCATGGAGCTACATGCCCTCCTGTCGCAGGAGTCAAAGAAGTTGAAGGAGAATTCAGGGGAAGGTTGAACAGATACAAGACTGCCTGCTAATCCCACACTGACAGGATTAGACAGCAGATTGGAGACAATATGTGCCAGCTAGAAAATGCCTGTTGCTTCACTTCTCACCTCCAAATCTAGCACAGAATTCCCATTTATGGCCTACCCTAACTGGAAATGTATAGAGAAGGAAATTCTGGGGTATGCATTTCACTCTAGCCAAGGTAACACATTACAAAGCCACCACATCACATACCATTTTCTTAGGTTAAAGTTCAAACTTCTTAGCATATTATATGAGACTTTTTCAAAAAATCTCTGGCTTCACTTTCTACCCCTGTTGGACAGTTACCAAACTATATCCTATACCAGGGTCTCACAAACTTTTCCTGTAAATATTAAATAATGAATATTTTAGGCTCTGTGGGTCATATATGGTCTCTATCACACATATACATTTATTTATTCATTTATTCATCAACCTTTAAACCATTTTTAGCTCATGACCCTGTAAAATAGGTCACAGGCTGGATTTGGTCTGTGGGCTGCAGTTTACAATCTTGTCTCAGCCCATCCCACAGTGTAGAGGCTTACAATTACACCCATTTTCCTTACATAATCACATACTATCAATAAATAAATCTATTTCTCCGTCTTTACAGGTCTTTCTTTAAGAGATACATTTCTCAATGTTCTGTAAAACTACTATTCATCAAATAAAATGTCTTTTTTTTAAATTTAATTTTATTTATTTTTTTATACAGCAGGTTCTTATTAGTTATCCATTTTATACATATTGGTGTACATATGTCAGTCCCAATCTCCCAATTCATCCCACCACCTCCACCCACCCCCGCCACTTTCCCCCCTTGGTGTCCATACATTTGTTCTCTACATCTGTGTCTCTGTTTCTGTAGATGAATCGGTTAAAGTCTTAAGAGTTCTCCAAATCTCCTTGAACAAAATAATATCTTTTCTCTTTTTCTTGTCTTCTCCGATGGTTGCTCAAATGTGGCTCAAACTGCCTTGTGCCTGGGCCAAGGCTGGCACTAAAATGTCTTTATTCCTAAGAAAACTCTTCCAATCTCCTAAGCAATAAGGTACTTTCATTTTCACCATAGAACTTTGTATAAAACTCTATAACAATGCCTTATAATTATTAATTCCTCATGCCTACTTTTTTAATTGAAATACGAGTTCTGTAAAGTGTGTCAACATTTCTGTATTTTGGTTTGCCAGTGGGTAGGACAATGATAAGCACTGAGTGGGCCCTCACTTGATATAATTTGATAACCACATTTGTATCCACTCTGACTCTTTAAACAAAGGATTTGAGGTTACTAACAGCAAAAATATAAACAATGAAATGACAAAATAGAAATGTAAAAACAGAGCCGTGGAAAGGGAGGCTACTGCACTACTAAAACATGTATCAACATAACTACTGCAGTGAGTACCAAATTTGAGGAGCAAGAAAAGAAACACAATTTGGTACATTGTTTTGTGCATAAAACAGAATGAAGCAGCATATCATTTGTTCATGAGAAACACTGACTTTCTTCTGGTAGTATTCTAAACCAATCTCAAGAACAGCTTTATATAGGAGATTCTAGTTGAATGATATGATAAAGTGTCCCCTACACTTTTGCAGCAAATACAGTAGTGAACTGAATCCAACTAAAATGGAAGTTTAAGGAGGATGAGAGCCTTCAGATGGAATCAGGTGCCTTGAATAATCTTTCTGGTACTGTTTTGGAGTGATTGTCTTACCCACATAGACATTGTATGGGCAGCCAGACAGCTATAGTCATCTGCAGGAGCACAGTCTGGTTGATTGAGTTTGACAACCCAAGGAAAGCTGCTTTGAAGGAGAAAGAGGCGAAAACCGCAAAAGATTCCTCTTTAATACCTGTCCAAAAGAAGAATGTGTGAACAAAAAAATGGCACTTTTGCCAATTTATTCATCTATAATCACTCCTATGTGGAGAACTGAGTAAGAAGAAAATTGGTTAATATCATTAAATATTCTTGCTTCAATATGGAGCAGTAGTGGAAGTTTTCTTGAGGAAAACATAAGGACAAGATAAGGGGGGTCCACCCAACAGCTGCTACTACAGAAAATCATACCCAAGAACATAAAATTACAAGTTATAATGAAAGGAATTTTGCTGTGGAGCCAAGTTAACATGGTTGGTACATGTAGCCTGATAGTGGTCTTATCGATGCAAGAATACCTCAGAGTATTAAATTGCATATGTCTAAAAATTCTTTACTAAATCTGACCTTTCTCATTTGGAGTTTGGATAGAAACCAGGGAAGAGACCATTTTCTGTGTGTTTTCATGAAACGGACGGAAAAAGCCGATATTCTATATCACTTCTATATTTCATATTTAATAGTTCAATGAAAAATTTAAAAATGAATGAACGGTAGGTGACTATTATTTACCGTATCTCTTCTACGTCTGTCCCTTCACGACACTGTCTCTTTTCTGCTGCAGGCACAACCTCTGCTCGTGGCCTCCATCAGTTTCTAATAAACGCTGATATTAATGCATCTTCCATTGATTCCATTACCGCCTCACATCTCTTCCTTTGGCTCTTCTTCATGCTTGTCTATCCTGCCAGTGTCACGTTTCCCATTCTTTCTGGTTTATAGGTAAAATAGTTGGGCTTTTTACACTCTGTGAAATAGAGAGCACGTTTCCTTTTATATGATCATCAGATGTACCAGACATAAATAAAATCTTCCTAACTAAGCTCAATAATCTCTCGGTGTTAAGGGTAATTTGGGGGATGATTTTAAGGCTGGAGGTTTTCCTGGGGTCTAACATCCTAAGTGCCAGATTTCAGATAGCTGAGATTTAGATATCTATGCTTCTATATTAAATTTTGTGGCATTTGCAGTTTTCAGTGATTTAGTTTCAACCTATATTTCTGGCTTTCTTGTAATAAGTCCCTCTGTGAAACTGCTGCTTCAGCCAACATATATTATCTATTGCCTGTTACATGGATCTGGAGAGCTCCTTCCTTGTGCCTTTCCTCAAGTGTTCTCTCTGCCTGCAGTGCCTTATACTCCTTCTTCCACTTGTGGAATTCTGATGGTTGTTTTAAAAACTGGTCTTTATCCAACTTCATTTATAAGGCTTTCTTTATCTTAGCCAAAACTTTTTTCCCTTTTTGACCTGCTGTGACAGTGGCAGGATTCGTAGAAATGGAACAGAAAATAAGAAAGAGGTAGGAAATCTGTTTTCTATTCTTGGTTCCACTAATTATCTGACCTTAAATAAAACTCTTAATGTTTTGTAGTTAATAATAATTATCCGGCTTAACATCCAGTTCTATTTTGAGCTTCAAAAGACATACGATGCTTGAATTTGTAACATGAAAAACATCTGTGAAAATTTAAGGTGTGTTACAAATAACATTTTTGTTTTATAATTAAACATTTGCTTAAAGTCATTGTTTGTTATGATTTCATGCTTTCCTCACATGATGACAAATGCAGTACCCACCTCCTAGTGGTAAATGAAATACTTGAGAAGTGCTTATCACAGAATCTGGCATTTAGGAAGAGCCTGATGCTTCTCACAGTGCTTTTCTTTGACTGCTTTTAGATTCACATTGTCCCATAATTCACTTATGTCCAGTTTTTTCAGTCTTTTTTATATATGTGTTTGAGTTTGAATAATTTCTATTGCTATGTCTTCAAATTCATTGTTCTTTTTTTCTGCTATGCCTAATGCATTTTAACCCCATTCCGTGTATTTTTAATTTTAGGGATTTTACTTGTTCATCTCTAGAAATACCATTTGCCTCCATTTCTTTCCTCATTTTATTCATGTGTTTCTTCTCATTCTAGACCATGTGGAACATACTCATATATGTTTTAACATCCTTGTCTGCTACTTCCATCATCTCACTTGTTTCTGGGTCTATTTCTTTCTTTTTTTATAAATTTATTTATTTTATTTATTTATTTTTGGCTGTGTTGGGTCTTCGTTGCTGTGCACAGGTTTTCTCTAGTTGCGTCGAGTGGGGGCTATTCTTTGTTGCGGTGTGTGGGCTTCTCATTGTGGAGGCTTCTCTTTTTGCAGAGCATGGGCTCTAGGTGCCCATGCTCAGTAGTTGTGGCTCACGGGCTCTAGAGCGCAGGCTCAGTAGTTGTGGCGTGTGGGCTTAGTTGCTCCGTGGCATGGGGGATCTTCCCAGACCAGGGCTCAAACCCCTGTCCCCTGCATTGGCAGGCGGATTCTTAATGACTGCGTCACCAGGGAAGCCCCTCTGGGTCTATTTCTATTGATTGATTTTTATCCTATGTGTGAGTCATATTTTGCTGCTTCTCCCCATGTCTTGTAATATTTTATTTGGCTGCCAGATGTTGCAAATTTAACAGTATTGAGCACTCAATGCTGTATTCCTTTAAATATCACTGGGTATTCTTTTGGACCACAGCTATGTTACTTGGAATTAACTCAATCCTTTTCAGCCTTCATGTTGAGTTTTAATAGGGTATGTCATGTCCAGAGAAACCTTATTCCAGGGCTTATTTAGCCCCACAGCTAGGGCAATTCTCTCCTGAGGATTCTATACAAGGCCCTGAAACTACAAAGTATTAACATGCTGACTGCTGGGAAAATAAACTATCCCCGGTTTTATGACAGCCCCAGAGATTTTTCGGTCTGCTGCTTTCTGTTGGTCAGTGCCTACTCACACAGAGAGTACTCAGCTCAAGGGTCCTTCCAGGACCCTTTTGCAGATCGGTACTCGCTCATTCTCACTCATTCTAGACCCCTCTCTCTCTTTCTGAGCAACTCCTTCGTCTCTGGTACTCTGCTCCACAAATTGATCTCCCCAAACTGTGACTCTGTCCTATAATCAGTGACTCCCCAATGACTTGTTTAGGTTCTCCCTCCCTGAATTGCTAGCTGGAACCTACTTCTAGGCAGTAAGTTAAAGTAATCATAGGCTCACCTTGTCTGTTTTCCTTCTTTCCCTGAGCACAGTCCTGAGCTGCCTGCTGCTCAATAGCTGAAAACCTTGTTTCATATATTTTGTGTAGTTTTCTAGTTTGTAAGTGTAAGGGTAAATTCAGTTTTTCAAATCCCACCATGGCCTAAAGCAGAAATTCTTATCACAGTGTTTTACATAAAATTATACTAAGAAATATTTGTGATATTAATATTCTAATTAAATAATTGGTGATGAAACACAACTGGTTGAATGTCTGAAAGATTGATCTGGCATGATCTTATCCTTCATGAACCTGAATTCTTTGCTTTAAATTTCCTGTGGCAGAAACAAATACAAGACCACCTGAAAGGAAATACAGTATACAGGAGAAACTAGAGAGACACACGTTCGGAAGTGAGTCAAAAAGAAAACAATCAGATAGATATTAAAGTTTACCAGTTCACAAAATGCCCTGTGTGTCCTGTCGTCATTAGTATCCTAGGGAAGAAAATAGGGGGAGGGAGGAAGAAGCCTGATTTACTGTAGGTAAGAAAGAATACTTGGAATAAGTTTAATTTTTCCGCTATCTTTAGAAATTAAAAGTTTGGGCATATGGTTTTTGAAGTTTTGAGATTTTAAATTCTTTAGATACAACACTTATGAGTCTGCCAAAATGAACAGTGAATAAAGCAAATCCAAAAAAGGTGCTGACCATGCTCTTTCTATTCTGGTTTATAATTTATGAGTGTTTTTCTTTCTGGTTAAATTCTCTAGATTACAGCTTTATAACTTGTCAACTCCCAGCCACAACTCTATTTGTCTATCAAAACCTCAAACATCACAATATAGAAATAAAGTCCAGCGAATATAGAACGTTTTAGAAATGGCACCAGAATACGACAAACTGTACTCACTATACATAGTGAGATATGCCACCATATTTAAATATAGTTCAATATCAAAGTAGATTAGAGCAATAAAGACAGATGACCACATATTCATAGGTGCTGCTATAAAATCAAAAAGTAAGATTTATACCTAATATATGTGTTTTTTGTTTGTTTGTTTGCGGTACATGGGCTTCTCACTGTTGTGGCCTCTCCCATTGCGGAGCACAGGCTCTGGATGCGCAGGCTCAGTGGCCATGGCTCACGGGCCTAGCCGCTCTGCGGCATGTGGGATCTTCCCAGACCAGGGCACGAACCTGTGTCCCCTGCATCGGCAGGTGGACTCTCAACCACTGTGCCACCAGGGAAGCCCCTAATATATGTTTTAACTACTAATTTATTATGGGTTAGGAAACCAGGTAACCAAACTTGTTAGAAAGATATAAAATAAAATTAAGGACATTTTGTGCATGGATTTATAGATATCTGTTTCATTGTTTGGGGTTTTTTGAATGTTATTGTTTTGTTTTTCAATTTGTTTCCTTTTTTTACATTTTCACCCTCTTCACTCATTTTCCCACTCCTCTACCCCCACCTCTGGCAACCATCAATCTGTTCTCTGTATTTTTTTTTTTTTTTTTTTTTTTTGCGGTACATGGGCCTCTCACTGTTGTGGCCTCTCCCGTGGCGGAGCACAGGCTCTGGACGTGCAGGCTCAGCGGCCATGGCTCACGGGTCCAGCCGCTCCGCGGCACGTGGGATCTTCCCGGACCGGAGCACGAACCTGTGTCCCCTGCATCGGCAGGTGGACTCTCAACCACTGCACCACCAGGGAAGCCCTAGTAATTTATTCTAAAATACCATAAGAAATGCTGAAAAACTTTTTTGCCCCAAATTTTTGTTGAAATATTATTTGTAATAGTGGCAAATTGAAAATAGCCTAAATATTCAATAAAAGAGTTACTATGAGGTAAGTTGTGTACTTCCAGTAATACCTTATATTATACCCAATACATGAAAAAAAATATTTTTAAAAGATTTTTAAAGTTGTTTAAATGAAGGTAATATGATATAATGTAAATAGCAGCTCCACACTTAGGCTCTGGAGTTGGACCCTAATCTCAATTAACTACTAGTTAGCTTGGTGATGTTGAGTGGGTGAGTTACTTAACTTCTCTGTACCTCAGGTTCCTTATCTATAAAATGAGGAAAATCATATGATTTACCTCATCAGGTTGTTGTGAGCAACAAATGAAATATTGCATATAAAGTGACTACAGCATTCCTGACATAGAAATCAGTCAATAATATTAACTCTTACTATTACTTGTATAAAATTATGATACCTCAATCTGTGTGTGATGTGAAAAATACTTAGAAACAGGACTTACATAAATTGCACTCATGTTAAAAGTAGTAATCTTTTAATGGTAAGTTTTTTTTTCTGTTTTGATAAGATCACTAGATTTTCTACACTTTTCTACATCTACTGCTTTTTTCACTGAAGAAAAGTAATTTTTTTTTTTTTTTTTTTTGCGGTACACAGGCCTCTCACTGTTGTGGCCTCTCCCATTGCAGAGCACAGGCTCCGGACGCACAGGCTCAGTGGCCATGGCTCATGGGCCCAGCCGCTCCACGGCATGTGGGATCTTCCCGGACCAGGGCACGAACCCGTGTCCCCTGCATTGACAGGCAGACTCTCAACCACTGAGCCACCAGGGAATCCCAAGAAAAGTAATTTTTAATTATCATTTAAGATTAAATAAAAAATAAATGTCTCTGAAAATTTTTGTAGACAACCTCTACTTCTAAATCAGCATCTCTGTGTCACGAGGAAAATGTCAACTGTGTTGCTCAATCACAAGTTAAGCTATACATTATATCAATCACAGTTTGTTATTAGATGCTAGTATACTTCCAAGAGAAATGACAGAGACACAATTTAATATCCTCAGATGTTCTCAATTAGTTCAACAGCTCACTCGCTCACTCGCTCTCTTGATTAAAAACTTACGTCTACATGGCTAGTCATATAACATTCCACTTGCCATTACTCAAAAACTACATTTCAAAACTAATCAGCATTAATGGAGGAGGATTTCAAGTATAAAATGACTTGTTACACTAAGTCTATATTATAACGTGCCCTTTGCTATTCTATTTGTCAATGGATTTCTTCTTTCTTGGTCTTTGTCATTTTATATCTATTTCTAGTGTCATTTTTGAGAGTCTTAAGCTAAACTGTATCTATCATTTCCTGTTTAATTGGCCCACAGCAAGACTCTTAACTGCAATTATGCTAGACAGCATCAATAAGTAATCATTATAATTTTAGCATCAATGGCAAATTTAATAGGTATGAGAGAAAAGGTTTATAATAGTACTTAATTTTCAAAATGCTGAGTTGTAAAAAAGTGGTAAAGCAATAGTATATATTATATGTAGTAGGTTATATTCTTTTTATTTTAATACTTTCTTATCTTATGTGATACTAACAGGGTTCAACTGATGTAATGATTCTCAATTCTACCCTAAAACAAACACACAGAGAAAACAAAACATAATGCTGCTAAGATTCAATTTATTTATCTTTATGGAAGTCATAAGATTCTAGAAGTGATACTGATGTTAGTAAAGCTTGCCCAATATCATGAGACACATTCACTTTCATAGGCCTGCAGTCTCTTTAATTACAACTCCTGATGCACTAAATAACACTACTCACCTGCTAGAACATCTTTGAAAATTGAGGACTATCAGTTTTGATAATTAAGTAACAGTTTACTCTTTTATGTATCCTGCTTCCCAAAGTGGACTTGTTTTGAGATAAATTTAGTTAACTTGATTTTTATTTCTAAATATCCTTATTTACTTCTCTCTCGTGTATGACTATCATCACTGTTGAAGTAAACTCTTGGCATACTGTGGGAATGGAAAGGGAAAGAAATTTCGAAGAGCCCAGTAATAAGGACACTGGCAAAAGACAGCTATAGAACAAAACCAAGCGGAAAGTGAAGGCAAATCTGAGATAATAGACTGGAATTCAGTGGGTACCTGGAAGCCCATGTCTACGGAGAGAATGGAGCCTAAAACTGGTGAACACAAAGGAGGAGCATTGCATACAAGAGTTGTACACTGCTAAAGCAGTGTAGCAGGAGCCAGGAGACACCCGGCTGGATGGCAGCAGAACACAACCGGCTGCAGAAACATTAAGAAAGTTTAAAAAAATAATAAAATGTTAAAATAAAAACGAACAAAAATAGTAGTGGCACTATAACCAGCAGCAGGAGCAAGAAGGTAGGGCATCAAGTAAGCAAATTAAACTGGAAATCTTATGATTAGAAGATAAGGAATTTAGGAAAGTAAACTAAGTATCCATCATGGGTAATACAGGAAAGAATAATCTGTTTCTTACACAAGTTTTTAATTCAACCAATGATTTTCTAACACAATATCTGTTGGAGTAAGAATTAATCCTGAAATTTAGACAATTTATGGTGTTAGGAGTAAAAACTAAACATGCCAAAAAATAATATTAAGTCTGGTGAGACTGTGGTCCATATGTGTATTATCAAAGAATATGATCAAGGCAAACATTCATGAAATCAAATCCTTGCTAGATCATTTGCCATAAGAGTGACTATGGGAACATCATTTCACTGAAACTCAATTTTCCGATCTCCAAAAGAGGATATGAATTCCCACCTCAGATATTATTGGAAGACTGGAGATAAATGTAAAGTACTTGGTACATACAAGATGCTTCATAAATGACAATTATTTTTACTAATATTAAAATCAGAGAAAATTTTAACCTAAATAATTTAAGCAGTAATATATTTCTTTCTAAAAATTATAAAACTTTTAATTTAGTCTTAGCCATCTTATGATAATGTATCATAGGGATCTGATTCCTTTCTTTTTGGTTTTGTGTACGAATTGTCAATTGTCTTTATATTTCTCAATGTCTTATATTTCTCCACTGACCCTCAAAGCCATTTCTGCCACAAATGAACTTTGTATGTATAGGTTTGTTTTTCAGTATTACATTTTATTGCATTGATCAACTTGTTTATTACTGTGTTAATACCACAATATCTTTGTTTCTTCTGCTTCATAATATATCTTAAAATATGATAGAGGAATTCTTACCCTTGGTATAAAATTTTTTTCTGAGATAAATCTGGCTATTCTGTCTCTTATAAATTTGTTTTGCATGTTCAGATAAACCTATGGCTTTCAACCAAGGGTATTTTTCCCTCCAGGGGGCATGTGGCAAAATGTGAAGCCAGTTTTGATTGTCACTGCTGGAAGTTAGGAGGTAAAGACCAGGGATGCTGCTAAACATCCTACAATGCATGGGACAACCCCAGATGATAAAGGATTATCTGGCCTCAAATGTCAATAGTGCTGAGTTTGAAAAACCCTGTATTATGGAATTGGTAGTCCCTAGTTTATGCCAACTTAGCATCTAGCACTTCTGAATTATATTTATCACAGTCTTGTTTCTCCCATCAAGGGCTCAGAGACAGAAAGAGAGAGCATGATAGCAACAGAGCAAAAAGAAAGACAGAGTATTCGGACCTGAGTTTCTAAAGCAATACCCCATCACTTTTACCATTTTCTACTTATTAGAAGCAAGTTACTAGGCCCAACTCATACAAGTAGGAAGGGGACTACACAAGGCTGTGAACACCAGCAAGTTAAGATCATTAAAGGCCATTTTATAGGTTGTCTACTGCAGTCCTTTCTCTGTCCTTTAATGATTCAATCCTTCCCTACTATAGCATCAGCTCAAAGTCTCATCATATAAATCAGATTCAAGCCTCTAAGGAGGCTTAGGTAAGTCTCCTTAGATGTTATTCTTAACAACTCAGGTGTAGTTAAGCACATTCATACCACACCATTGGGAAAGGGAACATGGAAGTTAGTGCATGGTCTCTCTTGGACCCTTGCTTTTTTTTTTTTTTTTTTTGCTGATCTTAATCTGTATCCTTTAACTGCAATAAACTGTAACTGTGAGGATAAAAGCTTTTTCTGAGTCCTGTGAGTTCTATTAGTGAATCATCAAACATGAGGGTGGTCTTGTGAACGCTCAACATCTACCCTCAACTCTTTGCTTGCAAATCTCCTTAGCCATATCACCCAACTCACTAGGCATACTTTCTACTTTTCATGTTCATTAAGTAGATACTGTTGTTAAGCTTCTGCCACTCCATAAGAAGTCATGTCCCTTCCTCCAGTTTCTAAGAACGTTTCTCATTTCCCTTTAAGTTCTCCCTGGAAAGGCTATCCACCTCCATATTTTTACTAAGTCTTATAGTAAAGACAATTTAGGATTTTTCTAACACTATGCTGAAAATCCTTCCCAGTCTTTATGCACTACCAGCTCCCTAAGTGACCCTACACATGTAGATATCTGATAGAGCATCACTGTACTCCTAGTACAAAAATCTGTATTAG
Organism: Mesoplodon mirus; assembly: GCF_964341445.2. Classification (NCBI taxonomy): domain Eukaryota; kingdom Metazoa; phylum Chordata; class Mammalia; order Artiodactyla; family Ziphiidae; genus Mesoplodon; species Mesoplodon mirus. Next base: position 96,933,738 of record NC_138978.1, on the reverse strand, counting down.
TTATATATATGGATTTCTCCACAACTTAATGGCTTGAAACAACAAACATTTTTTTTTAATCACCTAGTTTCTATGGGTCAGGAATCCAGGCATAGTTTAACAAAGGTCCTCTAGCTCAGGGTTTCTCACAAAGTGACAGTCTAGGTGTTGGCTACAGCTGCAGTCTTCTCAGGGTTTGACTTGTGTGCAAAATGTGCTCTTAAGTCTCTTGTGTGGCTACTGGAAGCCTCATACCCTCACTGGCTGTAGGTAAAAGACATCAGTTCCTTGCCACGTGGGCCTCTCTCTGTAGAGCTATCCAAATATGGCATCTTGTTTCTCCCAGAATGAGGCCTGATAAAGAGAGAGAGCAGGAGAAAGTGGTAGAAGGAAAGAGAAAGAGAGAGAAAAACAAAGAAATAGGAAGAAAGGGAGAGGAGGATAGAACCCAGAAACATTTTGTAACCTAATCTTAGAAGTGACATCTCATCACATTTGCACTACTCTGTTCATTAGAAAGAAGTCGTTAGCCCCAGCCAACACTTAATGGGAGAAAATTACACAAAGGTGTGTATACCAGGAGTTGTAGATGAATGGGGGTATCTGCCACCTACAACCAGACCAGAAAAAATGAGAGGAGACACAATTACAATATCAGGATTGAAAAAATACTATTTCTATAGATATAAAATGATAATTAAAGAATATTATGAAGAAGTTTATGCTACTACATTTAACAACAAATTCTTTCAAAGACACAAAGTTCCAACCTTCTTGGAAGTTATTAGTTTTCTATTGTTGCATAACAAATTACCACAGATTTAGCTTACCATTTATTAGCCTACAGTTCTATATGTCAGAAATCTAAGCAGATTTAGCTAGGTCCTCTAATTAGGCGTTCATGAGGCCAAAATCAAGGTATTTGCTGGGTTGAGTTCTTACAGGGAAATTCCGAGGAAGAACCTACTTTGAAGTTCATTTATGTTGCTGGCATAATACATTTCTTGTAGTTGTAACACTGAGGTTCTCCTTTCCTTTCTGGCTTTTAAGAAAGAAACTACCAAATCTACACAAATACTTCCAGAAAACTGAACAGGAGGGAAACTTTGCAATTCGTTCTTTGAGGCCAGAAAACAAAACCAAATACGTTCAAAGAGAAAAGTACAGAGTAATATACTAACCCTCATGAACACTGATGCAAAAGTTATAATTTTAACAGATGGTGTTAAACAATGTATAAAAAGAATAATATATCCTAAATGGAGTTTATTCCAGGAATAGAAAGTTGGTTTGACATTTGAAAATTAATAAATGTAATTCATTCTCTTAACAAACTAAAAGAAAGCCCTTATGATCATCTCAACGGACACAGAAAAAGCATTCCACAAAATTCAACATCCATTCCTGATTTTTAAAAAGAGAATAAAAGAAAATTTCCTCAGTCTTATAAAGGGCATCTAGGAAAATCCTAGAGCTAAAATCGTATTTAATGGTGAAAGACTGAATTCTTTCCTCCTAAGATCAAGAGCAAGTAAATAGTGTCTGCTCTCTCTCCTTCTGTGCAACATTGTACAACTTGCCAGCAAAACCAGGCAAGAAAAAGAAAAAAAAAAAGCATCCAGACTGGAAAGGAAGAATCAAAACAGTCTTTATTCCTAAATAGTGTGATTTTCTATGTAAAAAAATCCAATGGAATCCTCAAAAGAAGAACTATCAGAACCAATAACTGAATATAGCAAGGTTGTTGAATAAAATGTCAATAAGGAAACATCCATCGTATATCTATGTACTAGTAATGAATAACTGTGCACTGAATATTAGAAAAAATAACATTTACAATACCATAAAAATATGAAATACTTAGAAATATATATGGCAAATGACACGAAATATCTGTACACTGGTATTTAAAAAATGTTGCTGAGAGATTTAAAGACCTAAATAAATATAAAGATATATATCACTCATGTCTAATGATTCAATAATATTAAGATTTCATTTCTTCTCAAATTTATCTATATATGCAATGCACCCTAATCAAAGTCACAGTCTACTTTGTCAAAAATTATATGATAGTTCTAAAATTCATAGGGGAATACAGAGGACCTAAAATTGACAAAAAAATATTTGAAAAACACAAAGTTGAAAGACTAATGCTATCTGTTTTCAAGCCTTATTTTAAAGGTTCAGTAATCGAGATGGTGTGGTATACGGGCAAAGACAGACCAAAAGAACAGAAGCGAATGGCTAGAAATAGACCCATACATATATGGACAACTGATTTTTGACAAAGCTACAAAGGTATTTCAGTGGAAAAAGAATAAAGTCTTTTAAATAAATGATGCTGGAATAAATGCATATCTACACACACACACACACACACACACACACACACAAAGTTAAGAAAGACCTGTGATTCATACCACATACCATACTCAAAAAATAACTCAGAATGGTTCACAGAGCTAAGTATAAAATGATAAAGCCTCTAAAAGAAAATATAGGAGGAAATCTAAGTCAGGCAAAGATTTCTTGAACAGTACCAAAAGCATGGTCCTTAAAAGAACAAATTTACAAATTAAATATTATTGAAACTAAAATATCTGCTCTGTTAAGGACAATGTTAAGGGAAAGAAAAGGTAAGCTAATGATCAGAAGAAAATGTTTTAAAACTTATATCTGATTTAAAAATGTACCTAGAATATATAAAAAATACTCAAAACTCAATAATAAAATAATAGCTACCTCAATTAAAGATTAGGAAAAAAGTCTGGGCACTTCACCAAAGAATATATACAGTTGTAAATAAGTTTATGAAAGACTCTCAACATTATCAGTCATTAGAGAAATATAATTTAAAACCATAATGAGATATCACTACATACTTAGCAAAATGGGTAAAATTTTAAATATCTGACCACATCAAGTGTTTCTGAGAAGGTGGAGGAACTGGAACTTTCATACAGCACTGGTAGAAATGGAAAATGGTACAACCATTTTGGAAAATAGTTTTACGGTTTCTTAAAAAGTTAACCATAAACATACCACATTATCCAGCCATCTTATGTATTTACTAAGAGAAATAAAAGCACATGTCCGTTCAAAGACTCACGTACAAATGTTAATAGCTGCTTGACTCACAATAGACAAAATCTGGTAATAACTCAAATGTCCATCAACAAGTGAATGGATAAACAAAGAGTTATATCCATACAATGGAACACTATTCAGCAATACAAAGGAATAAACTATTGAAGTGTGCTATAACATGTATATCTTTCCAAATAACCAAGCCAAGTGAAAGTATACAGACAGAAAAGTGTACACATTCTATGATTCCATTTATATGAGATACCAGGATATGCACATTAGTGTACAGTGAAGCTTATCAATGATTGTATGTGAAATTAAGGGAAATGAGGGGTGGCCTATAGAGATTACAGTTTCATGATAAAAATTTTGGGGGTGATAGATATGTTCATTATCGTGTTTGTGGTGATAGTGTCATGAATATATATTTATGTCAAAATATCAAATTGTACCCTTAAAAATGTACAGTTTAATGCATGTTACTTATTCCCAAATAAAGTTATTTTTTAAATTATTTTAAAAACACACAATATAATACTATTTTATATAAACCATATTGGCAAAAAATAAAAACACAGACAATTCCATAATAACAGAAACGTTTATACAGTACTATTGGTCAAGAGAATAGAAGTTCCAATAAGAGCAAGGATTTCTTTTTTTGATTTGCTCACTGATTTATTCCTAGGTCCTAGAAGAGTGCCTAGCAGATAATTCATGCTTCATAAATATAAATTTAACACTTGAATAAATGAATGAAGCATTTATCAGCACATTTCACATTATATCATAGAGTCAACAGTACTAACTTCACAAGAGCCAGTAATTTCATTTATCTTGTACTTGCACAAATACATCAAGAGACGTATACAAAAGCATTTATTAGCAGTATTGTAATGACAAAAACCTCAAAGATGCAAATGTCTATGATAGGTAAATGACAACTTGACAACATATTCATGCAGTGTAATACTATAACTCAAATTAAGGGAATTATTACAGAACCATGCAGCAGTATGGCTGAATTTCAAAAATATAACATGCATGAGTGAAAAGGGCAGTAACAAAAGAATATGTGCAGTATGATGCCAATGACATAAAGAAAAATTACTGATACATTGGTTTTACTATTAAAGTATCAATAGCAAAACAATTGTGAAACTGATATATAACAAGTCAAAATTCAGAACTGTGATTACCCTTGGGGTAGAAAGGAATAGGATGTGAGAAAAAGCACAGACAGTCATGGTCTATGTAACTGTATGTTTTTAGCTTTTGTTATTATCTGTAGTACCTTATTTATCTGCATTGTATTTATTTTGTACATATCAGATAGTCCATCAAAATAAAATCATTTTGAAGAATAGTAAAGAAATAGGAAACCTGGGAGTTTTGCGTGTGACAGCCCACAGAGTGAGAAGGTGGGTGGCTGTGTTCCAGGGTATGGGAGAGTAGTGGAGGTGTAAAGAGCTAAACTGAGGGCTCTACCAACACTCACATTAACTTCTCTCTTTTTTCCCAAGATGCTTCTTGGATGTTTAAGAGAACATTCTTTTTAATATTTTTTTCCTGAGGGTGTAATCATCAGGCTCCTTGGCTTCGTGGGCCAGGGATATGTGAGAGGAATAGGAAGCAGGCTCTCCTCTATACATCCCTTTGTATTCACGCACTGCTGGAGTTTCAACAGGCAGAGGAGCTCACTTGGTCAACACAAGAATGTTTCTGGTTCCCTCTCCTGAAAGGCTGCAGTTTTCTCTCCCATATTTTCCACCATTAACACTCTTTTATCTGACTCTTTTCTTGCACAGTTTTATTGAAACCTCATTTTCTTTGATATCTCTGCTCCTCTTACTTTATACAATATCCTTAAAAAATACATATCCTATATATTTTAAGAGAATCACTAGTGAGAGAAGCAATAAACACATTATGTTCAGTCTGCTATCTTGAACTGAATTTCTATATTTATTTCCCAATGTAAACACACATACAAGAAAAAAGATACCAAATATAAATAGGCATAATGTTTCGAATAATTAGCTGTTTTGAATTGTTTCATTTTTCTTTTCACTAGTGCAAAATTGACCATACAAAGCAGCCATTTTTAGCTATTGTTTTCTACTCTGTAGCTTACCATAAAATAAGACGACATTAAGATCAGTTTGTTCTGGTTTCTTAAATTGATGATTCAAATAATTTACTTCTTGATTTTTTATGAAGAGTATCTGTCTAAGGGACAGCATGTGAGAAAAACTTGATCTTTACCAACTGAGGGAGAGTGAGAAAATATATAAACCAAGTTTACACAAACACCTAGTAGCTTAAGATTTCTAAATGATGGGAATGGCTTCCAGCTGACAAAGAGATTACATTCTGTATTCATTTTCAGTGAAGCACCTACGTTTTGGCTGAGATGCTCTGGATCTGAACACTCAGCAAATCTCACAGTTAAGTAAGTTATACCAAAGCAAGACTTGGATGGGCACCATCCCCTAAAAAGGAATATAAACGTGTTATAGTGGAGATGATGTTAAATTAAAGATGTAGTTCTCTTTATTTTCTAAATTAACTTTAAACCTTTCATTAAGGCAACTTCTTATATAAAATTTAGGCCTTTGTTACCCAAGTTATTCATATCTGGGTCTAATCAAATGATTTATTTTTGTGTGACCAATAATACAAGTATCTTTCTTTTTAACAGAGTAATCTTGTATATAATCCCCTTAACACCCAGACAAAGTCTCCTTAACAGTGGTGACAACAGAATGGCACAATGCCATGGTACTTATTAAAATGTATATTTTGAGATATAAGAACTGAATTCAAGTTCTGAATTCAACTCTGAGATATAAAACACGAATTCAAAATCAAGTTCTTAACTCAGGTTGAATTACAGGTTCATTTTTAAAGCTGTATCACAATGAGAAGTTACTTGAAGTCTCTATCTTAATTTTGTCATCAATATAATAGTTAGTCCCTTAAAGAGAACACCTACTTACTTGCATTATTATGAGGATCAAATTAAACAACACACGGAAAAGTAGTGTGCAAACTTTATAAAAGTTATATATGTAATATGATACATTGCTTGATAAATGTTTGCTCATTTTAATGGAAAATCCTGGATTGTTTGTAATATGAAGGTTTCCTAAGTATATAATAACTAATAAAAGTATGATGCACCCTAATATTTCTTGGAAGTTCTCTAACACTTCAAAGTTAACACAGCACTTTTACACTCATTTGACCTTCCCACCCTCTTGCAACTTTCCTGCGTCTACCAGGTGTCCTCAATATTTCTTCTCTCTCACCACAACCAAATAATAATAATAACTATGTGTGTTAATGTATCTTTAATGCCTTCTTATTATCTCTATAATCTCTACATTTTATGATATAGTTCCAGAAAATGTAAGGTTATTCCACATAAACTCTCCTGAAGGTAACTGGAAAAGTCCAAACAAATGCCTGCAATGAAGAGGGCAACTGCATTAGTTTTCTGTTGACACAATGACAAATTTCTACAACTGTAATAATCTAAAAAACATGAATTTATTATCTCACAGTTCTTTAGGTCAAAAGCTCAAAAGGGTCTTACTGGGCTTAAATCAAGGTGAAAGCAGGGCTGCTTTCCTTGCTGGAGGCTCTGGTGAAAAATCCACTTCCAAATTCATGCAGACTGTTGGCAGAATTGAGTTCCATGCAGCTGGAGCACTGAGATCCCTGTTTCCTTGCAGGATATAGGCTGGGTCATTCTCAGCTTCTAGATATTATCTGAGTCCTTGGCTCATGGCCCCCTTTACCTTCAAAACCAGCAACAGTGGGTTGAGTCCTTCTCATACCTCACCTCTCCTATCTTCTATTCTTCACCACATCTTTGTCTGCCTCTTCTGCCTCTTCTTTCATTTTTAAAGGCCCATGTAACAATCCAAGATAATCTTTCTATTTTAAAGTCAATTTATTAGAAACTTAATTACATCTGCAAAGTCCCTTTTACCATATATCATAACATATTCACAGGCATTTAACATAAGTGGGTTGAAGATTATGGCTTATGTTAGCCAAAAACAGCACAACCTAATAGATAAATAACCATTTAGAAGACAGGAAAATATTAAAAACTTAATATCCTACAAAATATGCATACAAACACTTTTATGTACTCTGATTTTAGAGAAGATATTTATTCAAGAAAATATGAAATCTGGTAATTCTGAATGACCAATCAATATAATTCTGTTATTCCTGAGATATATTAAAACAAAACTTTTCAATATAATATGTACCTAGACTATTCATTTTTGTGGTCTAACTTTTTCCTTTTTCATTACATTCTGGATAATTTATTTTTATTTTCAGTTTTTTGGTTAATATGACTTAGTTCAAACTCTGGCAGAACTCAAAAGATGCCTTAGACCTTATTTTTATTTTCAAATAATGTCAACTACAAATACAATGGATTATTACTCCACCATAAAAAGAATGAAATTTTGCAACAACATGGATGGACCTTGAGGGTATCATGCTTAGTGAAATAAGTCAGAAAGAGAAAGACAAATACTGCATGTTATCACTTATATGCGGAATCTAAAAAATAAAACAAACACATGAATATAACAAGAAAAACAGACTCACAAATACAGAGAACAAACTAGTTGTTACCAGTGGGGAGAGGGGAGTGGGGAGGGACACAGGAGGGGTAAAGATTAAGAGAGACAAACAACTATGTATAAAATAAGCTACAAGGATATACTGTACAGCACAGGGAATATAACCAATATTTTATAATAACTTTAAATGGAGTATAATGTATGAAAATTTTGAATTACTATGTTGTACACCTGAAACTAACATAAATAACTAATATAAATCGACTGTACCTAAATAAAATAATAAATAAGGTGACGTACAATCAATCCATTCCCTTATTATAAGTAATGAAGGACAGATATTAATATTGGAACATATAAAGTATCATCTATAGAAGGACTGATCAACCAACATTGAATTTGGAGTAAGGAATTTAACACTATGATAAGTCCAGCACTAACTGCCCAAGTAACTATGGGCAGGTCATTTATTTCTTCCACATGTACATATTCTTTGCTTTATAAAATATTGCTGAATGAGTTATCTTTATGCTTTACATATTTGGGGCTAATTGCTCTAATCATAGCAATACAGCATTTTGGTTAAGAGGAACAATTTGTGACCACCACGGCCTGGTTCAAATCCTGGCTCTACCACTTATGAGCTCTGTGACCTTGGATAAGTTATTTAACCTCCCTATGCCTCAGATTCTTTATATAAACAGTGCATAAAATTACAGAAAATTAATATCTAATTTCACATGATTATGTTAAAGATTAAATGGCTATTATTTGTAAAGTTCTTAAAAGAGAACTTGGCACATATGAAATGTGTTCTTTTTAAAAAAAATATTTTATATTGGAGTATAGTTAATTTACAATGTTGTGTTAGTTTCAGGTGTACCACAAAGTGATTCAGTTGTACATATACATATATCTATTCTTTTTCAGATTCTTTCTCCAAATAGGTTATTACAGAATATTGAGTAGAGTTCCCTGTGCTCTACAGTAGATGCATGTTGATTATATATTTTATATATAGTAGTGTGTATATGTTAATCCCAACCTCCTAATTTATTCCTCCCCCCACCTTTCCCCTTTGGTAACCATACGTTTTCTAAGTCTGTCTGTTTCTGTTTTGTAAATAAGTTCACTTGTATCACTTTTTAGATTCCTCATATAAGTGATATCTATGATATTTGTCTTTCTCTGTCTGACTTACTTCACTTAGTAGGATAATCTCCAGGTCCATACATGTTGCTGCAAATGGCATTATTTCATTCTTTTTAATGGCTGAGTAATACTCCATTGTATATATGTACCACATCTTCTTTACCCATTCATCTGTCAATGGACATTTAGGTTGCTTCCATGCCTTGGTTATTGTAAGTAGTGCTGCAATGAATATTGGGATGCACATTTTTTTTTTTTTTTTTTTTTTGCAGTACGTGGGCCTCTCACTGTTGTGGATCACAGGCTCCAGACGCGCAGGTTCAGCGGCCATGGCTCACAGGCCCAGCCGCTCCGCGGCATGTGGGATCTTCCCAGACCCGGGCACGAACCCGTGTCCCCTGCATCGGCAGGTGGACTCTCAACCACTGCGCCACCAGGGAAGCCCGCACATATATTTTCGAAGTATGGTTTTCTCCAGATATATGCCCAGGAGTGGGATTGCTGGATCATATCTATTTTTAGTTTTTTAAGGAACTGTCAGATACTTACACCTGTTCTAAAATGCTTACTGGCATCTGATTACCTGTAAGTTTCAAATTTCTTAGTGTACCATTCATGATCTTCCATAATTTGATTGTATCTTCTTTTTCAGACCTAATATTCCACTCTTCTGGCCAACTTCTCCCCCAACACACATTATCTCTCTGCTGACATGATTTTTTGTGACAAACAGGTTTATTTTTCACCTCAAAACACCCTTAAAATGTCTGGTTTCTTTTTTTATTACCTACACTACCACCATGGATTGCCCTCCCTCAATCTTTCTACCTGTTCCATTGTTCTCACTCTGCAAAGTCCTATTCATATTAATAACACAAGTTTATCACCTCTGGATGCCTAATATTTATGTCTACCATTCATTTGACAAATGTATACTGTGTTACTTTCAGTAGAGTTGCAGCTTCTTGAAGACAATGTTTTCAGCTTCTGTATATTCACTACTATGTCATTATTTACAATAAAACTGTGTGGGCTTATTTATTGAACACAGATATTATAATTTAATTAAAAATTGAAATTACACTATTATTGAATTTGATCTTATGCTACAAATTAAATAAAATTATAATAGGAATTGGTAGTTCTCTATTATTTCTTTGTAATTCTACAGAACAAAAGCATGAGTTTACAATGTAATCATGGCAGAGATACTTTAAAGTATATTACATTGTTGGTTTAATTTTAGAAATATGAACACAATGCTTTCTGGAATTTTTAATATAACAAAAATACAATGAAAAATTCAAAATAGCCTTCAAGGGAATAAAAATGTATTTTGTAAGAGAGTTTATAGTCTGGAAGTGTGTTTTTTTAAATTCTAGCTTTACTAAATATCTGAAGAATTGAAAAATTGAAACATTTTCCCTTCCCTATAGCAAAGGCTTTTAATGTAACTACCAGGTTGCATACTAGCCATTTTTACTATGAGTTATAACATAATGTGAAAGATTAACTGAACAAGTGAAAAAGTAAATCTACAATTTGTTTAAAGATTTACAAATGTAACAGAATAAAAAGAAAATGAGAGGTGTCAGATTTTATATTGCTATACAACTTTGGTTAGGCATAAAGAGGTACATCGGTTTCCTTTTAAGAATTTACAAGTGCTTCCTGAAATTAAACTGATACAGTCATTAAATAGTTTGTTAATTTGGAAGCAGAACTTTAGGAATAAATAACTATAATGGATGAGAAGGTTATCTAGTCATGGTGTTTTAACAGTGACAATTAACAAACCAACTGAATTTTTAAAAGATTTGTCTTGGATAAGCTAATAATTGAAAGCTCCTATAAGTATTGCTTGCCAATATGGCTTATCAGTAATAAAAACAAATGCAAATTTAAAAAGAAAAGCAAAGAATAAACTATCTATTTGATCAAAATTATTTCTGAGGCACACATTTAATACTGCCTGTCTCTGATAACCTTATTAAAATGCTAACACATTTTAAATAGCACAGTAAGTTATCACGGTTATTTTATATTCAGATTTATTAACTATTACTAACAGAGTACATACATCATTTGTCAGTAGATAAAAGTTTACACCAATAAACTGATAGGCTAAGCTTTTTCTTTGTGTCAGTATTTTGTTTTTATAACATGAAAGGTCAATCAAAAGAAGCTACAGATGGGTGATTAAGAATTTCATTTAAGACCCTGAAGATATGAGAAAAAATTCATAAGATATGTATTTTAGATAGCAAACAATAAGAATTTATCAAAGAAATTAAACACATCAGTAACATTTCAATTCCCTTGGATATTGTAATAGCATCCACTTGGTAGTGTATTTTGATTTTTTTTTTATTTTTGCTTTTTTTGTTTTGCTTTTTTTTGACTTTTTCTTCTTTAGGTAATCTTATGAACAAACTGCTTTTTATTTATTCAACATGTTTTATTCAGTTACAGTCATTATTACTTAAATTCCTCTAATTGTTCCATATTTGGCCAGTCAGAGCCTCTTTATATGAGCTGTTATGTCCTTTCGACATGACCCTATTAGTCTTTGAAAAATTTCTTCTTACTGGCACAAGACATTCTCTGCTCCTTTTCTGTAGTGTTTGCCCAGGACCTAGAATCAGTGAGTACTTCAAGGAGTCCAAATTGTTTTAAGTGGAGAAAACACACACACACACACACACACACAATCCGTTTCTGGTTTTCCAAAATGTTAATGCTATTTGGAAAAAGAAATGCGAGGAGAGACTGTTACTCTCATTGCTCTCCTTGGTTTTCAGGAGGATAATGAGAAGATTCAGTAGGAATCTGCCAGTAGGGTCCTGATAGAACCCTGGAAGTTTACAGTCAAAAGAGATGTCAAATCATGAAACCATTGAGAAACCAAAAGTCTAATATGTATAGGGATTGTATAGGTCAAAATAATAAGATATTTTGAATGCAACCTCAAACCAGAAGTACCCACATATCAAAGAAGAAAACAAGGCAGATGGCTGAAGACAGAGTGGCTGGAAGGAGCAAGGAAAGATCAAACCACATCAGACAGATACACAGCCATAGGTAGCAGTACCAAGAAGATCTGGAATCTGAAGTTAATTTTTTCCTCAAAATATCTTACATGCATCCTGCTGAGGTAAAGTTACATCTTTGGATTTGGCAGCCACCATATAGATAAGAGAAAAATAAGCATCTAGACAAAAGAAGTAATAGTTAAATTTTTGCAAAGTCTTTGAAGCCCTCTCAAAAGGTACAAGCTGATTCACAAGTTAATTAATTGCCTGAACAAAATTCAACACTGTCTCTAGTAAAGCCACAAAATCCAGACACTCAACAACCTACATGCAAAATGTCCAACATCTAATAAAAAACTATGTCAAGTGAGGAACATGACCCATAACTAGGAGAAAAATCAATCAATAAACAAACTCAATATATTAAAGAAGATATAATTAGTAGTCAAGGGCCTTAAACAAGCTCTTTTGACATATTCAACTACTTAGAGTAAAGCATAAAAATTATGAAGATGGACTTGGAGACTAAGTAAACTTCCAGAGCCAAAAAATATCAGAATGAAATATCACTGGCTGGGCTTTCAGAAAATTAGAAAAGAATGAAAAAATATTAGTAAAGTTGAAGACAGGAAATAGAAACACCAAAACTGAAGAAGAGAGAAAACAGACTTGAAAAAAAAATAAACACATGCCCAGTGTCCTGTGGGGTAATATCAAGCAGTCTAACATACGTGAATTTGGAGACATTTGTAAAAGACAAAGAGAAAAGAGGACAGGGCAACAAAGGTAAGAAATAACACAAATTTCTTAAAATGCAATTCAGAAGACAATGTAACAACATCTTTAAAGTGCTGAGGGAAAAAAATTGTCAACCTAAGTACTGTTTGCAACAAAGCATCCATGAAAAATAAAGACAAAATATTCACATTTTCAGATAGGCAAAAGCTGAGTGAATTTTGAGCCATCAGACCAGCACTACATGAAATGCTAAAGGAAATTACTCAGGCTGAACATAGAATTTCAAGAATGGTAAATATGTGGATGCATAATACTATTCTAGAGTTAATAGAATAATTCTATTCTATTCTATATACTATTATACTATAATAATGATAGTTTACTTTTTAAAGCAAAATTAATAACACTATGTTGAAAGTTTATAACTTGTATAGAAAAAATTCATGATAATAAGAACAGCACAAAGATAAGAAGGGGGAAATGGAAGTATGCCCTACCAGAGTATTTAATTACATATAATGTTATAACATCTTTTAAAGGTAGATGGTCATATTTTAAGGATACACACACACACACACACATACTCCTACTATGTATAGTAACTCTAGCAACCATTAAATCATAAGGCAAAGAAGTATAGTTAATAAGTCAATAGATGGGTTGTTTCTCACCCCTTTCATTACTTTCTACATTCCCTCTACCTGGACTGAAATTTCCTGATGTTTTCTCTTTTTCCCACCACTTCTGTACTTTTGACCCTACTTTGGAATATTCAGTTATTTTATTATATATGAAATACTTCATATATCACACCCTCCAATCTCCAGTTATGTGGCCCACCATAATTAGGACACACATCTTAGGGCATACAACATTACTGCAAGCATTTTCTTTGATGAGCTAGACACTAAAATAGGTACTAGGGATGTGGCAGTGAACAAGTTAAAATGAATTTCTGTTCTCAAAAAGCTTGTATTCTATGAATAAAGACAAATATTAAATGTGTGATAAGTATAGCTAAAGAGATTTACAATACAACTAGTTCTTATTCATCTTTGTTTCCCTATTGCCTGGTCCATTTTGAATCACAGAAAGCACTCAATAAATAATTACTGACTGAATAATGGAATGTAGTCATGATTTAAATGCTGCTCTCTGATAATGTCTTCTCTGATTTCTCCAGGAAATATAAGCTTCCACAGCTCTTTGTTCATGTCAGTTCATGTCAGTTGATGGTAATCATCATATCGATGATAATCTATCTGCTTAAATAACTGTGGGCTACAGGAAGGCAAGTTCTGCACATTTTCTATGAATAATCTGAGTATCTCCAAATTAATAAAACTTCTGAGGTAACCCTTCATTATTGTTTAAATCGCTTTGACTGATTTTTCAAATGGATAACCACCCTTGCATTACTGAAATAAATTCCACTTGTTCATGATGTATTATGCTTTCCATATACTGTTGGGTTCCATTATGAGTTAGGAATGTTCTTCTTTATTTTATACACTAAGATAAGGTTGGTGTTATTTCTTTCTTAAATATTTGGAAGACTTCTCTGGAGAAGACATATGGGCCTGGAATTTCCTTTCAGTGAATGTTTTTAGTAAGACTTTCAGCTTCTTTAACAGATATGAGACTAACCATATTTCTTATTTCTTGTTCTAGAAGTTTTAGAAAACTTTGTTTTTTAAAGAATTTGTCCACTCCAATTAAATTCTAAATAGTGTTTTAATGATTGTAGAAACTGTGTGAGGTTACCTTTCTATTTCTAATCTTGAAAATGTGTCCTTTTCCTTTTTTCTTAATCAGTCTTAAAGAGTTTATAAATTTATTAATCATTTCAAAGAACATAATTTAGGATTGGATATATTCTTTATTAGACATTCATTCTCTATGCTATTGATTTCTGCTCTACTTTTATTACTTTATTCTATTTCTTTTGTCTTTGAGTTACTATGCTTTTTCTACCTTTGGGGAATAGAAATTTATCATTCATTTTTAGCCTTTTTTCCCCTAATATGTCCATTTCATTCCTGTGAATGTTTTAGCTGTGTGCAAGTTAGATATACATATTTGTTATCATCAGGCTCAAAATATTTTCTAATTTTGATTGTAATTCTTTTTGACCCATGGATTATTTAGAAGTGTATCTTAATTTTCAAGAAGTTGGGCACTTTGTGTTATTGACTTCTAGTTCATTCCACTAAGGTCAGAGAATATACTCTGAACTACTGAGACTTTCTTTATCATTTAGAATATAATCAATTTTGGTAAAAGTTACACACGCATTTGAAAATAATATAGTCTTTGTCATTGGTGGATTCATTTTCTAAATATGTCAATTAGGTCAGTTTATAAGTTGTGTTTAGATTTTGTCATTTTATTCTGTCAGCAATTAATAAAGACATTAGATTCTCCCTTTCTGATGATGGTTTTGTCTATTTCTGCTTCTAATTCTGTCAATTTTTGCTTTATTTATTTAGAACTGTGTTATTAGGTGATATACATTTAGAATTGTTTTATCTTCCTTATGGATTGACAGTTAAATGAATGAAAACAAACTCCTGTACATTTGCAGTGATGCATTTTAACAGTTGTTTTGTCAGCAATACAACTACATGAGCCTAGTGATTAAGGTTTGAATAGTAAATTACTTTTCCTTTTACTTCCAAACTTTTGAGGTTTTTTGTTTCTTTTTTTTCCTCGGTATGGAGTTGTACTTTGATCTGAATTATCTTTTAGCATTTTAAAGGTGTCATTTCACTGTTATATGGCTTCTATCTTTAGGGTTGAGAAATATTATTGTTCCTTTGAAAATAATTTCCCCCCTTTGGCTAGTTTTAAGATTCTTCTCTTTGTCTTTAGTATTCAGCAGCTTTATTATGATGTGCTTTATATTCACTGAGCTTCTTGAATCTGTTGGTTGATATCTTCCTTCAGTTTTATATAATTTTTATCATTGTTTCAAATATTACATTTGCCACATTTTTTCTTTCCTATCCTTCTGGGACTCCAGCAACATATATGTTAGGGATACCAAATACACATATGGTTGAATGTGTCCCACATATGTCTTACCATCTCTTTTTTTCTCCATTCTTTTTATTTTTTATTTCTACCTCAGAAAGTAGATTTCCTATTGAAATGCCTTTTGAGCTACTGACATGATTTCTGCTGTTTCCTGTCTACTGTTAATCTCAATTATTGAGATCACAACTTTGGACATTGTAATTTTCTAGTTTGAGAATGCCCATTTGATTTTTTTTAAAGATTCCATTTTATTATTGAAATTCTGTATCTTTTAATTCATTTTGTCCGTCTTTTTTCTCTACATTAGCGTATTTATAAAAGTTATTTAAAGTCCCTATCTGCTATTTCTAACATCTTAATCATATGAATCTGTTCCCATTATCTATTTTTTTCTTGGCATACCTTGTAATTTTGATTGAATGCTAGGAATAGTGCACACAGAGTCTAGAGATTCCAAACAATGTTATCTTCCATCAGAGTGGGTTCACTTTCTCCACTACGCAGATAAATTGACAGGTGGGTTGCATCTTAATTTAGAGACTGAGCTGAGTTGAGTCCAGGCTACAACTTTTCTAAAACTAACTGTAATCTTACAGTTCCCCTGTTTTTTAGATAGCATCCTTCATGCTTTCAACTGGTGTTTTCAGTAGGTTCCTGGATCCTGGCACATCTTTGTCTTCTGAGCACCATTAGACTACAGGTAATTCCACTGTGCTTTTCAGAAGTCTTCAGCTTATCTGATTGTCCTACCACCTTGCTTCAGAATTGAGCAAATGTCTGCCAGGGAAAACAGGCTGTTCATTGATTCTACTCAGATTTTCTATTTTGTCACCTCAAGTCCATACAACTGCCGAAAGCTCAGTTGGTCTCTCTGTTCTAGCAGTACATCTGTCCAAGTTCAGATTCTTAATTCTCAAAACTGGCAAATACCAGCAAGGGAAAACAGTTATAGATTATCTGTATCTTTAAATACAACTCTCAGATATATTTAGACAGATGATTTTTTGTCTTTTAAAGTTTTCTCAGTGGGAGTATTTTTCTGCTACAAATAACCTAAAAACTGTTCCTTAACATGAGAAAAAAATCACTCAAACTCCACTCCAACAAAATTTCAATAGATCCAGTACCCTTCCCAGTATTTCTACAGATCCCTAAATGTGGGATTCAATGCCAGGTGAAGTTGAGGGGTGGTACTTTCTTTTTCTTGTGTGTACCTATATTCTCTTCAAATTCCTGCTCTCTTAGCTCAATTTCTGTCTTTTGTTGTTAGCTGCCCATGATCTTGCCTGCTGTTTTCTCTGGCTGACTTTTGCCTCAAAACATTAAAAAAATTACAAGAGCCAAAAACTAATTTTTCACTACCAAACCCTCACTAACACAGCGGGCTAATATAAACAGACAGTTTATGATGTTTCAGGCATAATAAGATGAAGTTATAACATTTAATTTATTCTATTATGTAAAATATTATAACATCCCCCAAAACAAACTAACCTGGACTCACCCTTTCTTAGTCAAATGGCTCGATAATATAACAAAGAAAAGAATGTTTTCTCCTGTTGTTTTCTTTGAACAATTAGTCAAATAAAAGCCAATATTTAAAATAGTATTTTTGGAGATACCTGTATATTAGTGCAAAGAAGACTAGTTAATATAAAATTGTAAAGTCTCTGCCTGAGATATGGTAGATGTCTGGTGATACTTATAAGGGATAAACCACATATTTTTCTCAAGTGTAGTTTTTACTAACTAAACACAAAGAGTGGTATTTATTTTTTCTATACCAAATGATCTTTAAATGCCAAAAACTGGGCAATGAGCAATTTACACAAATCTATTTTTCTTGGGCACATATTTGAAGGAATTATTTGGATGGTGGCATTATTTGAAGTCAGAGGGTGTGTGTTGAGTTCTGATTTGGCAATTCATTAGCTATGTCACCTTAGGTAACAAATAGATTACTCACTAGTTCTTTCTGAATCTGTTTCCTCAAAAGTAAAATAAGAGAAAACTACCTACCCTGCAGGGTTGTTGTGAGGTGTAAATGCAAAAGCATTTAATCATTCATTTTTCATTTAGTGCCTATTTTGAGCACTATGTTGAATGTTGTGGGAAGAGATGTAAAAGATACATTTCTGGCTCTGAAAGTGTTGAGTGTATACTGAGGAAAACAGAGATGCATGTACATGATTAGAATTAAATGTGATGAATACCATGAGAGAATCAAGCTTAGGATGTAATAGAAATCAATAGAAGGGCTAGATTCAGCCTGGAGGGGCTAAGAAAGAAATAAATTGAGATGTGAAACCAAATACAGAAGTTGGGAAAAGATATTCAAGGTAGAAGGAACTGTTTGTGTAAAGAACTGTTGTGAGAGAGTGCACGGTATTTTGGAAAAGTTAAAAGTAAATCAATATAACTTAATTATTTTCACCTAACAATTAGGATAGTTGATTACAGAGAGCAAGGTTGTATCCAAATGCTAAAAACCTTGTGTGCCATCCTAAAGGATTTATATTTTTGTCATGGAGTCAATGGGGGGCCACCAAAGGATTTTCAGAAGGATCAGATGTGCATTTTGGAAAGATATGTATGTTCTTATTAAATGCTCAGTCATGATTATATAAATGATAATCTCTTTGCTGAACCTGAATTCATGGACTTGCAAAAGATTAAAGTTCATTAGAGAATGGATCCATGACACTGCCTCATTAGCCTAAAAATTTGCCAGTCACATTTTGTCATGTCTGACTAACAATTAAGGGATAAACATCAAGCCCTACGAACCATAAAAAATCAAGGAAGTTTTTATGACATCCCTATGGCAAGCTCTATACAAAACTTCAGCACATTTTATCTTCATTAAACACTTTCAAAATATCAAGTTGTGAGTTTCTCCACAAAAATCTGTATCAAGGGGTTACCATGGATCAGAGGAAGATGTAGATGCTGGTGGACCAAAGTATTAGCTAATATTTATTATTAGCTAATACTAGTGTGATCACCAAGGTCCTGTCAAAGTTTATTGATGGTTTGTTCAAGTATTTTTCCAGGTATCAAGTTAAAAAAAATGACAGCTCTGTAACCTCAAAATTTTTAAGAAGTTCATTTACAAAAAGAAAAAAATACATTACTGTTCCTTCTTCCTGGTTTAGAGGTGGGGTTGTAGTGCAGTATCTTCAGTTAATACTCAAAGATAATAGCTAAGGTATATAGAAATATATGACACTAAGTTTCCTATAAATGAAAGGACAGATTATTTTAGAGAAAGGAGGAGCTTCTCTATTAAGAATGCATGCCTCTAATCACAGACTGGCTCTAAACTGGCTGTCTGAATTTATTTGTTAAAATTAACATTTTTAAGTAGAGTATTAATAGCCCTAGTGTCTTAATATCGTCTGATATCAGTGTTTCACCAACCATCACCTCCCACCTCAAATTATCTTATTCTTGATCTACTGAAGGACACATTTTTTTTTAAGCTGTCAAAAAAATAACAGTTTGCTGTTCTTATTTCTTTCTGTATTTGTTTTTGGTTAAATGTTTTGGTTGCCAACGGCCTTTGTTCTAAAACAACTATCTAAGTTTAATAAGATGACATAAACCTTTGGGTCATAGTATATAAAAATCAAATATGGAAAATTGTTTCAAACCAACATGCCAAGACTATTAGAAAGTACATAAGAAATGCATTTCAACATTTTCTACCATTACAAAGCAGAATTTGATTAAAGTACAGAAACTGCCTTCTTTCTTTTCATTATTTGAAGTAAAACCAATGCATTAAGCTACTGTTGCTGGTGACCAGACTTTCTACTCCTCCCTTTCCAAGCTCAAACTCAATTAAGAGGTTATAAACTCTAAGTAGTAAATACGATTTGCAAATACCACTAAGGTGGTAAGTAGAGCCCATTAAAGGAAAAGATTCCTTCTATTTCTCTACAGAAATATTTGTCTTACTATTAACACAACGTATCAGGTTGCCCTTGTCTGATGACCCCAAATATAAATCTGAAGCACTGAATATAAAAGTCCATTTGATTTGATTCCAAAACCTAAGGGCAGAACTTAAAAGAAAACAATTAAAATAAACAAAAAAACCCACATTTTTTGCAAAAGCAAAAAGTGTAAGAACTTCTGTAACCTTGTATAACTACGTGATAGGGGAAGAAATGGACTTTTTTTTCCATTTTATAATGGTCAATATACCCTCTCTTGATAAAACATTTCTAGTTGGTGGTGGGTCAGTAACAGGAATATTATATTCAAATGAAAGAATGTTCATCAGGCTGGTCTTTTTTTATAAATAGCAAAATATACTTAACATGAAATTTACCATTTTAACCATTTTTAAGTGTACAATTCAATGGCATTAAGTACAATCACAATATTGTTCAACCATCACCACTATCCTTTTCTAGAACTTTTTCATCATCCCAAACAGAAACTCTGTACCCATTAAACCATCACTCCCCACTCCCTTCCCCCGCCTTACTAACCTCTATTGTCTCTATGAATTTGCCTACTTTAGGTACCTCATGTAAGTGGACTCATATGATATTTGTCCCTTTTTGTCTGTCTTATTTCACTTAGCATAATGCCTTCAAAGTGCATAGATGTTGTAGCATCTATCACAATTTCATCTTTTAAGGCTGAATAATATTCCATTGTATGCATATACACATTTTATTTATCCATTCATCTGTTGATGGACATTTGGGTTGTTTTCATTTTTTGGCTATCAGAAATAATGCTACTACAAACGTTGGTGTGTAAGTCTGAGTCCCTGATTTCAATTCTTTGAGGTACACACCTATAAGTGGTGTTGCTGGATCATGTGGTAATTCTATGTTTAACATTTTGATGAACTGTCATACTGTTTTCCACAGCGGCTGCATCATTTTACATTTCCACCAACAGTGCACCAGGATTTCAATTTCTCCACATCCTCGCAACATCTGTAATTTTCTATTTTTCTGATGAGTCATCTTAATGTATATGAAGTGTATATGAAGTGATATTTCATAGTAGTTGATTTTCATGTCCCTAGTGATTAGTTAAGCATTTTTTCATGTGTTTATTGACAGGTTTTTATCTTCTTTGGAGAAATGTATATTCAGATTCTTTGACAATTTTTTTAGTGAGGTTGGTTTTTGTTCTTGTTCTCGTTAAGTTGTAGGAGTTCTTTATACATTCTGGATATTAATCTCCTGTAATTTGCAAAGATTTTTTTTTCTCATTCTATGGTTTGCCTTTTCACCCTCTTAATAGTATTCTTCGAAGGACAAACAGTTTAAAAAAATTTTTTAACATCTTTATTGGAATATAATTGCTTTACAATGGTGTGTTAGTTTCTGCTTTATAACAAAGTGAATCAGTTATACATATACATATGTCCCCATATCTCTTCCCTCTTGCATCTCCCTCGCTCCCACCCTCCCTATGCCACCCCTCTAGGTGGTCACAAAGCACCGAGCTGATCTTCCTGTGCTATGAGGCTGCTTCCCACTAGCTATTTTACGTTTGGTAGTGTATATATGTTCATGCCACTCTCTCGCTTTGTCACAGCTTACGCTTCTTCCTCCCCGTATCCTCAAGGCCATTCTCTAGTAGGTCTGTGTCTTTATTCCCGTCTTGCCCCTTGGTTCTTCATGACCTTTTTTTTTTTTTTTAGATTCCATATATATGTGTTAGCATACGGTATTTGTTTTTCTCTGACTTACTTCACTTTGTATGACAGACTCTAGGTCCACCCACCTCACTACAAATAACTCAAATTTGTTTCTTTTTATGGCTGAGTAATATTCCATTGTATATATGTGCCACATCTTCTTTGTCCATTCATCTATTGATGGACACTTAGGTTGCTTCCATGTCCTGGCTATTGTAAGTAGTGCTGCAGTGAACATTTTGGTGCATGACTCTTTTTGAATTATGGTTTTCTCAGGGTATATGCCCAGTAGTGGGATTGCTGGGTCCTATGGTAGTTCTATTTTTGGTTTTTTAAGGAACCTCCATACTGTTCTCTGTAGTGGCTGTATCAATTTACATTCCCACCAACAGTGCAAGAGGGTTCCCTTTTCTCCACACCCTCTCCAGCATTTATTGTTTGTAGATTTTTTAATGGTGGCCATTCTGACCAGTGTGAAATGATATCTTATTGTAGTTTTGATTTGCATTTCTCTAATGATTAATGATATTGAGCATTCTTTCATGTGTTTGTTAGCAATCTGTATATCTTCTTCGGAGAAATGTCTATTTAGGTCCTCTGCCCATTTTTGGATTGGGTTGTTTGTTTTTTTGATATTGAGCTGTATGACTGCTTGTAAATTTTGGAGATTAATCCTTTGTCAGTTGCTTTGTTTGCAAATATTTTCTCCCATTCTGAAGGTTGTCTTTTCATCTTGTTTATGGTTTCCTTTGTTGTGCAAAAGCTTTTAAGTTTCATTAGGTCCCATTTGTTTATTTTTGTTTTTATTTCCATTTCTCTAGGAGGTGGGTCAGAAAGGATCTTGCTGTGATGTATGTCATAGAGTGTTCTGTCTATGTTTTCTTCTAAGATTTTGATAGTGTCTGGCCTTATATTTAGGTCTTTAATCCATTTTGAGTTTATTTTTGTGTATGGTGTCAGTGTTCTAATTTCATTCTTTTACATTTAGCTGTCCAGTTTTGCCAGCACCACTTATTGAAGAGGCTGTCTTTTCTCCACTGTATATTCTTGCCTCCTTTATCAAAGATAAGGTGACCATATGTGCATGGGTTTATCTCTGGACTTTCTATCCTGTTTTGTGCCAGTACCATACTGTCTTGATTACTGTAGCTTTGTAGTATAGTCTGAAGTCAGGGAGCCTGATTCCTCCAGTTCCATTTTCTTTCTCAGGATCGCTTTGGCTATTCAGAGTCTTTTGTGTTTCCATACAAATTGTGAAATTTTTTGTTCTAGTTCTGTGAAAAATGCTTTTTTGGTAGTTGTCGCCTGTGCTTCTGGTGTATTATCCAAATAGCTTTGCTTAAAGAAAAATACACAGTAGCTATGTACAACTATGTACTCTCAGAGGAGCAGAATAAGTTCACTTAATGGAATTACTGTATCCTTTAAAAGCTATAAATAAGCTTTTTGGAGTTATTGATTGTTGTTTAATTACTCTTAGGTCATCGTGTCTGCGATTCCATGTCTAGTTCACCAAGTAGCTAGAAGTACTCCCAAGGAGTGGTTAGGCTCTGCCTCTCGCAAGGCTTATCTGGGGGTATTTACCCTAAAATACATTTTGGCATCTACTTTAAAAAGTTTTAAAAATCAGTTTGTAAACTACAAGTCACTTAGTATTTAGATTAAGCTTTATAAACTTAAAAGGCAACTTCCCCATTGCCTTCCAGATTATCCTAAAGAAATCTTAGGACAGATTTCTAGTCAACTGTCCAGATTATCTTTGCCTTTCACTGTTTTGATTAGGCTATTTTACAACCCTAGAGACACAGAAATTAATTTGTAGAAAAATGTATAGCTATGCAAACAATTCTTGTCCATAGAAATGAAACATCTCTCTAGTGGAGGTTCAATTGATTTTCTTTCCCCACTGTAGAAAAAAAGAGTTTGTATCTACTAAGAAAACTTATTTTAGGATTTCTAATGTCCTGTAAATATGTCTGCTTTGTGGATTTTCCATAAAACCAGTTACAACATTTTTTCTGCTTCCTTTATTAATTAATGCGTTAAATAAAATCTTTGACACATTTATTTTACATTTTTATGAGAGCCATGACTTGTAACTTTACAAAAATATTATTTAATAACCTGCACCCCACTAAAATAGTTATTTAAAAAAATACTCAGGATGATTTTTTTAGAGAAGTAAATACATCTTTTAAAAAACAGCTTGTTTTAATATTCTTTTTATGCCATTTTAAAATTCTTATCCCTATACTATACATATTTTAAAGTCCAGGTCAAGGCTTTTCTGGATTAATTTAAAAATTTGGGATTCCCCTGAACTCAGATCCCTTATGCACCAACAATTTATTCAATAATTGATCTTGCACAGCACTGGAATGTATTTGTCTTCATACACTGTTTAATTTTCATATATTAATATCTATTTTCTCAACATAAGTCTATAGTTCTTATATGTTGGGACTTTCCTTTATAACATCCACAACATAAGGCTTTATATAGAATAGAAATTTTAATATTTGATTTAATTAATTTCCACAATGTCCGATAAAGCTTACAGGTGCAGTTCATTATCAGATTAATCAAAATTTTCTATTAATGACATAAACACTTAGGGTTCAAAAAAATAGTACTAACACTTTTTTTACTCTCCCCATCGAGATTATATGGAATAGACGACCAAGAATGCCTTCTTGACTTGTTTTTCCTTAATCTAATTTAGTCTTTTTAAAATTTACTTTACCCTTCCTCCAGCTCCACCCCCACAAATCTCACACAGTCTAAGCTTGACTATAGATCAATCTTTCTCAACCTTTTCAGTTTTGCTTCTCAAGAGAAAATTTGAACTTAATTTAAATTTTCATTGAGTGTGGTAAAGTACTA
This sequence comes from Mesoplodon mirus, assembly GCF_964341445.2. Classification (NCBI taxonomy): domain Eukaryota; kingdom Metazoa; phylum Chordata; class Mammalia; order Artiodactyla; family Ziphiidae; genus Mesoplodon; species Mesoplodon mirus. Next base: position 96,909,547 of record NC_138978.1, on the reverse strand, counting down.
AGGAATAACATTTTGTCATGTAAGATTGAGCTTTGGAGGGCCAAAATATATTGTAATATCTAAATTATTTTCTTTCTCCCAAAGCCAAGTTTTACCCCCTTGCGGGAAATATCACCTCCACTGAGAATGCATGCTATATATGTTTTTCAAGGTTGCTGGAAGTTGTAATTTCAGGAAATGACTTAAACTTTTTTAAAAAGTGAAGTGTTGGGCTTCCCTGCTGGCACAGTGGTTAAGAGTCCGCCTGCCGATGCAGGGGATTCGGGTTCGTGCTCCAGTCCGGGAAGATCCCACATGCCGTGGAGTGGCTAGGTCCATGAGCCATGGACGCTGAGCCTGCGCGTCCGGAGCCTGTTGCTCCGCAACGGGAGAGGCCACAACAGTGAGAGGCCCGCGTACCACAAAAAAAAAAAAGAAAAAGAAAAAGTGGAGTGTTCATGGGGACACAAACCTTTATCATATGACTTAAATGTGACACATTATTGTGCTAGCAAAGCCCTCTCCTTTTATGTTATTTCTCAAAGACCCTCGCCCCAATTTGATAGATGTGAGGGCGAGGGAGAAAGCGGGTAAAGAGGAAAATGTATTGTCCTTTAACACTGCCATTTTTATTCTCTCACTATATATTTTAAACATTTATATATTTAAACATTTCTTAATGAGTTATTTATTTATGAAGTTCCATTCTCAAGGAACATGCATAGTACAGATAGTCCTATCTTTGCATGGTTCTATGTGCACAATTGTCAATTACCACAGTTTAGTTTAAAAAACACCAGTCACCCCAAAACATGGTTCAAATTTCATTTACCATGCTGTACTAGCTCTAATTACATAAAGTGCAATTTAATTCTGTCTCTTCAGACCACGAATCACTATGTAAATAATAGATGTACATCATGATTAGTGATCAATCACATCACTTCTTTCAAAGTCTATCAATGACTGGTCACTGTGCATCTGTTATTTAGTTCACAGCAAAAGTACAGCTGTGTTGCCTCCTTTTTCCCAGTGATAAACTCACAAGACATTTTACAAAATGATTAATCAAAAGAGGGTACTTGTCAGTAAAGATGAAAGAACAAAAAAGAAATGAAAAGTGATAATGCTGGAAGTGAAACTGCGATCCAAAGTAAATGGAGTGACAGAAGAAACATCTGACTGCAGGATTGCTGACACCATCACAGTTCAAGAGATTCTAGAAAAGCAGCCAGGGAAACTTAGTGAAGGTGAATTTATGGGCATAATGGAAGAAAATGATTGTGACAAAAGGAAAGGACTTTGAGAGGAAGTGAGGTCAAAAAACTTCACATGAACACAACTCTAAGAGATATTTCAGGACACTGAATGTGCAAAGCCTCCCAAAATTTTGGAAGTTGTTTCAAACTTAGAATGGAGTATGACAATCCTCCAAGGCAAAGAAAAAATACTGTATCATGTTATACCAGGAGAAGAAGCAAACACTGTTCAAAGTACTCTTGATAATTTTTTATAAACATAAAATCCCTTCTCATTTAAAAAAAATTACAGTGCACTAAATACATACTAGTTTTACTATATTTTTATTTCCCTATACATTTACAGCCAGCAGTAAGAAAGTTTTAATGTTTTGACAGGAATATTTAGAAGTTATAGAATAATAGTGTTTTCCCCTATTGATTATTAGGATTTATTTGCACAGATTTAGCTTTCATGTCATTTTTACCTTTATACACTACCCAAGAAAGCGAGAACTGCCTATTCTCAAACTTGACACCATTCATTCACCAAGTTCCAATGTCTGATCCCATAACTTATTTATACTATTTAATGTAAATAAGTCTCATTAATTGCACATGTTAGTGGACGCCATATATTTTTTAAGCCATTGGTTAGGTACCATCATGCTGATCTCTGAACAGAGATGGAGTTACTAGAGGTGTTTTCTGAATTTTTGTTCCCATTTGCTTCCTCTGCATATGATTGGGCACTAAAATGTGGCTGTTAGCCACCTACAGTGGTAGGGGAAATTTTTTCTTTCCTTCTTTCTCTTGACCTACTAGTTGATGGTTGTTATGATTTCTCCTCTCAAGACATCTCACCCCTTTTCCTGTACTGAGGCTGATCTGGGTGGTAAGAACTTTTACAAGCAAAAATAGCTACCAGTAAAGAAACAAAAGAGAGAGAGGTACTAGAAATGCCTAATAAGAATTGAATTTCAAAGTATCTCCTGTTCCATTAGCTCTTTTCCAAGTAAAGCCTCTGATCTATTCCTCATTTCAGAATTTATTATAAAATATTTGGTGTAATGTGGGATTTTGTTTCTAAAGTATAGATGACTTTCACATATGGCTTTTGTGTAAAAAGGCAACTGATTAAAATGTACATACATTTTTTTCTTTCCCTGCAGGATCAAAGAGAAAAAGGAGAAATCTCTTAGTAGGAGTAAGAAATATTTTAGCCCTCAGTCTGTGTCCCCTTGGATAATATATAGTAAAATGATTTAAAAGACTTCAAAAGAACTTTGTGCCTATGTACCTGCACACATGGGGCTTAGAAAAACGGAGATTACATCAGTTGCCTGAACTCAATTTCATGATAGTACTATTCTGCTTGATTATACTTAAGCATAATCATTCTTCAAAATATTAATAATATGCATTAGGATTATTGTAGTATCTTCATTAGCTATATTGGAATCTTTCATCAGAATTCAATTAAATGTTTTTCAGTTGTAGTATGGATGAGAATATGTGGGGAATTTGCTAAAAACTAGAGATTCCACATCAGAAGGACTTGAGTGGAACTGAGGAATCTGCCATTTAAAAAAATGTCTTGAATAATTCTGTTGCTGGTACACTGAGGACTAAACTTTAAGAAATATGGAAAAATAGACCTGTCATTATTCTAGTGCAATGTGAATCCAAGACAGTCTAATGGGGGCTTCCCTGGTGGCACAGTGGTTAAGAATCCACCTGCCAGTGCAGGGGACACAGGTTCGAGCCCTTGTCTGGGAAGACCCCACATGCTGCGGAGCAACTAAGCCCGTGCACCACAACTACTGAGCCTGCGCTCTAGAGCCCATGAGCCACAACTACTGAGCTCGCGTACCTAGAGCCCAAGCTCCGCAACAAGAGAAGCCACCGAAGTGACAAGCCCACGCACCACAACGAAGAGTAGCCCTGCTCACCACAACTAGAGAAAGCCCACGCACACCAACAAAGACACAACGCAGACAAAAATAAATAAATAAAATAAGTTTTCAAAGACAGTCTAATGAAGGTGGAAATGTATAGTTTATGGAGTTATATTGCTTGACTTCAACATTAACTCCTTCACTTATTAAACGTGTGATCTTGGTTAAGCCATAAACTTTCTCTGTCTCAGATCCCTCACCTGTAAAATGGAAACTAGAACAGAACAAGTTTTGCAAGGATGATGTGAAATAATCCTTCTAAGGGTTTAACACAGTGACCGGCAAGTAGGAAGGGCTTAAAAACAATTGATTCATATTGGTTTTCTTTTCTTTTCTCCACAGATTCTACAGATCACCTTGTTGTCCCCTGAAGTTCTAACTCCATGTGAGAATGCATTGTAAGATGTCCGCGTGTCATGGTTGTTAGAGATGATTTCAAATAATTTTCAATCTCTTTTATATTTATTGTTTGAATTTTAAGAGTCAGAGACCTGGACTTTCTTCTAACACATCCTTTTAAACAGATATCCCTTGTTGACTACTACGTAGGAAAGTTGCCCTTATCTAACGGAATATCTGTGCATCTCCTTGTGGCTCTCACTGCTCCTTCTGTTCTGCCAATGATGTGGTTATGGGGTAGAAAGGTTGTCCTCTCACTGGAGTCAGTGCAAAAAGTATTTTCTCCATTAAACTAAGTCAACAGTATTAAATAGTTCCATTACTGCAAAAACCTGCAATTATATTGGCACACTCTATAGGCAGATATATAGATTGCATACTGTTCCTCAATTGATCTTTTTGGTGCTTAAGTCCATATGTCAAGCATATCTCAAAGAAAAGGAGAGGAAGGGGTTTAAATGATTATGACCAGTGACATCTCCCAAATTCAGTAATCAGATACTTCACCCCTCCTCCCACAGAAATAAGTGAATAAGGGGAGGAAGAACGAGCAGACATGGTTCTCTGGCAAAGCCCTTCCTCATGGAAATGCAAGGAGATGGGAGTGAACAGGACTAATCAATATTCATCTTGGTAATGTGCAGCAAGTACACTGGCAAGGCCCATCAGGTGCTGAAATATTGACATAAAATGCAAATTTGAATGTAATGTATCTGGTCCTTTGCAACCCCCCCCCCACACCCCCACTACAGCAGGCTATACCTGCTACTTTCTAAACCTGGAATGATACAAACTTGCACCTTTGGCAATTGAAATTTTGGAGACTTTGTTGCCATATGCCTGGGTTTTCTATACTTTCCTACCAATTGGTCGACAGCTGACCAACTGGTAGTATACAGTATATAAGGCATAATAATGGGGTAAGTAAAGTAATCAGTATTTAATAACGTAAATACTATGTATACAAAGCCAAAAGTAATTGTATATAATGCCAAAAATATCTGGATTTTCCTACAGCCACTCTACACATGGGGTTGCCTCAGTACCTTCACTTGGACCTCTGTCCTTCCCTCCAACCCCCAGGATATCTGCAACCAACAGGAATTAAATGTTCAGCAGGTGTGCACCATGCTACACATTTTGAATATTCCCTTTGAAAATCAGGGTTTTTTTCCTAATCAGTACCCTTGAACGGTGAACTCTTAACTAGATTCAAGAGTTCATTATAGTGAAATGCCACAAGCCAAATTCAAGGACTTCACCAAAGAAACAGAAGTGATGACTGGGAAAATAATTAATTAGCAATACATATCAAAAGAAGGCATCACCGTCATATTTTCTGCCACTTCAGTCTACTAGACCTCTAGCCCTTTCCCCTTCCTACCATTCCAATTAGTCCTTTGCCTAAAGGAGTCAACTGGTCCTAGACAAAGGAGCCACTTCCTAATACTTAAAGCTCATGGCTGAGGTGAAAAGTAGACGCAGGTCTTCAGAGAACAAAAAAAATTTTAAATGCCCTTTCCCTAAGGTATGTATTTGCATATGGTGGCTTATGATGTTATTACCACTGTACTGTCCTTCAGCAACCTTGGATGATCTGAGATTCTAAAACTTAAAAAGTTATTTCTAAATGGAAAACTGACATGTATGATGGTTGGAGATTCTAGTTATATGAAAGTTAGACGATTGCTATATATTTTTCCCATCGGTGGTTACAAAATTTTACAAAATTATTATTTAATAAGATGATGCACTGAGATTCTTGACACTTACCTTTATTTAATATATACAAATTTAATTGTCTTCTTCACACATTAATTTTGAAAATGTTAAAAAATACACAGAGAAGTCCATGTTAATGTATTATAATTGTTTATGGTTTGCATATATGTATAACATATCTAAAAGAAATCAATCGTTACTAATCATGTTGAAATCCTTATTACTTCCCTCTATTCTCAGGTGTACCTACAATCATAAATATAGTTTGTTATTTTCCAAAACACATATTTTTCATAATTATTAGTGTCTACAAACAATAGTAATATTATTTTGCATGTTTTATTCATATAAATTACATTATACTTGAGCTGTATTTTCAACTTTATCTTCATCCTCTTATTATGCTGATGTATTTAAATCAAGTTTATTTATTTTAAAGATGGATAACAATAATTCATTTCTTCTTTTCCTATTGAGAAACATTTAGAGACTTTTTTTTTTTGTTGTTCTTTTTTTTTAGACACTTTTTCTGATTTCCCTGTTACTAGCCATTATGCAAAAGGTTCTTTTTATGTACGTGTGTGACACATTCTCTAACATATCTACAGAATATGAGTTTTGTATCACAGGCTATGTACATTTTCAACTTTATTACTTAATTATTTTCCCATTGATTTTTTTCCCAGATTGCAGTCCCATTAGCAGTATATGAGTACCACATTTTCCCACATCCCAGTTAACACTTAATATTTTCAGACTTTTACATTTTTTCCAAATTTAGAAATATGAAATTCCATCTCATTTTTTAATTTTAATTTTCCTGTTTACTAGTGAAGTTGAACATTTTTCATATATTTTCAATTTTTATCGTTTTAGCAGAGTATATAATCAAAAGAAATGTTTCTGTTGTTCCATTTATTAAAAAGAAAAAAAGCTGTCTAATTGGAATTAAGTACTTTAGGGAAGAGATTTTAAATAACATAAATAGAAAACTATAATAAGAAGGTGAGATACTTTAAGCTGTATAATTTGGCTGTTATAAATCATGGACTACAGAATTTCTCTCTACATATATGTAGCCCATAATTTTTTCCACACTCAAATGTTACATTTTGAATTATAATGTAGATTTTTCTGACTCTATGTCCTTTCATAACTCAAATTCAACTTGATTAAAACCAACAAACATTTTTTCCCACTTTCATCAAAAGAAGCACAACATAGTTGCATTATGATTTTTTTGTTACCGATACCTCTCTGAATGTCCAATATTAAAATTCCAATTATCCTATAATTATCCACTAACCAATCAGGCACAAAATTCTGCTAAGTCATTCCTAAAATAATTATACAAAAAACTAAATATTTAGGTTTAGAATGAGAACCAAAAAAGATTGTGTTTGTCAGGGATCTATTGTTATATGTAATCCCATATCATCTTAATACAGTGTTAGAGATAGTGATGATCAGAAGCTGTGTATAAAAGTCTTCATGAAGACTTTTATTTGGGGTTCCCCCTTACTTATAGGTGTGTTAGTACTTATATATCTCAACCCAAAATAAGGATAGGGCAGGAGGAAAGGGAAAAAGGAGGACTGCAGGGTGGTACCTTGGTGATAGAATCTGGAATTCCAGTTTGAGTTACCTTAGCCCTGTGCGGCTGTTAGAAGGTCTGCTAAGTTTCCCAGCCTCCATGTAGACTCTTCTGAAGGTGGCAGATGCTCTTAATGAAAATGTAGCCCTAATTGCTAGGCTTTCTTCTATTTCTTCACTCTTCTAGATCTTGGTCTCATCCTTTGTCATTGTCATTATAATGCTCCAATGCCTTTAAGCAGTCATATTTCTATTTCTCTGGCTCTTCCAGTCCTTCTCAGTGAAAGAGAAGGTCTAAATTATCTAGTCTTGCATTACTAGAAGCAGAAGTCTTCTGTAATATTAGTGTTTATAAATATGCAATTCCTTCTTACTGGAATTTTTGCTTCACCCCTGCTAAATTATATCCAAATCAAAATCCATCTTAAAAAAATGCTCAACATCACTAATTATTAGAGAAATGCAAATCAAAACTACAATAAGATATCACCTCACATTGGTCAGAATGGCCATCATAACAAAATCTACAAACTGGAGAGAGTGTGGAGAAAAGGGAACCCTCTTGCACTGTTGGTGGGAATGTAAACGGATACAGCCACTATGGAGAACAATATGGAGGTTCCTTAAAAAAACTAAAAATAGAACTACCATGTGACGCAGCAATCCCACTACTGGACATATACCCAGAGAAAACCATAATTCAAAAAGACATATGCACCCCGATGTTCACTGCAGCACTATTTACAATGGCCAGGACATGGAAATAACCTAAATGTCCATCAACAGAGGAATGGATAAAGAAGATGTGGTACGTATATACAATGGAATATTATGCAGTCATAAAAAGGAAAGAAACTGAGTCATTTGTAGAGATGTGGATGGACCTAGAGACTGTCATATGGAGTAAAGTAAGTCAGAAAGAGAAAAACAAGTATCATATATTAACACATATATGTGGAATCTGAAAAAATTGATATAGACAATCTTACTTACAAAGCAGAAACAGAGACACAGACGTAGAGAACAAACAAACAAACATATGGATACCAAGGGGGAAAGAAGGGGGCGGGATGAATTGGGAGACTGGGATTGACATATATATATATGATTGATACTATGTATAAAATAGATAACTAACGAGGACCTACTGTATAGCACAGGGAACTCTACTCAATGCTCTGTGGTGACCTAAATGGGAAGGAAATCCAAGAAAGAGGGGATATATGTATATGTATAGCTGATTCTCTTTGCTGTACAGTAGAAGCTAACACAACATTGTAAAGCAACTGTACTCCAATAAAAATTTTAAAAACATCCTAGCTCTGATAGATTCGTGATTGGTAGGGGTACCATGAGAATTTTAAATGAGTGTGCAAAATGATCCCTTTTAAAATATATTTTCAAATACAGCATCTATGAATTTCTTCCCTCCCTGTATGCATATATTGTACTTTACATTAAGAGATGGAGCCTAGTTTACTTCCCTTTAAATCTGGGTTGGCTTTAGTTGCTTAAGCAAAAGATGTTGCAAATGTGACTGTTGTGCTTCTGAGTCTAGGTCATAAGAATCTTCGCTGTTCATGCCTAGGTCTTCAAGAATACTAGCTCTTGGGATGCTCCCTCAGAACTTAGCTACCATGCTGTAAGAAATGTAAGCCACATAAAGTGAAGACATGGAGGTAACCTAGTCAACAATCCCACCTGAGCAACCAGCTGACAGCCAGCATCAACTGCAACCATGTGAGTGAGCAATTTTGAAAATCTAGTCAAGACTAACTGTGAGATGACCCTAGCCTCCATCTGACTGACACTGAACAAGAAACCTCAAGTGAGAATTATCATAGCACCATGAGAGTTAATGATATTTTTTGAACCACTAAATTTCAGAAGAGTTAGTTATACAGCAATTGATAACCTAAACATCCTTAGGAGCTTTACAATCAAGTGAAGAAGACACAAAAGTAGATTCTAATAATCAAGTATAGTAAATACAATGACAAAAGTGTTCACACAAGGTGTTATGGAAAAAAGAAACTGAGAAGAGAAACCTTGAGGGAGGGTACTGGGGGCCTAGGAAAAGATTTCTAGATGAGATAATATTCTTAAAGAAACTCAGAAGAAAAATAAGAATGGTTCAGGCAAAAGAAATGACATTAAAGATGTTTAATGTTCTTCTCTATCCTCTTTAAGAGAGAACAATGTTAAGGGAACTATAAGCGTTAAAATTGTACTGGATCCAAATTATTGGGAGACAATGGGTAGAAAAGACTGGAGAAAAAGGCAAGAGACCATATTATGCAGGGCCCTGGATTAGTCATTTTAAGGAATCCTCACTTGATTGTCTAGAAGACAGGGAGACATTGAAGGCCTTTAATCTAAGAAACAACAAGGCAAAATTAGTCTTTAAATCAACCATCTCAGGTGCTGTGTGGATAATAAATTGCAGATTGAAAGTAGAAGAGACATAATGCCTGAGGCAGAGTTGAGTCCTTGCAACAGGGATCATTTTGCAGATATAAGAAGATGGTCATCCGTGATCCAGGAAGGGGGCCCTCACCAGACACCAAACCTGCCAGCATGTTAATCCTGGACTTCCAACCTCCAGAACTAGTAACAGAATGCCCAGTCTTTATTTGATTCATGGCTGCCCAGAAGGAAGATTAAAAATCCAGACTTCTTCAGAGCTAGATATGGCCACGTGGCTAAATTCTGGCCAGTGGGACGATAGAAGAAATGATGTGCCTTAAAAGAGAAAGGGTTGCCCCATCCTTTTCCTCTTCCACACAGGTACAGGTGACAAACTAAGGTCACAGAGCCACCAGGAGAAGGAGACTTGATTCCTAATGTGCAGAGGTGCTGGAAGAGAGAGAAATCAACCCTCTCAACTACAGCTGAATGGCAAAGGAAGGAAGGAATTAGAAAAGAAAGAAATACTGATGGTAAGGAAAGGGAAAGAAATCACTCTAATAATTCATATCATATAAAATAAGGTCCTGACCTAGGCATACATGGAGGAATAAGAAGGATTGAGAGATATTATGCAGAAAATTTAACAGAATTTTTGATGGATTGAATGCAGGGATAACGATGAGAGAGAAATCAAGTGTGATTTCCATGCTTCTTGCTTTGCAATGGAGAGAAAATTGTGCTACAAACTAATATGATTGAAGGAAAATATTGGTTTGATATACTGAGTCTGAAGTTCCTGTAAGAAATTAAGTTAGTGACATATAGCAAATCTTGGGTATATAAATATCATGCACGGAGGTATTAGGGTTAGAAATTCACTCATTCACTCATTCATTAAATGATTACTGATTAAGTGACTACCAGGTACCAGACACTACTCTAGGTGATTAAAGTAGAGCAGAACAAACAATGACCCTTCCTCCTGAAGAATATATTCTAATAAAAGACAGTAAATAATAAAAATAATAATAAATAATAATAAATAGAGAATGATTAAGGTACTATTTTGACAGACTAGTTAGGGGAGGTAGGGGATCTAGATAGAAATTACTTAAAAACAGGGAAAAAGTCACCTCAAAAGAGAACAAAAGAGAACAGAGCAAAAAATGAAAGTGTGTCAGTACTCTGACAGGTCAAGGACCTTAGGAAATGTTTCAAAGACTATTTTCATTTATATAATGAAAGGGGAAATTTTTCTCAAGGGTTTATACAGCCTACTGGATAATCCTTTTTAAAAATGTTTTTCTAAAATAACTAAGTTCATCAATATTAAACGATAGATAAAAATCAAAATAGGTAACAGCATTTTTTAACATAATGGAACATCTCTGGAATGCTGAAGCAGTATAACATATATGAAAGAAGTATATCATATAAGTTTTTTATCAAAAGAAGACTAACATACATAAACAGCTAACAATATAATCCATTATATACTATTAAGAACTTACTTTTGTAATATTGGGCATAAATGTTAAAAAAAGTTTCATTCTTTGTTCTACGTGTTGTATATGTACAATTTCATATAAACTTATTTTTATGTATGCCTCTGTAGATAGTACTGGCTAAAAATTTTTGTAGTGCTTTATAAATTTCAAAGCAATTTTATACCCATTGTAGATATAGAAGATCTTTAATTAGATACATAAATATCAAATATTTTTCTCATGCATGTATTGAAAAATGCAATATTTCTAAATCTATGCTATGCATCACACTTTATCATTTTGTTCTAAGTTCCAGTTACCAACTTAAGTTACAGTAACCAATTTGAAGTGACTGAAAACAAAAGTAGTTATAACATTTCCTCTCTATAATAAAATTCTTTTGAATATCTAATGTAGGACACAAGATACAAAGAGTTTCATGGACTTTCTAAAAAGGAGGAATTGGTATGTACAGATAAGATATGATGTGGCCTACAATACTGTCAAATTGATTGTATGGAAATGTATTATAAGAAAGTTTTACTACAAAACAAATGACTAATTAGAAACAATAGAATTATGTTTAAGAAAAACTATGCAGTTTTATTTTATTTTTTAAAGAGAGATAGAAGAAGTAGTAGGGTATGGTTGAATTTATGTATAGCTACAGCTTCTGCTTTTCAGTGGTATGATCAATAGTTTTTGGTTTATTACTAAACTTGAGTGTTCTCTACAAATGAATAAGCTTCTCTTACAGCAAGTATGTTTTCTATATGCTAAAATCATCTGTTTTTATCTGTAACATAATTACCATCCATTGCTTACTTGATCTTTAAGTATTATCATCTGGTATCACATTTTCATAGAATTTGTCTTCTTATTAACTGCTTGTTACAAATGATCTTCCAGTACCACGAAATACAGGGAAATGGAGAGTTAAAGGGGAAAAAATGTGCTTATGTAGGAGTTTTGGTCCAATCATTAATATTGGACCATACATGTTTGAGATCAGAATAGTTTTTATTCCCAGAAAAAATATTAATGTCATTAAAAGAATAGCAGTTGATCTTGAGGCAATAAAATTCATATGATTATGTTTTCATATTTTGTGTGTCTGTTAAATACAGCTTCCTGTACTCAAATAAGTATGCTGCCCTGCCTGCTGAGAGGTGGAAAAAGATTGTAGAAGACATTCTGAGAAGAGTGAAAAGCATATGTAAAAACAAATAATCAAACAATCATGTTGTATTAAGTATTAATGCACTATTATAACCACCCAGCTACTGTAACTCTATAAACTCATTTTCAAATTGTGCAATGATTTGAAAGGTTTGAAAATGGGTGCAGAATAAAATTCCCAACAATTTTTATGTATGGATCATTGAAACATACTCTATGCTGATTTACCCTTGATAGATAGATAGATAGATAGGGAAACAAATGTAAAAAGAGAAAGACAGAGTTAGCCTCAAACATGCTCTAGAAAGTTATCCCAAAGAGAGTCAGACATAACTCTGTAGTTTTATCTATTACCTCAATAGAAAAGTTCTGTTTTCTGTTTCTGCTAAGAAATAATGGAAATTCAAACTGTGGTTATGATTGCTAGGGTTATCATTAAACTAAAAACCCTCAAATAATTCCACCTTCTTTCTGCTATTCTGCAATCTCTTTTTTATGCGTGATCCATCTGTTCAAAAAATTTTTTTTAATTTATTTTTCTTGTTATTGATGTTTTATGGGAAAAAAAGCCTCAAGTAATCATACACACATGCACTCATATTCATAATATCAGGATAAAAACAGATGCAATGTGATGCAAATCCTTGGGGATTATAACTTTCAAAAGTATTTGAATCCTAATTGAGATTTCTTGAATTTAAAATATACATATTTATATATACATGAAGAGTTTTCAGTAAAAGATTGTAGAGATTTATACACAGTATGTATCTGATATGTCAAACAATTTATTCTCTTTTTAATGTAGAAGAAATGCCCATATCTCTAGTTCATATACTGTAGTCCTTAGGAAATTCTAGAAAAATCAACAGAAGACAAAACTCAAGTTGCATTAGAGGTGTAATTGTATGAAAGGGTGGTTGACAACTCTTCCCCATCTTTTTATCTTATGGAAAACACATTTTCCAGCTACAAAAAAAAAAGTTTCTTGAGTATAGTTAAATGATGCAGGGTGTATGAGAAAGTTAGTTTGTCATTTACTCTTTCTTTGCTCTTGTGAGGCAGCTACCTCTTTTCTTGAGCTCTAGAAAACAAGTATTTGGAAGCTTAGAAATAATGCTTTTCCCATCCCACTGTCCACCCATCACTGAATTCTTCCTCAGGTTGACAGGGAAACTACATTTCTGGGTATGGCTGTGTGTGAGGAGGGGAGATTTCAGCTGTGTGGGGTCACTAGTGGAATATCCCATTTACAAGAACAAAAAAGAAAAGAAAGCCTCTTCATTTATTTATACGTAGTATTTTAGGTGACCAAAAGCCCTAGATAGATAATAAACACATGAATATTTAACCAAATAGATTATTTCAATAGGATAGCTATAAATGACAGTGCATATATGCATATATAATAGCTATAGACTGTGTACCTTGAACAGAAAATACACATTGATAGTCTGCACTGCAAACTTTCTTTAAAGCACTAAATACAATATCAAGTCCTCTGTCAATGACAGCAGACGATTCCAGGCACTATTTGTTTCATAATGCTGTATCTAGCTGACTTTACTTCTCTGAAGATCAAGATACCAGCAAATGCTGAACTGGAGCAGGAGAGTCAATCCTTGTTTGGATAATAAATTTCCTACAAAATATCTCCCCAAGCCCCAGGGAGCTGTAGTGATGTCATATCCGTTGTCCAGGTCTCCACACCTCTCTCAGCTGTTACTCCCTTTATCTTTTTCTTGGGTCAAAACTTTTGAGGTGGTCTGGCTATATAGCCGCGGGAGAGAAGGTAAATTGGGGCGCGCGGCTTGGAGGAGCTTCAGCACCTCGGTCAGCGACCACTGCAGCTCAATCCACTCCTAGAGCTCGCGGACTCCCAGCCCTGAGAATGCCTGCGGAATGATCGCCCCCCAGGGCGGCTGCCGCTACTGCCGCTACTGCTACCGCTGCTGCTGCTACTGCTCCTGCCGCCGCCTCTGTCTCCACTCAGCTCTGACTGACAGGCAGAAAGTGCAACTGACGAAGGAAAGGTCTCTGCAGTGAGAGTGGAGTGGCTACATAAAAGAGAGTAAACAGGGGCAAAAACCCAGACCAGAATGCAGGCGGCATCCAACCTACTCAATCTCCTGCTGCTGTCTTTGCTTGCTGGATTAGACCCTTCCAAGGTATGGGCAATATTTTAACTCTTGTTTGAAATAAATGTGCAATATGTTACAGACCGACCAAAAATGCATTTAATTATGCAAAAAAAAAAAAAAAAGCCGCATGAAAGACCGCTCTTCCAGCTATCTTGTGGTGTCTGGCGTATCCCCACTGCTTGGAAGATAACAAGGTGAACTACCCGAGGAATAGCTCCACAAGGTAGAGTCCCGGAGAGAGGGGGGAGGGACCAGGAGCGAATATAACGTGTATGGGCAGCGGGCAATGCGGCTCTTGGGAGAATTTAGCTTATTTGGTATCCAAGTGTTTAATGTTCTCTTCTGAAGTCGGACGGGTAATGCAAAGGACTTAGCAGTTAAAATAATGCAATTTGTATTAGGAGATGGTGAACCGTTTCTTTGTTGAAAGCAGAGAAGCGTTTTCCAGCTGATCGTGGTTAATAATACTCCCATCGCAGACGTGCTGCGGTTTGTGTCCAAAACATTTGGGATGCTGCTTGTAACACACAGGGCAGAGCAGCAGAGCTCCACTCTCTGCCGTGGTTGAGAGGCATTGGTGAAAGGGACTTGTGTTTGTTTCTCTCTTTTCATTAAGGAAATTACGGAGCACTGAGGAAGTTCTGATTACCAGTGTTAAGAAACAGGAAGTGAGAATCCTTTCAAACTAAGGAGGGAAATAGCAAGGATGAGTTGTCTCATATCTGTTGAACTCTGATAATTATCCAGTACTGGCAATTAAAGTGAATGCTAACTTCTTTTGATAAAAAATCAGAAAATATGGAGAAATATTTTCAGCAGTGTATGAGAAAAGTCTTGAGGATAAAATGAGATAATTTGAGAGCTTCAGCATTCTAAGAAAATCATAACTATCTGGAATAAGATATAATGCATCTAGTAAAAAGTAAGGAAATACAATATCAAAAATTATTTTACTTCTTTAACTGGTCAAGAGCAATTTGACACAATAGGAGAAATGATGTCATGTTCTAAAACCATTTAAAATTGTATTTTGGAATATTGTCAAGTTATTTTAAAATAACTGTGTAGTGTAGAGAAATTGTTTCTTTTCATAATTGAACTAAGATATAACCAAGCATAGCCTAATACTGTGGTTGAATGAAAATTTCTAGGCCTAATATAGTATACAGTGAAAATTTAGAATCATATCATCTGTGCTTATAATTATTTCTGTGTACTTTTCATATTTAGAGAGACCTGATAAGAATAAGATCATTTCCTTTTAAAGCTATGGTTGTGATATTAAGACAAAATAATAATTTTGTCTTAATATCCTTAATGGGATATTTCATACACTAAGGTGTAGCTTTAAAGCATTTTACATCTAGGTACAAAGTGTTGATTCTGCTTTCATATTTTTTAATCTTTCTTTTTCATTTTTTTCTCTGGATCTATAGTAACATATTCCATTGCCACTCTCATTATATTATGTTTGTTACAACTTTGAACACATTCTACTATATATCTTATCTGAAATATTCTTGGTAAAACATTTTTTAAAAGCAAAGCTAATTACTGAGTTACTGCATTAAAAAAATCACTTAAAGTAAGATTTATCATTCTTTAAAATGAATTCAGAAATGCAGAGCTTTACTAACAACTGCATGTTTCATTTGATTTTTCTGATATCTTTAAATGCATAAATATCTTCACTTCTTGTACTCCATTCTTTCCCAAATTAAAAATATAGCAACAAAGAAGAGCTTCCAATAAATATTGAGATAAATTCTCCAAATAAATGACCTATTTTTAGTTGTGATCTTTTTCTAGTATTAATAAGTTTATTTCCAGGTATTCAACAACAGAAAACTTTTCTTCATACTTAATTTTGGCTGTTTGGTACAACTGAGCTGAGAAATCCAGGAAAGGAAAGGCATACATTAACTTTTCAAACTGTCCTTTTCAGTTTCTAGATATTGCAATACAGTATGCAAAGAACAGCAGATAGTATTTGTTATATACTACATATGACAATATAGAGAATATTAAAATGTTCATAGCAAGTGATTTTAATGTTATAAAGAGGTCTTTGGACTAGTAGACAAATTTTGTTTAAAAAAGTGAATAAAACTACTTTTGTTACGTTTTAGCAAACTATTGAGAATCACGAAACTATATCATCTCCCCTCCCCCAAATCACAAATGGCACCACTGAATTCTCAAAATGATTGTCAATTAGGTTATGACATAGAAATTTTCTCAAATTTTATTTTTTTACTAACTACTTAAGGGTTTAGATAATAAAATTAACATCCATGATGCAAATTACTTTTGGCAAAATTGAAATTAAATTAGCACAAAAGACCACAGTTTGTGGACAAATAAGTAATAATTAAGTGATGAAACTTAAATATACAAAAATTCTAAACAGCTAATAAAAAATTTTTATAACGTTAGGACTGATATATTTCAAAATCATACTTTTAAATAAATTCATTTAAGTATTCCTCTATATTATTGCATTTTATATTTAAACTACACATAAATTATGCATGGATACACACGAACTGGCAATATAGTAGAGCTATTAAAATTGAATAGACTTTTTTAGGTATAGGATTGTCACATAAATCAAATATTGGAAATCTAAATTTTAGAGCATGCTTATTATATATTAAATTATCTGAAATAAAAAGGCTTCTAACAACAGTACCAATTCCATTTCATGGAAGATTATATAATATTTATGTTTATGATCATTCTTCCTGAGACTGAAACTTACAGATCATATATGACATTTTATAAAGTGCTTAGGTATCACCATCTTACAGCAAGATAAATCACTTGAAAGTCAATTTTATTGTTAAATTTAAAACAAAATGACCAAATATTTATATTCACAGGATGAAGTTACTTTCAGCATCCACTTACTTTCTTTTCTCTCATTTAATATACCAGAATATTGGTAAGATTAGTATTTTCTTTCAGTAAAGGAAGCCAATTCAATACTAATCAATTATTTGTATTTTTATATAGACAGATTATCAATTTTCCTCTCAAGAAAATCATGAGAATTATGTTTTCTTAATTAAAATCATATTAACAAATTTCCAGTTCCATTTACAAAAACTCAAAGGTATATCCCTTTGCCCTTTTTAAGAGATATTAATTAATTAATTTCATTTGTAATGGAGTATCTGAACTACAGGCAATATGCCAAATCATCATTCATCCAATAAGTAAATTAAGAAAAAACAAAAGCTTGTAAGAATTCAATTATTGCTCGGTTTTATAGAGAAAGGACTATTTCTGTGCAGGAAATTCCTGAGGGCGGCTGCTAGATGGCATCTCTGTGCTTTTAAACAGAAGGCACAGAGTTTAGTAATGACCTTGATAGTAGGACAGTGAACCTCTTTTTCTTTTACAAGAAGATTTTTAGCAGACCATTATTTGAACATTATAACAAAACAGTAATCCCTTGAGCCAGAACTGTGAATTTCTCTGCTCTGCAATGCTGAATTATAAAGAAAGGAGGTATAAATGTGACTGTGCAGATTTCAAATAGAACATTTAAACTGGAGTCAGACACTTGGGGAACAGTTAAAAAGAGGTGACATAGGCATAGCCACACATTACAGTGACTGTTATACTTTTAAGCAGTCATACCTGTGTGATAAATATATTGCAAAATGCCCTAGCATGCTTAGATTGAGAAAGCATTCACTATCTCCTTACTTAGAAATATATTAAATAACTTATTACCATGGTTCTTGCTGACACTACAGACATAAAGTGAAACAATGATTCAGCAATAATCTTCAAGACCAAACTGTTTTTTCTATCTAAAACTACTCGGTCAATTAGAACTCTTGCCTTAAATAAGACAGTTGCTTTAAGCCACATAAACACAATGGGAAGTAAGGGAATTTCAATAATTATATTGTTATATGCTTCATAACATAATATACCATGTATAACTGCCTTTGTGTTTTGGTATTGCTAAAAACAAAATCATCAAAGACCTAAATTGGCTAGAGGTGGCTTTAGTACATAAATCTAGTTAAAGTTTATTTTCTTATAACTTTAAAATGAAATTCATAAAAGCAAAAACAGCGAGAGAAATAAACTGAGATCAGTATGAATTTGCTTTAAAATTCATCTTAAAAATCTATCTTCTCCTGTATCTCCTGTACGCCAGAGACATTCTCTGTACAACAGGATCAACTCAAATTAGAACAGAAAATATGGATCGATGGCATCTGGCAAGGATCTGTAATTACATACCAATAAACCCGGATATGGTAAAAAATGAAAAGCTCAACACAGCCCACCTATGTTTTGAAAGTGCAAATGACTTTGCTACTCTCATTTTATCCCATCCTTCTTAACCCAATTAAATGTTTAGTTTGAAATGTAAATATTCTTTCTGACTCTTTTTCTTGGCAACCTGAAAAGGTTAAAATGGTACTGTGCTCCTTTATTTAAAAAAAAAAAATCTTATTCCTTGTAATTTTGCAACAATTCTCTTTAGAAAATGACTATTGTGATGATCCATTCTCTGTTCGGAGGGAAAGCAGCACAAGAGTGAGAAATAAAAGGGTCAGATTCAGACAAAGTCCCTCATTTTTCATCCCTAATTTGCCACTGATATGTATATATGTGTTTTTATTATATATATATATTACATAATAAATACTTGTATATGTTTATTATACATTATATAACAAATACACACACACATATATAACTTTAGGAAGGCTATGATCTCAGTTCTCTCACCTGTAAAATGAGGAACCTACATGCTATTTTTTAAATTTTATATTGGAGTATAGTTGATTTACAAAGTTGTGTTTCTGTTTTGTAAATAAGTTCATTTGTATCATTTTTTTAGATTCCACATATAAGTGATATCATATGATATGTCTTTGTCTGACTTACTTCACTCAGTATGACAATCTCTAGGTCCAACCATGTTGCTGCAAATGGCAATATTTCCTTTTTTTTAAATGGTTGAGTAATATTCCATTGTATTTATGAACCACATCTTCTTATCCATTCCCCTCTCGATGGATATTTAGATTGTTTCCATGTCTTGGCTATTGTAAATAGTGCTGCAATGAACACTGGGGTGCATGTATATTTTCAAATTAGTTTTCTCTAGATATATGTCCAGGAGTAGGATTGCTGGATCATGTGGTAGTTCTGTTTTTAGTCTTTTAAGGAACCTCCACATTGTTCTCCATAGGAGCTGTACCAATTTACATTGCCACCAACAGTGTAGGAGGGTTCCCTTTTCTCCACACCCTCTCCAGCATTTATTGTTTGTAGACTTTTTGGTGATGGCCATTCTGACCTGTGTGAGGTGATACCTCATTGTAGTTTTGAATTGCATTTCTCTAATGCTTAGCAATGCTGAGCATCTTTTCATGTGCTTCTTGGCCATCTGTATGTATTCTTTGGAGAAAGGTCTATTTAGATCTTCTGCCCATTTCTTTTGATTGGGTTCTTTATTTTTTGATAGTGAGCTGTTTGAATATTTTGGAGCTTAATCCCTTGTTGGTCGCTTCGTTTGCAAGTATTTTCTCCCATTCTGCATGTTGTCTTTTTGTTTTGTTTATGGTTTCCTTTGCTGTGCAAAAGCTCTTAAGTTTAATTAGACCCATTTGTTTATTTTTATTTTTATTTTCATTACCCTAGGAGGTGGACCCATAAAGATATCACTGCAGTTTATGTCAAAGAGTGCTCTGCCTATGTTTTCCTCTAAGAGTTTTATAGTATCCAGTCTTACATTTAGGTCTCAATCCATTTTGAGTTTATTTTTGTGTATGGTGTTAGAGAATGTTCTAATTTCATTCTTTTACATGTAGCTGTCCAGTTTTCCCAGCACCACTTATTGAAGAGACTGTCTTTTCTCCATTGTATATCCTGCCTCCTTTGTCAGAGATTAATTGATCATAGGTGCATGAGTTTATTTCTGGCTTTCTATCTTGTTCCATTAATCTGTAAGTCCGTCTTTGTGCCAGTACCATACTTTTTTGATTACTGTAGCTTTATAGTGTAGTCTGAAGTCAGGGAGCCTGCTTCCTCCAGCTCCATTTGTCTTTCTCAAGACTGTTTTGGCTATTTGATGTCTTTTGTGTTTCCATAGAAATGTGATATTATACACAGAAAATGCTAAAGATGCTACCAGAAAACTATCAGAGCTCATCAATGAATTCAGCAAAGTTGCAGGATACAAAATTAATACACAGAACTCTCTTGCATTTCTGTATACTAACAATGAAAGATCAGAAGGAGAAATTAAGGAAACAATCCCATTTACCATCACATCAAAAAGAATAAAATACCTAGGAATAAACCTACCTAAGGAGGCAAAAGACTTGTACTCGGAAAACTATGAGATACTGATGAAAGAAAATGAAGATGACACAAATGGAAAGATATACCATGTTCTTAGATTGGAAGAATCAATACTGTCAAAATGACTATACTAACCAAGGCAATCTACAGATTCAATGCAATCCCTATCAAATTATCAATGGCATTTTTGCAGAACCAGAACAAAAAATCTACATGTTTTTAAAACTTCTTTGTTAAACTCTAGGATGACTCTATGCTATGGTCAGTATGTGTGTAACCCCTCCCCTTCCCACAAGTCATATGTTGAAACCTAATCTCCATGTGATGATATTAAGATATGGTGCCTTTGGGACGTGACTGAGTCATGAGAATGGAGCCTTCATGAATGAGATTAGTGCTCTTATATAAGAGGCCCCAGAGAGATAACTCACTCTTTCCACCATGTGAGAATATAAAGAGAAGTCTAGGGCTTCCCTGGTGGCGCAGTGGTTGAGAGTCTGCCTGCCGATGCAGGAGACATGGGTTCATGCCCCGGTCCGGGAAGATCCCACATGCCACGGAGTGGCTAGGCCCGTGACCCATGGCCGATGGGCCTGCGCGTGCTCTGCAATGGGAGAGGCCACAACAGTGAGAGGCCCGCGTACCACAAAAGAAAAGAAAAGAGAAGTCTACAACCTGGAAGAAGGAGCTCACCTGACCATGCTGGTACCTTGAACTTCCAGCCTTCAGAATTGTGAGAAATAAGTATCTGTTTATAAGCTGCCCAGTCTGGGGTATTTTGTTATAGTAGTCCAAACAGACTAAGATATTCTGTTTAATATTATTTGATCATTCATTAAAAATTAGCAGATTCTTTTGTAGAGTATAGCTTATAAGATCATAAATTTGTGAGACCTGAGGGCTTCACTCTCATGACATAATCACCTCCCAAAGGCCCCACCTCCTTATACCATCACCTTGGGCATTAGGATATAAACATATGAATCTGGGGGGAGACAAACATTCAGACCATAGCAGTAATGGATAAATGACCATTTCTATGAACAAAATTTCTTTGCTCTTTTCTCTTGGATTGCTTTTTCAGTCCCTCTTTTTATACCGGTTTCCTTGCTTTTCTCAATAGAAACTTTATAAAGCCCTTGAAAAGACGTGACCCTTAATTAGACACAACAGCATTTCTCCTGATGCTGCTCATCCAAATGCAAGTCCACCTAAGTAACTCAAGAATTGATTCTCTCATATGAAGGGCAAAAATAGATGAGAGCAATTGTATAATATCTAGGATAGACCCTACCCATGAACACCTAATATTTAAGAAGAAATATACTATTTCAAAAATACCTGCACACCATACCTTAGTGAAGTTTAACTTTTAACTCACTTGTTACTTACTCAAGAGGTTGAAAACCATTTTGGGGGAAGAGGGGTCCAAGACACAAAAACAAAATTAGAACAACTCTATCAAAAGTGCCAGTAATTTAAATGGTGCTAATAAAAATACTCAAAAATACTGTCAAAACAATAGATTTTTCTAAAAACACATCTTTTGTGCTTTAAAAACAGGTGTTGTAAAGCATAATCACAAAGCTATGCCTCTGTTATTCTCATACCAAGCCTTCAGCAGAATAAAAATAAATTCAGAGAAAAGGATCACAGATGCTGCTATGTTCATGCTTTTGCCTCTCCCTGGAAAGCTCTATCCTTCTTCTCCATATGTCAAAAATTTACCTAAATTTTAAGATGCAACTCAAGTATCATTTCTTCCATAAATCCTTTCCTGACACACCCTGCACCCCAGGAGGAGATAATCCTGATAAACTAAGAACTCCTATAAGATAAGAATGATGTTTTATTTATCTTTACATCTACAGCCACTGGCACTGTGTCTGACACAGAATAGGTGTTCAATGAACACAGACTGAACTGTATTTCTTCTCCTCCCAGATTTATAAAACACTCTATTTCCAATCACTCCTACTATACTTACCACTTTCTTTTTTTTAAAAAACTGGGTATTTATTATATTGTGTCTCCCCTACTAAATTATAATGTAGCTGAGGGCAGGCTCTGTGTCTTGATCATAATCTTATTATTTCCTATCTATCAACTAGCACAGTGCCTATTCAGACATAATATTTATGAACATTTGTTGAATGAACAAATGAATAGATGAAGAAAAAACGTTAAAATCCTAGGCTAAATGACCTACGGATATAATCTGTGTTTTTGGCCTATGCTCTCATCAGACAATATATTAGGGGTAGGGAAGTAAGACAAACTTTAAGAACCTTGTTTTAAAGGGTTTGGAATTCATACCAGGTTATTTATCTTGAAGAATGCTGCAAGGTGATGTCTTTTAAATTTTTTGATTAACTTCCTGTCTTACCTCACCATCCTTAGTGCTATTTTTGACTTTTGGTAACTCCCTGGGATGCTACAAATTCAATACTCTTGTGAATTATTTGCTGTGTTTCATCACGCTTGTTGGCAAAGTTAGCATATCCTCTTATTCCTTGGTGTATCTATGTGTCCATTTTATTTGCATAAGTTTATGAGGCTAAACATTTTATTAATGTGTGCTTATTGTTTTGACTATCTTTATTTTATGTAATGTCTTACCTTATTGGATAAATTAGTATATTACCTATATTTTTCTACCCCTTCTAGGGACTGAATTATTTTTTTAAGGATCTAAAATATTCCATTGAAATTATTATCTTACTATATATTCTTATAATACCACAATAGGAAGAGAAGTAGTATTGGCTCCATATTTGTACTGCATTACTATATGAGCACAACACTCCCAAAGAGAATAAAGTTAAATGATTAAAAGCAAATAGAAGTAAAGTTAGATTTATCTGAATTAAATATAACCAGAAATCCAAATTTTTATAATTAACTTTGTAGGCTAAAATGCTCTGAAAAGAAATATCAGTAATAAAATTGTTTCAACAGCACAAATAAACAGCTATCTAGATAACTCCATAGGAAGGACATAAATTGAACAGAAGATCCTTTTCATTTTTCCAACTAAACTGAATGTGATTAAGAAGCATTATCCCCTGATGATTTAAATAGCATTACTAGAGGGACCAGTTCCAAAAGGCAGGATTTCTTCAAATAGAGATCAGTACTGGATATGTTGATTCACTGGCACCAAAATGTCACTGATGAAATGTTGCCTTACAAAAGACGCCGTTGCTTCTGGGAATGATCTATGTCTACGGCTGCTTATGGAATTGTGTATCTGGTGAGTATTTTCACACCTACATGTGTTTTGGGGCATGATGACTACATCTTAGTGCATATTACTGTAGTACTAAACAAACTGAAATATTATCCAGTTCAAGACACACTAAAGACTTTTTACTATACTTGTTGTTTATTATTTATATTTTGCTACAGATGTATTCTTCTTTACAATAAGCTGAGTGCTAGACCAAGTCAGGGAATAAAATGACTCTAGTTTGACTGCCATACACCTTAAAAGATTCCAGGGATAAGTAGGAGGAAATGTACAAAGTGCTATGAAGATCATGCCAAAGAGGTAGTTAGTTATTGTAACATATAGTGACTCAAAACAGGGCATATGATACTTGAGAGTAAGGAATCAAGTGGGTTGAAGGAGTCAATATTTACTAGTAGTGCCCCCATTGGTGCCAAAGCATGATGACTTCCCTGTCAGGCAAAGCAAGAAAAGACTCCAAATCTAAATATTTGTCCTAAAATAAAAATGGATATTAAGAAGTGATAAAATTATAGATGAGCTTACATGCAGCAGGAAGGTGAACACATTCAAATATAGTTAAAAGAAAAAGAAAAATTGAGATGAGGTAAGCATTTATTTACACATCAAGGATGCAGCTTTTAAAGATGATATATACAACACATCTGCCAATGCTTATTTAAGCATTTCAAGTGACGTTTATTGCCCCCTGCCAACACCACACATGCGCACACACACACACACACACACACACACACGCTCCTACACAATGACTGCATTCATTAATCTGAGACCTGGATGCCCTTCTATTACTAACTGTTTAAAATAGGGTCTCTAATTTAGTTCAACTGATCTTTAATATCTCTTGGTAAGAAGAAATAGAAGGAAGAAAAAGGCATGAAAGCATTCTTAAATTCCTTTTCCTTTTTTATTTGCATCTAAACACTGCAGATAGAAATAAAATAAAAACATACTTCATTTTGTCCATTTGTACATGGTCATTGCTTTTGGAAAATGTATCTCTCAAGGGACTCAACCTAATTAATATTAATTTAACATGTAAAATGAAGATAAAGGAAGAGATAAACCATATCAAATTCTGAGCAAATTATATAATAATTAGGAAATTAGAAAGTTCATAGTGGAGTGAACAGAGTACTAAATTAGGAGTTAGAAAATCTGCGGCCTAATATCAACTCTGCAACTATCTAGTTGTATGGCTTTGGGCAGCTCACTAAACTTTTTTGGTTTCCATTTCCTCATGTAAAAATTAAGGATGCTGAACAAAATGCTCTTTTGTATTGGTAGGTCATCCTAAAATGGGGCACATTCATCTCTTCTAAATGTAGTTCATCACCCTTTCAACCTCCTTCCTCTGCTCACCAACTCTCAGATTGTTAAAATTCAGGATACAATCTAGGCTGCTTCTACTTTACTGCTGAAAATCAGTTATGTCATTGAGCAGACTATAACAATTCAGTTGTACACACATAGTGAGACAAAAAAATAAATGTCAAGACGTATAAGGTCATTCCATATCCCAAGCATTACAGCATATTTTACATTTATTTTGTATCACTCCATTAACTTTAGAAGATTTAATGAAAAATAAATGAGTGAATGACATTGTGTATCCAGTGTCTTTATCTGACAATAGTTAAACTAGAGAGACTCTTAGAGTTACAGGAAATATAAAGGCCATCTATTTTAATTCTGCATAAGGCAAAAATCTCCTCTATAACATAACTGATGGATGGTTAGCTAGCTTATGGTTATGTGTCTCTAATATTGGGGAGTAGGATAGTATTCAAGTAATTAGACTACTTTTAATCAAAAATAATTATTAGAAAGTTTTTTTTATTGAGTTATGACTTCCAATGATATTTTCTAATACTGAGTTACAATTCTTTATGTGGCTAAATATAGAAAGAAAAAAAAGTATATGGACTGTAGTAGACAGAATAATGTCCTCCCAAAGATGTTCATATCCTAATCCACAGAACTTGTGAATATGTTACCTTATATAGCCAAAGGGCATTTGTAGATTTGACTAAATTAAGAAACTTGAGATGGGAAGATTATCCTGGATTTTCTGATGGGATCATGTAATCAAAAAGTCCCTTTTTGTACAGCAAAGGAAACCATAAACAAAACAAAAAAACAACCTATAGAATGGGAGAAAATATTTACAAATGAAGGCAACCAAGGGATTATCTCCAAAATTTACAAATAGCTCATGCAGCTCAATATCAAAAAACAAACAACCTAATCAAAAAATGGGCAGAAGACCTAAACAGACATTTCTCCAAAGAAGACATACAGATGGCCAAGAGGCACTTGAAAAGATGCTCAAAATTGCTAAGTATTAGAGAAATGCAAATCAAAACTACAATGAGATAGACCTCACACCAATCAAAATGGTGATCATCAAAAAGTCTACAAACAATAAACGCTGAAGAGGGTGTGGAGAAAAGGGAACCCTCCTACACTGTTGGTGGCAATGTAAATTGGTACAGCCACTACAGAGAACAGTATGGAGGTTCCCTAAAGAACTACAAATAGAGCCACCATATGATCCAGCAATCCCATTCCTGGGCATATATCTGGAGAAAACATGGTTCGAAAGGATACATGGATCCCAATGTTCATTGCAGCGCTGCTTACAACAGCCAAGACATGGAAGCAACCTAAATGTCCATCAAGAGAGGAATGGATAAAGAAGATGTGGTACATATATACAATGGAATATTACTCAGCCATTAAAAGGAATGAAATAAAGTCATTTGCAGCAACATGGATGGACCTGGATATTATCATACTAAGTAAAGTAAGTCAGACAGAGAAAGACAAATATCATATGATATCACTTATATGAGGAATCAAAAATATGACACAAATGAACTTATTTACAAAACAGAAACAGACTGAAAGACTTAGGAAAACAACTTATGGTTACCAAAGGGGAAAGGTAGGGGAGAAGGATATATTGGGAGTTTGGGATTGACATATATATATACACTACTATATTTAAAATAGGTAACCAACAAGGACCTACTCTTTAGCACAGGGAACTCTGGTCAATATTCTGTAATAACCTAAATGAGAAAATAATTTGAAAAACAATAGATACATGTATATGTATAACTGAATCACTTTGCTGTACACCTGAAACACAACATTGTTAAACAACTATACTCCAATATAAATCAAAAAAATTTTTAAAAACATACAACTTTTTTTTGTTTTTACAAAAAAAGGTCCTTATAAGAGGAAGGACTGATGCTCAGAGTCAGAAAAAGAAGAGAAGATGACAGAAGCAGAGATGAGAGAGAAGCACTTTAAAGATGCAGGAAGGGGCCAAAAGCCAAGGAATGCAAGCCACCTCTAGAAACTGAAAGGCCAAGAAAATGGATTTTTCTGTAGTTTCCATAAAGGAATACAGCCTTGCTGACATTTTGATTTTAACCTCATAAGATTTATTTCAGACTTCTGCCCTCCAGAACCATAGGATACTAAATTTGTGTGTTTAAAATCATTAAGTTTATGGTAATTTGTTGTAGCAGCAACAGGAAACTAATATATTAGTCTAGATGATAATAATTAATATGTAAATACAAAATGTAAGTCAGCCAAATAATACTACAGTCTGTACTGGTGAATATTAAGATTAGAAAGACCATAGATATGAAATTACAGTGAGGTCTAAAAATTATAAAGGTAGTATAGAAATTAAAAATCACTTACTAAAGAATACTTACAAGATTACACATAACCCTAACTGAATTACATGACAGGTTACTGTGCCCCCTAGTTGATATTTGTAAGACACAAAGTGATGTTTGTTGTTGTTGTTAGGTAAAATCTGCCTATAGAATCACACCCTCAACGTAAGAAGTAAGTGGATTTCATTTCATGTCTTTGCCAGCATGGGACTTTTTAAAGCATTTGATTCCAGATCCTTTGTCCTGGATTTATAATCTACAGTGAAAATTCAAACTCTCTACCAATGATTCAGTAAAATGATGATGACAGCTCCTTCTTTTTCATCAGTCAAATCTGATTTACTAAAGACATTGGCACGTCTTCAGCGCTGATTTTGAAAGCAATTTTGTTTAGAGAACCAATGCATGTTACACAAATAAAGGCACAGTCAAACATGATGATTGCTTAGTAACATCCCGCATACTATAAGCAGGATCTACCCTTTTTACATGCAGTCAAGAAAAACGTTATTGAATTTGCTAATTTAATTTTAAATAATTGAGATTTGTTTTTAGCTTTAAGAAAATTTGTAATATGAGAAATAATTAGTCCAGAAATGAATGATTATCAATGATCTTAAATATTATACATGATAAAGTAGTTCATTGGCATTCATACTGTAATAATTTTTTCAACAAATACTCATACCTGACACTGTTCTAGGAGTTGGAGATAAAAGCAGTTTTAAAAAGGCACAGCTACTATTCTCAAAAAGATCTTAATATTTTCTACTGGAGAACTCATATAGGTATACCAATAATTGTAGTACTGTAATATGTCTTATAACAGTGACTTGGATCGGATGCAAGTAGGGCATAGAGAATGGATACCTTCAGTAGACTGGGATATAAAAGAAAATTTCCTGAGGGAGGTGATGCTTAAAGGAAGATCAGCTGGGCAATGAAAGGAAAAAGATGGTTACTCCATTAAAAGGCAAGAGCCTGTATGAAATCACAGAGATGTAAAAGAGCATGTGAGCACTAAAGAACGTTTTTAATGTGACTTAGTTCTTTTGCTGCTAATCATATGGGAAGTAAGAGAAGCTGATGCAGATGAAAAACAAAGAGAACTACTGGTGGCATTAAATTCTTAGAAAAATGACTACCTAAAGAGTCTAAGACTTAACTTAACCAGATTTTTAAATATTTCTGGACTTTAATTACCTTAACCCAAAACAAATAAACAAAACAAAATGTAGTTATATTAGAGTCCTCCAGAGAAACAAAACCAATAGGGTGTATGTGTGTGTATACACACACACACATATATATATATATATATATATATATATATATAAAATATATGTGTACATAATACAGCATACATCATATGTAAAAATATTTATTATAAGGAATTGACTTATGTGATTATCGAGGCTGATAATTCCCAAGATCTGTAGTCAAGAAGTTGGAGAACCAGGGGAGCTAATGGTGTAGTTCCAGTCAAAAAGACTACAGACTCAAGACATAGAAGGAGCCAATGTTTTTAGTATGAGTCCAAAGGCAGGAAAAAAAATTGATGTCCCAGCTCAAAGGCAGTTAGGCAGAAAGAATTTTCTCTTACTCAGCCATTTTGTTCTATTTAAGACTTCAGCTGATTGGACAAGGCCCACCTACATCAGGGAGAGCAATCTGCTTTACTCTGTCTACCAATTCAATTGTTAGTGCCATCCAGAAACACCCTCACAGGCACACCCAAAGTAACGTTTGATGAAATATAGGTGCATCCCATGGCCTAGTCAAGTTGATACTTAAAATTAGTCATCACAGTAATAAAATTTAAAACAATCTATATAGCTATATATCTAAGTGTCTCTGTATTATATTTATCTATCTAATCTCATCTCTATCTACCAAGCTAGTTTTGTAACCATCTACCTATCTTAATTAGCAAAACAGAAATGACTGAGAATCCCAACACATACATTACCCCAAGATCTCTACAATTTTATTTTGATTATCTGTCCCTGCCTTGTCCATATCAGCTGATTGGGCTCCCATGAAAGTCGTGACTGAAGATTCTTTGAATCAGGGATTGCATCACCACCACCATGCATGAAAATTATTATTACTCAATTATTAAAATTATTGTAAATCCTTTGGTCACAAGTCTGTTGTCAGGATAGTTTCCCCTAAATAAATGATGTATTATATTTTTATCTGGTTACTAGATGATTTTGGCTTAGTTAAACCGGTCTGTGATTTAGCATCACCTTACATTTTTAGTCAAGTTGCACATTGATTTCAAATTCTACTGACCAAGGACCTCCCCGGTAGCACAGTGGTTAAGAATCTGCCTGCCAATGCAGGGGACATGGGTTCGAGCCCTGGTCCGGAAAGATCCCACATGCCACGGAACAACTAAGCCTGTGTGCCACAACTACTGAGGCTGAGTTCTAGAGCCTGTGAACCACAACTACTGAGCCCGAGTTCCACGATTTCTGAAGCCTGTGCACCAAGAGCCCGTGCTCCACAATAAGAGAAGCCACCGCAAGGAGAAGCACGCGCACCACAACAAAGAGTAGCCCCCGCTCGCCACAACTAGAGAAAGCCAGTGTGCAGTAATGAAGACCCAATGCAGCTAAAAATAAATAAATAGATTTATTTTAAAAATTAAAAACCTCTTCATTAAAAAGAAAAATTCTATTGACCAGTTTTCTTTTTTCATGATTCAAAGCTTATTCATCTTGGACTAAGAGGAATTTCTTTCTTCTGTCTTTCTTGTTTTTCCTTTTCCCTCCTTTTTCCCCTCCTTTCTTCCTTCCTTCCTTTTTCACTTAATTTCTTTCTTCTTTTCTTCTATTCATTACAAAAATACAATAAAACCCCATCATAATGTTAAAATTGAGGCCCCAAAGTTCAAAACATGTAAAATGGGTTGCCATGTTGCAACAAAGGCAACAAAATGACTAAGGTAAGCCTGCTATAGAAGTTTGGAGCCAATCACTGATTGCATGACATGTGCATCACTAGGGACTTGTGTAAGATTTTCAATGTAGTTTTAGAATGTCTGCCATATACCTAGAACTATCTGGAATCTAAAGACATAGCAGTGACCAACAAGACAAAATCTCTGCCCTCATAACACTACAGACTAATAAAAAAATAATAAACAAACAAATAAGCAAATATATGTCAAAAAGTGATACATTATGTGGAAGAAAAACAAAAAAAAGAAGAGTGAGAGGCAGTGGCATGTTGCGGGGTAGTGACAAATAGAACAGGTTCCACAGTAAATGTGATACTTGAGCAAAAACATGAAGAAGGTGAGGGAGTGAACTACACAGATATCTGGGAGAAGAGAATTCCAAGCAGAGAAAATTTAAGTACATATTTAGAAAAGCAAGAGCATACATGGAAATTTTGGGAAAGGGCAAGGAGACTAGGAACAAGGAAATTGAGCAAGGAGAAGACTAACAGAAAATGAGGCCTGATCATGTGGATCCCTGTAAGTGGTTTGTTGGATTCTGAGTGGGATGGGAAGATTTTAGTGGGTTTTGAGAATAGATGGACATGAAATACATTTGTCTTAATAGGACCACTTTGGCTGCTGTGTGAAGAATTTACTTCTAGTGATAAGGGAAAAAGTAGAGAGACCATGTGATATAAAAAACTAAGTTAATGTTGATGGTGGCTAATAGAATGTGTGAATGCACTGGAAATTGGTTATGAAAGGTTGTTGACTTAAGCCACTGGAAAGAAATATGTCTCCTGAGATGCAAAAAAAAAAAAAAAAAAAAAAAAAAAAACATTGGGAGAGGAGATCAGGAGTTTGATTTTGGACATGATAAGTTTGAAATGTCTATTAGACATCCAAGTAGAGTTGCTGAGTAGGCAGCTGGTATTTGGAGTCCAGTAGAGAGGTCTAGACTGAATATATCATTTTGGGAATCATCAATATCTAGACAGTATTTGAGCTGGTGAAACTGGAGGGGATCACCAAGAGAAGTAGCCGGACCACTAAACCTCAAATATTTAGAGCTAAGTAAATGAGGGACAACCAGTAATATAGACTGAGAAGTAGTTCATGAGACAGGAAGAAAACTAGAAGAATATATTGTGCTGAAAACAATGTGAAGAAAATGTCTCAAGGAGAAAGATTTATTAAATTACTAAATTATCATATGCTTCATATGAGCTAAGTAATATGAAAATTGAAAATTATTCATAGTCTTTAGAAATGGAAATCATTGATGACATTGATAAGTGGTTTCAGTAGACAGATGGTGGCAAAATCCTCATCCTAATGGACTCAATAAAGTATGGGAGAAGAGCAATTTGAGACAACAGATATAAACAAGACTTCCTAGGAGTTTTGCTATGAAGAGAAGAGAAATTGGGTATACCTAGAGGAGAATATGACATCAGACATGTTTGTTTCTGCTGATATCTAAAATTAGATAAGAGCACCATGTTATAATGCTGATTGGAATAATCTATGAGAGGTTAGTTTTAAATAGGAACACAGAGAATTCTATGGAAACAAGTAGAAAGACAAAGTATATGTGTACAAATGCTGTTGGTAGTTTAGATAAGGAAGCGCAAGCACGTGGAAGCCCTCTTGTAATTGCTTTTATCTTCTCAGTGAAGTAGAAAGCATGGGTATCAGCTGAAAGTGAGAATGAGTTATTGGTAGACAAAAAGAATGTCCTGAAAATCAGGAGCAATGAGGACTTTTCCACTGCCAGACTTAGTGATAGAGGAGTGTGGCAAAGGGCTTGAGATTACTTTAGAAGCAGCTGCGTACTCAGAGGAAAATCTGAGATTTCAATAAAAGTGAAAAGGAGAAAGAAATTTTCAGGGAAGTGAGTAGACATGAGGGAATGTCACTGTTGATTGATTGTGAGTTTCTCACATGTTGCTGTCTGCAGTAAATCAATAATGACTCTTTCATGTACATTGAAAGACAAGTCTGAGTTTTCCCCAGGAACTAGTTATTTTTTCACTGACTTTATGAAAAGGTTTAGCAAGTTCAAATACCTCCAGATGTGGAAAATGTGCAAAGCCATAAACTAGTTGGAGGGCATTCAACAAAGATTATAGTAGAAAGTAGAAACATGTATCACTCCCTTCCCCCTCACTCTGGGCCAGATTTATCTTAGATGTCACATCATACTCAAGGGAAGACTCATCCACTGAGCCTTAGAAGTTGATATGGTATAACCAGGAAAGAATGGCAAAGCTAACAGCAAACAGGGTTACATATTTTAACTGTAATGGGTCAAAACTCTATCCTGAAAATTACCTTGGAATATTTTTAAAGCACTACAAGAAAGTTGTCTCACTGACTGATATGGGGGCTATCAGTTCTAAACAGCAATCTTCCAGTGCCCAAGAGGACATGTTATTTCAGCCTCAAACACACAGGAAATCTGGGTTCACTTTTGTTTCTTCCAGAAATCCTGAAACCAAAATAAAGTCTTATTTCAGTGTACTACATTAATGGAAAGAAATTTGTAGTTTGTTATATTTAGCAATTTACTTCTGCTCTAGCATATGCTTACAAAGACGTGGCTCACATATGGCTCTTAATCAATTATATGATGTCTTTCTAATTATCCAACAAACAAACAAGAAAAAAAATGTTAAGTTTTATGTGACTAAAGCAAACAAAAAACAAAAAACAAAACCCTCTGTGACATTCTTCTCATTTCCCTTGCTATTGGATGACATTATAATAGAGTAAAAAGAAGGTGTAAGGTAATGTAACGATGTTGAACTAAGGAATGGGAAATGGAAAATGAAAGCACGTGCCTGTGTATGTGTGCATGTGTATTTGTGTATGAAAAAGGAAAAGTTTCATCTGGTAACTATTAGAGTAAAACCTCAACAATTGAAACTAATTACACCAACTATGGAAGTAAGTGAACAGCATGAATTACAAAATATTTATAAATGCAGCTTATTTCCAAATCACATAATAATCTAAGTTAGTCCTACAAATTTTACTTGAATCTTGCCTAAGAGAGATCTTTAGAACATATTACAAAAATAGATGAAATGACTTTTAAATTATCCTATCAATTGAATAAACAGGAGTGATTTAAATTTCCCATCAAAATTCCGTTTATATTTAAAAAAAAGCTTGTTTCCTTCTTTCTTACTCCTCTTCTTCCTTTTATCATCTTTAAAATGATAAAATGTCATCTTTAACCTGTCACAATTATTACATGGTCCAAATGACAGGGAATTGAAAAAAATAATGTCTATTGATTGAAATTGTAATAAATTACTTGTCTGGTTTGAAGCATGTTACTTCTCTCTAGATCATACATTTCTCAGTAATACAGTGGGGAAAATAATACCACCCTCATGGGACTAAATGAAGGTTAAATAAGATAATCTTTTGAAGCACCAAGTCCAAGGCCTGACATTTAGTAAGTGCTGAATAAATAGCTGCTTATTTTTCAGTAAATCAGTGTTCAAAAAATATTGCTTGTGCTATATGTCCTACTTCTTAATTAAATGTGCTAAATTTGTTACCTGACATTACTCATCTAGTTTCTCTTATCCAATTTTACATTATTCCCAGTATATCTTAGGAAAACAGAAAATACATATTCCTTTCAGAAACTCTCTTCCTGCCCCTGTCCTCATCCTCATAAAGCTTAGATTATCCTTTGAAACAGTGGTGTGGAAGTGTTTATATTTAGGGGACCAAAAGAGAAAAGACAAAGTAACATTCTTAAAAACAGAAAAGGCTATGTCTTTAGGAATAAATCAAGAGCACAGTTATTTAAAAAAATAACAACCAATGATTTGCCATAAGGGTTGACAAAAGAGGGGTGGAAGGAGGCGATTTCATATGTTCTATCTTTACTCACTTACAGATCGTCTCTGATCTCTTGAACACTGCTTGTTGGTATTAAAAATCTTCTGCATAAAGTAGGATAGAATGGGATTAACAAATGGCCCCTGAAGTCCCTTCCAACTCTGAGATGTATTTCAATTCAACAAATATTTGCTAAGCACATGTTCATTTCAGGTCCCCTAGATGCTGTGATTTTTGTTTGTTCCAATCTTCTATGCACTTTTTGTACTCATGGATTTATCCAGAATCATAGTAAGTGCTCAAGGAAAGGAAAAATACAAACGGATCTAAATTTCAGTTGATTGTGGTTCAGCTCTTTAGCAAAATCGAATATATCAAAGAACTCAAAGATTAATTAGATGTCAAATAAAGTATCAGTTATTTAACCAAAAAAATAAATAAATAAAGATGCCAGAATAGAATAAAATTGGTTAGGTTACTAATTATGCAAGCCTTCTCCAATTGTGCTTTTTTACAAGGTGGAAAAGGTGTGGGTGCAGCTAGAAATCAGCAATAATCTGTCCAGTCATGGCATCCATCCAGTGATCAGATGGTCACTACAACCCACCTGGATACATATGATTCTCCTACATATAATATCAGGTCACAGTTCCTTAAGTGGAATTTAACCACAAAACAGAGTAATTTGAAATTATCTAACTATATATTAGGTAAATTTATTTTAAAAGGCTAATGAAAAAGTTAAAAAACCCCACAAACTTCTAATTACATATTAACTGTATTGTGTCCTAGCATTTTGTGGACTCTGTCTCTTAATCTTGTATTCTTTTCTGTCCTCCCCTTATTAATTTTTCAAAGAACTTAAAATGTCCTTTTGGAACTTAATAATGTCCACTAGACTACAACTATGACTATGCTTTTGGTAACTTGTAGCAAATCCTTAAATCTTGCTTCTCATTCCTCCTGTACTTTCCTTCCTTCATTTCCTTGTTTTTTATGCTCTTTCTGTTATTTTTATGTATTATTTTTACCCTCCTTTTTCAACTCTCTGTATATGTATATTCCAATGCTCCTGGTGTTCTCCTAAATATTTTTTTCCTGAAGACTATACCTTCTATGCAATAACATTCTGCTGTCTTCCTCTTCCTTTTGCTGTCTCTTTTTATTAACTTCCATCTGTATGGAAAAAGCAATCTCTTATGAAATCACTGTGTTACTTGTTGTGTTGCAAGCGTTAATAAGTGGTTTATGTTTTCTGTGGTAATGGTCACTTGCAGTTCCAAATGACATTTCTGCTGGCTGAAATGAGACTATTTTTGTCCTCAAGAAACCTTGATATTCTGGCAAAAAAGACTGGCCGTAAGTCAGAAAGCCACCAGAAAAATGGTTACCTTAGGAAACAAAGCAAATTATTTCAGATATTTTGTGAATACCTCTACCTACAGGAAAAAAAGTGACGTATTTCAAAAACACAAAACGTTTCAAAAATGTTTTACTATTAATTCTTTAATGTCCAAAGGATATTGCTTACGGTTCCTTACAGTTAAAAGCATCAGTGCATAGATAATAAACTTGAATTCATTTTAAAAACTAAGAGAATGTGTGTGATTTAGCTGATAATTACTTTCTAGCCATAGGACTATGTAGGTATGTTGCTGTGCAACTTTAAATGTTAATCTAAATGTTATCCGACAATATCCACACCACTGTCCCCAAATAACAACTATTTGCCTGGGAGAAACCTGGATATGTTGTTAATTTAGATAACTGAAATAATTCACTTTCTGTTGAGCAGGGATGCTTTACTTTCATCTGTAAAGCACAACCCTCCATGAAGCATATACTGATAACCTCATACTGTCTTCTCACTGGTTGAGGTAAAGTCACAATCAACTCA
This sequence comes from Mesoplodon mirus, assembly GCF_964341445.2. Taxonomy (NCBI): domain Eukaryota; kingdom Metazoa; phylum Chordata; class Mammalia; order Artiodactyla; family Ziphiidae; genus Mesoplodon; species Mesoplodon mirus. Next base: position 96,873,444 of record NC_138978.1, on the reverse strand, counting down.
CTAGACAAGTTTCATGGTAAGAGGGATTGATCCAGAGCTTTTCTCATGTCATCAACAGTGGCATCAACCACATGAACAACAACAAAAACATGATGTTCTATTATTGAATTTCCTCCTTTGTGAAAGTGAGAATGAGGGACCTGAAGAACAAATAGAGTTGTTTCTCATTTCCTATTTATCCTACATCTTATTCTGGGGAACATGCTTCAAGAGCATGTTAGGACAGTCCCTGTTTCATGGGTCTTACGATCTAGTTGGGGACAGAGACTGAATCAAAAAGTAGATAAATAAATAGCACGACAATGTAGCATTTGCAAATTGTCGAGAGACTAACTCAGGGCACAAGCATGAGAAGATGGTAGGGTTATGCAGCATTAGTGGACACAGGATTAGATTAATACTGCACCTTGCATCAAAAAACCCAACACAGGGCTTCCCTGGTGGTGTAGTGGTTGAGAGTCTGCCTGCCGATACAGGGGACACGGGTTTGTGCCCCGGTCCAGGAAGATCCTACATGCCGCGGAGCAGCTGGGCCCATGAGCCATGGCCGCTGAGCCTGCGCATCCAGAGCCTGTGCTCCACAACGGGAGAGGCCACAACAGTGAGAGGCCCGCGTACCGCAAAAAAAAAACCAAAAACAAACAGAAACATAATAATAACTTGACAGGATGTTACAGGTCCTTATCATCTAAATAAAAGGAAATTTAAAACATCACCACAGTGCCATAAAGGTAAAATTATGAAAGGAGAACCACTGTTGCAACATCCAAAACTAAAGAAAGTGAGGGTACCCCTGGTGCAACTGAAGTGTCTGAACCCTGAGGCGCTACCTCTGTAATTCTGAAATTACAGAGCTGGGAGATGATATCAAAATATTTAGAGCTCCTAAAAATAGTCAGTTATGAGCAGGCTGATTTTAAACAATGTATTGGTATGGAAATACTCAAAACCCTAGAAGACCCATTTATCCACTTATTAAATCACGCATTTGTGCAAGAATTTATTTCACAAACCATTAACAAGTACAATAGTAAAATGCTAGTCATTGGAAAAGCAGCATGAAACACTGACACTGCCATGGGTAAAAATAATCTGAGCAATAACTGCTAATTTTGACATATACTTTCCGAGCAACTATCATGTGCCAGGTCCTCTAATGAGACAGAAACATTTGATCTGTCCAAGGAACAGTAGTTACCATATCACCATTACCTTCTCAGAGGAAAAGGACAGTAGTAAAATTAAATGTCAGGGACTTGAAACAAATTGAACAATAACTTAAAAAAATACTAGTTATGCCACACTATTATAGATCTGCAAGGAGAGAAAAGTCCAGTTAAAAAAAAATACTTACTAAACCATAAACTCAAAAGTTGACTTTTAAAAAATTACCTTAAAATCAAATTTAGGAATACACATACACACAGGCATGCACGCACCCACAAACAAGCTCTGAAATACTTAAAGCAAAACTAGATTATCAATCCTCTGTCATTAAACTACATAAAAGAAAGATATTCCTTTATTTCCTTTAGTTCATATTCCTTTATTTCCTTTAGTTCCTTCTTATTTCCTTTAATTCCTTTAGAATCCTCTTCATACTCCTAACAACTTGCTTTATAATAAGTGAAAAAACAAATAAAAAATGATTTGACCAAACTGAGATTTTCTGTCAGCTCTAGTTCTTGAACTGTACTACCACCTTGGACAGCTCCAGGTCACACTAAAGGCTGGTCTGCTTGGGCCTCAAATATAACTTTAATATTGAAAACAATATCATACACTTCCCTTGAATTACTTATTCAATTCAACTTAATAAGCATTTAAATTGAATGCAGAAGTTTTGCTTTACTTCAACTAAGTTTTCAAAACTTCACTTCGGAATATGTGTGTCTTTGTGAACTATTAAGAATGCAGTCCTGGGCTTCCCTGGTGGTGCAGTGGTTGGGAGTCCACCTGCCAATGCAGGGGACACGGGTTCGAGCCCTGGTCCGGGAGGATCCCTCATGCCGCGGAGCAGCTCAGCCCGTGCGCCACATCTACTGAGCCTGCGCTCTAGAGCCCGAGAGCCACAACTACAAAGCCTGCGTGACACAGCTACTGAAGCCCATGTGCCTAGAGCCCGTGCTCTGAAACTAGAGAAGCCACTGCAATGGGAGGCCCGCACACCTCAACGAGGAGCGGCCCCCACTCTCCGCAACTAGAGAAAGCCAAGACACAGCAACGAAGATACAGTGCAGCCAAAAATAAATAAATGAAATAAATAAATTTATTAAAAAAAAAAAAGAATGCAGTCTGGTCACGAAAGTTCTGTTGACAGGTGTGGCTATTCTCTAATTAACAATAAGGAAATTGTTTTACCAAAAGCAGGGAACAAAAGACTGGAATATGGGGTTCCAGCATTCTGAAGTCTTTGCAACTGCTTTCTTTATAAATTGCCTCTTCACAGTTGGCAGAAAACAGCTGAAGAAAAACCTATGCCATCCTAAATCCTAACGGAGGGGTTATCCCAAATCCCCTCTCTATTTAATTCCACATTCAAGTGATCACCAATCCCTGTCATATCTGCATCCTTACTCTGACTGAAAATCTGCCCTTCCACTCCAATTCTTCTGTGACTGCAATTACTCAGGACCTCAATTTTCTCTCACCTGGACCAGAATGATGGATGACTACTTGTCTCCCATACTCTATTTTCATAGTACATCCTCAACACTGCTTTAGGCATGAACTTTTCAATAATAGCTGAAGGGGGCACCTTCAAGAGAGCGGAGAAGTAGGATGGGGAGATCACCTTCCTACCCAAAAATATATCAAAACTACATCTACATGTGGAACAACTCCTACAGAACACCTACTGAACACTGGCAGAAGAGCTCAGATTCCCAAAAGCCTCGGGAGCAGAGGATGAAATCTCCACAATCAACTTGATGCACCCTGTATCTGCAGAATACCTGAACAGACAATGAATCATCCCAAAATTGAGGCAGTGGACTTTGGGAGCAATTGTAGACTTGGAGTTTGCTTTCTGCATCTAATTTGTTTCTGGTTTTATGTTTATCTTAGTTTAGTATTTAGAGCTTATTATCATTGGTAGATGTGTTTATTGATTTTGTTGCTCTCTTCCTTTATCAATTTTATATATATATATATATTTTTTTTTTTCATTTTCCTCTTTTTCTGAGTGTGTATGTATAGGCTTCTTTGTGTAATTTTGTCTGTATAGTTTGCTTTTCCCATTTGTCCTAGGGTTCTGACTGTCCATTTTGTTTTTTTCTTTGTTTTTTGTTTTTTAGTATAGTTTTTAGTGCTTGTAATCATTGGTGGACTTGTTTTTTGGTTTGGTTGCTCTCTTCTTTCTCTCCTTTTTAAAATTACCTTTTCATTTTTTATTTTTAATATTTTTTCTATGTTAATAACTTTATTTTACTTTATTTGTTTATTTTTTCTTTCTTTCTCTCCCTTTTCTTCTGAGCCGTGTGGATGACAGGGTCTTGGTGCTCTGGCTGGGAATCAGGCCTGAGCCTCTGAGGTGGGAGAGCCGAGTTCAAGACATTGGTCCACCAGAGACCTCCCAGCCCCATGTAATATCAAACGGTGAAAACTCTCCCACAGATCTCTGTCTCAACTCTAACACCCAGCTCCACTCAATGACCAGCAAGCTACAGTGCTGGACACCCTATGACAAACAACAAGCAAGAGAGGAACACAACCCCACCCATTATCAGAGAGGTGGCCTAAAATCATAATAAGATCACAGACACCCCAAAACACATCACCAGATATGGTCCCGCCTCAAGAAACAAGAAACAACTCAAAGAAACAATCTAACCTTACATCTAAAGCATTAGAGAAAGAAGAACAAAGAAAACCCAAAGTTAGCAAAAGCAAAGAAATCATAAAGAACAGATCAGATATAGATGAAAAAGAAAAGAAGGAAACAATAGCAAAGATCAATAAAACTAAAAGCTGGTTCTTTCAGAAGATAAGCAAAATTGATAAACCATTAGCCAGGCTAATCAAGAAAAAAAGGGAGAAGACCCAAACCAATAGAATTAGAAATGAAAAAGGAGAAGGAACAACTGACACTGCAGAAATACAAAGTATCATGAGAGATTACTACAAGCAACTATAGGACAATAAAATGGACAACCTGGAAGAAAAGGACAAATTCTTAGAAAAGCACAACCTTCCGAGACTGAACCAGTAAGCAACAGAAAATATAAACAGACCAATCACAAGCACTGAAATTGAAACTGTGATTAAAAATCTTCCAACAAACAAAAGGCCAGGACAAGATGGCTTCACAGGCAAATTCTATCAAACATTTAAAGAAGACCTAACACCTATCCTTCTCAAACTCTTCCAAAATATAGCAGAGGGAGGAACACTCCCAAACTCATTCAATGAGGCCACCATCACCCTGATACCAAATCAGACAAAGATGTCACAAAGAAAGAAAACTACAGGCCAGTAACACTGATGAACATAGATGCAAAAATCCTCAACAAAATACTAGCAAACAGAATCCAACAGCACATTAAAATGATCATACACAATGATCAAGTGGGGTTTATCCCAGGAATGCAAGGATTCTTCAATATACACAAATCAATCAATGTGATAGACCATATTAAGAAACTGAAGTATAAAAACCATATGATATTCTCAATAGATGCAGAAAAAGCTTTCGACAAAATTCAACACTGATTTATGATAAAAACCATCCAGAAAGTAGGCACAGAGAGAACTTACTTCAACATAATAAAGGGCATATATGACAAACCCACAGCCAACATCATTATCAATGGTGAAACACTGAAACTATTTCCACTAAGATCAGCAACAAGACAAGGTTGCCCACTCTCACCACTATTATTCAACACAGTTTTGGAAGTTTTAGCCACAGCAATCAGAGAAGAAAAAGGAATAAAAGGAATCCAAATTGTAAAAGAAGTAGTAAAACTGTCACTGCTTGCAGATGACATGATACTATACATAGAGAATCTTAAAGATGCTACCAGAAAACTACTAGAGCTAATCAATGAATTTGGTAAAGTAGCAGGATACAAAATTAATGCACAGAAATCTCTTGCATTCCTATACACAAATGATGAAAATTCTGAAAGAGAAATTAAGGAAACACTCCCATTTACCATTGCAACAAAAAGAGTAAAATACCTAGGAATAAATCTACCTAAGGAGACAAACGACCTATATGTAGAAAATTATAAGACACTGATGAAAGAAATTAAAGATGATACAAACAGATGAAGAGATGTACCATGTTCTTGGATTGGAAGAATCAACATTGTGAAAATGACTATACTACCCAAAGCAATCTACAAATTCAGTGCAATCCCTACCAAACTACCAATGGCATTTTTCACAGAACTAGAACAAAAATTTCACAATTTGTATGGAAACACAAAAGACTCCAAATAGCCAAAGCAACTTGAGAAAGAAAAATGGAGCTGGAGGAATCAGGCTCCTGGACTTCAGACTATACTGCAAAGCTACAGTAATCAAGACAGTATGGTACTGGCACAAAAACAGAAATATAGATCAATGGAACAGGATAGAAAGCCCAGAGATAAACCACTCACATATGGTAACCTTATGTTTGACAAAGGAGGCAAGAATATACAATGAAGAAAAGACAGCCTCTACAATAAGTGGTGCTGGGAAAACTGGACAGCTACATGTAAAAGAATGAAATTAGAACACTCCCTAACACCATACACAAAAATAAACTCAAAATGGATTAACGACCTAAATATAAGGCCAGACACTATAAAACTCTTAGAGGAAAACATAGGCAGAACACTTTATGACATAATCACAGCAAGATCCTTTTTGACTCACCTCCTAGAGAAATGGAAATATAAACAAATGGGACCTAGTGAAACTTAAAAGCTTTTGCACAGCAAAGGAAGCCATAAACAGGATGAAAAGACAACCCTCAGAATCGGAGAAAATATTTGCAAATGAAGCAACTGACAAAGAATTAATCTCCAAAATATACAAGCAGCTCATGCAGCTCAATAGCAAAAAAACAAACAACCCAATCCAAAAATGGGAAAAAGACCTAAACAGACATTTCTCCAAAGAAGATATACACATTGCCAACAACACATGAAAGAATGCTCAACATCACTAATCATTAGAGAAATGCAAATCAAAACTACAATGATGGGGCTTCCCTGGTGGCGCAGTGGTTGAGAGTCCACCTGCTGATGCAGGGGACACGGGTTTGTGCCACGGTCTGGGAAGATCCCACATGTCGCAGAGCGGATAGGCCCATGAGCCATGGCTGCTGAGCCTGCATGTCCGGAGCCTGTGCTCCGCATCGGGAGAGGCCACAACAGTGAGAGGCCCGCGTACCGCAAAAAAAAAAAAAGAAAAAACTACAATGAGGTATCACCTCATACCAGTCGGAATGGCCATCATCAAAAAATCTACAAACAATAAATTCTGGAGAGGGTGTGGAGAAAAGGGAACCCTCTTCCACTGTTGGTGGGAATGTAAATTGTTACAGCCACTATGGAGAACAGTATGGAGGTTCCTTAAAAACTAAAAATAGAACTACCATACGACCCAGCAATCCCACTACTGGGCCTATACCCTGAGAAAATCATAATTCAAAAAGAGTCATGTAGGGCTTCCCTGGTGGCGCAGTGGTTGAGAGTCCGCCTGCCGATGCAGGGGACATGGGTTCATGCCCCGGCCCGGGAGGATCCCACATGCCGCGGAGCAGCTGGGCCCGTGAGCCATGGCCACTGAGCCTGTGCGTCTGGAGCCTGTGCTCTGCAGCGGGAGAGGCTGCAACAGTGAGAGGCCCACGTACCGCAAAAAAAAAAAAAAAAAAAAAGAGTCATGTACCACAATGTTCATTGCAGCTCTATTTCCAACAGCCAGGACATGGAAGCAACCTAAGTGTACATCAAGAGATGAATGGCTAAAGAAGATGTGCACTTCCTTATTTGAAGCAAGACTTCCTTTTTTTTCTAAAACTGAAGGCCAGAAAATTATAACTCCTTGATAATGGTCAAGGTCCATTCAAAGCTGTATATATGTAACCAGGAGAAACACAAATCTTTGATTTGATGATGAGTGTTTCAAAATATACTGTACTTGAAATTAATGAATTTTCTTCTTTAAGTCCTTCATTTACAAACTGATGAAAACATATTTTCCACTTATAATCTTTCAAAAGCCCCCCATTATCCTAAAGACAAATGCGAACTCTTCAATGTGGCATATAAAACCCCCACAGTGTTGTCCGATCTGACCCCCTGCTTTCTCATCTGCCACACACTCCAGCAGTATCCAAGGGCTCCAAGGTGTTCTTCCCCACGATTTGGCACTTGCTGATCTCTTGGCCTGAAATGCACACCATGCTCCTTCCAAACCTGCTTCCACATATATTTACCACCACCGCCCACAATCTGCTTCAAGACTAACTTAGGAATCCCTTCTAAAAAGCCTTGCTGAGTTAGCTGAACTGAGAAGAAAAAACAATCACTGATCAGACTATATCAAAGTGAAAGCCATGAAATGTGGGCAGAAATTTTGTTTTTACTATTATTTTTGAATATTCATACATTTCAGGCACTGTACTAGCTACTGGCAATATAACCGTAAGTAAGAAGAATGCATGCCCTCTAGAACATGGTCATCCTTGGTTGAATCAATTCATTTGTAAATCAATATTTACAACACATTTAATAACTGCTATGTTTGCAGTGTTAAAAAATACCAGAATGAATGTCTTCTTTTCCTCAATTTCAACAGAGAAACCAGTAAGAGAGATGACAAGGTATACCTCCAACCCCATATGAGGAATTAACAGAAGGGATGAATTAAAATCTCTTCCTATCTCTTGGTCCTCTCATCAAAACCAAGGATATTAAAAAGACATGAAAAACTGACGAACTGGATGAAAAGAAACTTGCTTACATCTCTCGGATACTTCATTAAGCTCAAGGGTGTAAAAAGTGTCTGAGAGAGGAAATGAAAAAACAACAACAAAACCTAAAACAAGTGGACAGATTTCTTCTGAGTTATGTCTCCCTCTCCAGATACATATGATGCTACCTTCTAACACAAATCCTGGTAAAGGGGGCTTCAAAAGAACCACCTACAGAGCTGAGATAAATTTTCCGCAATTAGACACATAAAACTGGCATCAGACACTTTTGAGGCTGATTGTGGACTGGGGTTGGCCTACCTGAAAAGAATCTAGAGGACAAGAGAAAAGCTATCTACCTGCTTTGGAAGCAGGCCGAGGAGACCGATAATGGAATTTCCTTGTACTCCTAGAGTTTGTCAGGAAAAGGGATACATGGAAATTTTCCACATACTGTTTGGCAATGGGGAAAACATGCATTATGAGTCTTTTGGGTTCTGTGCAATGGGGTGGCCCAGAAATATGAGGAGACTTCAACAGGAAGGATATGAAGTTGTACTGCCAGCTGTCCAGGACAGAGAAAGGAACTCCACTCTGCACAGGGTGCATTCACTAATGTCAACTAAATTGCAAGAAAAAGAGCCCACCAGGGAACTTGTAAAAATCCCAAGTCACACAATGAGACATTCAGCTCTAATCACTTGCATCCCCACAGAGTGGTATGAAATTTAACTAGCAGCCCAATGAGCAGACACCTAGCTAAGAAAAAACTGGCTACTCCTGCTCCCCCTCTATGCACCACCCTCAAACTTTGACTTCGGGAAAGAGTTAACCATTTCTGAAGGGTGGAGACAAACAAGTTGGAAGGATAAAGGAGAGCTACTAACCATGTTATCTATAGACTTCCTGTTTGAAGCCAGTGGAGAAGCAGGAGGGAAGAATATTTAACACAGAGAATCTTCAGTTCTTTGATCATTCCAAAGTTCATGCTAATTCCTGAATCAAGATTGTGTTTGTTACTGAAGCAATTTTAGAGCTGTATGTTATTTCTGTCAAAATGTAAAAACTCTAGGACCTACTGAAACTTTTCATTCTGGGACAGAGAAGTTCACCCTCATTGAAAAAAAGGATTGAGGATCAATAAAAATTCAAGAAGAAATTGCATTTTGATGATAATTTACAAGTCATTTATGTTCAACAAACCAGTTAGAGAATGAAGTATAATTTATTCTCCAAAAATCATTATAGGCAATTTTTTTCTTTTATTTCTATTTCTGTATTTTAATAAAGGAAAGAAAACAACACAGCTGACTTTACCAATCATCACTTACAATAATTAATCATTTGTCAAAGTCCCTACTAGAAGAAAAGTGCTTTGCTATGTACTGCAGATCAAAAAAAATGTGAGGGGACAGTTGTATAACATCTAGTCAAAATTCTGTATTTGTTTATGGCATTGAATTGTGAATCTCTGCAAACTCTGCAATCCCTGTAGTTCTAACCATCAGCCCTTCCCCTTCCAACACTGACCCCTCAAAAATAAGAATATGCTGGTAATGATGAGAAGTGACTAACATTAAACTTTTTATTTAACTTTAGAAAATACTGCTATACCTATTTCATAGAAGGTGCTAAAAAAAAGTCAGCAATTTGATAATCTGGAGAATAAATGAAAAAGTCGACAAGGGTATTAACAGATAAAAGTGAGATTATGAGTGTTAGAAAAGAAGCCAAGAAGAGGTGAAAGGAAGCTAAGCAGTTGAATCTGGAGGTCTTCACAGAACTTCCCACATTCCTCAATGTGTATATTGCTATATAGTTTTCTTTCTTTTAGAATTTTTAACATATTAGCTCTAAATCCAAACTCTTGTGTGAAGGTTTATGCCCAGTTTCCTGGATCACTTTATAAGTTATATCTTTCAGTCATGTAAATATATTGGTTATTTAGCTTCCAACCCATGATGGGAATTTGCTTTTTACTAAGGCATGGTCTCCCCTCACTGTCTGCAGTAAATTTTTATCTACTCTTCTGTGAAACACTGCAAGATTATAAATCACAATAACAATATTAATGGCTTTTTATTACATAGTCCATTTGTCAGGGACCAGGATCATTAGGAAAATTATTTCTGTAGGTGTTTTCTTCTATCTCTAACTTTATTTTATTTACACTCAAATAATTGAGTCTTTATTTTAATAGACTCAAATATTTTAAAATGATTTCTTTTTTCAGTAAAAATATTTTCTAAAGTTAAAAATTATTACTTACGGCTCTGCTCTTTTTGATCAACAAAGAAGGCTTGGCACATGGTATTTAAGAGGGTCAAGGAATCAAGTTATTGAAAGCAAAATTAAATATTAGTCTGGTCAAAAAGTTCATCCAGGTTTTTCCATAACATCTTATGGAAAATAAATTAAAAAATACAGTATCCATCTTAAATATGTTACTATAATTTACAAAAGACTTAAATCACAAGGTTTAGTCAACTTAAATTTCTCTATGTACAAATTAGATGTAAAATTACATCTAATAAAAATTAGCTTATTTTTAAGATTCTTCATAAAACAATTACCATTAACTGCTTGAGAAGTTTACAAGTCATTAATTTTGTAAAAATACACTTCAGTGAAATTTTCATTGCCCCCATCATCCTCCTTCACCAGTTCTGTAGATAAGCCTTCCTTATGATAAACTGACATATCCAAAAAGACGTCTCCGAGGGCCACTGACCAGTCTACATATATTATCCAAATAAATCTCATCATAGTATCTCAATATTTAGAATCAGAAATTTCTTTCTATTCAATTTATTCTTAAGCTAAAGACTCATTTAAATACATTATGTCTTCTCCAAACACTCAAAAGTTTAGAAATGTCATGAGCATATGTGGTTTTTATAAGTAGATGAAAGGATAGACCATTTAAGGTCTCCATCCCTATAAGAGTTCAAGCAAAGACTGTTTAACATGGGTTATGGATGTTGTGATAGGATTTTCTCAGTGGGACTGGCAGAGTTCTAGGGTTCTAGTAACTCTATTTCTCTTCCATCTAAAGAGGGTGACAGTGAGGTACATGGATACTCATTAAGATACTACATAGCTTAAGAACGTATCAATTAAAATGAAGAACTGGCCAGTAGTCAGGTATAAATATAAAAGGAGAATCACTGAGGCAATTTAATATACCCAACCCAAGAACTGCCCAGGCAGAAGGGTACAAACACAGGCAGACCATTCTGCTACGACACATCCTCTATAACACCAAGCAGCTCTTATGTGAGTGGCAAATACAGGAATAATGTTAACATAACAGAAATGTGATGTTTTACAAATGCCTTTTTTCTAGGCATGTGGAGCTAGAATTATGAGACTAGAATGATAATGAGCCCCTGTACCCAGGTCACTTTCCCCAGTAAAATGTACCGCCACCTTTGGTCTAGGCTTGTGGCAGGTTGTACTCCCTGTTGTGGCAAACATAGTGACTCTGAGTTATGCTTCCATCTGCATCGTCCCAGGCCCACAAGTCACAATCTACACTCAGTTGCTCCTGGCATTTATAGTATCTCATGGTGCAAACTGAAGCTATTGTGAGCTGCCTTCCCAAGTTATCCAAGTAATCTCTCAAGGTACCAATTATTGTTTTTGTTAGTGTTCTGGATACACAATTACATAGGTTTTGGGTGATTTGTCCCAACCCCATTTTCCCCATAATAATGTAATTTTTAGTACACAGTTTTTCAGGATAGAGTTTTTCAAGAATCCAAGTATCATTTTACAACAGAAACATGTGTATATGTTACCGTCTGTAGAGAGACTTAAGGGTATCCGACACTGGTATTATTTGAATTATATGACTAAGTCATCTTATTTTGATTTCCCTTGCTTGAAGTAACTTCTGATCATTACTGGTCACTCCAATGCAAATATCCAATCCACCTGTCATATTTCACATGGGAAATTATAAAGTTGCATTTTTATTACATATGTCAATCTCTTGTGAATTTGGTTAACATATATCAGCAGACAACTGCTCAGTCAAGTCTAAGCACTAACAAAACTGAGTTGATGACCTTAAAAAGCTGAAGACCAGACTGAACCCCTAGGAGCTAATAGAGATTAATGCCACCCTCTAAGGTCTTGACTCAGCAGCCATCTACCCTCATCCAAGATTGATCCATCACTCTATCTTGCTGTGAAACCTTTTAAAATGTCTAATTTCTGTACTGCAACGCAATGGAGACTGATCTTGATTCAAACACCCAATTCTGAATAAATCAGTTAGCCTCACTAAGCCTAATTCTCTACATTAAGTAATGATGATATTTATATAGCCATTGAATAGGGTTGCTGTGGATGTTTCACAAGTATAGCACAGTGCTTGAAATGTAGAAGTATTTCTTAAAGTATATCTATTATTATTATAGTTCCTGGTGAGCAGTACATCCCATTTGTGCCAGTCCTTTCCCACCATTATGTCTCTAAATTTAACAAACCTTTAAAAAGTAAAAGGGGAAAAAAACATGGGGGGAGGAAAAGAAGAATGCATTGAGAATTTAGAAATATGTGGTTTTGAGAACTGAGACCTATCTAGCTCAGCTTTATACTTCTAACCCCTGGCATATTTAACAGTAAGGAAAATTTATTTCTGTAGTACTGCTGAAAAGGAAAGTAGTATAAATTATGTCTATATATATACTGTTCCAGAGCACCTCTTGGGGCCATATTATTGATAGAAAGCTCTACAGCTATCTTACCCAAAATTGCATTCTCAAGTCAGTTAAAAGACTATGTGTGTTCTATTTGAGGAAAAAAAAATCATGTTACTCAAGAATCCACTCTCATGCTCACACAGTTTAGCCAGGAAATTCTTCCTATGTCTTCTCCAAATCCAATCTTTATTGCCTGCTCAGAGAGAGCAAATATGGCCACATTCTAAAATTCTGATGAAAAAAAAGCTTACATGTCCTGAAGAAAACTTAAAATGCATCCAATTTTTATGCTCTTCTGACCCCAAAATCTATAATGCAGTCCTGTAAAAAGGACTCTGAATTAGTGAATAATCTTGACTTTTACTAATAAATTGTCTGAGATAGGAAAACCATTAGACCTATCTGAGCCTATTTTTTCTGAGGGGATCAATAACATCAGTCATGCCTACCACTTCACAGTGTAGTGAAAACCACTATGAAAAATTTAATCCATTACAGTGGGCTACATAAATGAAAGAGTATATCATCATAGTAAACTTGCAAATATTTTAAAATATGGAATTCAATAAAAAATTCCAAGCTAGTAAAAACAGTAGATACAATTAACATGTATTTCAAATTGTCAGTGTTAAGTAAAGCATAAAGTCTGTTTTTCCCAACATACTTTTAAAAGTTTCAATGTTTTAAGGGAATTGGGTTGGCTAATGCAGGCACAAAAACTAAAGACGGTAAAAGTCACCTAAACCATTCACCCACCTATGCCGTCTCCTGAATGCTATAGCACTTCTAAGGTTCATTCATTTAGCCACATAAATCATTGCTTAATCTCACAGTTGCTGTATCCCTTTCTGCTGTGCATTTACATTTTTCTTTGGTTGTAAGTTAAATTCAAGCATTTTGTTACCATCTTTTTTCTCCCCTGGTATATTTCCTGAATTAAACACACTTAAGAAGAAAGTGTTGTCTGAAGTTATTCTAATTTCCACTCTCACTTCCTTACCATTCCTTGATGTATGATGCTTGGAACTGGTGATATGTCAATTTTAATAGTCTTTAGCCTTTTAAGAACCCACAATGTTATCCTTTCACTTCCTAATTATTCAGCTTCTTCCCAGAGAGATCTCATTTATGTAACATCTAGTCTTTATAATTTTCTTAAATTTCAAAGGCAGAAAGAGAAAGTATATCTAACTTAAGCATTAACTATTATTTAATCTCTGTACCATTCTTTGGTGCAACAGCTAATCATACATTTTATTATTTCATCCATATTTGGCAATAAAATTAGTAACAATTAGATGTTTAGGTTATGCTTTAACAAAGATTCAGTTGGATTTTTAAATTGTTAATCTATGAATTCCTCTGTGTAGTTTACTGTGAAGGTGAAGATGTTCATTTGTATTCAGTTTCCTATGTGGCTTTCATACTGTCCCTTTGGTGTTTCTTAATCTACTTGCCTTCTGATCTTCATTGTCTCTGGCACTCTGATGGAACACATTACATGAGCATTCAGTCTAAGTGTTCTTTAAACATATCTCATTTTCAACAATCAAAACACCAAGGTTGAATCTCCAAGTCTGACACAACAGCTGTAAAATTACCTTGTTCTTATTGGGCAGTAATTATTTCTGGAACTGTCCTTTGAATGCACACCTATATTTTTTTATTATCAGGAGTACATGATTCTCCTACTGGAAATCATGCACTGTGATAACAAGCCTCCTGAAGCACTACATGCACATTTTATATCAGATACTGCCTAAAACTACAGAATATTTACACAGACATAGTGCAGGCACAAAAGGAAAGAATTGAGTATAGACGTTTATTAACCTAATTTTGTTGAAATGAAATAATTGGTTGAATTACAAAATGTAAGATTATCAGAAAGAGAAAAATTGATGAGTAGTGCTTTCAATGGTTCCTCTTTGTAGCAATTGGGGATGCAGAAAAAGTATATCTCTCCTGATTATATTCTTCCCGAAAGGACTGTTTGCTGGTCCTCAAGTATGCCATGAGCTTAATGCCTCTGAGAATGTACTATTGAGGCAGTTAAGAAGGACACTGTTCAATGTTCTATCAAGACCCAGCTAAAATTTCATGATTTCTATTACATTTTCTCATCTTTATACTCCAGACTCACCACTCAGCAGAATTATTTGCTTCCTTCTATATGGCCTCATGATGTTTGGTTTATTCCTCTATTACAATACTTATGGTATGGCTAAGTAACTACTTGTATATTTTGCACATATATGCCTGTCTCTCTGAAGATTGTGAGCTCTTACCAATAATGGTAAGGTCTCATAAATTATCAATATCAACCATTTATCAATAAGTTAATTCAAATGCCATGATGCTATTTTTAATTAACTGGCTAGCTAGCTAATTAATTACTTACATTTACTGACCCTAATCTGAGCTCTATGCCAACATTTACAACAGCTATTTGACATCTCCTTGCAGTTATGTCAGAAGTACCTCAAATTTAATATATCCAAAAATAAATTCATGGGCTTCCAGTCCCTAACATGAACTTGGCTTAATATCTTCTGCCCCAGTGAGTATTACCATCCATCCAGTTGTGTTAGCTAGAAACCTAGAAGTCACTCTTGACACCTTCTCCTTTATCACCTCCATTTTTCTTGATTTTATCTGCTAAATATTGATATCTTTGAGTCATTCCAGTTTTTGCCATTTCCACCACCCCACCCTAATCCAAACAACAGCACCACAAGTGGGTTTAGGAGAGGTAAGTTAAAGACAATAATTTAAAAGTAACATATGAACAGAGTTATAGGGTTTGCTGATGAAAAACGAATTTTAAAAAAATACAGGATGTTAATCACAGAATACCCACCCATTATGATTAATCAATAAAGATATGAGAGTGGCCTCCAAAAGTGCGTCCCTCATGACAGCCCCTCCCAAAGAATGTCTTTAGAAGGATAGCTGTGCAATTGGCTTTATTTGGCCTATTAATGAACACTGAATTCCAATTGTGGAATGGACTATTGTTTAGAGAGAGAGAGGGAATCCTATACACCTCATAACAGGAGAGGTTTTATGAGAAGAAAAGAAAGATTGAGACTTCAGCATTCCTGTGTTTTTCCTCTAATGAGTCTTCTTTAAGATTATCAAATTCTCTTACCTGCAGTTTGAACCGTAGCCACATTTTCCTTTGTTAGCCAGAGGTCCCAGGATGAGGAATAATCTGTCTTGCAGGAACTCACCATCCAGTGGGGAAGAGAGACGTATAAAGCATTTTCTGTAATAGGATATGAAAAGGTTATGTATAGGCAGTGGCTTAAGATAGTCAAAGACCAAAAGGATGCAAACTATGCCTTCTCTTTTCCCTTTATTTCATATAAACTATATTAATTGTGTTTGAATAAATCTGTCCACTTTCAATTACATGCTCTTTTCACTAAATGACCAAAATAGACATTTGAAGAACTACAAATGGCCATTCAAAATATCAGGGCCTTTCATTGATATTAGTTGTTCTAGGTTAAATAAATAAGCTACCACCTGCAGACTCAAACTTTCCAAACCTAATTTATATTTAATGTTGAATGGCTTCACTAGCTAAAGAAGACAGAGCTCTGGCAGGGTTCCAAAGGGAAAAAAAGAATATTTGAATATTGAAAGGCAAATAGATGTTTCCCAAGAATGGAAGGCAAGGCTGAAGTATTACCAGTAGGAGAATAGTTCTATGAATTGGAGTGATAAGTGACCTAATTCTGTAGGTCGAGACCAAATTGTAGAGCTTTACATGACACATTAGAGAGTTTTAATTTCATCTTATAATCAAAGAGCTAAAAGGGGATTTCAAAAAGATTTTTGTTTTAGTGAGATACCATGGTAGCACTGTGAAGTTTAGACTGGAATGGAAAAAGGATGAAAACAAAAAATTCCAAGAAAAATCCTGAAAAGGTTTTATGTAAAACTGGGATTGTGTTGAATCGAGAGATGGCAGATTAAAGAAAGAACCATGAAGTAAAATGGACAGAATTTGGTGAGTGGTATGAGAAATATAAAAGTTTAATAACTGTGATTCAAAGCTTGATGGTAGACAGTGATACCCTTAACTGAGATAAAGAGTACAAGAACAGGAACAGACTTTGGAGGTGGTGGTAATGAGAAATCATGAGCACTTTGGTACCTGTAGTATTTGAGGAAACTGAGGTATATTCAAGAAGCAATTAGATGTTAAGTATACAAAGATTTCAAGACTGAAGACATAGATTTGCGAGACATCAATACATGGAAGATAGTTAAGAGCACTGGGTAAAATGAGGTTCTCCTGGTATATATATATAAATGACCAAAACCTTTGGAACTCCAATGGGTAAGAAGCCTCCAGCAAGATGAACAGAGCACTAATGGTTAGACATCTAGGAAAAAAAGTCAGAAGGGGGAACTGTCTTAGAAACCAAGAGTGAAAAAAATTTTAATACCCAGGGAATGGGTAATAGCAGTAAAAAGTGTACATGGAAGTCAAGTAGTGCTGAAGACAAGTTATCAAAGATGGTAATCATGAGTTTATTAAAAACTTTAGTGTTTCCATAAAGCAGCTTATTTAGGCAGGTTAAATTAAAAAACAGATGTCAAGTAGGTTTAACCATTCAATAGAATCTTACTTGTACAAGGAATAAGAGATATAGGGTCATAACTTGGTAAGAAATAACCCAGGGTAATAGTGTTTTGGATGAGAGATTATTTTTTATAAACTGGGTTAATCTCCATTTCCTAATTCCAGAATAGCTGAGGTGGCATCATGATAATATTCAGCAAACCTATGGATACGTGAATTCTGCCTTGATCTAACCAATTCTTTTTCCCTTTGAATTCCCAGTGGAGATAGAGGGACCACAGCAGCAAAAGAATTTAACATTCTTCTTATAAACTAAGATTTCAATCTTAGATTCTTAGAATTTTAGCATGCCAAAATGAACCACATGGAGAATTTATTTTATATATTATTTGGTCTAAATGAAACAGCCTCATAATGAAGCAGACTAAATGGTCGGCTCATTCTTCCTTACCTCTCCCCCATCTCCAGCAATCAAACTGAGTTTGGTAAGCAGTAAGGTCACACATCCCCACAACACAGTGCATTCTGATCCAAAACGTAACCAGGAGACGACAACTTCCATAAAGGAACAACCTTGAAAATAGTCACACTTAGCTATCTGACATCATCTGAAAATAACACTTATTAGCATGGTACCCAATAAAATGTTTTAAATTTTGACTAATCTATATTACGCACTCTTCCTCCTTTAGGGTGGAATAAAGAGGGTGGGCCCACTCTTTGAGAAGGAGTCAACTGTTATCTACTAACTAAACTTCAGAAACATTGTTATTTACCTTTTATTTAGTTTACCTTTATGTTAGGACACATTTAGTTTGAAATATTTAAAGCAGAGTTGTTGCTTTTAGGTTAAAGTCATTATTGACCCTCAAGGTAAGAACTCATCTTAGGGAAGCTATAAAATTATTAAGGGAAGTTTTAAACCTAAATTAAAACATTTTAGTGTGCGTGTTCTTTACAAGGAAGGAAAATTATTACATGTCTTTAGAAATGGAATGAAATTCACTTTGATTTCACAATAATCATATACACCCATCTATACTATCAAATTTTACACATTTACTGATGTTACTTCTAAAATAAAAACCATACCAAGAAATTATACATTCCTACATCTAAATTTGAAATAAATCTTTTTACAATGAAAGTGGACAGGTTTGTTTAATTCTGTCATATTAGATAGAAAAGCAATTTGCTTTTTGGCTACAACTCTGTTCAAATGGGTAGGCAATTCGATCAGTTTTTTTTTTTAACATCTTTATTGGAGTATAATTGCTTTACAATGGTGTGTTAGTTTCTGCTTTATAACAAAGTGAACCTTCTTAATTACAAAAGAAATAGTGTTATAATTAAAATAATTTAAAATGGAAATCCAAAGTCATTTTAAAATTTATGCTAGAATATATATTTTAATAGTTATACTTAAATATGAATGCATCCTAGGAATAAACCTCATTTTAAAGAAAATAACACTATAATTCATGAAGATTAAAGTAGGAAGAAGCCAGAAAGCTGAACAATTTCCCCTACTTTCTTAAGGCTCAACTAATCCTTCATCTGCCCCCAAAGGCTGCTCTTAAAGACTCTCCCTAGAACCTAGAATCTGAACTGGTTATTTCCTACTATCTGTATATGTATTTGTCACTCTCTTACTTACCTTTCTTACCTATTTAGGGACTAAAATAGGGCTAAATGTGTTGGACACACAGATCACAGTGCCTGCTGGGCCCAGCATCCTCTCTGCCTGCTCACAGATGTCTCTGAAGGGCAAAAATATTAGACTGCGTTTTTGCCCAGGGTTAGCCACATATTGGATTGAAATGAGTATCTGATTTATAGGTTGGATGAAACAGCCTGGCCAAAAATGGTCTGATCAAATAGGATCAATTGAAATTTGATAAACCAAAATTTTTGTTTCCTTCCAGAATTTAGACTACAGATTACAAAGGGGTTTGACTAATTCATAGCAGGACGAGGCAGAAGGGACACACAGGGAGAAGCAGAGATATCATGGAAGAGCACTCTTCTAGAACAGAGATCTGCAATTTTTTTTTTTTTTTGTATAGGGACAGATAGCAAATATTTTAGGCATTGCAGGACATATGGTATCTGTTGCAACTAGTCAACTCTGCCACTGCAGTGAGAATGCAGACATGAACAAATATGTAAGCAAATGAATGTGGCTGTGTTCCAATAAAAATTTGTTTACAAAAACAGGTGATGCACCAAATTTGGCCAACAAGCCATAGTTTGCCAATTCCTGTCCTAGACTACTGTTGTCCAGTAGAAATATTATATGAGCCATGTATCTTATTTGACATTTTCTACTAGCCACATTAAAAAGTTAACATAGGTGAAATTAATTTTATTAATATATTTTATTTAACCTAATGTGTCCAAAATGCTGTCATTTTAACATGTCATTAATTTTAAAGATTATTGAGAAATTTTGCATTTTTTAATACTAAGTCTTGGAAACTCGGTATGCATTTTACCCTTAAAGCACCTCTCAGTTTAGACTAGGCATTTCAACTAAACATAACTTTTCAGTTTAGACTCGACATGTTTCAAGTGCTGAAAAGCCACCACTTACTAGTGGCTATCATATTGAACTATGTAGCTATAGACCATAAAAGAGACTGTGAGAGTAGCCAGTCTCCTGTGAAGCCCAGAGTCCTTATGGATTTCAGTTGCAGCATTCTTAAAAAATATTGTCTGGGAAGATCTTGTATTTGGCAGCCCAAAGAGTCTCACCTAAAGTGTGAATAGATAAATGAATGAACGAACAATGGGACAAATGCTGTTAAGTGCATAGATCATCCCAACCTATATGTATTTTATGCAACTTAGTGTTTTCATCATTTTTTAAAGTGAAAATTTTGTGAGAAAGGGGGTTTTGTCCTGCATATGTTTGTGATTCAGTAGCTCTCCTATACTCTTTTTATTTCATTCCATGGAGATGTTCAATAACTGTTTTTTGAATAAGCATTGAATGTTATAGTCATTATATTCACCATCTACTCACAAAAATGTGTGTTGCTTTAAAATAACTTATTGAGCCATAATACAGAACTGTATTAAATAGCAGGTAACTAAAACAAGAAAAATGAAATAACTCAAGTATTCGATAAATTAGTCAAGAAGTACCTATATGTAAACAAGTCAGTCCAGTATAGAAGCAAGGAAGGAATCAGAGAGGCAGTCTTTCTTGAGCTGTCCTAAAAGCTAGGTAGGTGATTCTTAGGCAGATTAGCTGTTTATGGTGGTAAATAGTGCAGCCCAGGTACTGTTTAAGCAACGCTTTATAATCAAGGGAACCAGGGAGAAAGTTAATTTTTTTAAAAAAAGATAGATAACTATTAACTAGATAAATGTTGGGTATTTTTTAAAGACCCACCAGTCATTTATTTGACAAATATTTACTAGGTACCTGGTTTTTTTTAATTAATTTTTATTGGAGTATAGTTGCTTTACAATGTTGTGTTAGTTTCTACTGTACAGCAAAATGAATCAACTATACATATATGGATATCCCCTCCCTTTTGGACTTCCTTCCCATTCAGGTCACTGCAGTGAATTAAGTAGAGCTCCTGTGCTATACAGTATGTTCTCATTAGTTATCTATTTTATACGTAGTATCAATAGTGTATATATGTCAATCCCAATGTCCCAATTCCTCCCACCCCCCTCCCTTTCCCCCTTGGTATCCATACATTTGTTCTCTATGTCTGTGTCTCTATTTCTGCTTTGCAAATAGGATCATCTAAACCATTTTTCTAGATTCCACATATATGAGTAAAATATTTTTGTGATTTGAAGAAATTTAAATAGCTACATATTTTAGCTTTACTTCAAAGAAACAATTATTCCAGTTAATACCCCTAATTATAACTTTTATACAAGGATAGAAAAATGGAAAACTATTATCCCCATAAAACTTAGATATCTGTTTCAGCAAAGAATCCTTTCACTGTTTGGGACAAAGAAAGTTGAGTTTGAATGGTTTTGCTGACACAAGCTCAAAACATACCCTTATTTTAAAGATTGGAAAAGCTCATAATTTATCATTCTGAATGAACCCTTTATAGATGCAAAATATTTCAAAATCTATCAAGAAGAGAGCGTGTTTGCTAAGGAAATGGCACCTTTGAAGTCTTGAATCTGGCTGACCTTTCCTTCTTTTGGATTATTCAAGATAAATGGCTGCAGAGAATGACTAACTGTGGAGAAAAGAAAAGCAGCAGCAGCAGCAGCTAAGAACCTCCAGAATTCTGAGGCACTTGTGAACAGTAGATCATTTCCTTTCACTACAGGAACGCCTGCCAATGTCTGACCATTCTGATGATTATTCAAACTAATCATGAATGATGTATTAAGTCACTCTCTAGCTTATTATGAGGTCTAAGCTGCATGTACCTGGAATATTGAGATAGGAAAGAAACCATTGTATTTCATTTAAAATAATATTTTCCCCAAAAGGGTGTAGACTAATACTTCAGTTTTCCTTCAATATCCTACTGCATAGAAAACAAACTTAAGTTAAATAAGTTATAAATTCTCAATAGAGCATTTATAATTGCTAATTCAAAATTTATTCACTTGTCTCATTTGTTCTTCCAAAATATATGTTTGTGGTGGTTGTTATTGATTTTTATTAGAGGAAATTGACTGAAGCAATTTAGAATAGGAAAATTAAGGTGCTAAAAAGCTATGCTTCCAAATAGTTTCTGGCCAAACTGTCAATGTAATATAATCAATTTATTAAGGCTTACTATATGCTAAAGTATCCCCATAGCATATACTGTCATTTAGCCTAAAACAGACTCTGCAGATTAGATTTTCTAGCTTCTTGCTGGGTAAATTAAGAAGCTAGAACATAGAGCTTTTACATAACATTCCTGAGTTGCAGTAACTGGCATATCTGGAATTCATTTATGTATTCAATCAATAAATATTTATTGAGTTCCTTTTCTGAGTTTGGCTCTATTCTAAGGGATATAGCAATGAACAAACAAGAGAAAGCCCCTTGTTCTTAGAGGACACTCTGGTAGACAGAAGTTGTCAATTAAAAATAAATACAATGAAATATTATCACTAGCAATAGGGGTTGGTAAGGTGAGAAATCTATCCAGGTGGAGATAATGGTAAAAATCGTAAATGGTTTGTGATTTTTATACGCTGAGGTTATGCTGTGCCTCTCTGTTAAAATGATGTTTGAGCAGAAATGTGAAGCAAGGAAGAGAGTAGATGTACCAAGACAAAGAAAGCAAGGTGCTTAGTTGTGAATCTTGTTGGTGTATTCAAGGAACACCAAAAGGACAAGTATGCTTGAAGAGGACAGGAGAGTAATCAGAGATGATATTAGAAAGGTCATTGGAACAAGATCCCAAATGGTCTTAAACACAGTAAGCAAATTTTAGATCAAATCCTCAGTAAAACTGCAGCCATCAAAGGCTTTTAACAGAGTGACTGGATCTAAACTATTATTCTAAAAAGATTGCTCTTTATACTTTGTAGAGAATAGAGTATAACAGGAGATGTAGGGGTCAAAAAATAGAAATCTGTGTTAATATGAATTTGTCTAGAGGGATGGCAGTCAAAGTATGAGAAAGGTTTTGATTTTGAAAATACTTTGAAAATATGGCCAACATCATAACTAAGAATACATAATTAATTGAATCTTTATTGCCACTTATAATCTTTGTAACTTTGCCTTTCAAATGACAGCTACTCTAAAATATAAAAGTTGAATGAATCAAGTAATTTCTAAAGAAATTTTTTTATTATTTATTTACTTATTTGCTTACTGGCTTGATTGACTGTTTATTTAAAGGTATGAAACCAAATGAAGTCCTAACATTACTGACTTGCTTGACACCCTTGCAAACTGCCTCTGTTGTGCAAATTACATCCCTTTGTCTCAGGACTTTCATTAAAAAAATGTATCTCCCTACCTCCCTTACATTCATCACATTCACCAAATTCCCTCTCTGTAACACACATTTATTTCAAGAAAGAAACACATCCTCTCATCCTACTTTTCTTTTTATTTTTCTGCTTCTTTTTCTTTTTTTTTCAGGAAGTCTGTTGGCTGCTCAAAATAACAATACCAAATTAATTAACTTGTATGCACCAGAAAACAAAAACTTGGTAATTAAGAACAATGAATATGATTGGGATTGACATATATACACTAGTATGTATAAAATAGATAGCTAATAAGAAAGTGTTGTATAAAAAAAATAAACAAAATAAAAGTCAAAAAGAACAATGAATATGGATGTGGAATACCTAAATTCAATTCCCAGCCCTTACTGGCTTTGAGACCATGAAACAAGTTACCATATCTTTTCTACCCCTGTTTCCTCATCTGGAAAATTGAGATGACATTAGTAGTGTTTATCTCAAAAGAGTCTTGTGAGAATCAAATAACTTAATATATGTTAAGCAGTTAAAATTGTGTCCAACACAATAGTATTGTTTGTGTCATGGTCATCTTCACAGTTGCAGAGGGAATTAATTCATTGTTTTTCAAATGATAGGCATTTGATAAATATCAGATCAAATTGGATTCTTGTTGACACTGCTTCATTGCTTTTCACTGCAATACTTGGGTGGTTTGCAAGGTTTGAGAATGATGCTGACCAAGTTACTAAATTGAGACCAGATGACAATACCAAGAATACACAGCAGGCATTTTCTGAAAGAAGAAGAGTATCAGAAGTGTCACTCCTACAATACTAAAATTTTGGAAGATTCCATTTTTAATAATTCCACTCTTGCCTTGTCCCTGACTCAAGACTATCAACAGGAAGCACACTCCATTACAATCCATTCCATTATAATCACAATCTTCCTTTACGCTAGTACTTTTGTTTTTTTTAATTTTGTTTGTTGATGTTGTGTTTATTGTTTTTGTTTTTAAAATCATTTTATTGGGATAAAATCAATATACAATAATACATATTTTAAGTGTACAGTTTTATAAGTTGTATAAGTTTTGACATGTGTATTCCCTGATAAAACTATCACCACAATCAAGATAAAGAATACATCTATCACCTTGCAAAATTTCCTCAGGCCCCTTGGTAATCCCTTTTTCCCATCCCTTCCAGACCTTCCCCTGAGAAACCACTGACCTGCTTCCTATAGCTATAGATTACTTTGTATTTTCAAAAATTGTATATAAATGGAATCATATCATATATACTCTTTTGTCTGGCTTTTTTCACTCAGCATTATTATTTTTAGATTCATTCACATTGTTGTGTTTATCAACAGTTAATTCCTTCTTCTTCTAAGTAGTACACCATTGTAAGGACATACTATAATTTATCCATTCACCTCTTGATGAAAATTTGTGTTTCCAGGTATTGGCTATTTCAAATAAATCTGTTATGAATATTCATGTACAAGTCTCTGAACTGGACACATGCTTTCATTTCTCTTGCATAAATACCTAATAGTAGAATGACTAGATTATATAGTATGTGTATGTTTATTTTTTTCTTCAAAGTGGTTTTGCCATTTTAGATTTTCACCAGCCATGTATGAGTGTTCCAATTCTTCCACATTCTTGCCAATAATTGACATGGTCAATCTTTATAATTTTAGACATTCTACTAGGTATGTAGTGATATCTCATTGTGGTTCTAATTTACATTTCTCAATGACTAATGATGTTGAGCATCTTCTCTGGCCTCTGATAGTTCCTCACATGCACTGATGCAAGCGCTGATCAATATCTGCCGAATACTTGAGGGGCACCTTTACAAATCTATACATTTCTCTCTCTGTGCAACCCTCTCTTCTACAGAACTCAACTTAGCAAGCTCTAATCTTCCAAGATTCTCAGTTTCCTCTACTCAGCTCAAGGAGTCCACTGGACTCCTCCTGGGTTTCCCCTTCTCTACAATCTGGAAACTCTGACAACAATAAACGGGTGTAATTTTAGTCTTCATCCTGTTTCTTCCCTGTCTCTTTGAGATCATTACTCTTTGTTACCTGATATCCAATGTTGTTAAAATCATTGTTTCACATATTTTGCCCAACTTTAAAATTTATCAGAAGATTTATCAAATCTGTTCATACGACTCCAACTTAGTCAGAAACTGAAGTTCCCTTTTTTGCTCTTATGGTCTACTGTTATATATCTATTAGATCCTATATCACAACCAGACTTGCATTATTGTGTGTTTTTGTGTTTTTTCATTATGAGCACTGGATTCACATAAAGTTATAATACCAGGTAATCTATCAGTTATGTGACCTTAGGCAAGTAACTTTACTTCTATGAATCTCTTATTTTTAATTATAAAATTAAGATAACCATATTTTACATGATATATAATATCATATTATTAAGATAATCATTCTTATGATAGAGTGAGCTTTATATTGTATAAGGCATATATATGTTCTGCATAGTAACTGGAACATAGTTAATATTTAATTATCATATATTTTAATACATGATCATCAACAGCATATACCCCAGGTACTACTAATGGTATGTTGGCATGTCTCAGAATGAGGAATGGAGGAAGATGGACAGATGAACATGTGAAATCAAAATAGAAGACTTAGATTCATTCACTCTTGCTTAGAAATGATTTTCTCAACGAACCAGCCTCCTTCTTTAAACAGTGCTTGAGCAGGCACTACTTAAGTTTGTCTCTCATTCTTTCCT
This sequence comes from Mesoplodon mirus, assembly GCF_964341445.2. NCBI lineage: Eukaryota > Metazoa > Chordata > Mammalia > Artiodactyla > Ziphiidae > Mesoplodon > Mesoplodon mirus. Next base: position 96,847,540 of record NC_138978.1, on the reverse strand, counting down.
TATTTCTTCTGACCAACCTCCATCACCCACTCCTTTCAATTTCTCTATCTTTTTTTAGATTATTAATACAATAAATTTATAATCAATTCTTACAGAATTAAGAACTTTTACATATAAATTTCTATGTGTATGTCCTGATCCATAATAAGTTGATATTATCATTTCATTCTCAGAGCTTATTTTTCTAGGTATTGGCAGATATTATATATAATTTATGTGCAATAATGAAATATAAAATAGAAGTAGCTAGAGATTCTTTAAAGACATTGACATCAGAAATCTAGCCACTCTTTTATTACTGAGAATAGTAGGAAGATAACTTTCAATGAAATATTGTGTTGGGCTTACTTTACCATAAATTATTAGGCAATGCTGCAAGGGGCAAAACTCTTATCTTAATTATAAGCTTAGGGTAGTAATATGATGCAAATAAATTTTCTTTCTAGAGTTTTACGAATTTAACCAGATATGGTGTTGTTAAATATACCAATACACAATATCACTGATTCTTCTATGGCTATCCCTATGCAAATACATGTTGAGGGGTATTAGATATATACATAGATATACAATAGAGAATATATAGATATACAGATATAGATACATATATCTATGTACTTCTTACTTAAGAAAATATTATAATTAAGACTGCTAAATAATATATTTGCAAATTAAGTGATGATAATAAGAAAGAGTGTATCTACAATAGCAGTTCTCTGATCCAGACCTGTTTAATGTTTTGAAAACTACAAGGGAATCATCATGTTTCTCTCTAACTCAGGGTCACTCTTTACATTGAGTTTGTATATTTTCTGAAGACTTAGATACCTGAAATTACTGCTCTATATCAGTTGATACTTGTATATGTGTTCCAGTGTGTTCAACCAGAGATGCAGAACCAATAGGAGGTAAATAAGAGATTTATTGCAACAAATTCTCTATACACAATCATGGGATGGCTAGGCAAGCCCAGAATCTGTCAGACAGGCTATCAAGAAGAGTAGGCTGAAACTCACAGCATAGGCTGAAGCTACTATCCACAGGTGGAATTTCTTCTCTCAGGTAAGCCTCAGCTCTATTTTTAAAAAATTCTTTCAACTGCTTGATTTAGGCCCACCCAGATTATTAGGGATGAACTCCCATATTTAAAGTCAATTGATTATGAGCTACAATCACATATACTTTCACATATATTGTTACTTTCACAGTAATACCTAGATTTCTGTCTGACTGAATAACTGGGGACTGTAGCCTAGCTGAGCTGACACATTCAAAAGACCATCACAATGCTCCAGTGTCCTATTAGGGGACATGGGACTAAAAAGCTGAGGGTTTGCCAATCCTGCATGTTTCTGAGCTCAGACATCCATAGATAATTTCTATCCTAAGGTGCTGTAAGTGTCCAAGTTCTAAGCAGTTGCTTTCATCAGTCACTGTTATTAACCAAAGAGGAAAATATGGTCTAATTGCTAAAAGACTAAAGGTCATTCTTAATTTTTTTCCCTCTTTTTTCTAAGAACAAAGCAAGAATGGAAGTGCAATTTCTTCTAATGTAATGCTATTATTCAAAGATCTCTCTCCAGTAATTTATTCATTAACTGTGGGAGGAAAATAATTTCAGAGCCCTCATATTGTACCACATGCATCAAAGAACAGTTCACCCTATGGCTACCAATTATGACAGGCAATTGTCTAGTAATAATTGGAAAAATCATAGAAGGTTCATAAAACAATGGGTCTGTAAATGTTCCATATAGTAATCATATGGGTTACTGCTATAGGAACAGAGAAAGATGAAAGATGTGTCATGCGGATACACAGAAGGAAATAACAACTATAGAAAACCATTTGCCCCGGTGTGAATATATAAATACATTAGGAGGAAACACTTAGTAACATCTCCCTGGAACTCAAGATGTGACATCAATTACAAAAAAACTCAATTCTTAATTTTCAGTGATGTGGAGAAGGGTCAGGGGTGGGGAAGGCTTTAAACTGTTTTTGTTGTTGTCTTATTTTGTTTTTGTTTTTACATAAACTCTCCACTTATTAAACTGAAATGTTATAGAACTACAATATACCACTAACCCTTGGCCTGACCTTCTTATCCTGGAGTCTTTAGATATATAGGGTATCCCTGAATATGTCTCAAAAGTGTTTCTGAAAGAACACTCTAATTTTGTATGTGTGCATGTCTGTGTTGTTTCCTGGGGAGAAAACTACCACTTTCTTTAGCTTTCCAAGTATTCTATTACCCTAAGTTATTAAGACACACTCTGAGTACAAGCCAATACTCATAGCTAGGCATCTGTAACTGTAATCCAAAATACTTAAGTTTAAAATCCCTGTGACCTGGGGTGTGATTTCATCTCTCTTAACTTTGATTTTCACACCTACAAAATTGGGATGAAAATATTTTTTTGAAAGGGTTATTGTGAAAAATAAATAAGAGGATGAATATGAATGTGGTAAATTAGAAAGTGTTTTATTCAATACATGAGTTAGTTTTACTGCTATCTTTTTAAGGGTAAGAGAGTATAGCTCTTGTCTTCTACTTAGCTCCTTCTAACAGCCTGGAAGTATTACTCAGGCTGATACAAGTGCTCTAATTTGAACCAAAGCTGTACTTCAGTTTTAACAAATGTTGCTTATACTTTAACTTAGGTATATTTTTACCCCTTGGTAGATTATAACTTCTGAAATATCATATACTTTCTAAAAGTTTTTAATATGTTCCTAGGATTTTAACTTTTCAGTTTTTGCAATTTTCCTTTTTTTATAACCTTGCCGTCATGAACTTACACTCAAGTTTGTAAATAAAGTGCTTAAAAAAGAGTGTGATTTAGATCTATAGTGTTTTTTTTTTTTTAAGGATTTTTTTTTTTTTTTTTGGCTGTGCCGGGTCTCCGGTGCGTGGGTCCTCCCCAGCTGTGGCGAGCGGGGGCCACTCCTCGCCGTGGTACATGGGCCTCTCACCGCGGTGGCCTCTCTTGTCATGGAGCATGGGCTCCAAGCGCACGGACTTCAGTAGTTGTGGCACATGGGTTTCAACAGCTGAAGCTCACAGGCCCCAGAGCACAGGCTCAGTAGTTTGGCACATGGGCCCTGCTGCTCCGTGGCATGTGGGATCTTCCCGGACAAGGGCCCGAACCCACATCCCCTGCGCTGGCAGGCGGACTCCCAACCACTGTGCCACCAGGGAAGCAGGATCTGTACCATGTATAACCATCTCTGTAGGCACAATATATCTGACCATTAATGTGCAATGAACACATTTGTTGGATGAACAAGTGAATGCAAGAAGCTACTTTCAAAATATTCTGCTAATATAAATTATATTTACTTCCCTATATAATTTCTTTATCCAATTTTAGTTCCTAAAGAAGTCTGTAAGCAAACAAATAAACAAAAAAGCAATTGAATTAGTTTCTTGGGAATAAAATTTTTAAGTGATTTAGTATATGAACAGTGATCTTTCTCTTCACCTGGCCATAGTACTGGATGGTGTTTGTGCCAGTTGTGAACTGCCTTACTTTCTAAAGAAGCTTTTGGGTTGTTGGGGTTTTTTTGCGGTACGCGGGCCTCTCACTGTTGCGGCCTCTCCCATTGCGGAGCACAGGCTCCAGACGTGCAGGCTCAGCGGCCATGGCTCACGGGCCCAGCCGCTCCACGGCATGTGGGATCTTCCCGGACCAGGGCACGAACCCGTGTCCCCTGCATCGGCAGGCGGACTCTCAACCAATGCGCCACAAGGGAAGCCCTGTTTTTTTTTTAAAGCATGGCAGGAATTTTACAAGATGAGGCCTACCCTGGCATTATAATTTATAAAAGAAATACTAAAATTAGGACAATATAACAAAACAAGGACAGAAAGAAACAACTGTCTCTCTGGTACCAGTCTCTCAACAAGGACTCCAGGCAATTTACCCTAGATAGAAAAAGACAAAACATCTGGGATTTATCCTGGCAAATACACTGATTCTCAGCATGGGAGAATGATTTGGATGAATACTTGATAGAGACACTAGAATTCTCTCTAGCCTCAGGGGAACTTGTTACAAATATCCTGAGAGAGGCAGCTGTAAGAAACTGAGAAGGTAAGCCCAATAAGAGTTTCTTCTAATACATTCTAGGGAGCAATATAAGAAACTGAGTGAATGGGAAAACTCAGCAGTGACTCCAAGAACTTGTGTTAAACACAGTGGGCCAAAGCTTCCCTCTCTCTTTAGCAAGAGCAGCATGTGCTATTATGTGCAAAACACAAGGAATGTTTGTGTTGATGATCTGGATGAGACTAGCAACAGTCAAGTCACCACTTAGTGGCCAAATAAAGGCTGAGTCACAAAACAGGACATGAGGAAACAGAGCAAAGACAACCAAAATGAAAACAGGTGTGTGAAACAGGTGTGTGAAAATAAGTTTATGAAATTATAAATACGGAGTTCCAGAATCAGGTATACTAAGTTCAAATCATCTACTACTTACTAGCTGGGTAATGCGGGATAAGATCTTAACCACCCTGCTGTTTACTTTCCTCATGTGTAAATTAGGATAATAATAGCATATATATCATAGTTTTGTTGTGAGTACTACATAAGTTCATTTAAAGTATCTGCATATAGTAGGCATGCAATAAACATTACCTATTACTAATATTATTATCATAATGTAAAAACAACCCAAATCTTCCACTACAGGGGCTAAGCTGAGTAAAAACGGCAAAATAATCGATTGTAATAATAAGTAGCCATTAAAATTATACATATAATACAAAAGAGTAAAACATCCATTCATCCACTCACCCATCTATTCTCTCATTTTTTACATCTGAATAGCTGTTATACATCAAATACTGTTTAAACATTTCTTTCATAGCTTTCCCTAAATAAAAGAAACCTTGATTTCTCTCAACTCTCCCATCTTCCTAGACTAGGGCATGACGTAGTATGAAATAAAACAAAGACAAAGATACATTTCTCTATACAGAAAGATGACATATATTTTAGAGTTGTCACCTGAATCTGAGTAGCATGAGAGACAGGTTTGAGAAACTAGAAGTATGAGGAGTGATGTTCTAGACAGCAAGGTCCAAAGATAATAGTAAGCTGAAACTAAAGGAAGAAGAACATGGAAAATAAGAAATTTCCTCCAGGACAGGATATAGTTGATGGGAATTTATACAATAATATTTAGTTAATTACCTAATATTCAGTTCCAATTCTTGGTTTGTGTTTTGCAGGGTGCATAGTACACCTTTATTCCTGCCTCTAATCAACATGGCTTTGTCTTAGTGTTGCTTAGGGTAACTGAAGGAGATAGGAATATGTTCCATGTTTGATCAATATGGCACAGAGGGGAGAATGCAATGACGGAGACAAAATATAAGGAGCTTCAGATTTGAAGAGTGCTGGAAAACGGGAGTCAATACCACATATGCCAGATAATTTGCAGAACATCTGAAAAGCTACTGGAATTGCTACTCTCTGAGTAGTGCAACTGAGCCATTTTATTAATAATTAAAGGATAGGATATTCCCATATAGCTGGATGACTAGGGGGCTTTTATAAGCATCCACCAAAGTGAGTTTGGTGGACATTTTTGTAAGTTCTTATGTGAAGGTGAGCATACAGAAGAAGTGTTCCTAACTTTGCAGAAGGGATGGTGAGTCTCAGGGAAGGTGCCCAAAGACACAGTGATATTTGAAATATTTTGGGAGATAGGTAGGAATTACTTTGGGGAAAAAATAGTGTAAATAAAATGAACAAAGACTCAGAAACATGAGAAAGCATAAAGGATTTTTTTAGATTATGTTTTATAAAAACAGCTTGTTATAATACATGATTCCTATTTGTTTTATGGGAAAAATTAGAATACAGGTATAAAATTGTTAGAACTTTATAGATATGTGTTACATATAGAAAAATATTTGGAAAAAAATGTGCCTGGGCACATAAGATTATGTTATTTCTAAATTATTTCCAGGCCAAATTGAAAGGGAGTTTCTTTTACTCTATGGCACATAAGTTAAAGAGCCTTCAGATGATTCCATTTCCCAGTCTTTGAGTCTTCTAGCTGAGAGCCCAGACATTATGGAGCAGAAACAATCCATCCTCCTAGTAACCTGTCTCAATGCCTGACCTGTAACAATCATGAAAGATAATACACAGTGTGACTGTTTTAAGCCATTAAGTTCTATGGTAATTTGTCATGTAATCAGAGTGACCAGAAAAATATATTCAAACATTAACAATTAGGACGAATCAAGAAATCCAGGTACATGAGGTTACCATATTTGCAAACTATATATCACAGTTATTATATTTATATTAAAATAGGGTTTACAATAGTCACATCTATTTTTTCACTAAAAGAATATAATACACTAAACACAAATGCCAGTTCTGAAGTCTGACTACCTGGGTATGGAATCTAGCTTGCCACACGCTAGTTGTATGACTTCAGAAGAATTGTCATATGCTTGTCTTTTCATCTGTACAATGGGGATAATAATAGTGCCAGCCTCAGAGGATTATGATGAAGGTAAAGAAGATAAATATAAAGTCCTCAAAAGTTGACCGTAACACAGTAAGCACTTATTAACTCACTGAATGTTAGCTGCTATTATTATATTATTCTTTGATTTGTTCAACAATACTGTAAATTAAGTATGAATATTATTCCAACTTTATAGGTAAGGAATTGAAGCTCAAGGATGTTGAATGTTTTGCCCAGGGACATGCAGCTAATAGGTAGCAAAGCTAGACATCAAATCTGAGTTCTGTAACTCCAAATCCTATTTTAAAATGCATACTCCTGTATCTCACAATAGCCTTACTGAATGAGAATGCAAGGTGGGTCCACCAATCTAATTTGAATACCATTTTAGAAGGTTTTAATGCAGAGGAAGGTTTGAAAACCACTGCACCTAGTCAATATAGAGAATATAAGATTTCCGCAAAATTTAAAAATCAGTTTTTTCTTTTTGAAATCTTTACAGCATGGAAAAAACACTCTCTGCACTTTTCATATAAGTAAAATAATCCATGCTAGGCAGATTTTGCCATTAGATGCCCAAGAACATTAACACATTCATGCCCTGTGAAAAACAACAGTTCCATTATTGTAGGTTGCCTTAGTGACCATGTGAGAACAAGAAAATGAGGACATAGGCTGCCTTGTTGCTTTCTGGCAAGGATAAATTGCCATAAGTATTTTGAATTTGTTTACTGGCTTCTCACAGAGTTACAGAAAGTTTCTTATGCCTGCTTTCCTGAAATAGGCCAAACTCACATAACCCAGTGGATTGCCAATTATTATTAGGATAAAATATTAATGAGCTCCCCCAAAGCTATATCAGGGGCACAAGTCAAAACACCTACTTCAGGTCTGATGCACATTTAGTGGCCTACACAGCTATTCTCAAGAAATGTACCCCTTTTTGGCATACTTCCTCTGCCTTGCTCCAGCTCTCCAGTACCTTCCAGAAAGGAGCTTATACACTCATCTGGAACACCAATTTCTACAACTGGCTATCAGGGGACACCCCCAGATCACCTGGTTCTGATGGCCAGCAGGGCTCATGCTTGTGGCCCTGAGGAGTGTTACTATTTGGCTTTAAAAAAAAAACTGCTGCCAGAGTGTCTGGCTTCCACTCAGCCTGAATCTAGGTGCTGAAATCATTCCCAGTGGGACACTGATAGGTCTTGGCACATTCTCAACTACTGGAAGCTCTTAAAAATATAATAGGCTGCGTGGACAAGGCCTACACAGGGCCACTCCTTTAAGACTAGAAGACGTGGTTGTCTCATCTATTGGATATAAGAAAGCAACATAGAGTAAAGCAAAATGAAGAAACAAAGGAATATGTCCCAAATAAGAACAAGTAAAATCTCAGGAAAAAAACCAATGAAACTCAGATAATTTATCTGATAAGAGTTCAAAGTAGAGGTCATAAAGATACTCATAAAATTGGGGAGAAGAATGGATGAACACAATGAGAACATCAACAAAGACATGGAAAATATAAGAAAGTACCAAATAGACATCACAGAGCTAAAGAATACAATAGCTGAACTAAAAAATATACTAGATGGTTTCAACAGCAGACTATGTGAAGCACAAGAGTCAGTCAACTCAAAGCCAAGGCAGTAGAACTCACCCAATGAGAGGAGCAAAAAAAAAAAAAAAAAAAAAAAAAGAATTAAGAAAAGTGAAGATAGCTTAAAAGGCTTATGGGACAACATCAAATGAACTAACATTTGTATTATAGGTCTCCCAGAAGGAGAAGGGAAAGAGAAAGGGGCAGAAATCTTATTTGAAGAGATAATGGCTGCAAACTTCCCTAACTTAGGGAAAGAAACAGACATCCAGATGCAGGAAGCCCAGAAAAGTTGAAAACAAGATGAATCCAAAGACACCCACTCTGGGCTTCCCTGATGGCTCAGTGGTTAAGAATCCACCTGCAAATTCAGGGCACACAGTTTCGAGTCCTGGTCCAGGAAGATCCCACATGCCATGGAGCAACTAAGCCCATGTGCCACAACTACTGAGCCTGCACACTGGAGCCCGCGATCCACAAGTACTGAAGCCCGTGCATCTAGAGCCTGTGCTCTGCACCAAGAGAAGCCACTGCAATGAGAAGCCCACACACCACAACGAAGAGTAGCCCCTGCTCGCTGAAACTAGAGAAAGCCTGAACGAAGCAATGAAGACCCAATGCAGCCAAAATAAAATAAATAAATAAATTTATGTAAAAAAAAAAAGACACCCACACAAAGACACTTTATAAATTAAAGACAAGGAAAGAATATTAAAAGCAACAAGAGAAAAACAACTTGTTACATACAGGAGAACCCTCATAAAGCTATCAGCAGTTTTTTCAACACAAGCCCTGCAGGCCAAAGGAATTGGCAGGATATGTTCTAAGGGCTGACAGAAAGAAAAAAAAAAATCCAAATAAGAATACTTTACCTAGCAAAGTTATCATTCAGAATTGAAGGAAAGAGACACAGTTTTCCAGACAAGGAAAAGCTAAAGGAGCTTACTACCACTAAACCAACCTTACATAAATATTAAAGGGACTTCTTTAAACTAAAAAGAAAGGATGCTAATTAGTAACAAGAACACATATGAAAGAATAAATCTCACTGGAAAGTAAACATATAGTAGAGGTAGTGGACTACTTATAAAGCTAGTATAAAGGTTAGAAGACAAAAGTAGTAAAAATAACTATAATTACAATGATTATTTAAGGGATACACAGGATAAAAAGATATAAAACATAACATAAAAACATAAAACATAGGGAGGAGTAAAATTGTTGAGCTTTAGAATGGGATCAAATTTAAGTTGTTATCAACCTAAAATAGATTGTTATAGATATAAGTTGTTTATATGTAAGCCTCATGTTAACCACAAAGCAAAAACCTATAGTAAATGCACAAATGATATAAAGAAAGTAATATAAACATACCACTAAGGAAAGTCATCAAATCACAAAAGGAGAGCAAGAGAAAAAGAAACAGAGAGGAGCTACAAAAATAGCTAGAAAACAATGAACATAATGGCAATAAACACACACCTATTAATAATTACTTTAAAAGTAAATGGGGTATATTCTCCAACCAAAAGACATAAGGTAGCTGAATGGATTAAAAAATGACCCATATCTATACTGCCTACAAATGAAACACTTTAGATGTAAGGACACACACAGACTGAAAGTGAAGGGATGAAAAAGGTATCCCACACAAAGGGAAACCAAAAGAAAGCTGGAGTAGCTAAACTTACATCAGACAGACTTTAAAACAAGGACTGTAATAAGAGACAAAGAAGGGCATTACATAATGATAAAGGGGACAATCCAACAAGAGAATATAACATTTGTAAATATTTATGCATCTAGCATAGGTGTACCTAAATATATAATGAACATATTAACAGATCGAAAGGGAGAAATAGCAATATAATAATTGTAGGGGACTTTAATACCCTACTTACATCAATGGATAGATCATCTAGACAGAAAATCAATAAGAAAACATCAGCCTTAAATGACATGTTAGGTCAAATGGACAGATATTTACAGAACATTCCATCCAAAAAGCAACAGAATTCACATTCTTTTCAAGTGCACAGAGAAAAGTTTCCAAGGTAGATTATATGTTAGGCCACAAAGCAAGTCTTGATCAACTTAAGAGGACAGAAATCATATCAAGCATCTTTTCTGACCACAATGGTATAACACTAGAAATTAATTACAAGAACAAAACTGGAAAATTCACAAATATGGGGAGATTAAACAACACATTACAGAACAATCTAGGGGTCAAAGAAGAAATCAAAAGAAAAATTAAAAGGAAAATCTTGAGACAAGCTAAATGGAAATGTAACATACCAAAATTTATGGGATGCAGCAAAAGCAGTTCTAAGGAGGGAATTTCATAGCAATAAATGCCTACCTTAAGGAACAAGAGAAGTCTCAAATAAACAAACTAACTTTACCTCAAGGAACATAAAAAAGAAAAGCAAATGAATAAATGAAGCCCAAAATTAGACGAAAGGAAATAACAAAGATTAGAGAGGAAATAAATAAAATAGACACTAAAAAGACAATAGAAAGGATAGAAAGGATCAATAAAACTAAGAGCTGCTTCTTTGAAAGATAAATAATATTGGCAAACCTTTAACTAGACTCACAAAGAACAAAAGAGAGGACTCAAATATATAAAATATGAAAGAGGAGTTGTTACAACTGATACCACAGAAATACAAAGGAGACTATTATGAGCAGTTATATGCCAACAAATTGGACAACCTAGAAGAAATGAATAAATTCCTAGAAACATGCAACCTACCAAGACTGAATCATGATGCAATAAGAAATCTGAAGACTGATTACTAGTAAGAACACTGCAACAGTAATCAATAGCTTTCCAACAAACAAAAGTCCAGGATCAGATGGTTTCACTGGTGAATTCTACCAAACATCCAAAGAACTAATATCAGTGCTTCTAAAATTATTTCAAAAGTTGAAGAGGGGAGAACTCTTCCAAAAACATTTTATAAGGCCAGTATTACCCTGCTATTCAGACAAGAACACTACAAGAAAAGAAAATTATAGGGCAATATCTGTGATAAACATAATTGCAAAAATCCTCAACAAAATATTAGCAAGTTAAAGTCAACAATACATTAAAAGGATCATACACCATGATCAGTGTTATTTATTCCAGGGATGCAGGGATGGCTCGACATCCTCAAATCAGTCAGTGTAATATACCACATTAACAAAATGAAGGATAAAAATCATATGATCATCTCAATAAATGCAAAAAAGCATTTGACAAAATTCAACATTATGATAAAAACTCTCTACCAAGTAGGTATAGAGGGAACATACCTCAACATAATAAAGGCCATATATGACAAACCCATGCTAACACCATACTCACTGGTGAAATACTGAAAGCTTTTCCTCTAAGATGAAGAACAAGACAAGTATGTCCACTCTTGCCACTTTTATTCAACATAGTATTGGAAGTCCTATCCAGAGCAATTAGACAAGAAAAAGAAATAAAAGGCATCCACATTGGAAAGGAAGAAGTAATACTGTCAATATTTGCAGATAACATGATACTATATAGAGAAAACCCTGAAGCCTCCCTCAAAAAAACTGTTAGAACTTATAAACAAATTCAGTAAAGTTGCAGGATACAAAATAAGTACATAAAAATGTGTTGTGTTCCTTGACACTAATAACAAACTATCAGAAATAGAAATTAAGAAAACAATCCCATCTACAATTATATCATAAAGAGTAAAATACCTAGGAATAAATTTAACCAAGGGGGTGAAAGACTTATATATTGAAAACTACAAGATATTAGCTTAAAAAATTGAAGAAGACACAAATAAATGAAAAGATATTCCATGCTCATGAAATGGAGGAATTAATATTGTCAAAATGTCCACACTAACCAAAGTGATATATAAATTCAAAGCAATCCGTATCAAAATTCCAATGATATTTTCACAGAAATAGAGCAAACAATCCTAAAATTTGTATGAAACCTCAAAAGGCCCTGAATAGACATAACAATCTTGAGAAAGAAGAACAAAGCTGGAGATAGCATACTTCCTGATTTCAAACTATATTACAAAGCTATAGTAATCAAAATAGTATGGTATTGGCATAAAAACAGAGATGTAGATCAATGGAATAGAACAGAGAGCCTAGAAATAAACTCACATGTATATTGTCTATTAATTTATAACAAAGGAGCCAAGAAAATACAATGGGGAAAGAACAGCCTCTTCAATAAATGGGGTTTGGAAAACTGGACAGCCACATGCAAAACAATGAAACTGAACCACTATCTCACATCATACACAGAAATAAACTCAAAATAGATTAAAGATTTGAACATAAGAACTGAAACCATAAAACTCCTAGAAGAAAACACAGGCTGTAAGCTCCTTGACATGATTCTTGGCAATGATTTTTTTTAATTGGACAACAAAAGTAAAATAAACAAATGGGACTACATCAAACTGAAAAGCTTCTGTACAGTGAAGGAAACCAACAAAATGAAAAGGCAACCTACTGAATGGGAGACAATATTTGCAATTCATATACCTGATAAGAGTCTAATATCCAAAATACATAAAGAACACATACAACTCAATAGCAAATAATAATAACAACAATAATAATAAATTCTTAAATGGGCAGATTTGAATAGACACTTTTCCAAAGAAGATATTTGGATAGCCAACAGGTACAACAGGCTCAACATCACTAATCACCAGGGAAATGCAAATCAAATCCACAAAGGCATATCACCTCACATTTGTTAAAATGACTATCACCAAAAAAAAAAAATAATAATAACATACGTTGGTGAGAATGTGGAGGAAAGGGAACCCTCGTGCAGTTGGTGGGAATGTAAATTGGTGCAACTGCTGTAGAAAACAGTAAGGAAGTTCCTCAAAAATTAAAAATAGAACTACCATACAATCCACTACAACTCCACTACAGAGCTCATAAGATATTGTAAATAATGCTGCAATGAACATGGGGGTGCAGGTATTCTTCCAGTTAGTGTTTTCATTATCTTCTATCTGAAGATATTAAAACAACCTAAGTGTTCATCAGTGGATGAATGGATAAAGAAGATGTAAATACACACACACACACACACACACAGACACACACATAATGTGATATTATTCAGCTGCTATAAAAAAGAATGAAATCTTGCCATTTGTGAAAACATGGATGGACCTCAAGGGCATTATGCTAAGTCAATAAGTCAGAGAAACACTGACTAAGTAGATAAGAAAGATGAACACTGATAACGTATGATCATATGAAACATGATCTCTCTTATATGTGGAATCTAAAACAACAACAAAAACAACACAACAAGCTCATAGATACAGAGAATAGACTAGTGGTGAACTGTATTTTTGTTTTTAGCTTAAATAAATTGAATAAAATTTTTAAAATATTTTTGGTGTGAAAAAAATCACCTGTGGATTCTCACCAGGCTTCAATCTTTCCCCATTTCTCATTAAGAACTAGGCATCTGTACAATATGGCTATGGGCACCTTCATCTCATTTTCTCTGTGAACTCTAACTTAGATTATATTGTGTAATATATTTATGATAGCTAGTGCACTAATATATGAAACATTATTACGCTGACAATGGATGCAGGGGGAGGGAAAGAAGGATGGAGGTGCTCACTGAGGGATACTTCTCAAGACTGTGTAAGAGCTATAGAAAAGGGAAGAAACAGAGGAAAGTACAGTAGAGTAGATCTCTCCCCACTGGGAGTTGACTTATATAAAGGTCCTACACAATAGAGGAAAAAAAAAACTTTGTTTTTTTTTGTCTTATGAATCTCTATGAGCTCAGTGCCTTAGCATGGGATAAAAATGTGAGTTTGCTGGGGGTCATGAAGAGCTTATTATTGAAATACAGAGACAGCTGATTCCATTTGTGCTGGCTTAGAAACAAAAACTCCTTGAAAGTAACCTGAAATACTACTTTAAAGTAACCTCTTAAATATTTCCATATTCTATTTAAAATCCTGCTTTGCAGGACAATTATTTGAGTTAGTAAGATATACCATTAATTATAAAAAGTAATTACAAAACAAAATATCGATGTGTCTGAAGTCCTCTGAGATATTGCAAAAAGCACATTCCCATTGATATTAATGCTTCCTTTAGGTCTCATTGTATGGGTAATCGCTTTCAAAGGAAACAGAATTGATTGCTTTATGTGAAAATTCAGAAGCACTGGATCCTAGCTCAGCTATTTACTAACTATATACGCTTTGGACAATTATTCAAATGTCCTAAACTTTCATTATCTCATCTGTGTAGTAAGGATTATGGGAGCCTCCTCTATGAAGAGATTCTGGATCTTCCTTTTATGGAACTGACCACACTTTTCTTTAAAGTCTTGCTGTAACCTACAAATACTTCCTATCAAAGCACCTACCAAACTTTTTGCCTCCCCACCCACACTATACACTGTACAGCTGTACAACCAGGCCAACAGTGAACATTCAGTGCATACTTGTGTATGAATGAATAAGTGAGAAAAATCTTACATAAAACACTTATGAAGTGTATTCTACTACTACTATTTTACAGAAAACAAAGCTAAAGCTCCAAAAGGTTAAACAGTTTGCCTAGACACTAGAAGATGCCCAGAACTAGAAGATGGAAAAGCCAGAATTTAAACCTCAGTCATATCTTCTCATTTTGCCTTGCAGACTTCAACATGATGTGGTTTCCCTTCAGAAAGCTCACAGAGCATTGTATGCTTGCCTGTGGCCACTACTATGCTCTTCCTTGCATTGTGAGGTGCCAGTACTTGCCTTATCTATTAACTAAATTCAAGATTCCTTAAGGACAAAAGAGCACACTACTGATCTTTGTACTTGAATTCATAATGCCTAGTTCAATAAACATTTGTGAAATTGAGAAATTTAGCTTTTTAAAGAGATCCCAGCAATCTCTCTGGATTGGTTTGACTGTGGCTCTATCTGTGGCACAGGAAAGGATGAAATGATTTTTCAACAGTAATATTATTATACCTCTTTTACAGCAAATTCAAGATCCCTCCCATTCTCTTACATCTATCATAGAATTTTATTTGGTTTCTGAACAAATATCACCTTTTTTTCTTCCACAGTCTATATATTCTATTTTATCTCATAATTTTTGCAGAATTATGAGGAACTATGAAATAGTTCCTCATAAGTTTATCCTCTGCTGAAAATCTTTTTTACATGTACCTTATAATTTGTAAGCAATCTTGAAATCAAGCTTAGAACATCTGGAAGAAACTGAGCAAGAAAGCATTATTGGGATTACTTGTAAAAATTTTATTCTCTCCAACTATCTGATAATATTTGTATATTTCAGATGAACTTCAAATAAAATTTATGTTTTTTGTGTGGTAGAAAAGTTGAACTGTACTATTATGACCTCTGCATATAGTATTTTAAATTTGATTTTGTAGAGCCCTAAATGGTTTCCTAAGTAATTTTTAATTCATGTAAATTACCTGAATTGGAGGTCTATTAACTTTCATTAGGCTGTCTCAGGAGCTGACTGCTGGCAAAGTGCCAAGCTCCTGGAGGCTGAGGGGTAGAGATAGATGTGGGACCACCAGAATGGAGATACCAGAAATAAAGGTAAGAGCCCAGCACACTTACTCTTCTGCATTCGAATGAACAAGATTGCAATTTAACTAGTACTTTTGGCATTAAACAATCAAGATTCAAGAAAGTTTAGCGGAATGCAAGAGGCGGGTTTCCCAAGATGACTCTATATTTAGACTATACTTTGGTAGGACTTGGTAGGACTCTAATGCTTCCTGGTTTTGCTCATCCAAATGTAGCAAAGAAACAAAAAGATGATTACACTGGAGCACTTATGACATTTTACAGTGCCAGGATGATGTACTATCTGCTTAGTTAAGAAGATTTACCTGCACATTTGCTGCCTCTAGGAATCCATCACTAATGAGTTCAGGCCCACATATCATAGCTAGAAAGCATGTGACAGTCTGAGTACAATCCAAGTCCTGGCATTTCAGGATTGTACTCTAATTTCCATGAGAATGTTTCAGGGTGTGTAAGATCTTTACAGTGAAGACATAAAGACAATGGATTCTAATCAAAACAAAACAACACAAGCAATCATGCTTTTATCCACGCCTAGCAGAAATCGAATCTCAGGTCAGTCATTTCCACAAGGGCCTTCTATGAGTAAATTTTATATCTCTGAGCCTTGGTTTTACCATCTAAAAATGGATGCGATAATGCCCACCACTAGGGCTTTTTTTAGAAGGACTAAATTAGAAAATGAATATAGTGACAAGCATAAAATAGGCCTTCAGAATACGGTATTTTTTGCTGCCTCTGTAGTTGTAAATATATCTGTACAAAGAGTTACCCTTAATCACACCCTCAGAATCCCTGTGCCAGAAGAAAACATCAGAATGACGGTGAAATGATAAAATTCAATAGATTTTTGTCAAGTTTTCTCTGTTAGAAAGTAGAAAAGTGCTTATGAATTTAAGTAAAAGGAAACACATACTCTGTGCAAGTGTTACTGGCTAAATTTGCCAGTAAAACATCCTCCCAAAAAAGGAAGACACAAGTAGATGAGGAGGACTCAGGATCTATTCCGCTCATTCTGTAGATCTTCCCGAATGCAATGTGTGTAGAGTCATGCACAGTAAACCTCTATAACCCTGCAAAAAGAAGCATTCTAGCAAACAAAATGAACACGCTTTTTGTTGGTTTGTTTTTCTCCACTGAATGACTATACTTCCCAAAGCTTGCCCCGTAAGTATTTTAGATATGTTTATTTCCCATGGCAATGACCAAAGATGTGTTATTCAAGTCTAACAATGTAAATGTTCCCGTAAGAGAAAAGATTTCACGTGGTCTCTAAAGACAACCTTGAAATTAGTTGTGGCAGCTTTCTTTAATGTTTTCATTCACTCCTTCAAGAAATATTTATTAAGTGGTCTCTGTGAGGTAGACAATGTGAAACACAACAGTGAACAAGAGAGAAACAGGCCTGCTTTGATGAAGTTTATACCTTTTCCTTCACGTCTGACACTCTTCTTACGATGGCCTCCTACTAATTTTTTTAAAGATATAATTTTCTAATTCCTGAATACATTTATATTCTTAAAATTCAAAAGACATAGCATAGCACAAAAATTTATCATACCATTCTCTGCAAAATCACTACCACCAATAGTCTGGCATGTGTTTTTTTCACTTTTTCTAATCTCTTTCTTTCTTTCTCTCTCTCTCTCTCTATACATAAATTATATTTATATGTAATATCTTTTTCAAAAATGGCATTATATTATAAATTTTTAAAATTTAGCATAACGACTAAGTCATAGTAGTTACTCAATATATTTCCTTTTAATAAAGTTTGCAGGCTCTGAATTAACTTGAATTTAAAACAAAAGGCGGCAGGGAACAAGACTTTAGGCTTTAAAGAAGCCAAATAGTCCTCGTAGAGTCATGAAAGGAAATTTTCCACAGAGCTGCCAGCCTTAAGCTGATTATCCTCTTACCATGGTCCTTATACCACAAACCTTAAAAGATGGACTGACTTTATCAGACAATGCTTCTTTCTTTCTTTATCATCTTTATTGGAGTACAATTGCTTTACAATGGTGTGTTAGTTTCTGCTTTATAACAAAGTGAATCAGTTATACATATACATATATCCCCATATCTCCTCCCTCTTGCTTCTCCCTCCCACCCTCCATACCCCATGCCTCTAGATGGTCACAAAGCACAGAGCTGATCTCCCTGTGCTATGAGGCTGCTTCCCACTAGCTATCTATTTTACATTTGGTAGTGTATATAAGTCCATGCCTCACTCTTACTTCGTCCCAGCTACCCTTCCCCCTCCCCATGTCCACAAGTCCATTCTCTACTTCTGCATCTTTATTCCTGTCCTGCCCCTAGGTTCTTCAGAACCACTTCTTTATTTATTTATTTATTTAGATTCCATATATATGTGTTAGCATACAGTATTTGTTTTTCTCTTTCTGACTTAATTCACTCTGTATGACAGACTCTAGGTCCATCTACCTCACTACAAATAACTCAATTTCATTTCTTTTTATGGCTGAGTAATATTCCATTGTATATATGTGCCACAATTTCTTCACCTATTCATCTGTCGATGGACACTTAGGTTGCTCCATGTCCTGGCTATTGTAAACAGAGCTGTAATGAACATTGTGGTACATGACTCTTTCTGAATAATAGTTTTCTCAGGGTATATGCCCAGTAGTGGGATTGCTGGGTGGTATGGTAGTTCTATTTTGAGTTTTTTAAAGAACCTCCATACTGTTATCCACAGTGGCTGTATCAATTTACATTCCCACCAACAGTGCAAGAGGGTTCCCTTTTCTCCACACCCTCTCCAGCATTTGTTGTTTGTAGATTTTTTGATGATGGCCATTCTGACTGGTGTGAGGTGATACCTCATTGTAGTTTTGATTTGCATTTCTCTAGTGATTAATGATGTTGAGCATCCTTTCATGTGTTGTTGCCAATCTGTATATCTTCTTTGGAGAAATGTCTATTTAGGTCTTCTGCCCATTTTTGGATTGGATTGTTTGTTTTTCTGATATTGAGCTGCATGAGCTGCTTGTATATTTTGGAGATTAATCCTTTGTCAGTTGCTTCATTTGCAAATATTTTTTCCCATTCTGAGGGCTGTCTTTTCGTCTTGTTTATGGCTTCCTTTGCTGTGCAAAAGCTTTTAAGTTTCATATTAGGTCCCATTTGTTTATTTTTGTTTTTATTTCCATTTCTCTAGGAGGTGGGTCAAAAAGGATCTTGCTGTGATTTATGTCATACAGTGTTCTGCCTATGTTTTGCTCTGAGAGTTTTATAGTGCCTGGCCTTACATTTAGGTCTTAAATCCATTTTCAGTTTATTTTTGGGTATGGTGGTAGGGAGTGTTCTAATTTCATTCTTTTACATGTAGCTGTCCAGTTTTCCCAGCAAAACTTATTGAAGAGGCTGTCTTTTCTCCATTGTATATTCTTGCCTCCTTTGTCAAAGATAAGGTTACCATATGTGAGTGGTTTATCTCTGGGCTTTCTATCCTGTTCCATTGATCTATATTTCTGGTTTTGTACCAGTACCATACTGTCTTGATTACTGGAGCTTTGTAGTATACTCTGAAGTCCAGGAGTTTGATTCCTCCAGCTCTATTTTTCTTTCTCAAGATTGCTTTGGCTATTCGGGGTCTTTTGTGTTTCCATACAAATTGTGAATTTTTTTGTTCTGGTTCTGTGAAAAATGCCATTGGTAGTTTGATAGGGATTGCACTGAATCTGTAGATTGCTTTGGGTAGTATAGTCATTTTCACAATGTTGATTCTTCCAATCCAAGAACATGGTATATCTCTCCATCTGTTTGTATCATCTTTAATTTCTTTCATCAGTGTCTTATAGTTTTCTGCATACAGGTCTTTTGTCTCCTTAGGTAGGGTTATTCCTAGATATTTTATTCTTTTTGTTGCAATGGTAAATGGTAGTGTTTTCTTAATTTCACTTTCAGATTTTCATCATTAGTGTATAGGAATGCAAGAGATTTCTGTGCATTAATTTTGTATCCTGCTACTTTACCAAATTCATTGATTAGCTCTAGTAGTTTTCTGGTAGCATCTTTAGGATTCTCTACATATGGTATCATGTCATCTGCAAACAGTGACAGCTTTACTTCTTCTTTTCTGATTTGGATTCCTTTTATTTCTTTTTCTTCTCTGATTGCTGTGGCTAAAACTTCCAAAACTATGTTGAATAATAGTGGTGAGAGTGGGCAACCTTGTCTTGTTCCTGATCTTAGTGGAAATGGTTTCAGTTTTTCACCATTGAGAATGATGTTGGTTGTGGGTTTGTCATATATGGCCTTTATTATGTTGAGGTAAGTTCCCTCTATGCCTATTTTCTGGAGGGTTTTTATCATAAATGGGTGTTGAATTTAGACAATGCTTCTTAAAGAAAATTTCCAGTGATGTGATAAAGCTTCCTCCATATTGCCAAGAAATGTTTAAATGGATTATTTTTCAAAGAAGGATTTTTAAAAACCCATTCTAGATTAATAGGAAGCTGGTCCCTTTCTGTTTCATTAAAAAAAAAAAAAAAAGTTGAAAGACAAGTCAAAGCCCAGTTTAGAAAAAAATGCCATTTTATATCAAACCATTTCAGGTAGTTTTTACTTCTTTTCTCACGATTCTTCTCTAGGCTTTTACAGTGTAGGGTTATAGAGGACTGTCATTTTTAGTCCTTCTATCTATTTTTATAAAAAATGAAAGTGGTTATATGTAAAGAATGAAAGCCGTCCTTCCTTTGAAATAAGGCTAAATCATTTTTAAAAGATTTCAAGCTAAGTGTGGCTCTCAAATGCTTTTCAATCCAATAAATGCTCTGGCCTTCACTCATTAATAGGCAAAGTGATTACATTATTTTTCCAATTCTCTTATTATTGCTGTATCTGTTTTTCAGAAGGCAATGCTAGAATTAAAGAACTTCCTTTAAAAAATGCAATAAAATAGTGAGTTTTCTTTTAAACCAAAGTTAGAAAACTTTGTTCAATTTCTATTTTTTATGTCCTACCATATTGAGAGACAATTATCTACCATATGTGAAATGTAAACAGCTAGTTTTAAAACGCATTGTACAGACTTACAGACTCATAAAGACATCGGAAATGGTTGCAACTAATCCTTCTATTTAAATAAATGAAGAAACTCAGGGAGGAGACTAATACCTCCAATATGCCAGTTACTCTACTCAGTTTTTTTTTTATCTATTTTACCTCATTTAAGACTTACATCCAACTTGCAATCAGAGTCGTAAGTCCTAGTTTATGACTAGTCCAAAGTCACAAAGTGATTTAACTGCAGAACTGAGACTTCTGCTGGAGACTTTTGTCTTAATACATAGCTCTTTCTGCTATACCAAGCCATCTTGTACCATCGATTGATCAAAGGCGTACATGAATATAGTGACAGGCTGAAGAGAAATTATTTGGGGAACTGAACCTTATTGTCAAAGATAAGAGATTTAAGACTAGATACTATAAATGTGATTTTTTCTGTGATAGAGACTACCTTGTTAGATATAGATTAGATAACATCCCTATTTTAGTACCATCTCAATTGCCATAGGTAGAAGGTCTGTGACCAAACAGCTAAATGTAGCTGAATATGATGCAGCTTAATTGGCTTAAGCCTACAGCTATAAATTTCTAATTTTTTATGCTCTAGCTCAATTAAGCTCACCTAAGGCTTTAAGTATTCAGCAATTTATTATGAGCAAGAGTATAGCATATTCACTACCTTAAAATAATCATCCAGATTCAAACTTAGACTTTGCCACTTTCTTGACTACTCTCTTACCTCACTTCTCTGCATCCTTGACACTTGGGTCAGAATTACTATCCAAAAGCATATGATTAAATATATTCACCAAATATTTACTGTCAAGCCATTATAAGTAGAGAAGATCTAGATAATTAAGTTAAACAATTTTAGACTCTTAGGTCTTTCTGATAATTGACTCCATTTTTCTTCTTACTTTTTGTGAATAATTTTAAAATATAGAAATTTCACTTGTTAGATTTAAATAGGACTTTTCCCCCAAGCTTTGCTAATTACATAAACTTTAAACAGATTTTACCCACACTTTAATTACTTCACTCATAGGATGAGCTAAGAATATATTTCAGACATTCCTATTTCCAGGTTGTTCAGAATTCAGAAGTGCTGAAGTGTTTTGAAATTCCCCTGTAGAATTTAGTGCAAAAATACAAGTTAAAAATAAGTAATTGGATTGAGATTATAAATACACAGATTTAAAAGGACATGGCCACAGCAGAATTTAAAAATATTTATAAATTCTACCAAACCTCCTTATTCTATTCAGGGGCAAATATTCAAAAGCAAAGGAATAGTCACACAGGAAGGAATATATCCTTGTGTAAATTTTAAAATTAGCATTCATTGGGGCAATCAGGTTAAAGTCAGTCATTCTACAGAAATATGTCTAAGAAATAAAGGGCACTGTCTGATGCATAGGACTACCTGGCATCCAGAAAATGCCTGGACAGAATCCTCTGAGATTCATGGTTAAGCCGAGCATCTACAAAAGTAGAGTTGCCATTTACTGAGATGGGGAAGGTCACTTGAGCAATTCTGCATTGTTTCTGTGATAGGAGGGGACAGAGATAAGAAATGCAGTTTAGAATAAGCTGATCATATGCTGCCTGTGTAGATCCAACTTGAGATATTAAGTAGGGAGTTTAGGTAAATGAATTTGGAGGTCAAGGAATAGATTCAGGCTGGAAATAAAATTTTAGGGGTTCACAGCATGTAGATAATAGCTAAATCTCTAAGACTGGATAATCTCACTTAGGGATGAGTAGAGGAGATACAGAAGAGTAAAAATCCAAAGACTGATTCCTGGGACAATCTACCATCAGAGATCAGGGAGCTGAATAGTAAAAGCAAAGGGAGCTAAGAAGGACAGGATGGTGAGAGAGTAGGAAAAGCAAGAAAGCCAGAGTTCTGGATGTCAAATGAATAAAATATTGACATTTCAAGGAAAAGAGAATGATCATCTGCATCAAATGTTGCTGAGAGATCACAAAAGGTGAGGACTGAGATTTGACTTCTGATTTAGCACTGTGGTGACCGCTGGTGACTAACTAGAACAATGTCTGTGGAGCAGTGGGAACAGAACATGCCTGGAACAGGTTAAGAGTAGAATAGGAAGAGAGGAACTGGAGATCAAAAGTTCAGAAAACTCTTTCGAGGCATTTTACTTTTTTTTT
The DNA here is from genome assembly GCF_964341445.2 of Mesoplodon mirus. Classification (NCBI taxonomy): domain Eukaryota; kingdom Metazoa; phylum Chordata; class Mammalia; order Artiodactyla; family Ziphiidae; genus Mesoplodon; species Mesoplodon mirus. The sequence goes on along the minus strand of NC_138978.1, from coordinate 96,824,626 downwards.
TTTTTCTAAAAACCAACCTTTAATAAGCTCTGCCCCTGAGTGATCAAAGTGAAAACTGGGGAGACTTTGGAGTCCACCTACTTCCTGGTTTATGTGACCTTGGAAAATTACTTAACTTCCTTGGGTTCAATTTTCTGTAAAATGGGAAAAATGATGCAGATGAGATCAATTTATAAAGCAGTGGGACAACATCAAGGCATTTTACTTTAAAGAAGGGCAGGGAAATGGTCTGGTAAAAGGATATGTTGAGTTAAAAGATCTTTGTAGTTATTTAAAGATTTCTATCAGATAATATATTAAATTTTCTTTAAAATCTACTATTTCATTGTTTTACAATTCATCACAAGGAGCTAAATAAGGATCAAATTAAGCTCTAATATCTGGCATTGTTTGATCTCTGATAATACTTTGCAAATAAAATTAAGGTAAGTTTAGGTAGTTGACATGTAACAGTGAACTGAAAATTCATTATGTAAGTCAATTAACTAAATCCACACATTATCAACAAATTACCTTCCTCCTTTTGAAACCTAAGATTGTAAATATTCTTCACCTATTTAATTGAATATGTTAAATCTGTGGCCTTATAATCTTCCCTATTAATATTTAAATGTTTTTCCATGAATAGATTAAGACAACCTAAATACTGAATTTTTGAGTGTGTCAATATTCACACCTAAGATATAAAATATAAGATATAATCTATTTACCATGTTTAGTCATATGTAGTAGGCAGATGTCCACATCCTAACCCCCAGAACCAGTAAGTATGTTACCTCACACAGATAAAGCGCCTTTGCAAATGTGTTAAGTTTAAGGTTTTGAGATGGAAGGAGTACCCTGGATTACCCAGGTGGGCTTTAAATCACAAGTGTCCTTATAAATGAAAAAAATGGCAGGAGAGTTAGAGTCAGAGAAGAAGATGTGATGATGGAAGTAGAGGCTAGAGTGATATGATTGCTGGCTTTGAAGATGGAAAGGAGCCACAACTGAGGAACTCAGACAACTTCTTGAAGAGGGAAAAGGCAGGAAGCAGTCTCTTTCCTAGAGCCTCTAGAAGGAACACTGTCCTGTTAAGACTTAAATTGTAGCTCTATGAGATCCATTTCAGACCTCTGACCTATAGAACTGTAAGATAATGAATTCTATTATCGTAAGTCATTTAGTTGGTGGTAATTTGTTCTAGTTGCAATAGAAAACTAATACACCGTTAGGGATCTATATTTGTCTAGATCCCTCAATAAACTGAACTCCTTAAAGTCAGGCTCTGGTTTTGATCAGCCCTGTATTTCTTACAGATCTCTATAGTACCTTGCCTATAACAGTTGCTCAATAAATGCTGAATTTCTTTGGAAAATTAATTAATATATAAGCACTGTATCAAAACTAGACCAGTAGCTACAAAAATGTTTGTGCAGAAGGAAGCCCTAAAGGGGAAAATGATAAAATGTGGTATTTATCCTCATTGTTCTTTCAAAAAAATGAGTTTACCAACATAAATGAAAGACACATTGGAGAATTATAAATTATGTGACCTTTTCTTACTCAGGATGCTACTATAATTCCTGAATATTAGAAGAAACATGCTCTTAGATTTCCACAAGTTTTTAATATAAGTGCATTCTAGGATTTGCATATTTTTAATCATGGAAGAAGTAATAAGGTAACACCATTTTTTAAAAAATTTCAGCAATAGTTACTTCAATTTGTAAAATATGTTTGTTGATTTTACTTTTATTTTTGGCATGAAATCCAAAAATAGAAGTGTAATAATAATTTACCTTTTTTAAAAAAAAAGTGTTTTCTGAAAATAACTTTCCTATTATACAAAACAAAGTTTGTGACTATCTTCATAAACAAGGCTGTATTCCATTTCAATCCTTCGTTGCTATATTGGTCACTATAATAAATGATACTGTGATTTAGACATAGTATTAAAAATCACTGAGATCTTAAAGTTTGATTTAACTCTGAAACATACTAACCTCTCCTCCCAGTGCACATAATATTGTACTATCAAATTATAAAAAAACATAAATAGCTGAAAAATCATCTGGATGATTTTATATTTAACAAAGAATATAAATATATTGTACTGCTTTCCTGTTTGTGATTCCTTTAGACATGTTATTCAACATTACATCATTCTTAGCTCAGTGAATCATTTTTCCTCAAACTAAACCTAAACTGTATTAAAGTTTTCACTTGGTCTTTTTTATAACTCTTTGATGCCCCTGATATTGTACTATCTAGCTTACATATTTGGTTTGTTCACATGTCTTTTTTGCTATAGGAATAGTTAGTATACACTCCGTATAGGTATACTCAGTATATATTCAGTATATAGCTATGTATACTCAGTATACAGCTTAATATCTAGCTCATAGTAGGTGCTTTATAATAAATCAATTACTCAGATCTCTCAGTCATAAAAACTCTTCAATATTAATGATTTATTTTTTATGACAACATTCAGTCAGATCTGACAGTCAGTACAGACTTGAGCCAATTTGGTGCCTTGAATATCTATAAAAATAATACAAAATATGAAAATAATAATAGTTCTTAAGAATTGAAAGGTAATCATCATCAACAAAAACTTCAATTGCTCTCAATATATTATATTTAGTAAGGCAGGAAATTTAACTATGTATATATTTCAAAAGTATTGTCAACAATCATGAAAACTGAAAATTCAGCCAGCCAGAATGCCAATTCCTCAACTAATCTCTCCTTGTGATACTAACTCTCTGAGATCATCTCCAGAATTATAAAAAGGAAGGGACACTATACTTACCTCAGAGGGATAGAGTGAGAATTAAATGAAGTAATATCTCAGACAGAGGAGTTTGAACTTGGAAGTCAGATAGACCTAAATTTAAAATCCATTATGTCACACCTCTCAAGGTCTCTGCATCCTCACTTGGAAGAGGAGGATGGCAATATCTATCTCTGAAAGTCTATTTGGACTTTTAAAGATAAGGTATGTCAACGTATCTGATATAAAGTAAACATTCAATGCATAGTAACTATTGTTGGAAAAGTAATGACGCAGAATAAATGTTTAAAAAATATTTCCACTGTTTTTTAAATTAGAAATATTTTTGATCTGTGAATCACTGTTCCCAGTTGTGTAACTGCCTAAAAGTCAATTCAGCCTTTATGTCTCAGTTTCCCACATATACAATAAGAATGATAATAACCAGTGCTTTGTACCTCTCAGAGTTGCTGAAAGGATCAAATGAGGCAATACAAATGAAAGCTCTTTGAAAAGTGGTGTTATTAATAGCTGTGCTAATACTCATAATAATTTAATAGCACAGATAAATCTGGCATTAATTCACAACAATGGGTCATCTTACTGAGGACATTACAATGATCTATTTTCAGGATAGAAAGTTCCCAATGAATTGGCAAGTATATAGAAATAGACTTCTGAAAGGATGCCAAAGCTGGAACATCCTCAATTCTGTGTGTTTCCAGCTATAGGAAGTGAAACTATTCTACCTTGCAAAGATAATTATTACTTTATTTTAATATTCATCAATTTTTCCATGTTTTGAATATTTGCCAACTTCTTTTCTAGGAAGGGTTTTGAGCTATTTCTAAGAGAGGAGGGTTATTGTATTTTTAGCTCTATCAAATGATTATGATCATTATCTTTAAGTTTTTCAAGAGTAGAGAATCAAGCTTTAAAAAATAAGCATGAATTTTAAGATAAAGTGTTTCATTGTTTAATAGCATACTTCATCATTTACCTTAAGACAACAGAAACTTCTTTATCAGTGCCTTTTACTTGTTTTAAAGATGACTTCTTTCAGACAGTTCAGATCTTGAGAGTTACAGTGTAAAAATTATTCAAAGCAAATTTTCAAAAAGACATCATTTTAAAAATAATAATTCCACCTGGTTAAATGAAGGACACCAAAAAAATTTGAGTATTTTCTGTACCCTGATAGCACACTGGCCCAATTGTACAAAAAATATTGATATTTACTTCTATTCCTTGCCACTTAAAAATCTAATTGACTTTCTTTTATACAACTTTGTATTTTAACACATTCTATTAATTATCAACATGTATTGTGTACATAGAATGCACACAGCATACCATGTATAGTGAACCTACTTTATGTAATGTTTCTATGTGCATAATTTTTGGAATTCTTAAAACTGTTAATGTTTGCTGACTTTAGTAGGCCAAGTGAGTAATAAAATCAAGATTAAAAAGTAGTGGCCTTGGGCTTCCCTGGTGGCGCAGTGGTTGAGAGTCCGCCTGCCGATGCAGGGGACACGGGTTCGTGCCCCGGTCCGGTAAGATCCCACATGCTGAAGAGCAGCTGGGCCCGTGAGCCACGGCCGCTGAGCCTGTGCGTCCGGAGCCTGTGCTCCGCAACAGGAGAGGCCACAACAGTGAGAGGCCCGCATACCACAAAAAAAAAAAAAAAAAGTAGTGGCTAATCCAAACATTAGCCAAACTGTCAAGCATTTAAATTACTATTCTAAAAAGAAATTTCCCAATCTCTCTTCTTTTTAACTGTATTAAATGTTGTATTAGTTTGCCAGGGCTACTGTAAGAAAATGGGTGGCTTAAACAACAGATACTTATTTTCTCAAAGTTCTGGAGGCTAGAAGTCCAAGATCAAGGTGTCAGTAGGTGTGGTTTCATGTGAGGTCTTTCTCCTTAGCTTGCGGATGGCTTACTTCCTGCTGTGTCCTCACATCATCTTTCCTCTATACATGCACACACCTGTGTCCATCCATATGCCCTCTTCTTATTAAAAAAAAAAGTCAAACTGGATATGGGCCCACCCAAATGACCTCGTTTTACCTTAACTACTTCTTGCATTTCCAAATACACTCACATTCTGACATACTGAGGGTTAGGACTCCAACATGCTAATGTATATAAAGGATAGAGTAAAGGATAATTTAGTAACTTTGTTGTGGATAATTTTTGGAAAATTGGAATAAGGTTTAATTATAACCATCTTCCCACAAATGTTGAACAGTCAAAAATGTTCAATGGTTTTGTAAAAATCCCACAAGGAAAATCCTGTAGGAATATTTATCAAATTCCTACAAAAGGAGACAAAGCAGGAGCTCCTAAGATTAAATATAAAAGGTGGGGATGATGGAAAATCACACAGAAAACAGTAAGTGGTTTAACTATATACAATAAAATTTTTTCATATGCAAAAATTTGAGAAGCAAAATGGTGGACAATATTGGTTATAATGGACCATTATTTGTTACAAAAGCTTATACAGATAATAAAAATCCTTATCTTCAGAGTTGAAAGAAGTAATGATAGGACTGAATAAAGAAAACTAAACAAAATTAAAGACAATCTACAGAATGGGAGAAAATATTTGCAAATGATGTGACCAACAAAGGATTAATCTCCAAAAAATACAAACAGCTCGTACTGCTCAGTATCAAAAAAAACAAACAACCCAATCAAAAAAAAATGGACAGAAGATCTAAATAGACATTTCTCTAAAGAAGACACACAGATGGCCAAGAGGCCCATAAAAAGAAGCTCAACATTGCTAATTATTAGACAAATGCAAATCAAAACAACATTGAGTAGTTTTAACCGGTCAGAATGGCCATCATCAAAACGTCTACAAATAATAAATGCTGGAGAGGATGTGGAGAAAAGGGAACCCTCCTACACTGTTGGTGGGAAATGTAAATTGGTACAGCCACTATGGAGAACAGTATAGAGGTTCCTTAAAAAATTAAAAACAAAGCTACCATATCATCCTGCAATTCCACTCCTGGGCCTATATCTGGAGAAGACCATGATTCAAAAAGATATGTGCACCCCAACGTTCATTGCAGCACTATTTACAATAGCCAAGACACGGAAGCAACCTAAACGTCTGTCAACATATGAATGGATAAAGAAGATGTGGTATGTACATACAATGGAATGTTACTCAGCCATAAAAAGGAATGAAATAATGCCATTTGCAGCAACATGGATAGACCTAGAGATGATCATACTAAGTGAAGTTAAGTCAGACAGAGAAAGACAAATATCATATGATATCACTTATATGTGAAATCTTAAAAAAAAAAGTGATACAAATGAACTTATATACAAAACAGAAAGAGTCTCACAGACATAGAAAACAAATTTGCATTACCAAAGGGGAAAGTGGGAGGGATAAATTAGGAGTTTGGGATTAAGAGATACACACTAATAAATATAAAACAGATAACCAACAAGGACCTACTGTATAGCACAGGGAACTATAACCTATAAGAAAAAGAATCTGAAAAAGACTATATATATATATTATATATATTCAGTTACATATATTATATATATAATATACATATAACTGAATCACTCTGCTATACACCTGAAACTAATACAACATTGTAAATCAACTATACTCCAATAAAAATTTTTTTAATTAAAAAAAATAAAAATGTAAAAAAGCATTTAACAAACATGTGAAGTAAAGCAGAATAACATTCAATATCACTTGCAATCAAAGATTTGTGTATATGTGTGTTTAAAAGCTTTGCAAATGGCTCGAATCCATTACTGCTAATGGGTAAAGAAACTGCATGAGTTGAACCAACTCCAACTTTGTGTCTTGAAGCCACAGAATTCTTGGTAATCTTTCCTCCAAGAATTCTGCTTCCTGAAAGTGGAAGCAACAAGGGGTTGGGACTATTTTGCACAGATTGGTCACACCATTGTAATGGGTAATGGAAAACCAGCCCAGCCTATGCAGGACACCTGTCTGGGGAGGGGCAGGGTGGGGTGGGGACAGTGGGCTAGAAGGACACCTTCCAATGCACAAGCTGCCCAGGACCCTGGCTCCTTATGGTAAATCACAGCACCAGCAGAATGAATGCTGATCACCTCTCTTTGCTTGCATGTTGGAATGCCTACCCATGTGCAAGGTGGGAAGCTCCACTCCAAGAAAATGCACAGGCACACTCCTTGCTACTCAGGGAGCAAACTACCAGCTTAAAAGTGAGAGCCTTGGGCTTCCCTGGTGGCACAGTGGTTACGAGTCTGCCTGCTAATGCAGGGGACACGGGTTCGAGCCCTGGTCTGGGAGGATCCCACATGCCGCGGAGCAACTAGGCCCGTGAGCCACAACTACTGAGCCTGCGTGTCTGGAGTCTGTGCTCCACAACGAGAGAGGCCGTGATAGTGAGAGGCCCGCACACCGCGATGAAGACTGGCCCCCGCTTGCCACAACTAGAGAAAGCCCTCGCACAGAAACGAAGACCCAACACAGCAAAAATAAATAAATAAATTACTAAACTCCTACCCCCAAAATCTTCTTAAAAAAAAAAAAAAGTGAGAGCCTTGGAAGAGAAGTGTGGCATTACCTAAGAGCTTGTTAGAAATGCAAATTCATGGGCCTAATGTACTGAATCAGAATCAGTGGAGAAGGGGCCTAAGAAATTGTGTTTTAGCAAGTTCTCAAAATGATTCTTACACACATTAAAGTTTGAGAACAAATGAAGCAAAAGAAACCCAAAGCTGACTGACCCTGCATTTCTGCCCCCTGTGCATGAGGGCCTGACTCTGACCATAAAAGCAAAAGGGTTAGCAGTTTCAAACGGTAGAAACTGAGAAAAAAAGAAAAATAAATCCACCACCTATCAGCCATTTAGCCACCTCTCACATCAAGACATGAATGAATAGTCCATCTTTTATAAATCTGCTTAGTTTTGAGTGAGCAAATGTCTTTATGCCATTGGAGAAAAAAAGGAATTCATTTATTTAGTAGAATGGCACTGCAAACTCACGTTTGCATCAAAATAATCAAACCACTATCCATCAAGATACAGAAAAAAAAAGTGCAGAGATTTAAGGATATTTGCTTCCCTTTAACTTTAGTAGCAGAAGCAGGATTATTCTCATGCTCCTGATAATACTTATGCAACAGGATGCTGGGGGGGTCTGGGGACCTGATGCATGGACCTTCAAGAACTCCTCAAGTTGTACCATCTTCTCAGCTGGGTAAGAAAAAAATGCTCGTTGTTTCAAACTAGTCCTTCATGAGGGTTGGGGAGGGAGGGAGAGGGGGAGGTTGGAGTGGGGCCGGCAATATCAGTTCTTAGGGTGGAAGCTCTGAACCTAGGATCTGGAAATAGTGGCGTAACCAAGCTGAGGCTGGCATGGGTAGTGATGGGCCTGAATGCATCATATCTCCGCCTCCCTTTCCAAGGTCCTACTTGGACGCCTCTCACAAAGCGATGCCCAGGATCTACATGCAGCATACTGGAGTTAGGAAACTGCAAAAAGTTGTGGAAACATGAGAGGTTGGAAGGAAGCCAGGTACGACCAGGTATTTTCCCCGTGGCTCCCTCCACATGCACATTTTACAAGACCTTCACCTCAATCACGATGCTCCTGGTGCCTCGACGCCAGGCTCAGGAGCCTACTTTCACCAGATGTTGTACATCCGGCCATCCGAAGACGGTGATTTCGACTAAGTTTCGGGCGTTAACTGTGTCCACCGTCAACGGAGCCAGGCTCATCCACTCCATTTTCGGAACTATGGCTCGGTCTCGGCCGAAGAGCAAGTCAGCCAGACATGCCTCCAGGTAAAACAACACTGGGTTTCTCAGTTCCTGCACAGGAAACCACCATGGCCAGGTGCAAATCTGTGGTGGCAGAAGTGGTAACCCCAGCAGCCCCTCTTCCCTGGTGGGCGTCATCCTTCCGTACCCGCGGGCCTCAGTGGCACCTGCGTCCATCGTCAGGCTCCAACCAGCAGGCCGGGAGAGAGGTCATGATGAGCAGCCTCGTGGGACTTGGGGAAGTGCGTAGCCCGGGCCTTTTAAGATTTCCGGCTGGGCCCGCCCCTCTCTGAATCTCTTCTTATGGTCAAATGTGTTTCTGTATCTACACTCCTGGAGTATATGTGTATATAACGTCCATGCTTTTGCTTTAGACCATTTGAAAACGTTTTTGTTGTTTGACCACTACTGTAGATTAAAGGCTGAAAGGAGTCCCACGTAGGCTTTCACCCTTCAGCTATTAAACGCTGTCAGCATTAAATCCTGTCACTTGATCCCTGCTTCAGGCTATTCTCACCCCTGAGCGATTTCTGGCATCACAGCGTTATTGGAAGTGATACCTGTGGTGGTACAGGTGACTGGAATATCACTCCAAAGTAATGAGCTAACTCAATTCTATTGAAATAGTATTCTAAAAACCGGGTAGTCAGGGATGGACGATTGGCCAGGTTAAATCCTGAGCTTGTGACTCAGTCCAGTTTAACAACTATTTTTGGATGCCAGACACTGCCATCCAACAAGCAATACTGAGATAGCAGTATTGTTATCAAATATATAGAACATGGTCATTATTCTCAATCATGCACCCCAGTGTATTTGCAGGAGTCTTACATTTAAATAGACAAATTCAAAAACAGTGGGATAAATACTAAGAAGCTGGGTATGGCAGCACGCTGTGGGAGCAAGTGATAGAAAACCCAGTTCAGACAAAGGCATCAGGAATGACTTCATGAGTAAGTCAGAAAGAGAAAGACAAATACCGTATGCTAACACATATATATGGAATTAAAAAAAAATTAAAAAAATTAAAAAAAAAATTAAAAATAAAAAAAAAATAAATGTCATGAAGAACCTAGGGGTAAAACGGGAATAAAGACACAGACCTACTTGAGAATGGACTTGAGGATATGGGGAGGGGGAAGGGAAAGCTGTGACAAAGCGAAAGAGAGGCATGGACATATATACACTACCAAACGTAAGGTAGATAGATAGTGGGAAGCAGCCACAGAGCACAGGGAGATGAGCTCGGTGCTTTGTGACCGCCTGGAGGGGTGGGATGGGGAGGGTGGGAGGGAGGGAGATGCATGAGGGAAGGGATGTGGGAACAGATGTATATGTATGACTGATTCACTTTGTTATAAAGCAGAAACTAATAAAAAAAATAAAAAAAATAAAAAAAAATAAGAATGACTTCATGATGACGCATCAGTGGGGCAGACCTGAAGGGTAACTAAGAGCTATTAGATATCAGTTCACTACAATATGTAGTAAGCAATTTATTTAATTATGTATATCACTTTTTTTCTGAAAAGGAAATAATATTGGTAATGTACAGCTTACTTGGAAAATACTGACAAAAAATAATGGGAATTCTTTATGAGGGTATCACTGTAAATATTTAGTTTCATATGTTTGGTTTTCAGTTTTTTGCCTCTAGTCTTAACTCAATATACAAGGAATATATTTGGATATATATTCACTGTGCGTTCTGTGAGCAATGTCTAGATTTACTAATGTTTTGGTCTTTCCTAGTCACCTTTTTTAATATTTTTTCATCCACTTTGTTTCTTTCACTGAAGCATTTAAATCATTTTATTCAGTTGCTAAATTTTCAGATGATCTCCAATCCTAACGGTGATGGAGGTATTGCTTTCTATTACTACTTAATGGTCTTGGGGAATCAGTATTTTTGACAGTTAACTATTGGGTATTGATCTGTGTGTGTGTGTGTGTGTGCGTGTGTATAAGATTTTTAGGATTAAGAATTGAACTTGTAACCTCTTGATGCCAATAGTTACTACATGATGGTCCTGACATCATTTCCTTCACCTGAGTACTCCAAATGTCAATGTCAATTGTCAATGAAAAACAATGTTAGCTGTAAAGTGGCAGTTGGGTCTTTTATAATCAGCAAAAGTAAATAATGCTAAACATCCCATTCATAAACTAGGGTTATATAAAGTTCATGTCTTTTATTTCAATCCAGGCTTTAAATATCTTCTGCTGATGGGCAATAGTAATACTCCTTTTCCAAGAAGTGAAATTGTTCTTTAAAATTCTTGGCTTCTTGTCTGTTGAGGGAGTTTAAGTCCCAAATTATTTAATGCAGAATTAGTAACCTAAAATTTTGCTGATCCAGCTTCCTCTTAACCTTTCCATTAAACTGTCTGATGTGGAAAATCAATAGCTGCAGTTACATAACCTGTAGGCTTTCATGAGAGGGAAGATGGTGCAATTATGACTAAGCCAGATATATAATTATTTCTTTATATCCTAACTAAAGTTAGAAAGCTAAACTTGGAATACTGCTTTAAAAATTGCATTGCTCCTAAAACACTTTCAAGACTTTCAAATCAGAAGGCCTTCCCACTAATTAATCTTCAGATTGGCATTATAATGTGTTAGCAGGGAGAAGGTGGCACTTTCAGTGGAATCTTTGCTTTGAAATTTCATACTTTTTATAGTTTGTGATAGGAGAAACCCTGAAGAGAATAAATGAAAGTGAAATTTTACTTTGTAGCTCCTTCACTTTTAGTTTCAGCTCCTTTCCTATTTTTGGTACGGTACTCTCTCAAAGCTATTGCTCTCAGACAGCTTACAACTAACCCCTTTTAAAGTTTAATTTACAATGACTTTCTAAAAGGTACTTGCATTTTAGCAGATCTTGAAGATCTAATAAATATTTAATGGAGGAAATCTGAATTATCACGGAAGGTAGCAGGTAAGAGATTGTGGGTAGAGGGTAGTATCTGGATTTTATACCACATCTGGAAATACAAGGTTTGATGTACCTCAACTGTACAGTTATTTCTTTTTCACTGTAGGCATCCCCATGGCTTTCTCAACCTCTGCCCTAAATTCCTTTAGCCAACAGATTCACCTCTGCTGCATTGCTTCAGTAAGTAAGAGTGCAGACCATGAAATCGGATAGATACGAGTTCAAACCCCAAGTTCTCCATTAAGAAACTCTGCCTTTAGGCATTTTGTTTTACATCTCTAAACCTCAACTTCCTCATCTTTGAAGCAAGGATAATTGTAAAATTTACTCTCTAGGGTTGTTGTAAAGATTAAATGAGTGGTACCTGGGGCTCAGACATGCTGAAGACCCTCTGAGAAGCCATGCTGAATGTGCCTCAATCTACTTACACAAAGGATGGAGACAGGAGTATTTATCCCCTGGCTTAGGTCTCCCATTAGTTAAGATTTGCAGTGTTTAACTCCTTGCATTTCCAGATTTGCACATATATAAGTCCAAATGTCAGAGTGGGTTCCCGTAGGCATTCCAAAGAAGTAGAGAAGCCCCAAGGCAGGAAAACCATAAAAGTCATGTGATGCAGCCTAGAAAACATGCTGTCAAGTTATATGTGCACAGTCCATTACCAGAGCAATAACTAGAGTAAATATATGGGCCAAGAGAATATCAAGCAGAACCAAGGGGTGTTCAGTAAACCCCCTTTCTCTTCTGGCTGAGGGCCTGTCATGCCTCATTGCCAAAGCTTCACTACTGGTGATATTTTTAATATTAATAACATACATTCAATATGAAAATAACAATACAACGTGAACTTTTAAATAAAACATCTTTTGAAATTATCTAGATAAGTAAGGTTAGAGATTCAAAATATGGAAGAGAGTTCAAGGAAGCAACCTGAAATTGTACAGTTCAGTGTAGTGTGAAGACTCAAATAAATCTCTAGAGACTCAAATTAAAATTTTCCCTTGGCAACTCACAGACTGCTGCTTTTGCGTTGGCTCCTTAATCTGATTTAGCCTGGATTTACTCTTAAGAATTGGGCAATTACAGTCTTCTTCTTCTTTTTTTTTTTTTTTACATTAGCTACTCAAAACAGTAACTGTGTCTGTATCTCATCATTCACTGTCTTTTTACAATAAGTGCTCAATTAGTATTTGGTACCCACTTGACAACCTTGGAGGACTACTGTGAAGTTAAAATTGGGTAACTAGTATAAAAATAAACCTCACAGCATATTAATTTCACTTTTCCTTCCACTGTATTATAGTTAAGTAGGTAGACATATCAACAGAGTCCTTAAAGTAAATTGTTTTTCTCCCTACCAACAGCTAATAACACATCCACATAATTCCAGTCATTTATCTGTTTCACCACAGAGCCTGAATTTGCCAGGAGGTCTCAACTCATAGTTCCAGATTTGAGTGCTGGTCTTCTGATATTGATTCTCCTGGGTTATTTTTTCCTCCATTTAAATTAAAAATCCCATTCTAATATGCTTCTATCCTTTCCTCCTATAATATATTCTATTGCTATTTACCAAATATAACTCTATGTATTTCAAGTTGCAGTAGATTATGCCTTCGCCCTGCCTATATAATATGTTCTATTTCTATTTACCAAATATAACTTTATATATGTTAAGTTGCAGGAGATTTATGCCTTCACCCTGCCAGATATTTGCTTCTGTTTTGTTCAAAGAATACCCACTGAGTTCCTGAGTAAATCATTTACTAGATGTATAATGCCTCTACTCACAGGGCAGCTATGCATGAAGTAATAACGAGACTCATAAAATATTACCATTATGAGTTGCTATGCCATTGTATTGCTTTCCTTTCAAATATTTTGACACCACAATGTCAATAGCTCTATAGTGTGAACATCCTATCTGGATTGTGCCTGAAAAAAAATTGCTCACCGGAATTCTAAGTTCCCCAAAGCGTCACTGAATTTTAGTTTTTACTAAATGCTCCGTATCAGAAGCTTTAAATATATCAGTTATGTAATTTGGAAATAGGGGTGATTTCTATCAGGGATTTAGACACAACTTTGCTCCCTCATCAAAAAGAATTTTAAAGTACTAATTTTGCATTGTGCTATTTCAGGGTTTGAACAAAGAGAATTATTTAAATATGGTCCCAAACCCTCAAAACTTTACAATCTAATAAAACACTGGCAAGAAAAAAACATAAAAAGACATGTAAAATGCTAACCAGAGAAGAAAGGCAAGAAAGTGATACAGTTGACCATGATTTTAAGTTTAGTTCATACATATACGTTTTGTAATTAATATTGTTGATAAATTTTTAAGGACAAAATGCTGAAATTTATACTGTTTACAGTCCATTCAGAATGTATTTTTACATTATAGGTACTCAATCAACTGTAGAGTTGAAGCTTCTTTGGACAAGGGATAAGAAAAAAATGTTATGCAACAATATCAGATATGGTCTTCCTCAAAAATGCTATTCTCTCATAGTGTAAAGGACCTCACTGGATGATTCTATATTTTACCTGGACATCAGGTCTGTCTTTAAAGACATCTATCTAGCTCAGAGGATCGTTAACAGTTTCCAAACTATATATATCCTTTTTATTGCAAATCCTTTAATGAGCCCAAAGCAATTTTTTGAGAAAAATAACCTATCAACCTACACACAAAATAACAATCTACCAATACTTGAATTTAAAAACTTATGACTTGGTGCAGCCACTATGGAGAAGAGTATGGAGGTTCCTTAAAAAACTAAAAATAGAGTTACCATATGATCCAGCAATCTCATTCCTGGGCGTATATCCAGAAAAAATGAAAACTCTAATTTGAACAGATACATGCACCCCAATGTTCACAGCAGCACTCTTTACAACAGCCAGGACATGGAAGCAACCTAAATGTCCATTGACAGAGGAATGGATAAAAGAAGATGTGGCGTGTATATATATATATTTTTTTCATGTCCTAAACCCTAGAACCTGTTAATGCTGCCTTATTTGGAAAAAGGATATTTGCAGATATAATTAAGTTAAGGATCTTAGATGACATAGATATATAGATATATGATGGAATATTACTCAGCCGTTAGAAAGAAATAAATAATGCCATTTGCAGCAACATGGATGGACCTAAAGATTGTCATACTAAGTGAAGTCAGACAGAGAAAGACAAAAATCATATGATATCACTGATATGTGGAATCTAAAAAAATGATACAAATGAACTTATTTACAAAACAGAAATAGACTCACAGACATAGAAAACAAACTTATGGTTACCAAAGGGGAAAGAGGAGGGAGAGATAAATTAGGAGTTTGGGATTAACAGTCACACACTACTACAGATAAAGCAGATAAATAACAAGGACATACTGTATAGTACAGAGCACTATATATTCAGTATCTTGTAATAACCTATAATGGAAAGGAATCTGAAGATGTTGCTATACACTTGTGTTGATTTACACAACATTGTAAATCAACTGTACTTCAATTAAAAAATTAAAACTAAAAGTATAACAAAAAAATTAAAAAATTTAAAAAACATAACTAATATAATTGAGATATATAAGATAACAGTAATGAAATGATGCAGTTCAATATTAAAAGACAGTTAAGTAGCCAGATACTTTAATGTACATATGTAATCATCATAAGTGTGAGAGTTACAAATGAAGATTAATCAAGAGTATAGTATGGACAACTCACATATTGTTATCAACAAAACACACTGGATTAACTAGCAGGCAATTTAAAAAATGGTGAAAAATCTTGGTAAAGTTCCAAACCAAACAAAATACATTCTTCTTTCAATTTACATGGTGAATATATTACTGGAAAACTCAGTTTATATTAAAAGCATGCCAAAACATTTTCCAGTTATACAAAAATAATGCTATTTCTAGGATTAAAAAATTGCAACCAGGATTTTTGCCTATATTAATACCTATTAAACATTTGGAACGTCTTGAGGGCTTCAGAATTTTTTTTTTTAAATCAAGGAGTGTCCTTCGATCTGAAAGACCTGTGGCCTATTTTTGGCTAGCCACTTAAAGCCATCAGAATTTCTGAGTGGGTTCCCATAGATGTCCCACAGGTGAAAGCAAAGAAGCCCTGGGACAGGAAGTGAGAGACACCTTCTCAGGAAGTGAGAGAGAACATTTTAGTTCCCAGCGCTGCTGTAACAAATTACCACAAACTTCGTGGCTCAAAATAACAAAAATGTATTCTCTCACAGTTCTGGAAGCCAAAAGTCTGAAATCAAGGTATGAACAATCCTCTGAAACCTCTAGAGGAAACCCAATTTCTTGGCTCTTCCAGCTTCAAGTGGCTCCAGGCAGTCCTTGGCTTGTTGCTGCATCACTCAGATCTCTGCTTCTGTGGTGACACTGCCTCCTCTTCTCTGTCTGTTTGTCTCCTTATTAGGACACTTGTCATTAGATTTAAGGCCCACCTGGATAATCCAGGATGATCTCATCTAAGATCCTTAACTTAATTAAATCAGCAAATATTCTTTTTCCAAATAAGGCAGCATTAACAGGTTCTAGGATTTAGGACATGAACATATCTTGGGTATATTCATTCAACTCACTACAACCTTTTTCCATTCCAGGCTGCTGTTCTGTCATGCCTCATTGTATCAACCAAAAACACTTCTACAGATATCCAAAACACATTCATGTGTGCAGTATTACACCACTGAGAACCACCTAGGCTGGCTAGTTTTCCCATGTATGACTTCTTCTAACAAAAGGAGGAAAGCTATTCAAGAGCACATTTCATTACTTTCTCCCACTATTTACTGATGTAGACTGGACTGCTTTTCATAATGTCAAACTTGACTGTTTTAGTTACAGATGTTCTTCTAGTGCTAATACATGGCACAATCAAGAGCAGCAAGGCAGTTGAGAAAGGATTGGATTTTGCCTACTGAGTCCTGGTCAAATCACTTAAACTAAGACTCATTTTTCTGCATCTGTAAAATGAGGATTAAAGTTTTTCCCTCACAGTCATGTGCAATGATTAAATTATGCAGACAAATCCATTTTTAACATGTAGAAGGCAATGTAAAAATTAAAGGAATTTGAGTGTTAGATTTTGAATCATATCTTCATATTTGGTGGGGAAAGCAAATTCTAAGTAGACTGATTTTGCAAATATTAAATATTATATTTCCATCTAACATTTTTTTCACAATTAATATATTCTAGGACTGCATATAGATAAAGCAACAATATGTCAGTGGAGGTTGATAGGTATATAGAAAATTTCCTTTGACATGGACAAAAACTATGAATTGTTTAGTACAACTTCTAAGTGTTTCCTAAGAAAATGGAACTTTCAAAAGATCCTAAGGATCTTCTTCTTTTTACAAAAATAAGCTTCTGAGCTTAGAACAGGTAACCACAAAATGTCCCAGATTTAACAGGGATGTTTGCCCCTTTTCATTAGAAGTTAGCCTTAGGGTAGACAATGGTACAAGTTCCAAAAAAGCTTTGACACTGCAGTAATGTAAATGATATGTAATGTAAGAAAAACTTTAAAATGAATATTTAGAAACGTGTTATTTGGAACCCACCTGGAGACCCACCTTTGCCTGCCCTACTGGGTAGGCTGGGTCACTTCTGCAATTCTCCTCATTAAAACCACAGGAACTATTATCAAAGTCAGAGTGACCTAGGTTATTTCCTTCTATAGTCTGCACAGGTAAGATCAAGTAATGTCAAGCAGTCAGCAGGAGTAAGGCAAATTCTAAAACCAGAATTTCACTGTCTGCATTTAATACCACCTGGTCAGAGAATGGCATTTGTCATCACAATGATTTTGCATTTCAGATATATAGAAATAGTGTTAATAATTGACCCTAATAACTGATGTGTGATTGGTACACGTGATTGTGGGCATATATATTTTAACTATATTATCTGCAGAGATTAAAAAAAAAACCTTAAAATTCTTCTGACATTTCCCCTTTCACTGTATTTAAGTGATTGTCTAAACATTTCAATCAGCTTATGATTTTATCTGTATCCCATGGCAAAATAAAAAAACAAAACACTGAAAGCTTCAACTGCTTTTATAAAAAATACTAAAAGCTTCAATTGCTATTATAATGGAAACCTAGTTCAAACTCACGTCAGAGAGTCACATTTATCTTTTAGCTCAATTTTAATTCTTTTTTATTTGTCAAAGATAATTGTTAGAAAAGTGAACACTTTTTATTCAAAATGAAGAGCTTAAAATATAAGAAATGTAAAATGTGAATATGAAAAATAATGAATAAATATTCCACTAAAAGACCTCTACTAGTTTAGTTTAAAAACAACATATACATATTTATGCATGCATGTCTGCATATGTGTGTAGATATGTATCATATATACCATATTCTAAATCTATGTGTATTTATGGTTCATATGTATATGTATGTCATATTCGAAATTTGGTCACTGATGGTGGTGAAGATCATTGTAAGTCAAGTGAGTGAGTTTAGCTGTCAGATTTCCAAATGACTGAAGTAGATTTCCATTTCTTCTGTCAAAAGCTTAGCTTTTGTCAAGAGTGCTGGGTAATCTCCACCTACAAGTTGTCGTTGCTTAGGCTAAGAAATTCATTCTTGCTCTAGTTTTGTGGGACCTGGAAAATGTGAGGTTTTTCCATGGTTTTATTGTTTTCTTTTAAAATATGGCAGGAATCACTTATAATCATTGGAAGATTATTAGGCTAGAATCAAAGGATTCTACGTCCTAGACCGAGCTTTCCATTTAATCTTTTTCATATGGAAAACTATTTAAGCTCATTGGGCCTCAGTTTTCTTACATGTATAATGAAGGCACTAAAATAGATTATCTCTAAGATGATGTACTTGGTAATATAAGACACATGAGATAAAATATGAGAACACTTACTAAGCAATGCACAGTTGGAAATATTGAAACCTATCACTTGTATCCAGATATTTGAATTTTCTCATGATTGCTAGGCCTTTAATTAAAATTGGGTCCATGTCATTTATTAACGTATGTTTGCTTCAATTAAATAATTTAGCAATGATGTAAGAAATAAGAGATATTTTACAAGTGTATTTAACACAAAAGTATTAAGAGGAACTGTGGCTATAAAAGTCATTTCTCTAAGAGAGTCTAGACCCTGTTTTCTGTGGAATAAATTTACCAGTCAAGGAAACACCTCCAATTTATGGGGGAGAAGAGAGCTATTCCTCCCCTGGCTCCTCAAGGAAAAGGCATTCTAAATCCATTCTTATTCCCACTCTACTTAGAAAATGGAAGAGAGGTGGAAGTATACGTTTTCCCTTGATCTTTACTGATTACTATTGATTTAACCAGATAGTAAAGGGAAAAGAAGCCCATACATAGTTAATATTTATGACGGGAATAGATCATTCCCTGGTTGTAATGCTGAAAATTGTGTTCTTCTGCTCCAAGTCAGGGGCAGATTATTTTTCGTTCTGAATTATTCATTAAATCTTAAAGGTAACTTTTAGCTAATTGTTGAGTGTTCTCACAGATCCTGGCTGCTGCCAGTAACTAATCTTCAAAACATTGACTGCAGCTGTGATTTCAGGCAATAATGGCCAATCACAATTCTGAAAGCAGGTGATCACAACTTTTACAGTGCCTCTTCCTTGTGATACAGTCAATGGCATTTCCAGAGGCTTTATTTACTTCCTAGAAACAGGCTATTAGCTTGATGATCACTCCCCACTGAGAAATTTACTTTACAACTTTCTTAAGTCTGCAGGAGAACCCTTACAGAGCAAATTGTAGGCTTCCCCCAAGAAGTAAATAAATCTAAAATAAAATAACTCTTCTAGCAATACAACACCTGCAGTAGTTAACAGTTTCCCATACCCAGTCTGGTTACATTTGGCCTGAGTCCATCACTGCGTGTATCTTAAGTGATATTCTTATTTAATGGCTGCTTTAATGAGAGTTTGATGTTCTGGGAAGTTTAGCTGGAATCATTTGCAGTCAATCGCAATCCAGTGAATGTTTGGCTACCTTCAGACTACTCCCAATGTTTAAAAACCAGGGGAGATTTTGCTCCTTGGTTGCATTAGAGTGTTACAATCTAGAAGGAGACTTTCACCATGAGTGGAAGAATGTGCTCAGAGAGTAACAGTAGCTGAATGAAGTCTTACTAGTGAAAAATAAAAACTCTCAAATATGCAAAATATATGATATGATGCATGAACACTCATCCAAATCCCTTGTTGCCATAACCTGACGACAAAAACTTTTTTTGGAAATCATTGGAAAGGTTCCTTTTACCTTATCATAGCACAAGAATTGTTAACAAATACCTCCTCAGGCCTCCTCACTTTTTACATTTTTTTATGTCTAAAATCTACACATTTGTCTGTGTCCACACACTGACAGTGAGTTATTGGAGACTGGCTGGATGGTGGTAGTGGTGGCTGGGGAGATTGTGGAGAGTAGAGTTAAACAGGTGGGAGGAGAATTGATATCAGCAGTTTTATTTTTCCTGGACGGCTGATTTCTAATAGTAAGTTATTTTCAGGAATAGGGAGAAAGTTACTTTCCTTGACTTGTTTGCCATCAAATTTCAATTTTCCAAAAAGGAAATATCTCTGAAAAAGCGTCATTTGTCACCACTGAATTGCATTGCTGGCCAATAGCTTTTAGCAATTCTGTTCAAAACTGCTTAGTGTAATGCAGTTTTCATGTACGTATCAACCATTTATTCAAGTACTAAAACAGATTCACCTTTCCTCCACATATTAAAGGATGAACAATATATTCCAAGTTACTTAAAAATTAGAAAATGAAAATTCAGTCTCATCCCCTCTTTCTAGAGAATTGTGGACCACATGATAGGCTAGGACTTGTAGCCAGCAGCTGCATCTTTAGAAATGAAGAATGGAATGTCCCTTTCTTCTTTCATCCTGCTAAATGTTACAAATAACTTCTGACTGGTTCCTAAAATAAAGTCAAGTTTTTTTTTCTCCTGCTTGACATTAGTTTTGATGCTCTGTTCCAATCTACTCTGACCATATCCTCTCCCATCTTCAAGTACTCAAGAATATTTTTTTAACTTCTTCCATTTATTTTTTGATGATCCTAGTTTCTTCGGGTAACTGTGTGATGGCAGACCATACAACATAAAGAACTATAGCTTCACAACTATAATGATGACTGAATCAACAGAAAAAAAATACTCAACAGTTGCTCATATTCTCTAGTGAATAAAAGTTGTTATAGAAAAGGAAAGGTTTGAAAAGTGTTGATTTTATTGAAATAAAGGAAATATCTTGTTCGTGTATCCAGAGCCCTCTGAATAATGAAGGAATTTAAATCCAGAAAGATACAGTTAAGTGTAGCTATGTCTACAGCACATTGATAAATAAAACACAATCATATTTGTTTACCGTAATCAGAGAATCATTAAAAATAACTAGAAATAATTTATTGAGATACATAAGAATTACTATTGTGAAAAACCTTTTATCTATTTAAAATATTATTATATTTTGTTTCAAAGAGGTTTTCAAGTACTAAATTCCCTTAGGAAAGGCATGTATCAAAATATACAAAAGTATAAATTTGCAAAATAGTTTCAAGAATTGTTTTTCTTTGATAAGAAATGAGAGAATTCATAGATTTTAACAGAAGCTGTAAGCAAGAAGTTCTTAAGCATCACTAATAATAAATCATAGAAATAGCAAAAGTAAGAAAACTATATTTTGTTTAACCTTTGTAAAGTCAATATCATCAGCCTCATCAACTCAACAGTTAACATCATGCACTGACCACAATCCCTGCCTATTTTTGGCCTCACGTTCTTTAGCTCCATGACTACAGCGACCCCCATTTCCAATCTATTTCAGCCATATTAAACCTATTATCTCAGGCAGAATGATATCTAATTAACCTTTGTACATCCAAAAGCTTATCACAGTGGCATCTATTTGGCACTTAAATATTTCTGAAGGAATGAAATCCCTCTCTTAACGCAGTGTTTCATCCTCTCATACCAATTAACTCTGTCTTTGTCCTTCTTGTGAAGTCCAGACCCTTGATTATTCCCTGTGCTTCCAACTAGCTATTTTCTTTAAGGCTTTTCTTTTCCACCCCACACTGGACTCCGATGTCAGTCATTTCAAATATATGTCAATGCTCGCCTTAGAATTATCTTCCCCTCTATCCTTTTGCAATATTTTCTTTGCAATTCCTGAAATTCTCTACTATCTTCTTTCTACTAAGGCTTCCAAATTCTTCTGGTAAAAGTCACAAAACCAGACTAAATACAATACATTAGAGCCACGCTGTCTTACTGAATCACCACAGCTGCTGGGAAATCCCTTGTATCCTTAAGTTCTCAACCTACCCACCTAGCAAGGTAGTCAGGGATTCGCTGATCTACCTCTCAGTAAGAGCCTTGACAAGTTATATTCTCTAAAGATTCTGTTTTCTGTATTTAAAATGAGAGTATTTATGGTACATACTCCACAGAGCTGTTGAAAGGATTAAAAAAGTTAGTGCATATAAACCATTAAGTATAGTTCCTAGCAAACAGCAACCCCTAAATAAATATTAATTTCTTTCATTGATTACTGCAATTATGATGAACCAAGTGCAGTTTCCTTAACATATCAATTATTTCTGGCATTTCTACTTCCCTTTTTGTATAACTGATAACTGTAACTGTAACCTTCTTTCGTGGAACAATTTCTCTTTTTACCTGCACTCTTGACCTCTGTCTAGTCTAAATTCCCTAGTTCCTTTTAGTTTCATTTCCATCTTCATGCTTTTCCTCTGTACTATGCAGTTCCTTCCTCTCTGGATGGCAAACATGTTCAATTTCTTCATTTCCTCTTTGTGATGCTACTATTTCAAATTTCTACACCATCTGTCTCCTTACTTTGCTGCCAAAAGTATGGAAATAGAGCACACCTTGATGCTTCCACTTTCTCAGAATTTATTTACTCCTCAAATTTATCCCTTGTGATCATGATTCACCGTGGACCTGTACTATTTAACAGGTCTACTAAATATTGAAATTATTCTCTCCAAACTACTACTGACCCCCTAATCACCTATCATGCCCTCCTTCTTGAAATCTCTCCCCATTTGGCTTCTAGTCATAATACCACCATTTTTCACCTCTTCTTTCCAAACCATCAGAGACACACTTAAGTCCAAACTCTTATTCCCGCAGCCTGCTTCTCTACCTCTCTTACCTTTCCAGCGCTATGTCTCTATACCCCATATATTGAAGAGCATCCCATCTCCATCTTTTCCTTCCCAAACATCTCTCACATTTATCTCTACTGCTTTCTCTCAGAGTTTGTCTCCTCCTGAAATTCTACCTCATCCTATATGATTGATGAAATTCTATGTATTCTTTAAGATGCCACTCAAATATAATTTTCCTGAAGTCCTCCCTGGTTCTCCCAACTGGTGTGACAGCTGTTTATTTTGCATGTCCAAAATAATGTAAACCTCTTATAATGTTGTTTGACTGCCTTAACTAGTATTACTTTTAACTAGTTTATTAAAAGAAGAGATTTTATCATATTTATTTTTGTATCTCTCATGCCACATAATAGGCTCTGAGAAATAGTAATATATTGAATTGTTGAAGTAGACATATACAGGAATATGGTAAAAGATATTTAGAAGTAAAGGACATAGAGAATCCAAAAATCTCATGAACACCCCTTGCATTTTTGAATCTTATTTTTGAAACACGTTTAATGATTTCTTTAAATATAGGTATCTACTTCTGAAAGGAATTTTGAAAATTTCACTAAATTTATAAAGTTAATACTTTAGAATGTCCTTAAAATAGATTCCATTAACCTTCAAACCCAACCCACTGTAGGTACCCAAATCCATGACCCACTCTGACTTTGTCATCACAAACATGTTCCATATCTCAATCATAATCTCCAAAATTCAAATGTCTTACTTGTCTTTGACCTCATTGAGCTTTTTAATTCGCTAATGCTTCCATTTTCTTCCATGTTATAAGCCTCTTCCCTGGCTTCACTTCCTTCACTATCTATCTTTCACCCCCTGATTTCCCCACACCAAGTACTTTCTTGCTTTAACATTCAATTTGCTTGCTTCACCATCTTTATCCCCACAGCCAAAATGCAACCCACTGAATGCCTTCTCCACATCACCCAGATCATGAGCTTCTAGGTAAGATCAAACATATGCACAGACTGGTATCGCTATCAATTTAGGACCTCACCTTCCTTTCCTCTAACACCAATATGTTTTAGCTCAAGCATTGTGTCCTCTGGGAAAACTTTTCTGATCAAACATACCATGGACTTGCAGGCTGGCTAGGTACCTTTTTTTCTATGTTCTCTAGCAATCTGTATGTCCATTACATTCATTTCTTCAGTGAATATTTCTTAAGTCTGTGTCCATGGACTTGTCTAAATAATAGCTACTCAGGAATGAACAAAGCAGACAAACTTCCTGTCATCCTGAAACTTACATTCTAGTGAAGGAAACATCAAAAACATAAGGAAATTCATGGGTAATATAATGTCAGGCTATTATAAGCACTAGGAAAAAAATAAAACAGAGTAAGGGAATATCCTATTTCAAATGAGGATTTTAAAATTTCTTGTGACGATTCAACTTCTATACCGCAACCTAAGATTCTAGGGCCAATATGTGGTAGAGAAGTTCTCTCTAAAAAGATAACTTTTAAAACAAAGACTGAAATGCAGTTTAATACATAAAAAATGTACATATTAAGTGTTAAGTAAAATATGTATATAAATACATTTCCAAGTTTAAATTACTTATTTACATATTGAACATATATAAATGTATTTATTCAATCCAATTTTATTGAAAATTCAAATTGTTTATATATATTTTTTACAATTAAAAATTATCCTTGGATAAGAATTATTTCCTTTGGTGAACTCCTATAGATTAAACTCATGAGGTCAAAGTTTTGGTAAGTCATAAGACTCTAAATTCATATGCCAAATGTTAACCAGAAATTAACAAATATTGATTTGGTATTTGGTAGGAGGCTTTGGTAGGAGGCTTCCACATTGTCCCCAAAGATTCCAATCTGGTATTCATGCCCTTATGTAATCCTATCTACTTGAGTATGGGCCTCATCTAGTGACTCTCTTCTAATGAACAGAATTTGCAAAAGTGACAGGATTACACTTTCAATATGAGGTTACGAAGAGACTTACCTCATATTCTAACTAACTTAGTGGTATTCTAACTTCTTCTGCTTATATACCCCCTAAAAGAATGTTTAAAAAATTATGTACCCCCTAACTGAAGTAAATTTTTGAGTTCATCCTTTTTTTCACCTATTCTTACTCTCTGCCTCACTATTATCTCCTTCTTCTTCTGTCATGCTGTGAGCTGCCCTAAGGATGATCTTACATAGCAAGGAACTGAGGGCAGTCTCAGGCCAATAGCCAGTGAGGAAATGATACCATCAGCTGTATGACCTGTGAGGGGGTGAATCCTGCCAATACCCACGAGTGAGCTCTGATGCAGATCTTCCCCCACTGAGCCTTCAGATGTGATCACAATTCCAGCCATGACTGTGGCCTTGTGAGAGACCTTGAGGCTGAGGCACCTGGTTGAGGTGTACCCAGATTCCTGACACACAGAAACTGTGAGATAGTAAATGTTCATTTTTTAAAAGCAACTGTTTTGGGGTACTTTATTACACAGCAATAGATACCAAATATAACTGCCTGTTCCCTTCGTACACTCTGTGGTACCCATATAAATGCTTGTTGAATGAATTAATTAAGTATATGTTGAGGATTTTCTACTTTTATCATCCAATTCTATTCTTTTTTTCTTTTATGGGAAATGTATACTTGCTGATGTAAGTTAGTTCCCCAAATCACTCAGTATTAAATATAATCACTTAAACATCCAGAAGTCTGAATACCATTTAGAATTACTTTTAATCACTCACTATAATTGCAAAACTTTGAATCACTTCACAAGTAAAGCTGCTGTTACTGTATGTGTTTAGAATCAGTCAAAAATCAAATCCTGGGGCTTCCCTGGTGGCACAGTGGCTGAGAATCCACCTGCCAATGCAGAGGACACGGGTTCGATATCTGGTCCAGGAAGATCCCACATGCCGCGGAGCAAATAAGCCCATGAGCCACAACTACTAAGCCCATGTGCCGCAACTACTGAAGCCCGTGTGCCTAGAGCCCGTGTTCCACAGAAAGAGAAGCCACCGCAATGAGAAGCCCGCGCACCACAACGAAGAGTAGCCCCCACTCACCGCAACTAGAGAAAGCCCGTGCGCAGCAACAAAAACCCAACACAGCCAAAAATAAGTAAATAAAATAAATAAATTTATAAAAAATAAAATAAATAAAAAAATAAAAATAAAATCCTGAACCTGCCACTTAACCAGTTACATAACCTTGGGTGAGCAGTTTAACCTTACTAAGCTTCCTTAGCTTCCTAATCTGTCAAAAGGAGATTATATAATCCACCTCAGAAGGTTTTTATGAAAACTAAATTCAATAATGTGTTTAACCTATAGTAAGCAAAAATGTAGCTATTATAAGTAGACTCCAACAAGACATCCTGAAAAAAAATTCTGTTTTAAACCCCTGAAAGCTAAACTGAATATTCCAGTTTATCCTGCACTCTGAAGTATATTTGACTCAGGTCATATTAAGTCCACTTGAAAAAAATTGTATATATATATATATGTATGTATATATATATATAATATATATGTATATATATATATATATATATATATATATATATATATATATATATATATATATATATATATATACGACCTAAGAATTCCTAACTTGGGTTAGAATTTAGAGGTTGAATCATCTTTAAACACTTTTAAATCATTCACTTTTAAGTATGTTATTGCTTGTTTATGATCCTTGAAGCTTTAAGAAATGGTAAAAGCAAATTTGTTTTTGTCTAGCACATGCAAATGCCAAAACACACAGAATTGCCATTAACTTTTCCCAACTGGAATATCCTTATCCATGAAATTCTTTCCTTAAAGTGTCATTTAAAAATTATGATGTAATTTGAAAATGCCAAGCAACTATATTGTAACTTTTCTGTTATTTTTCCCTATAACCTGGAATAGTCTGAAAATGTATTTCACAGTTAAGAAACATTTTTTTTTTAGGAATTAGGGTCCTTTACTTCTAAACTATAAACTTAAGGGAAAAATCCTACTTGTGAGGTAAATATGCTCTTTTCCAAGAAAAATCACAGTTAGGAAGCAATGCAATGTGGCTCGATATTAAAATCTTTGACAAAGAAGGAAATGAGATCTTCTATTTGTTATTATCTCCTATAATATTTGCTCAAAAATTAAATATTTAAAAATCATCCTTCTAAAATGGAAAATATGGAATAACCCCTCTAAAACTCTTTTTTTTAGTAAGCCAAGGATATTTCTGATACGGATAAACATTAAGGGAGGATGACCCATTTCCTTTGAAAATTCTTTCCTGTCTAAAAACTAACAGGTAAATGAATGACCAGAAGCAAAAAATAAAAACAAAAACAACTGTTTTTTGCTTTCAGATATGTATGGTTTTTTCAAGCTAAATAGATACTCAATTGAAATATATTGTTAATATGATTTATCTAAAAAGGAATTTCAAAAATTTGCCACAGAATCAGGAGATGAGTTTTTTCTTTAATGACCTTACAAACCATAACTGTTAATCATAATCTTAAAAGTTGTATTTACTGGGCCTCCCTGGTGGCGCAGTGGTTGAGAGTCCGCCTGCCGATGCAGGGGATACGGGTTCGTGCCCCGGTCTGGGAGGATCCCATATGCCGCGGAGCGGCTGGGCCCGTGAGCCATGGCCGCTGGGCCTGCGCATCCGGAGCCTGTGCTCCGCAACGGGAGAGGCCACAACAGTGAGAGGCCCACATACCGCAAAAAGAAAAAAAAAAAAAAAAGTTGTATTTACTTTAGAAATAATGATTTTCCTGTTTGCCTCAGATGGGTTGCCTGAATTATATTCATTTCTTTCTTAGCATTACATTCCAGAACTAATTGGCTATAGGTCAATTTTATGTTTTAATGTAGAACAATCTTTTTTTTTAACCTCTCTAAAGTTTGGTAAATTTATAGCTATTTCTAATACTATATTTAAAATTTTAGTGGAGTGTTTCCTAATGTATTGTTCACCACCCACATGGACTCTTATGGCTCAAACTGATTTTTAAAAATACACCCTTTAGTTTCATACACTTTCCATTGGTGTTCATTTTCATGCTCACTTGAGGGCTATACTAGCAAGGTACTAAAAGAATTAACAGAGGTTTGGCATTCACAAACTAGACTTAGGGAGTAGAGTATACTTAGCATTGTAATTTAGTGTTCTCCATATAATACTTAACCATTTTACAACATTCATTGTGTACATATGTTAATATAAATTATTGGAATTCTAATACATTTTACAAAGACCATTTTGTTACAAGTCCATCATAATTGCTATCTTGTGCTGGTAGTGGTATGTTTTTGTTTTATTTATTTATTTATTTATTTTTGGTGGTACACAGGCCTCTCACTGTTGTGGCCTCTCCCGTTGCGGAGCACAGGCTCCGGACGCGCAGGCTCAGTGGCCATGGCTCATGGGCCCAGCCCCTCCGTGGCATGTGGGATCTTCCCGGAGCGGGGCACAAACCCGTGTCCCCTGCATCGGCAGGCGGACTCTCAACCACTGCGCCACCAGGGAAGCCCTATTTTTTAAATATTTTTATAGTGATATATATTTTAGGACAGTTGATGGTAGTGTTAATTTTAAACATATAAATCCATACATTGTTACCATTTTGTTTCTTTCAATATTTTTTTATCACAGATTATTTTTCTACAGACAATTGGGACACATGAGATAGATGCACACGCATGCACACACACACACACACACACACACATACCACATATCCATCTGCAGTCAAAAAAGCTGGAGAAATCCTCCAGGGAAAGTTTTCCACATTGGGGTCTAAGGAACTCCTGAGCTCCATGAGTATACTCTGGAAAGTTCAATGATAGATTTTAATTTTTGTGTTTTTTCTTCAAAGATAAACTGAAAAGGAGTGAAATTGAATCATGTTTTAGATCATCTTGTGACCATCTTTCATCCTAATTTTGACCCAGGATTTACCGCTTGCATTTACCTTTGTTTTTTTTTTGTTTGTTTTTGTGGGTTTTTTTGGCTTTTACTGAATTTGCTCTGAGGGAGGCTCAAACAAAGTCAAGGAATGATATAAAACATGTTTTTTTTCAAGAGTTCTAATAGAAAAAAGTGATCAGAGAATGGAGATACCTTATAGATACAGAGTGCATAAGCATGCTAAACACAAATAAAAAGACCTGCACAACTGCAATAAGTACCACATGCAAACTGTGAGTGTACAAAGTGCAGCTCTTCTTTCTGGAACATACCAGCTACAGCAGTTCATCAGTAGTGTCATGGTAACTGTGCAAAATAACTACAACGACCTGGACAGTGATTCGGGGATGATAAAACATTCTCAAAATTAAAAGATAGAATCAATAGCAAATGAAAATTAAAAGATGCCAATATATCTTTATATTATTAAACCTCATCTGGTCAGTTTAAATTCAAGAAAGCAGTTATATTAATAACATTAACATTATTAATCTACATTTTATTTTAGTTTTAACATTTTACTTTTTTGGCTTTTAGTTATATAACAGTAAAATGAATAATAAATCTATTCCTAATCTTTATACATAGTTGCTGCATACATTTATACATATGTTGTATTAGAAAAGTCAATCTAAGTAAACACTGCTATCCACAGTATTAGCAGTAGTAGTAGTAGTATCATTACCATCATCATTATCATCTACCTTTTAAATGGGTCCATTTGATGACTCTATCCTGAGAAACTCTGCTCTAGGCTTTAATGCTTTTCAAACACAAACCAGAGTAAGTAATAAATTTCCAAAAGCACACACAAACACACAATGAAAATTTCAGAGTTCTTATACCTACACTGGAAATGTAAGAATTATCAAATTCAGTCTATCCTATTCTATTCCATTTTAATTTCAAAAGCTATTCATGACCCATTAAATTAATTTAATAACCTAATAATAGCAAAACCATACAATTTGTAAACCACTGCCCCAAGGACCCTGTCAAACAGTTCAACACTCTTCAGGAGGTGCCATGATATGGATCAGAGGTCCAGAATTGGGCATATAGGAGGGGATGAAGCTTTCAAGGGAAGGAAAAAGAAAGTTAAAAGTTGTCATTAATACATGGGGTGACTATAAGACTCTTGGAAAATGATGAATAAACCCTGAAATTTAGGTCTACTTTAATATAAGCAAAAAAAAGAAAAAATCTTCTTGAGGTCTACCAAAGTAGAACAGCACAAGTTTAAGGTCAAAATCCCAACCTGAATAAAGAATAATTTGGTCAGCATGTACTGATAATGCATAATTTATCTCTACCAACTGAATTGGAGGCTTGGGGTTGTAGCAGAATCCACCAGAAACAAGACAAAAGATTACAAGCAAATAAGCAAATAAAGGAACTTAGTCCAGGGCTAGGGTAAAACTCATGAAGAAATAAATCCCATTAACTGAGGTTAGAAATAAAAGGTTAGCAGCATGTACAAGGGCATAATGACTCCCAGAAAAGTGTTTGCAGATAAACATGTTAAAACCCTGTGCTCATTCATCTTATTTAGTCACTCTACCCGCTACTGACCTGAGAGTAATCAGAGTGTTAACATCTATTGGTATTCATATTTATTCCCTCTGTGAAAGGTAAACAGCTCAATACTGGGATCATGTTCCCTGTATCCTGAGAGTTCCAAATAAAAGAAATCTCTCATGTGCTTCTATGCCATATATATTTCCAGCTCCATTGGGGAAAACATTTCCAAATACGCTAATGACAAGCTTAAGAAGGCTTTTTTAAATACATGTGCCTTCTGTTAAAGATGCCTGAAGTTACACTGTTATGGAACAAATAGTTTAAGTTGTTGAATAACAGTTACAATTTGTATTATTGTTACATTCACTGGACTGCGAAACATTTTAAATGAATTTTAAAAAGACAATTCAAATATGACACAAAGGCAAATATTAAAATAGTCATTTATGGGACTTCCCTGGTGGCGCAGTGGTTGAGAGTCCGCCTGCCAATGCAGGGGACACAGGTTCGTGCCCCAGTCCGGGAAGATCCCGCATGCCACGGAGCGGCTGGGCTCGTGAGCCATGGCCGCTGAGCCTGCACGTCCGGAGCCTGTGCTCCGCAATGGGAGAGGCCACAACAGTGAGAGGCCCGCGTACCGCAAAAAATAAATAAATAAATAAATAAATAAATAATAAAATAGTCATTTATTATGCTACAGACTCTATTTTTCTTTAAAATGGAAAGTAGCAAAGTGGCACATTCTGAGAAAGTGCAATTCTCTTTGAGTTTACATAGAGTAAAGTGAATAAAAGTCAATCCACCTGAAACATTATTCTAAGTATCTAAATTATCTGGACTAAACATCAGCACCGATTTAATAAACCAGATAATTTATATGCTTACCATTTTATAAGTCACAGTATATACTGTTAATATCGCAAGAGATTGTTTTACAAATATCAAATAGTAATTGGGAATGATCATTTCCCTTCGGACATCTCATTAGTAGAGCACTTAGCTTATATTTCTGGTTCTCTGTGATATACCTCCCGTTAAGTGACTCTGAAAATCAAATTTAAAACTATGTGTTACAAAAATGAAGGGATCTTTGTTGGTTGTGCTCATTCTTGTCAGTTTGACTGCTTCTTAAGTGACCAAAAGTTGGCTCACAGGAATCTGTAAAGATCCTTTTCACTATAGGAGGGATCAAGCATTCAGGAATTGAGGGTCATTAGTAGTATGAATGAATGAATGAATGAATAAATGAACACGCACACACACACACACAATCTAGCATTCAATCTATTTGAAAAAACTCAAGTCCTATTTCTCTGCTATACTTCACTAAAAATATTGAGTGAAAATGATAGCAAATTATGAAAATGACTACCTTCAATTTGTTAAATAATTATAGGTTGAATAGGGAGGACAAATATTTGCCTCTAAACAGATTCTTTCTTCTGTAGGGTTTTATCAGGTTCTGTGGTTTCTTTACTGAGGACATGATAATGCTCAGAGCAACTCATGGGTGTTAAAAATGGTTTGGACATCAGTCAAATTTTTACTGCATTTTGTATGCAATATAAATGTCACCGGTTTTAAAATATGAGTAAGCAAAATTATTGGGTTTCTTTCAACATTTTAATGTCTTGGACATTAAAATGAAAAGAAGAGAGAGAGAAGGGGAAAGGAAGGGAGGAGAAAATATATGAACATGCTGTAAAGCAAACTTTCCAAGTAAAAATTTTCAAATTTCTAGGGTAAAAAGTGACTACTTTTGTTCTACAAAGGTTGTATTTTGGAAAAAATAATCAGAGAAAGGGTGGATTGTTAGATAAATGTGCAACTTTCAACTTAAAGTCTGTTGTTCACTGGTTGCTATTTTATAAGCCTCTGTGGATGAAGTCTTTGAAAGAACAATAAATTTGACCAGTTATCTGCTATGGGTCTCTTATATTTACAGCCTGTTATTAGAATAGTTGGGGGAAATACAAAAACTCTTATCATTTCCCCAGACTTCTCCAGATATTCTGGTGTAGAACTGAGGCCAGGCCCAGTACATCTCTAGCTTGGCACACCTGTATAGTTTAGGTGGGAAAAATAAATTGCAGAATCATTTATCATCAAAAATAATAGTCTCATTCAAGGTAGAATCTCATTCTTAGCCAGCAGGAACACAGAATATATGAAGCTTGTGCTAGTGAGCTTTATATAATTAAAATAGTCCCTCATTAGAAAAGATTAAAAGTATTGTCCTGTCCTGAATGTGCCTAACTTTACCATCCATGGTGCATGTAAAGGCAAATTTGAGATTTTGTGAGAAATAAGGATTAAGTGAAACCATGTAAAACTGACCATATTCAACATCTTTTTTTTTTTTTTTTTTTTTTTTGTGGTATGCGGGCCTCTCACTGTTGTGGCCTCTCCCATTGCGGAGCACAGGATCCGGATGCGCAGGCTCAGCGGCCATGGCTCATGGGCTCAGCCGCTCCGTGGCATGTGGGATCTTCCCGGACCGGGGCACGAACCCGTGTCCCCTGCATTGGCAGGTGGACTCTCAACCACTGCGCCACCAGGGTAGCCCTATATCTTTTTAAAAATGGCAATTTCATATGATTCTAATACACAGCGAAATATCACCACATATCATGATTTTCATAGTAAATAATGTCCATGCCAGACTTGAAATTGTAAACACTAGTAATGAATATTAAATGTAGATAGCTTTGCATACACTCATCAGAAATTTTGCTACTAACATTTATTTTCTTTAATAGCTAAGCACCATGCTTGGCTTTACAAAAATGAAACTGACATTAATGTAGATGATCTAATGCATATAAATACTGGTCTTTGTTATTTATCACACCATGAAAGCATTGAATCAACTTGTGAACCTAAGTGAAAAAAAAAGGAAAATCCATTTAAAATGAGAATACTCTATAAGAAACTGACCCAAAAATAAAAAACTGCTTTCTATGAGTAACAGTGGTCATTAGGTCATCAATATTTTTGTTCTTTTCTTCTGGTGCTTATATTTTATTTTTATTGCTTTTAGTTTAATATATTCATCTAGTAATAACTAGCATGTTATTCATATATTATCTATCTTCCTTATATGGAATACTTAATAAGGTATGTTATTATTTCTTTCAAACTTAATGGCCATTTAAAAATTTCCTCTTTGAATCTCAGCAAAAGATTTCAATTGCCCTAACGCAAAGAAGAAGGCATTACATACTTTACACACTAAGTTACTGATTCATGGGGCAGATTATGTACAAGTTTAAAATCTCTACCTACATCCTTCTAAACTCTGAGATCTGGGTAGAATACATTCACCTAACAAAAAGTTATCTGCAGGGTTCTGACATTAGTTCAACCAGAATAAACCAAGGTTAAACATTTATCTAACAATCACTCTTTTTCTCTAATTTTTTTTTTCCCAAAATACAAGCTTTGTAGAAAAAAGTGGTCATTTTTTACTCTAAAAACTTGAAAAATTTTACTTGGAAAAATTTGGTTTACAGTATGTTCACATATCTTTTCTCCTCCCTTCCTTTTCTTCACTCCCTTCCTCCCTTCCTTCCTTCTTCTTTTTCTGTCTTTTCTCTTCCTTTCTCTCTCTTCCTCTCTCTGTCTCCTGGGCTCCACACTGCCCCTCCTTCCCTCTGCCCCTCCGCCTTCCCCTCCCCTCCCTCCTTTTCATTTTAATGTCCAAGGCTGATTGAACAGCCTTGGTTTTGAATGTCCAGAAGAAGATACATTTATTATATCACTATGAAAACTAAACTAATACTAATAAACTCCTGGAAGAAAAACTTTTATTAAATCAAATTTTCAGATTACTCAAATATTTGGCTAAATTAAAATTATGCTATATGTATTAAATAAGGTCTGAAGGACTCATGTCTTTATCTGGAAAGTGTAAATATTTGCTGCTTGAAGATTAATTTATTTCAACAATGATAATCTGTTGTTATCTTGAATTTGCTGAACCACTACCTCTTTTCATTAGTATAGAAATTCTATCTTCCCAAATTTTTTCTTGAGTATGTTTTTATGATTTAAGCAGTGACTCAAATGGTTCTTTCTTCACTGAGTTTTAGAATTCAGGATTTTCTCTATACTCAGCACATTGAAAACAAATCTTATGAGGTTTTGTTTGTGTGTTTAATTTTGTTTTCTTCATAATGAGCATGGTGTATAAGTGTGCGATATAATTAACTCCTTTATATAGATATCAGAAACAAAGTTTTACATTGATTGGAAGGATAATCAACTAAGTCTCATTTAAAATTTTAAAAATTCACAAAATTCCTGATTCATTCTGGTGTGTTCATGTTGGTTATGATATTTTCTTTTGAGAAATTATAAAATCACTAGACGCATATTATAAAACTTTCAGAAATTACAGTAAAGTTTAAAAAGTGAAAGGAAAATAATGTCACTTCTAATCCTAGCAAAATATTTGATCACAATAGTTTTCTTCCAGATTGTTTTCCATTCTGTGTGTGTATGTATGTGTTTGTGTATGTACATAACTGTGTAAGAATATGTGTTCTAAGCATTAAGATTATTACTTGTGTGCAATGTTTATCCTCCTTTTTCCACTCAATATTATAACCATTTTATAAGGTCAGTAAAAGTTTTTTAAAAGGTACAATTTTAATATCCATGAATATCATATTTAGGACTACAACATGATTTACTTAATCAGTCCCCTTTGATTAGATTTTTGGGATGTTTCCAATTTAGTAGTTATTTGTTATACAGATGAAGGCATTTTCTCTACACTTTTTCCCTGAATTTTCAATTATTTTCTTAGGATAGCTTCTGAGAAGTGGAACTGTTGGTTCAAATGATATGAAAAAGTATTCAAAAATACAAAAATAAGACACTTAAATATTACATGTATACAGAGAAAAAAGTAAGCATCTTTCTACTCCTTATAATCTTTACCCTTTAGTTAATTAATGTTATGAATTATATTTATATTTGTACTTAAGTTTCCTGTGCTAGATCAGTATATCCAAATATTTGTACAAATTTATTACACATATATTTTCTTCTTTATTTCTCTTTATTTTTTAAACACTGAAAATGAATGATACTATAATTACCCTGCAATTTGATTTTTCCCATTTAAAAATATAACAAGAATTTTGGATAAAACACATTCATATGAAGGGCTAAATGCTGCTATACAGTACTGATGTATGATAATTTACTTAATTACTATCTTGTTAATTGACATTCATGTTGTTTGAAAAAAAACAGCAGTAACCATAGTACATATATCCTTCTTTACTGATTTTTTTCCTCAGAACTGTCTGAACTGTGGGACTGGTAAAGTTTTAATAGATACCACTGAATTTACAAAAGACTAGCAATTCACATGCCTTCCCTTCTCTACCCCCAAAAACAAGCCGTGTAAGAGACTGCCAGTATCTTAACGTTAAACTAACTTCAGAGTTGTTTTCTATTAGTGAGTTTAAATATATTATTCTATGTTTATTTCCTTTCCATTTTTTATTCCATGAATTGCATTTCCATATCTCTTGCTTATTTTTATACTGGATTATTTGACTTTGGTTATAAAAATCTAGGAGCTATTTAAATATTAAAGATTTTTAACATTTTCTCTGTCATATATATGGTATCTTTTGTCACAATAAATTTTTTTTATTTTATGTTGTCAAATACTTAAATCTTTTGACTTATGGTTCATAGTTTCACATCTTGATTATTAAAGCCTTTCCTACCAGTAGGTTATGCAAAGATTCAATCTACTATATCTATATTTTCCTATTGCATTATAGTTTTTTTTAAAAAATTATCTATAAATAATTTGAAAAAGAGGTCTAAATTAATTTATTGCAGAAGAATAGCTTATTGTGCCAATAACAAGTACTAAAATATTTATTAATTTCCCTCTTAATGTTTCTTAAGAGAAGGAATTAAATAATTGAGGTTGCATCATGTGTAATCCACTGGAGGAATATGACATGATATTTTATTTACTTTATTATATCAAGAGCCTGTCATAGTATATGACATTTAATAAATATTTGCTGAATGAATTGGAAATAATCAAAGAGAAAATATGGTTTCATAAGTAAACTGGTAAAGGAGTGAGCTACAAATATATATTGCTGTATAACAAATTATCCCAAAACTTTAGTGTCTAATAAATTTAGTGTCTAAAAAAATTGACACAATTTACTATGGTCTCTCTCAGCTCTGTGAGTTGATGGGCTTCATCTGTGTGGCTTTTAATCAGGGCCTCTCATGCAGTTGCAGTCAGATGGCTGAGGTCATCTCAGATGGCTTCT
This sequence comes from Mesoplodon mirus, assembly GCF_964341445.2. Classification (NCBI taxonomy): domain Eukaryota; kingdom Metazoa; phylum Chordata; class Mammalia; order Artiodactyla; family Ziphiidae; genus Mesoplodon; species Mesoplodon mirus. The sequence goes on along the minus strand of NC_138978.1, from coordinate 96,788,064 downwards.
CCACAGCACTTGTAACCTTTTTTTTTTTTTTTCTTTTTACGGTATGCGGGCCTCTCACTGTTGTGGCCTCTCCCGTTGCGGAGCACAGGCTCCGGATGCGCAGGCCCAGCGGCCATGGCTCACGGGCCCAGCCGCTCCGCGGCATATGGGATCCTCCCAGACCGGGGCACGAACCCGTATCCCCTGCATCGGCAGGCGGACTCTCAACCACTGCGCCACCAGGGAGGCCCAACCTTTTTTATTTATTGCATGGAAATAGCCCAGTTTCAATTTGGTAGGAGAATATACAAGAATGTTAACATTAGGATGTATGTTCATTGAGGGAAAAGGTCCACTTTTGAAAATTCATTACCACAACTATCTGCTGGGATCTTCCTCTACTGTAAGATCCAGAAAATACTGTCCTAACTCATTCTAAGCCCTTGATCCTACTTCTTCCTTCTCCAGTCTAATTTTTTTTTTTTTTTTTTTTTTTTTTTTTTTGGCCTTGGGACTAAACCAGATGTAAAACACCAATTTACTTGATGTACACAAGTACATCCACCATCCAGCCTCACCCCTTCCCAAGATTTTATGTTTCTATACATAATCTTTGAGCCAAAAAGTGTGATTCAATACTATAAAAACAATCAATTTAAATTTGATTATTATTTACTCTTAATTTTAAAAGTATTTGGGCTTTTCTTTTATATTTCTTTCTCATGCCTTTCATTTTTCTCCTCCCTTACCTCTCTTCTCTTCTCTGTCCCATTCCAAATCTTAGGGGAAAAAATAAACACAAAACCTTCCCATATTTATATTCAATCAGGGGAAATAACTTCCCATTTTGTACACACACTCTTTTGTTCACATCTCAAATTCAGCTGCAGACCTCACTCTGAATATTCAAAAATTCAACTGAAGCTTTTATAATACCTTTTATATGAAAAGAATTGAGCATTTAGACAAGGGCTCAACCTCTTCCTTTGTCTCTGATGTCTATATACATATTAAGGGAAACTGAAGTACTTCTTCAAATTATCCAAGAAAAAAAAAAAGAACATTACTGACATACAGGCAGAGAAATATGAAAAACAGATAACAAGTAAAGAGGGAAATTCCAAGGAGACCAGGAAAAATGAGATGTTGGGAGAAGTTTGGGGCTCCAGAAAGTCCACAGATGAACCTAGAAAACAAAAGGTTTAAGAAGAAGCCAAGGAGAGTGCAGATTTCCCTAGATCACTGATGGTGCTGTGAATGAATGTTAATAAATAAACCTAGGTTTCTGCTTATTTGGTAAGGCTCTTGATGGTAGTGGTTCCAAAGGTAGGGAGAGGCAATATAAATCAGGGGAAAAAAAGTGACAGCAAGAAGTAAGCCTAAATGGAACCTCTTCCCTTGCCCTTTTCTCTTTTGTTTCTTATTCTCAATATTATTAGTGTCATGAATGTGTTAAATCCTGAATTGTTTGTCTCTCACACATTAATCTGTAACTCTAAAAGTACCCATTCTTAAGAATGCAGATATAATAAATATGTAAAAATATATAAAAGTAACATACAATATATGTAATTGAACACAACTTCTAAATCAGTGCACACTGTTATGGCCAAAAAAAACCGGGGGGGGACAGGTATTTGTACTAAAACTGGTATTGGACCCAGGTGGAAAAGCCAAGTAACTAGAACATGACTTTAAAAGGTGACATAATTGGACATTATCAAAAGTATTAAGGGTATTTCACCTTCCACATAACAGTGAGGGAGGAAGGGATTCTGAAATATACAATAGGATATACTCCTCCTACCACTTAGATGTCAGGGAGCTTACATCACAGTGGAGTAAGGAACGGCTTGAAATTTTGTATGACTACATTATTTTAACTGGCAGCAGAAATCTGGAAAGAATTCCTATTCCTTTGACTTATATACATAGATTAAAAACAAGAAACAGTAAATACAGCAGGTAAACAGGTTTGATCCCAGCCAGACTCCTCTCAGGTTAAGGTGGAAACATGACCTTTTTTTTTTTTTTAATTGAAATAAAGGTTACATTTTCATTCTATTTCTCTAGTATGCTAACGGCCCCTGGGACAGTTACTGCAAAGTAGGGCTGACTGCTAGGAATAACCTTAGACTCACTTAATCCCCATGTCTTATTTATTCCTTATCTTCATTCAAGCAAGATCTATGGTAAGTTAACCTCTACCAAAAGCCTTAAACTAAAAATCTGTGACAGAAGACATTTTGACTAGGTTCTTTGAGAGGAACAGATATAAAAGGCAGAATAGTCAAAACAGGAGAGAAATGAGACTGGGAGCTTCTACTCTCTCATCTGTAGCTCCAACTTGAGATTCTGACAGATGTCTATGTGACACATAAAGGGAGAGGCATGATAGGAATGGGGCAGTGGATAGAAATAAATTTCTTGGTGTTAGTGGTCTTCCTGATCTCTTAACTTCCAGACTTTGTACTGACCAGCTACAGCTTCCACGGCTGTACTTAAAGTTACCTGGTTTCCCAGGAAATGCATGGGTATGGTGTACTTCAAGTTCTTATCTAATTCATAGATAACTGGAATACCAGTGGGTGCATTCAACTCCCACCCCCCCATGATGTTTTCTTCAGAGATACTCAGATATTTGACAGTTTCCTGAAGACTTTTGTCATAATCTATGATCACAGTATCCACATCACCTTCTTGATTTATGAACTATTTATCTAAAAAGGTAAGACCAGGCCTTAGTACCATTTAGGCTTTCACCAAAGGGCAGCTGATCTTCAGTGTGATCTATATAGGGATGATCCTCACTGGTGTCACTGTAGAGAGGATAATTGGACTCCTTCATGGGAGGTTGGACTTTACAAAATCTCCAGCTATTTTCCTGGACTTCACCATCCTTGAAAGCTACCCCTTCTTTGTTGAGATTGGTCAGACCTTCATAAGGTTGCTCACTACTGGTAACGATAATTGGTCAATGTCACATAGCACTATCCAGAGGGCCTAGATTGCTGTCTTCCACACAAAGATGCATCAGATGTCAAAGTCATAGCTGGACTCTCATACTTTACCTCCTTCTGCCCTTCCAGGTGAACATCAGTGTTGTCCCCGCAACTAAAGCAGTTTTCTAGGCTCCAGAAGCTTTCATGGTGCCAGATCAGTATACTCTTATAGGCAGCCATGGCTGCGGGATTGGGAGACAGCACTGACATAGACATGAATGGGAGTTTCACTGAAAGTTCGCATAGTATTTTTAGGGTTACCCTAATCCAGTATATACATGGACATAAAATATATGATTACATAACAATATCAGAACTGGTAGAGCTCCTCTACTCTTAAAAGAAAAAGCAAGATATATGTACACCAATACTAAGAGTAGAAATAATTGTGCTACTTTTGTTGAGTCTAACATACATATATTTTTGGATATAACATTTCAGAAAATTAGATTATTTTACAATCGATATTTGTTCAATATAGTTTTCTTCAAAAACATTATTAATCTTAATGTATCTTATACTTAATGTTATCTTAAAATCAAGTATGTGTACATATAATAAATATTTCATATGACTAAATTTCTATGTACAGTACATAAAAACTAATGAAACTACATTATATGGATTGAATTTTCTTGAGGCTCACAACTAAAGTAATCAGGGAAGAAACTGTTAATAATCCCTTCATGTTTTCACCAGAAAGCTCGACATAATGTTAAATATTTAGGCAAGACTATAGAAAAACAGATGGGATTTCTGTCGGTAAAATGTCAGAATGTTTGTTGTATCAATTGCTCTTCTTATAATCCCAGATTATAGGGGATGGAGGACATCCCCTAAAATGGAGTTTTTTTCATCTACTATGTACTATTTTCCTTATGGTAAGAATGTAATTTAGAAGAAACGATATTTTAGTTTTCCTTCTTACAAATTCATGCTACCGCTGACTGTAAATATTTAAGACCTTTAGAAAATGAATTTACTTTAGACTTTAGAAATGAATAGGCCTTGTATCAGTTTTCTATAAATTAAGATTTTCTGAACATGGAATAGAAGGTATCTGGCTATTTGCTATTCGGAACTGCATTTATCAAAATGGCATTCAATTAATCCATAGCTAAATCTAGGCTTCTATATAAACCCTCTTTTCTTATGTGAATTAGTAATATCCCAGCCATGATGAAAGACAGGAGAAAAGGACTTTGGAACCAGAACCAATGTATTGCATCAAAAGGCAAAACAGCTCATTAAATCCAGGAAAGACATAAAATATCTAACATATATCAAATGAAATCTTTTAGAAAAAGAAGATGAAATGATATAGAGCACAGCAATAAATAGCTTAAAACATAGCAAAATAGCTAAAATATTGAGTTGAAAGTTTGTTATTTTAAGGAATAGTTTTTCATTTTGTAAAATACAGATATATCAAAAATAGGAAGAAATATGAACAAATTCAAAAGGTCACCATTCAAACTCTGTTGTACAGTCAGCAACACACATAAATAATACCATGAAAACTGATATTGGAAAGAAAATATAGTGATTAATAAACAAACCTTAAGGCATGCTTTTTGTGTTTTAGACAAAAATGGATTCTCATTAGTCCTTGAAAAAAGAATGGTACCTCAGTCCACCAGGATCTCATGACATCCTCTGACGAAGTTTTTATAGCTCTCCTTTAATTTTGTTAGAACCTCAAGGCTAAAAAGATAATTCAGCTCATTCCAAATTACCCCTTCACATTTTTCTCCCTTGGTGACAGTCCTCAGAACTTTCACTATCATTGCTGGTCAATACGCCAACAAATATGATTAAACTATATTTATATATAGTTTATATATATACATATATATGCAGCTCATATGATTTCTCTGAGGAACAATAATTATTGATTAATAAAAGTTCACAGTGAGGTTCATCTGAATGATGTTTGCATAACTGCTCTCTGCTAATGAAACTACACCTGATCCTAAAAGCACAAACAAATATGTATGGAGGCTAATTGTGAATCAGTTTTCAGGGATTCTGGTTACCTTTGTTTTCTAAAGCTCTATAGTAAGATTTTCTGCTACCATCATGAGCTTGCTTCCTAGAACTCTCCTGCCATTACTCAAAAGATCGACCCAGAAGATGCATAGTTACTAAGGATGCTGGTAGCTCACAGGTAATGGCTTCTGGCATGAGCCCAGGTTGACACTAGAATCTTGCCTCTATTATTTCCATCCCTGCTGCTACCTACAACCACCAATCTAAAGCCAGTGTTAGAGCGTCAGTGCTACAAATGGCACCATTATTCAATTGTAGTTGGTGCAGGATACAAATTTATCAGATTTTGGCAGTCAATTTCTCTCTGCTATGATATTTTTAATGGGCTGACCAACATACATGAATGCCTATGTGCTTTGTGGGCTCTCCATGGTAACTGTATAATCTGTTCCTCTGACACTGACAAGATCCACAGTGGAACAGCCTCGGCAGAGGTTAGCTCAGATATGCTGTACCATCATGGCATACCAGCCAATACCCCGAAATGAAGCATATGACCATTGAACCAATAATCTGAATAAATGATCCTCCATATTATCCCTTTAATTAACAATATTGTCTAGGCCTCTCTTTCTAGGTAATATTATATTTTGTCTCTTTCTAAGGTATAAAATCTTATTTTGGGTCTCTCCAAAGATTTGTCAATTTCTAGAAGCTCACAATCTTTCACTGAAATGGAAGACTTAGTGTTCAGTTGTAGTTTCTCTGGGACATCTACTGAGGAAGACACTTAAATCTCACTATGCCTCCTGAGCATGCTCATGAGGTCCTCTCAATTCCTGAGCTGCAACTAAAGTGATGTCACCTGCCATACACATCCTAAACCAGTCATAACTATCAAACAGAGAAAACTTATCCAGCAAACTCTGAGGAAATCTGAACAGTCCTATGACTTCATGACAATGATATTAAAGACAACTAAGCTTTAATGAAAAATGTGTTGTATAAATAAAATCTGAAAAAAGATGTATTTCATTAAAAGTCTAAGTACTGAAGTGCCATGTAACCAACAAAGTTATCTTAAAATACTTAAACTAAGATGTTTTAGTAAGATTATTCATACATACAACAATTTTGGGGGGAATTTAATTAAAAACAGGTTGATATTAAAAGTAGCACTGAAATCTATACGCCCAGAATAAGTTTCACCTATTTATCATTTTCTCATCCTTCTCATATTTCAAAATGATTATTCAACATTTTCTCACAAACATTAAAATATACAAAGGTAATATCTGATCATGTTTTTTGTTTTATTTATTAATGCCATTTTAGAAATACAGCTCTTTGCAAAACTAGTTTTTAAGATGTAATAATGGCATCAATAAAATCTGAACATCTTTTTTTTTTCTTTTTGCGGTACGCGGGCCTCTCACTGTTGTGGCCTCTCCCGTTGCGGAGCACAGGCTCCGGACGCGCAGGCTCAGCGGCCATGGCTCACGGGCTCAGCCGCTCTGCGGCATGTGGGATCTTCCCGGACCGGGGCACGAACCTGCATCCCCTGCATCGGCAGGCCAACTCTCAACCACTGCGCCACCAGGGAAGCCCTGAACATCTTTAACCAGAACAAAATACATGTTCAGTATTCTGATCTCCACCTTATAAAACAGAGGTCAAGGTACCCTAACCAGAGTCAGGAAGTCTGTCAGGACTGAGGTGGAAGATGGATGAAAAGAGACTGATTTAGTTTTTCCCTACAGAGTTCTGCTGGTGCCACTCTTGTGGGTATATCTTAAACAAACGGGGGTTGACATTTTAAGGTTCTGGCTCAACTCTAGACTGTTTCAAATTATCAACAAATGAAAAATAACCATGGCTTGGGGCTTCCCTGGTGGCGCAGTGGTTGAGAGTCCGCCTGCCGATGCAGGGGACACGGGTTCGTGCCCCGGTCCCGGAGGATCCCACATGCCGCGGAGCGGCTGGGCCCGCGAGCCATGGCCGCGGAGCCTGTGTGTCCGGAGCCTGTGCTCCGCAACGGGAGAGGCCACAGCAGTGAGAGGCCCGCGTACAGCAAAAAAAAAAAAAAAAAAAAAAAAAAAAATAACCATGGCTTGTGCCATTGATTACTTGTCAAATATTGTAATTATCTGCATATTTAATAACTATTCTTTGCATGCTACTTTATTCTTCACAAAGAACCATCACGTGTAAGCTCATTTGTTCTTCAAAATGGCTCAGTGAAGGATCCATTTACCCACGATTATGTTTCAGATGTCATGTAAACAGTTTCTTGAGAAACAAAAATTTTAACCCAAATCTCACAAATCAGAGGGTGACAGACTAGATATCGGATCCAGATATGGCAACTCCATCCCACGGTCATCCCACTATAGGATACTACCTCTCACAAGGCAATTTAAAATCAATTATGTGATGCAATTATTTGTTACAGCCTATGCTGAAACCCTTAGACAAACCATGCAGTCTCCTAAAAAATTTGATATACAGAATTAAGGTAGAATGATTATTATGAAAAAAAATGAAAACCTGAAATATAGAAAAGCTTAATAAACTAGATGAATGACAATACGCAATTTGGAATTTTCACACTAAAATTATCTCTCATTTTGGACTGGCTTAAACTCATTTTTATCTTAAAACAAACAAATACAAACAAAACAACAGAGCCAGAGCTATTTAACTGACTACCCTAAATTTCTGAAGCTAACATTTATTTTTTAGCCACTCTTCCTCCCAGAGGATATAGAAATACTTTAAAAAATATAAGTTTGTAAAAGCATTTGAGAGGGTATACCATTATGTAGTGGCCCAGAACCTATCATTTCTCTGTGTTCATTGTCCAGGTGCCTTTGGAGTTGCTGTATGGAGGAGGGAGTTTGAGAAGGCATCCAACACTTGGCGCCACTCCCTTCTGGCATATACCAGTTTCTTCTAACATGCTTTGCACTCTGAGGCTCCTCAGAGTAGGTGGCTTCCACTATAGGAAGAGAGTGGGGGAAAAATATCCATGAAATGAATATTTATGAACAATCCCAATCTTCATTTTAAGTGTAAGGGAAAAATACATTTTAAATGGAGAGAACCTTAGGAATTGCTGATATAAGGCTCTATCTTTTAAATATTTACAACCTCCTTGTGTTACTTCTGAAATCCTTTAATCTGAAGTACAGTAAATAAATTAGGAGAGCAACACTGAATCTGCCAGAGAATTCTGATAAATTCTCTTTAGCATGAGCAAACCAGTCATTTATGTAAGTAGTTTCCTCATTTTTGCGCAAATTGTTTTTCAAGCAAAGTTAAATTGTTTTGTTATTCAACTAAAATCTAGTTTGTGACACTCACTTAAATGATGCCATTGAAGTCTTTCCTTGTAGTTATTTCAAAATTGACAAGGCCATTTTCACAAGATTATTGGAAGTTAGGTATAAGGATTGATGATATTTTCCAATTCCGTTCCATGCAAACATTTTTGGCGGTCTTGTTATAGCTTCAAAATGGGGACAAATGGTCTAATGACAGAAGAAAAACAGCATATTTGAAATAATACTGTTTTATAAAATTCAGTATAGGGATTATAAATTGCCACTTCTTGTATGCGATTTATGTTTGCTCATTTAAATCTTCCTGTGTCCTAGAATATGTACTTCAAATTTTTAGATTAATAGAATTTATTTATTTATTTATTTATTTATTTATTTATTTATTTATTTATTTTCTGCGGTACGCAGGCCTCTCACTGTTGTGGCCTCTCCCGTTGCGGAGCACAGTCTCCGGACGCACAGGCTCAGCGGCCATGGCTCACGGGCCTAGCCGCTCTGAACATGTGGGATCTTCCCGGACCGGGGCACCCATGTCCTGTGCATCGGCAGGCAGACTCTCAACCATTGCACCACCAGGGAAGCCCTAGAATTTAATTTTTAGAACAGTTTTAGGTTTACAGAAAAACTGAGCAGAAAGTAGACTGTTACCAAATACAACTTCCCAGCACACACACCTGCACAATTTCTCTTATTATTAACATCTTGCAATAATGCATGCAATGAACTGTATTGTGTGCCCCTCGAATTTCATGTTGAATCCCTAAACCTCAATGTGATGGTATTTGGAGATGGGGCCTTTGGGAGATAAGTAGGTTTAGATGAGGTCATGAGGGGTGGGACTCTCATGATGGCATTAGTGCCCTCAGAAGATGAGGAAGAGGTACCAGAACTTTCTCTGCCATGTGAGGACCCAGTGAAAAGGCAGTCATCTGCAAGTCAGGAGAGCTCTCACCAGAACCTGACTATGCTGGCACACTGATCTCTGACTTACTGCTTCCAGAGCTGTGAGAAAATAAATCTCTGACACCAAGACCCCCAGTATTTTGTTATGGCAGCCCAAGCTAATAAAATGCGGTACATTTGTTAGAATTGATGAACTAATATTGATACATTATTATTAACTAAAGTCCAGAGTTTACATTATGGTTCACTATTTGTGTTGTACATTCTATGGGTTTTGACAAATTATAATGACGTGTCCACCATTACAATATCTTACAGATTAGTTTCACTATCCTTAATCAATATGTATTTTAATTACTTTTTCAGATTGCTTACCAACTGACATCTTAGTACTTTCCCTCTCAATCTAAGGGAGATTACCTATTTAAAAATTCTGGTGTATACAGAGTAATTCCATTTTTCTTCATTAATATGAGATTTAATTACTTTGTTTCATAAACCAGTTTCTTTAAATGGATTTCATCAAGAAGTATGAGGTCAGAAATATTTCTACTTAATGAAATAGTTAGTCATGAGGGGATTCACAGTCATTGTGACTCAGAAAGTCTAATCCACAAATAAAAGAAGTTGGGATTTAAAGCTCTGCAATGACTTTCAGTATAATGTCTACTAATTACTTAAATCGGCTTGGAAGATTTTATAGGCTGGCCAGACAGTTAGAAACTGTATAGGCAGCTGGGGAGGTAAGACCAGATCCCTGTCCCTTTCTCTTAAAGTCAGATTTTGGGAAAATCTGCCTTCTCCTCCCTTTCCTACCTCATACAGTATCACAATGCAGTTAGAACAACAATTCTAACACTGGGGATGGAATACTACCAGTTGTACTGTGTGACCTTGGGTGAAGTATTTAATATTGCAGAGCCTCAAATTCCTTATTTGTAAAAGATCATAATGATACTTGCCTCAATTTCTGCAATAATTAAATTACTTAGTATATATCAAAATTCCAAATACAGTCCCTGATATCTGACAGACGCTCAATGAATATTTGTCACTGTTGTTGTCATAATCATTATTATTATATTACTAGAATTATTATACAGTAGAGATCCAAGAAAGAAATTAACCATAGCAACAGCTACCTGCAGTACAGGCAAAAATGATCAAGAGTTGTATCAGACCTTCTATTTCAGATATGACAGCGTTAGCTCTACAGCCAACATAATATAGCATATAAGGAGTGGAGACAGCATTAAATTCAAGAAGTATTGATTGAAATTTCTCCTGGCTTCCTTCTGGGTTAGTCTGACGTGTCTATTTACTAACATAATAGCTCAAAATATAATGTCTTTGAAAACCACATGGTCAACAGGCAGAAGAGTAGTCATTTTCCAGAACAACCATTGATAGTAAAAATATGTTGAAAAAAATTCCAATGTTTTTCCAATTTATAGATTTAGAGGATTACAAAGATATGGTGATTATTCCTGCTCTCAGGACAGCCTACACATACTAATCTACATAATTAAGAGGAAGAAATGAAAAACTAAAGATTGGAGACGGCATATTATATTTCAAAAGTCAAGATACTTTCTCTTTGCTAGATCATGAGTTTGGCGACAACTTATCTTAATAAATAAATGTAAATTATTCAGGAATAATAAAAATAATATTTAACATTACAGGTGTTTAACTAGTCTTCCAAAATTAAAATGTTGAACAAGTATTTTATCATTTAACCCAGTCACTCTCTGAGTACCATTATTTTCTCCATTCTACATTAAAGAAAACTGAAAAAGATCTACTAGTAACTTAACTAAGCTAGTAAATGGTGAAAACAGAAGTTTAGCCAAGGATATCTGGTTACAAAGATCCTGCATTCAACTGTTCTTTAATACTAGGAAAGAAAAATACATTAGGAATCAGAAGAATTAATTTTAATATGAAGATCTTGTACATACTTGTCATAACCATGGAAAAGTTGCAAGCCTCCTAAAATACTTTTTTTCTTTAAAGTGGGGTCCTACTCTGAGTTAGTCTGAGGCTAGAATGACAGGACTTTGAAACCTGCAAGAGAAAATATTAGGTACTAGCACATTATTTTTTTTTAACCAAGGGACCCCGTGTGGTTATGTAGAACTTCTCCTGGTTTCTTTCTGGGCTAGTCTGAGATGTATCTATTTTTTAAAGTATAACATGCTTGAAAATTATTTTGATTTGCATCTGTGCACATGTACACTGTGTGTGTGTGTGTACACAGTTACCTATAGAAATTAATTCTTTTGAACGTTTAAATAGATAAAAAGCTAGGAAAGTTTCCAGTTTGATATTCATCATTAAAATATCTTGTTGTGGTAATGGACAGAACTTACATAAATGATTTATATGATTATAATATTTGTATTTTTTGTTATTTTTAATACATGTTTGTATTTTTATTAGCCTATCATTTTACAAGCCTGAACTTGACATATCAAAGACAATTTTCCCCATAGAAAATAAATTGTGCTGTATAAAACAGCAGAAATTCAATGCTAAGTCACTTCAGGGATTTTCTTGAGGCTAATACTTCCACCTCTGGCCCTCATAAATGAATACACATTCACAGAAGAGCAACTGAAGGAGAGCTTGCAGAAAATGCAAGAGGACACCAGACACTCTTCTTTTCCTCATATTTGTGTTATCACACGTGTATTATTCAGTCCTACTTTAAATTTATTCATACTGAAAGAATTCTATTTTACTGATATTCTGATAGACTTAACCTTGTTTTGGCTTGTGAAAATCTACAAACTTTCTAGTACTCACTGAAGCATAGTTTTCAGCTAGCAGCTTTTGAGTGTCCTATGACCATGTAACCCATACACTCATTCAGCTGTAGCACCTATAGCTCCGTGGTAATTAAAATTAGCCTTTCTGGGCTTCCCTGGTGGCGCAGTGGTTGAGAGTCTGCCTGCTAATGCAGGGGACACGGGTTCGAGCCCTGGTCTGGGAGGATTCCCACATGCCCTGGAGCGACTAGGCCCGTGAGCCACAACTACTGAGCCTGCGCGTCTGGAGCCTGTGCTCGGCAACTGGAGAGGCTGCGATAGTGAGAGGCCCGCGCACCGCGATGAAGAGTGGCCCCCGCTTGCCACAACTAGAGAAAGCCCTCGCACAGAAACGAAGACCCAACACAGCCAAAAATAAATAAATAAATAAAATTTGAAAAAAAATTAGCCTTTCTGGAAAAGAAAATGATTCTGAAAATCACTGTTTTCCATATTTTCTGGAGTTTATTTTTCACAATGTACCCATTAAGATATAGAATGAGAGATAATTATCAATAGAGTTGATACAAAAGCAAAAATGATATAACAGGCTTTTGAATTTTAATTTACCAAAATGTTAATCATAATTACAAAAATAAATAAGATTTATTTTTGTAATTATGATTATTATTAATAATTATTATATTATTATTAATATATGTAATTATTAAGATTATACTGCAGGTAGCTGTTGCTATGGTTAATTATTAGATATAACATTTATCTTATTACAAAACAATAAGATATAATATTTTTTATCCCTACCCTATGCTGTCTAGCTTCTTGGTGCCCAGTTGAGATTTCATTAGGAATAATTATCATTCATCATCATTTAACTTGGAAAGTCTAACTTCTAAGGAAAGTGAGATTAAACTAGAACAAGTGAGACCTTTCCAGGGAAGAGAGATAAATAGCTAGTGTCTGCAGACGCTATTTTTAAAAGGTGAAAAATCTATAATTTTCATTTTTAAAAACAAATCTATTCTAAGGAAAAGCATCGCACTTACTTCAAGCAGACGTCTACTTATTACAGCTGAATGAACTACAGGGTAAGAAATTTTGTCGAAAAACCTCAAATTTCAGAATCACTCAAAACTATTTATCAAAAGAATATTCCCACATATAATTTAACTTCATCTGACTTTCCCCTTGAGTCCCTTCTTCTGCAAAAAGGACTTGACATTGTTGTTTACATTCTGATCTCCCACTTGCTCCTCAATCTGCACACTTCAGATGACTGGCTCTACTAATCCACTGAAGGCAATCAAACTAAAGTAGTGAGTGGCTTCTATACTGTATAATGGGATAACCATTTTTCTACTCCATTTCCCTGCAACATGTGACACTGTTGATGCAACACGTGACTCTCTCCATGGCACATAGGACAAAACTCTCTCCTATTCCTCTTTTAACCTTTCCCAACATTGCTTCTTTTGACACTGACTCACCCTATTTTCTGAGATATGCTATCTCAGAGTTCTGTCCATAATCTTCTTTTCTGTCTTCATTCTGTATGTTCTGTCTTGGTAGTATTCATCCATTCCCGTGAGTGACAGTGAGCAAATCTGAATCTCCTGATCCAACAAATTCCCAAATCTCCCATTCATATTTCTGCTTATAGAACATTTCCACTTGGATATCCCACTGGTATTTTATTCATACTTAGCACGTTCCAAGCTGCATGCATTTCCCTCTGCCCAAACCATGCCTCATCTTCATTTCCCTCTCTCCAGTAAGGGGTTCCACCCATCTCTTTTCTGCACTCCAATCAGCCCTAAATAACTTTTTTTTTTTTAACATCTTTATTGGAGTATAATTGCTTTACAATGGTGTGTTACTTTCTGCTTTATAACAAAGTGAATCAGTTATACATATACATATGTTCCCATCTCTCTTCCCTCTTGCGTCTCCCTCCCTCCCTCCCTCCCTCCCTCCCTATCCCACCCCTCTAGGTGGTCAAAAACCACCTAGCTGATTTCCCTGTGCCATGCGGCTGCTTCCCACTAGCTATCCACCCTATGTTTGGTAGTGTATACATGTCCATGCCACTCTCTCACTTCATCACGGCTTACCCTTCCCCCTCCCCATATCCTCAAGTCCATGCTCTAGTAGGTCTGTGTCTTTATTCCCATCCTACCCCTAGGTACTTCATGACCTTTTTTTTTTCTTAGATTCCATATATATGTGTTAGCATACGGTATTTGTTTTTCTCCTTCTGACTTAACTTCACTCTGTATGACAGACTCTAGGTCCATCCACCTCACTACAAATAACTCAATTTCGTTTCTTCCTAAATAACTTTTTTTCTAAATAACTTTTTAATATATCATTTCTCTTCAGTCCTTTTCAAACCTTAAAAAAAAAAAAAAACTTTTCCTGAACTCTTGCCATGGTCACCTAACCAGTCATCCTACCAAATCCACTCTCCATTCATTCACTAGAGTTCTCTGACTAAAACAAACTGTCAAAATCCAGAAACTATCAAAAATCAAACCAGATTAATAAAAAAAAAGATTAGTAAGAATTTATTGAGCACAGAGGAACAGTTCATGAACTGGGAGTCTTCAAACCAAAAGTGGAATGAAGCTCAGAGGCATGTCATAATACGACAACTTACATAGTGAAGATGCAGAGGCTGTTTATTCTTTAAAAACATTGGTTATAGCACTGGAGTTTCTCCAAATGACAGGGACTGGGTAAAAGTGGTTATCTTATGCCATTTTTGGAAGACAATTTAGGTTTTATTTGTGATTTTCAGAGGCATTTACAAAAAATGACCCAAGTTTCACTTGCGTTGCAGGATAAACTAAATTAGGTTTCCTTATGTGGTTTAACTGGTTTTATCTGCTCAGGGAATTTTCAGATCTGGTCTCTGTTTTGTATTTTATTTTAACAACAACAACAAAAATACCCAAATACATCTAATCGTACCACTACCTTGTTAAGAAACTTTGCTACCCCCCTGTTGTCAATAGTATTGATTCAGACCTCCTCAGGATGGCCGACAAGTCTTTCCATCTCTTTCAACTTCTCCCAACTCATCTCTAATCCTCACCTCTCTATAATTCAACAACACAGAACTTCTCAACTCCTCCAAGTACCCCAGGCTCTCCTTTGTACTTCTGGTTTTACTCCTGTGAAATGCTACCCAGAAAGCCATCCATTCTTTAAACACCAGCTTATTCATCATCTCTCATTCATTTCATAACTCTTCAACTCAAAGTGAGTAGCTCCCCTTTTGATCCCATAGAAATAATTCATTCTTCTATGGCAACATTTATCACATTATGTTATGCACATATTTACCTCACTTCTCTGTGTGCTACTTAAGTTCTAACACATAGCTAAAATATGTACTTTCTATCATCTTAGCATAAATTCTACGCTCAATGTACACATTTTAATGTACATTTAATATGTATCAATGCATATTCATGTACATTCTATTCTCAATTTCTTATAATCAATTTAACATTTTAATACAACTTAGAATGATTATAAATATGCATTTGTTTTATTTTTGTTGCTCCTGAGTGACATATCTATGGAGATGTTTATTGTTAAATCAAAATGCCCCAAACTTTTCAGCTATTTTAGGTGTCCATTTTAGGATTTGTGTTATTGATAGTCTGTTTGACTATCAACTCTTGCTGCTAAATGGTGCATCCTTCTGCAGAAGATTCCAACCAAATCCATTCACTTTTCTTAAATCCAATTTACTAATTGGTAAGCTAGAACACCAGCAAACTAACCTTATGATTCTGTATACAGTTAAAGTGGATGATGACCTGAGGGTTTTCTTATAAAGGGAAGTGTTTGCACTTTATGCATAGACTATTTTTTCTCTGTTTCGATCTAAACACAAATTAATGTGACTTTCTTTATTCACTTTGATGTGTCTAGTTGAGTGACAATAAAATAAGTAATATGGTACTAAAATATATTCATTCACATATCAAAATAAAAGCACCAATTAACTTCCATCAGGTACTTACACTATACTTTCTTGGGATTAAAATGGTGAAAAGCCCTTGAAAAGTTTGGTGGGGTAACAAACATAGAGATAAGCAATTATAAAACAGTGTGACTATACCCTAACCAGGTAGTATGAGAGCCATAAAATCAAATTAAGAATCAGTTCTTCTCTTTGAGGCTATAGGAAGAAGTAGTGGATGCTTTATTAGAAATACCTGGGAAATTTTTTATATTACACATTCTAGTGCTCATTCCAACAACATTTGTGGGAAGGAAAGCCCCCATCATACAAATACTTAAAAAAAAAAAAAAACTCCCTAGGTAATTCTGAGTCTTTCTACCTCTACCCCCACTGGGAACCACTGCAAGAAAAGATCTCTCTGACCTCCCCTAAGTTTGCTGAAGGGCAGGAGTTGAGAAAACCTTCAGACAGAAAACAAACTTTGAGTTAAATTTTTATGGGTAAGAAGTCCATTAACATTCTAGAAGAAGGAAATAGTATCTAAGGACACAGGGGAACCAGAAACTTAGTAATTGGGGAGTCTTATACTGTGATGTGTGAGGACAAAGTAGAACAAGCAGTTGGAAAGCTAGGCAGGGACTATATATACTTAATGAAAAACTGGAAATCCCACACTTGTATGATGAGGCAACTGTGCTGTCTGCAGCCAAGTCAAGCAGAGATAATTTCACATTCACCACTCTCAGTGATACCAGTGAGGGAAAATGAGGTCATTGTTGTGCACTATAGCTGAAACTCTGTGTCAGGGAAGATTGTTAGGGGCAAAGGTGAGCACAATGTTCTTGATGAATTATAGAGGATTTTTAAAACAGTGAGCAACATCCCTGGAGCTACTGATATCTCAGAGATCTTTTAAATGTCCAGGTACAAAGACATAATATCCACATTATGTGGGAAAGGTAAAGCAATTGTTTTTTTAATTGACCAAATAAAATTTCACAATTATTCACTGACTACATGCTATTTCTTGGGAATCTTAACATTGGTAACAGCTAATATTTTTAATATTAATATATTTTAGACACTACACTAAGCATTTTAGCTGGTCAATTATTCCATGGTAATCCTCACAATAACTTTATCAGCTAAGTAGTAGTATTTATTCCTGATATAAAGATAAGGTAACTGAGGTTATCCGTAAGTTAAATAATTTCCTTAGAGTACAGGACTGCTAGGTAGCAGAACCAGAATTCACACCCAGGTCTGACTAAATCTAGACTACAAGCTCTTTATCATTGAGGTGTATTGACATGGTGGGATAAATAATTATGGACCTCACTCTTCTTCAAGAAACAGAATACTGCCTAACATGAAAACAACCAAGTTGAGGAATAACATTCTAGTCTAGATTCTCTTTATAGGCACTGTGCGGCTTCCAGGGTGTAAAACTCCTTCAGCAGCACTCTTCATGGATATTAAGAACATTGCCACCTTTGTAATATAGAAATGGCAGTGTATCATTTTTAGGTCAGTGCTCAAGTTATGATAGCAAAAATGTCTTAGTTGTAGAAGATCACAAAGAATAAAATTACCAGTAACTATAATCTCCAGACTTGAAGAATCAAAAGTTTGAATTTTTTTTCTGCCTCCCTGCTGTGTGACAGTGTTTTTAACCTCTATGGGCCTCCAATTGTTCATTATTAAAACAGGTTTAACAATACAAACAAATCACAAAAGCCTGTTGTGAAGTATTAGTAACACAACTGCTAGTAGGGGCTTGTAAATGAAAGTACTGCCTTCAAAGCATAGTCACACCGTTGTCCCATGACTGCACGAAGGGCAAACCAAAAAGTCATGACTGTTCATGTAAGCAAAGAGCCAAGTGCTTGAATTTTAAAGGATGGCATTGTCCTCTAGAATCATCAAAATGTAATATTCTTCCTTGGTTCCTCTCGGGCACAGCACATAGTAAAACCAAATAAATATTTTAAATCACACACATATATAAGACTTAAAATTAGTGAAGCCATATTCCAGTACTGTGCTTTATTATTTATAAAAAATTACTTCAAATATTTGACTAAATAGATGATCATTACATGTTGCATTTCAATGATTACCTAACTTGCAAAATTTTTATGTAGAATGCATATATAAAAACATTAATGTGGATAGATGAATGTTTATTTGCATAAGTTACATTAAATACTATTAAATGCTCTGTAATTTCCCACATTCTTTTATAGCTATTTTTTTAAATTAACATTAACCAGATTTCAAAATGCAGACTGTGTTCCTAATATACTATGACATTTAACAAAGTACTTGTGATTTTATGAAGTCAAGCATTTAGATTAAGGCACTATCACTGTAAGCTAAGAGGTGGCGTTACATATTTTTAAAATTTTATTATCTATTGATGCAACATGTAAATTACTGTAATTGAACAATGATATTGAAAGTGTTTAATTTTGGTAAAATAAATAATATATAGTCAAAGAAGTTTTATTCAATTTAAGTCCAGCACAAAATACATTTTAATGAAAATCAATGATTCTATTGACTGAGACAAGAGTACTGAGTTTCTACTTCCAAAACAGCAATTACATTTTTAAAGTGGAAATAATTGTATCTTATTTATATTTACCAAACATAAATAGTGTTTCCTTAAATATACTTGGCTGGTAAAACAGTTTTCTGAGAATTAGACACAATTTATTTCATCTGGCTATATTTTAAATATACAAATGAATGGTTGTTAGTGCTCTACATATTGATAGATTCCTTCTGTTGACGAAATACAATGGCTGTTTTCTCTTTCCCGTGCATTTAGAAATGCAAGCAGCTTTGTTACACATAATGACAAATCACTGGACTAGCTTTCTCTTTGAGAAAGATTCTAACCAAATACATAAACATTGAACCAACTAAAAGTATTGTGTAAATTCTTAGAGACTTTAATAAAAACCCTTCATTTTCTTTTTAAAAGCAAATCTAGTAAAGTTAAATGTTTGAGTTTCATGTTTTGACCTAGTAGTCCTTGAACTTGCCAACTCTGAGTCAATGTGAGCATTACCAGCCCTGGACTGATGGCACCACAGCCAGTGTCTTCCAGGATTTGTGCAGGCTGTGATTTTATGGGACTGTTAGATACGCTGGGATAAAGTCTAATGATTTTTGAGCAGGAAGTTGTTATATGGCACAAAACATTCCTGAATGACCTGCCACTGATCTGAAAGAATTAATGAGCCTTTACCTTCTATACTAGTATCCTCCCACATGTAGAATAATGTTACATACTTGGAGAACTTACCAGAATAGAAAATAACATTAAAAAACATTATAAAAGAAGAACCAAAGACCTAGAAGTCCGCAGTATAAAGTGAATTCCACTTTGGGCTTGTGCTAATAAATAGATTGCTTTTGCAGATATAAAGATTGAAAAGGCATAGCCTTATTGGAGAGTAATGGTGACTTTGAAAGTAAGCTCACAGGATCAAAAATGTCATTCTGTGCTCCCATGACAGAGTCTTTCTAAATCTAACTAGTCTTTCTAACTTCCTCTTAAGGATTGGCCAAGGTTGTTTCAACCAGAGACATTGCTGAGAAATCAGCCTGGTCGAGAAGGCTCCATTGTGCTTAGAACTGGAATAGAAAAGACAGAATAAACAAGAAACCACACAGAAAGCTCATGGTGCAAACACCTGAGGAAAGCCAAAGTGAATTCCACATATGGAGGGGACAGAGATAATTATCAACTTTGGGGCCTGAGACAAGAAATTAAAGCCAAGGAGTAAAGATAAAACAAAAATCATATTGGATAAGACTGAGTGGAATGGGATAGAGGCCACTGACATGGGACAGAAATGTGGGAATCCTGAGAATTTGTTTTTATGGGTCAGCCTCTGTGTGTAGTGGTACTGAGGTGACTTCCAATTCCTGAGAGGGAAAAGTGTCATCTATTCAGCCATTAGATTTTCACATTTAGGGAGGCATATTGGCACTGATGTTGAGGATGACCCCAAATGTCTGTGTTAGAAGAGGCACAGGCACTGAGTTGGGTGAGGGTTAGAGGACCCCAGCCCCACAAAACCCTTCAAACCATACTGTCCCTCCACCAGTTCTGGCTGGGAAAGTCCTGAACACTCTGCAAATAAAATACAAAATATGTATTCCGGAAGAAAATATCATGTTTCCAAAATCATGCATTAAAAACAAGAAGGGTTACAGGATAATGGGTTATATCAGACCACTCAAACCTATATAATTTGATTAGAGAATTTACAAAACTATAACTGTACTAGCATACTAACACAGTTAAAAATATATCTTAGTTTCTAATAAATAAGGAAAGACTTCAGTAAACACAGGATTTTAACTTTCAAGAAAATTTGAAGGCAACTTGATGGAAAGGGAGGTAAGGACCTATTGAGGCTGCTGAGCTATAAAGAGCAAAACGCACAATCTGGGAACACCACAGCAAGAGAGACAAAGTGAATATCCACATCAAGTCAGGAAAAATGACATTAGGTAAAGTATCATCCTGTAAAGAACCACATAACTTCAGCTTGCTGTGTTCAGCTGTGCTACTATACTTTGCTTCTGTTACTTTTGGTGCAAAATGTTAATAATTTGGAAAAAACATGTATGAACCAATCTAAATTCACATTATATTGACATCATTCCTGAATTAACCAATTGTGTATCAGCTAATCCAATATATTTGAGTTTGCTAGGAGAGTAAGGAGAAGGGGGAGAGAGTTGAATTTTAACCTAAAGTTCAAAGCAATAAAACAGAAGAGAAAAGGCAGTGGTGGCCTCTAAGCTGTTTTCCCCACTAAATTTGTCTACTTCTCAATTGGGAAGATGCTTAGAGATCTAAAGCCAAAATTTAAGACTCTGAAATTATCTGTAGATCAGCTATTTGGGAAACCCTAGCATAGTGACTGCTTAAGGAGATCCAAAAATACAATGTATCTTAAATCATCCTGTGGACTGATGAGAAAATTTTAACTCAATTCATCACTGAGATATACATTATCATAGGTGCAAAATTACCATATTCTCTCCAACTGGACTTGACTTTAACAAACATCAGTTGTTAAATTAGAGTGGAAAATGTTTTCCTTATATCAGTTATAATCATAATTCTTAAAGGAAAGGATAATATATTTAAATTGCAATAAATTTCATTAATCCTACAAAAGAAAAAAATGTATCATCATTTGTTATGAATAAGCCTTTTTACTCTTCTCTGATCTAGGCTGATCAGACCAACCTGGCATGTTTCAGAGAATTTCATTCTGTTCTGAGCATAATAATATTGACCAACAAGAGTGTGTCCAGATGAGAATAACCAGGAAGGTGGAGCCCTGCAAGCATAACATAAGAGGAAGAATCAAAAAGTCTGGGCATATTCTTCTTGGAAAAAGGCAGGTTTAGGGAGCTTGTTATGTTAAAGGGCCATAATGTAACAGAAAGAAGTAGACCTCTCAGTTGATACAACACAAGGCAGAACTAGAACAGTGAATGGAATATGAGAGGCAACAAGGACTTACTCATGATAGGAAATGTCCAATATCAAAGCATCTAGTAGCATAAGATTGATTTTACCAACACTGAAAGTATCCAGGTTGAAAAATCTAGGTATCAGGGATGTTGCATCGTGCATTTCAATACTGAGCAAAATCTGGACTAGATGACCTTTAAGCCATATTCTTTGATGTTCTAAATCTTTACTCCTAACCATTTGGGAATAGTATATATTATACTGTGACGTTGCTTCCCCATGCTCTTTTGGTTATATGAATGTTTCTGAAATTTTGCCTGGATATCAAAACCAGGAGTTTTTGAAAAGTGCAAACACACGTTCCATTCCAAGCCCCTTGAGCAGCATTTCTGATCAAGTGGGAAATCTGTATTTTCAATGGCAACAGATGACTATGCTGAATCCAGACATCTTTGCAAAGCATTGGGCTTCTAAGGTCAAAACAATGGACTCGGTTTGTGACCACCTAGAGGGGTGGGATAGGGAGGGTGGGAGGGAGATGCAAGAGGGAGGAGATATGGGGATATATGTATATGTATAGCTGATTCACTTTGTTATAAAGCAGAAACTAACACACCATTGTAAAGCAACTATACTCCAATAAAGATGTTAAAAAAAAAAAAGGACTCCATCCCTTTATTGACTGATTAAATTTTCAAAGTTGTGTTTTAGTGACTTAAGACTGGGAACTTTTAACTCAACAGCCAATTTTATTATGGGAAGGTTTATGTGTGAAAGGACAGCTAAGCAATCCTACTACTAATAATTGTAGTAATTGCTTAGAGGACAGTGCCCAGCACTTCATATGCATTGTCTAATTTTATTTGTACAAGCTTTTTTTTTTTTTTTGCAGTACGCGGGCCTCTCACTGTTGTGGCCTCTCCCATTGCGGAGCACAGGCTCCGGACCCGCAGGCTCAGCGGCCATGGCTCACGGGCCTAGCCGCTCCGTGGCATGTGGGATCTTCCTGGACCGGGGCACGAACCCGTGTCCCCTGCATCGGCAGGCGGACTCTTGACCACTGCGCCACCAGGGAAGCCCTAGTACAAGCTTATTAAGTCAACCTCTAAATACTGCTTTTGCTACTTTACTGGAGGATGTAGAGCCAAGACACTTCGATTGCTGAAATCAGACTATCAGAAACTTAGCTATTTGAAATCAGATCAGTAAAAATGGAACAGTCCACTTTTTTTTTTTATAAATTTATTTATTTTATTGATTTTATTTTTGGCTGCGTTGGGTCTTCGTTGCTGCACGCGGGCTTTCTCTAATTGCAGAGAACGGGGGCTGCTCTTCGTTGTGGTGCACGGACTTCTCACTGTGGTGGCTTCTCTTGTTGTGGAGCACAGGCTTTAGGCACGTGGGCTTCAGTAGTCGTGGCTCACAGACTCACTAGTTGTGGCTTGCGGGCTCTAGAGCACAGGCTCAGTAGTTGTGGCACACGGGCTTAGTTGCTCCGCGGCATGTGGCATCTTCCCGGACCAGGGCTCGAACCTGTGTTCCCTGCATTGGCAGGCAGATTCTTAACTACTGCACCACGAGGGAAGTCCCTCAAGTCCTATTTTTAACCCTGTGTCTTCCTTTGCTTGGTGAGATGCTCCATGGTTCCTCTGGCGTGCCACCTGTCTTGATGTGACATGTTAATAAGCCTAACTCTGTTGGACTACAGATATGTCCTTGATGTTCTTTATCAGATGGGCTCTATCAGTAGATATTAAAATCCTTAATTTAAAGATCAATAAAATAAGGTTCAGAAAAGAACTTAGTCAGGATCACACAGTAAGTGACAGAACTGGGATTCCAACCCAGGTCTATATGATTTCAGAACCCATTCCCTTAACACTATGCACACAGAGTCAGAGAATGTTAGAGCTGAAAAGGAAACTAAGGTATGCCAGACTGCTAAATTTAAATGAAAAACTAGGATTAGAATCCAGGTGTTCCTACCTCGCAACCCCCATCACATGGGTAGTTTTGTTTTCATTCAGCTGCCAATCAGCAACTTTTCAGGCTTTTCCTTTAGCTTGCACCTTTTGTGGATCCAGTATGTTCCCGGGGTTTGGGGGATACCCTGAGCCTTCACTGAGACTCTAACACTGGTAACTTCAAGCAGTACCCAGAACTCCAGATATTTCCTGATTATTCCCACCCTGATGGATGAGAATATAACCAAATCAAACTAACACATTTCAATTTTCATAGCTGCAGAAACACAATGCATCAACCTTTCTACATATAGTTAATAGACTACTTCTCTAAAATGAGTGAATTAAGTGAAAACATCATCCTCTTCCATTTCCACTCATCCCAATATCAGAGTACATGGGTAACCACCCATGCTAAGTCTGTAGTCAACCCTGAGTTCGTGTTACCCAAGTCCTGCCATTGTGAAGCTGCGTAAGGCAGAAACAGCCATCAAAACTCAAATATTTACAAATTATGACCACTTTTTAAATGAAACCCCTCAGATCCCACTAAAATATCCCTCACTGCCTAACACTGGCATCCATCTTAAGCTACTGATTTTTATATATGGCAACTATCCAATGTTATTCAATGCAAATATAATGGAAGGTAATCGAACTCATGCGAATGACACATGGTTTCATGCGGTGATGGAAGTGTTATGAGAGAACTGCCCTGATAAAATACAAGGGGATTATTAAGCAGTGCCTGGCAGATTTATATCCTTTAACAATTGGAGAGAGAAATTATGGAATGGGCTCTTTAAAAGATAATGATTTGAATATCAAAGGCCCTGAAAAAATTAGGTTAACTCCTTGAAGAGTTTTGCAAAAACAAATCTCTTTATGATTGTGCTGTGAAAACAGATGACAATATTTTTTAAAAATAATCTCACACACACACAAAGACTTCATCTATTCTTACTTCATACTAATATATCCTCACAATTGTGAGATAATTTATTTTATTTTGTGTTCGCCTTTCTTTTCAAGATAAAATTTTAACTATAACTTTACTTTCAAGAAATTTTAGGGCCCATTTAAACTGTATTAAATTTAAACGTCTGCTTTCTGCTAACAACCAATCTCTGGATGGTGGGAACTCCCGAACCCCTTTTTTCAGTGAGAAATATGTGTGTTTGGGAATCCTCACTCTCCCTTCTCTTGCAGAGCTTGACCCTTTTTCTTTCCTTGGTTGTACCTTCTTCATCACACAGGATGTGTGTCCACACACATCAGCCCTTCACTTAGTTGGCTTCCATGGCCCCTTCTCCTCAGAGTGTGGTCTGTAGACCAGCCACTCTGACCACCTGGGAGCTTGCTCAAACTGCAGAATCTCAGGACCTGCCCTCAACTTCTGAAGTAAAATTTACATTTTAACAAGACCCCCCAGTGATTCATATGCACCTTAATGTTTAGCACTGTTCTCGGTGATTCCCCAGCACTTTTTCTGCAATACTGTGTTTCATGAAATCTAGAGTTTATTCTTGTCGGCCTCCACATCTAATAATTCACAAAATTCTATGTAAATTGCCTAGCCCATGTGTTATCCTTCCTCTGTACATCTCAGTTCTTACCGGAGCATCCAAACAGCCCCCTAACTGCTCTCCCAGCTGTCAATCTCCTCCTTACCCCTCTCCCCAGTATTTATTGCACCTTTTCTGAGTAATCTTCCCCCAAATAACAAACAAGTTTGCTATCACTCTCCTTCCTGCAACTCTTGAAAGACTAGTTGTAGTAAGATCTAATCTCCTGGGAGAGCCACAAGCACCAGCTGGTGGTCCCTGCTACCTCTCCAACCCTATCTCCTCCCTCCCCCCACCCCACCAGGTGCTTTTCACTGGCCCTAGTCCAAGCTACTTAGAGCTCCCTAAAGAACATGTGATCTCTGACACCTTGGTGGTACATTTTCACATGCTGTTCCTGGGGTACAATGGCCTTTCCTTCCTGATCTACTTAGGAAATTCTACTGAATCCACCTAAACCCACAGTCTCCTGAAGCTTTTTCTATCCCACCCAAACTGAATTCATTGCTAATCTGTTTATGTCCTACTACATTTTGTACAAATTACATAGCACGTTATATTGAGATTATTTTATACGTGTTTTTCTCTCTTGTTTCTGAGATCCTAAATGAGTGAATTTTATTAATCTTTGTTCTCTAGCATTTAGTGTTTAGCATATAAAGGATGATCAATAAATCCCTATTGAATGCATAAGTAATTCACCATGAAACAAACCTTGCTCCTCAAATAATTCTAAATGCAATTTTTATAGAAAAATACTAACTTATACATGTAGTTTGATAGATATTAATAATTATATTATTGAAAGGAAAACTATTTTAGAAAGGACACATTTTTTATCATGGGCATGTTTCTGAATCACTCTTAGAAGAAAAATGAGGTGCACATGAATGATGTATTACCATTACTGAACAGTAGTTATGAGCAGTCTCCAGTTTAAGTTCAATAACCTCTTGAAAACCTTACGACCACAGTAAGAGGTAAACCACAGCCTAAGCATGCATGCTTGAATGTATAGAAAAGGGAACTTTTGTTTATTTTGTTTTGTTTTAAATAGTGTTGAATGAGTAGAAAGGTAAAACATAAAATTTCCTAATTTGAAGTGTAAAATACTAGAATTATTTGTGCTTAAATTGTAGCCATACAGCCTAGGCTGTTGAAAATTGGGAACATAGGGCTTCCCCGGTGGCGCAGTGGTTGAGAGTCCGCCTGCCGATGTAGGGGACACAGGTTCGTGCCCCGGTCCGGGAAGATCCCACATGCCGCAGAGCGGCTGGGCCCGTGAGCCATGGCCGCTGAGCCTGCATGTATGGAGCCTGTGCTCCGCAACGGAAGAGGCCACAACAGTGAGAGGCCCACGTACCACAAAAAAAAAAAAAAAAAATTGGGAACACATCAGAATCACCTGGGGAGCCCTTGCAACCATACTAGTATCCTACTTCAGTGCAGGACACTTAGGTGAAAGTGAAAGAGAAAAAGAAAGGAAGGAGAATAAAGAGAGGGAGAGGGAGAAAAAAGAAGGAAAGGAGGGTGGAAGATAAAAAGGAAAGAAGGTAGAGAGAGAAGGGAGAAGGAAAAGTAGGGAGGGAGGGAGGGGAAGGGAAGGAGAGAGAGAGAACACACTGCAAAGACAATCTACTTTCAATAATGGCAAATATTCCAGCACTCCTCATGCTATACCCTATCTGCATACATTTTACCAGGCACTTGACAAGAAGCATCTATACTAGAATTAAATTTTCAGCCATATGCTTTATGACTCATATTATATGTAAATATTAGAATTCAAACTACTCCTTGTTGACATGTGCATGTAATTTTAAATACAATTTTCTTGATAATGCAAGAGCTTTGATATTTCTATTTACCTCTCCTCCTTCTCAAGGAAAATGCTGTTTTCACAATAATGTTCATTCTTTCTGTTCTCTTTTTTCACTCAATAGCCCTATATTATTATGGTTTAAGTAAATATCATGATTTTATTTTATTAATTGGAAGAGAGGTAAAAATGTACTAGGACAAATGATGCATATTGACAAAGGAAGGGCTGAAGAATATAATTCTCTACTCTTTGAAGCACTGCACAAAATTCCTTATGACTTAAATTTTATTTTATTTTTGGGTCCATAGTAAACTACACTGTCCATTTCCCTGAGTTAAAAATTAAGAGAATTAAGAGCTAAACTTCTAAAACCAGCTCAAGCACTATCTTTTTCCTGACCATTTCACCAGAAGGTACCAATATCCTTTTCTTTTAATCCTCCACTATATTTCTATAAGATTGGAACTATTCAGTTCATATGTACATATTTGTTTATAGTCTGCTACATTCCCAGATTGATAAATTACCCAAAATATGAGGCTGTACCATATTAATCTTGCATTTTTCAGTATTGTACTGTTCCTGGCCCAAAGAATGTACTTAATAAATGTTTAATAGATCAATGCCTTTAAAAGTCAATGAGAATAATGACATATTTCTGCTTATGTTTTTCTAACAACAGAAAATAATACATAATTAAGCTGGGAAATGAGAGAACAAAAAATATTAGGAAGCAGAAAAAAATCATTTATTTAACTTCAATAACAAGAGATAACCTTTGTCAACAGTTTTCCTTTACTTATCCATTGTCAAGTTCATACATATGTCATTGGACCCCTTTCAGATGAGTACTCACAAAGGGAGCTGTTTCTAAGTCAAGTTACTTCTGTCCTCCTAAAACTGTTTTTATAAGGTCAGTAGTTCTTAAATGTGTTGAAACAAAAAAAGACAAGCAAATGAGGTAATGAGCTTGTACAGCTTCATCTATGTGATGGTTATTTTAATGACCTGGCCTTAACTGTTTTTCTAACCCCCTTTTATAAAACTACATAACTCTCACGACACTTTCAATGACGAAGCTTGCCTGACTTGTTTCAAGTCCATATCCTTAGACATTTATGTTTAACTATGTTTGTCTGCTAGAGCTTTCTTTCAAATCACAAAACAACTTTGACTACACATACTGATGAGGGGACAATGCTGACAAATAAGTAGCTAATGCTGCTACGTACAAATTAACTCTGCAGAGCTCCTGCTGTTTATGTGAATTTGTTAAAAAGCAAGCTACAAGTGTAATCTTCTTTTATACTTTGACGTTTGGGGTTATTTACTACTACCTGAATTTTGGTTCCTGCTAAACATACATTTCAAATTTCAAGAGGGAGATAAGTTTTATGAAACAACTTACAACAACCTTTCAGAAAACTGCACATTTCAAGATCCAATTTTATTCTTTCATGCTACCACTGAAACAGTCTTCTTTCTGATCACCAGGCAATTTTCCAACCTCTTTGAGATTTCTCTTTCTAAACAATTTCTTCCAGAAAAGCTTTTGGCAATAATTTAACACTTGTCTGCCCTGGTGAGTTGGGTGAATTAGAAAAACCTGAAAATAGATTCCAATGAAAATGAAGCAGGGACTGAACACTTACCTGAGTCAGTGTCTCCCTGACCTGGCTCTGTCACATTCAAAGATAAACTCAATAAGTGAAGACACATTACTTTTAATTTTTGTGCTCAGCTTTAAGTATTCATTTACTGAGAGCATGCAATGACTAAACGGCAATGCTTCCCCCAAATAATTCCAATTATTTAAAAAGGATTAAACTTGAAATAAATAGTTGCTATAATACTGTTATTGCATGTGTTTTGTATGTATGTGTGTGTGTGTGCATATATGTGTGTGCGTAATACTTAAGAGCATACTTAGAATGTGACAGTTGAGGTTCAAATACTGAACTTGCCCTTAATTAGCTGTGTGACCTAGACTAGCTTACTTAGCTTCTCAGTGCCTCAGTTCCTCATCTATAAGCTGGTTATAGTAACAATACCAACCTCATAGGGTTTGTGAGAATTAAATAAATTCATACAAATAAAGTTCTAAGAGCAGTGCCAGGCAGACAGGCTTAAATAAGTGGCTCCTCAAGGCTGGCCTGTGGGATGGGTATGCTTTAGACCCTTTCTAGGATACTGCTGTCGGCCAATCCCTATGAACCAAGCATATTGGAATCAAGAATATTTTACCCTTTTAAAACTCTTAAAGCTAAACCTTTACATTGGTAATTTATACAAAATTTGATGATCTTCACTTCCTTATTGCTAACAATTTCTATCTCTATTCTCTCTTCTATAAATATGGGGAAAATATACATAAACTTCTTTTGCACTAGAGTAATGATGACAAATATTGATTGAGAACTCCTTGTTTGCCAAATCTTGTGATAAGGGCTTTATATGTAGATGTTTATTTCATCCTCACAAACTCCTAAGGAATCAGGTTCTCTTGTTATCCCTGATTCACACATAGGGAAACCGAGGCTCTGGGAGGTCACACAGCCAGCTGTCTAGTGGTGTCAGGGCAGAAAGCGAGGAGGGGCTTGTGTAACTGCAAAGATCGAAGCTGAGCTCTTAAGTATGGCACTATATCATGGAAGGGACTATATAGGAAATTTGATTTAATCTCTTCATTTCCCAGTTGAGCGACCCAGAGCAAGGCAATGACTAAGTGATGCAAAATTTAAGCCTTTTGCCTTACAGTCTGAGGGTCTCTCTGTCACACCACTTTGCATCCTCCTTTCCTCTAGCCTAATCCTGGATTTGTATTTTTTCACTTCTTCAATTTTGAGTAGAAAGTCACAGTAAAAAAAAAAAAAAAACATGTTTGCCCTGAATATATTCCTCCCCCACACACCCATTTTTTTTCTCCTTTGAAGTAGCAACAAAAGCTGCCAACAGAGGATCCCCCGGGCTTATAGAGCATCAGTCAGCTTCTCAGATGAAGGCAAAGATGAGAAGGCATAAATCCCTCCTTTAGAGAACTTTGCTAATGTTTTTTCACTCAATACATTCTTTCTTTAGTGAACACTTTTTTTTTGCCTCTCACCGCCGCGGCCTCTCCTGCTGCGGAGCACAGGGCTCCGGACGCGCAGGCCCAGCGGCCATGGCTCACGGGCCCAGCCGCTCCACGGCATGTGGGATCCTCCCGGACCGGGGAACAAACCCGCGTCCCCCGCATCGGCAGGCGGACCCCCAACCACTGCGCCACCAGGGAAGCCCAAGTGAACACTTTTAAGACAACCCTGAAACCTCAAGGCAAGAATGGCAAAGCGCTGAATTCTAGGAGCTACAAGTGGTCCCTAATTGATCGCCAGGAGCCAAATGAAAGGAAGTTGTGTGAATGGTCACTCAGATCTCCATCTTCTCCAATTCATTTTATTTAAACTCGTCCTTTCCATAGCCTACAGTCCCTTCCATCCTCCCCTATGTTATTGGAGACAAACTTCATTAACCAAAGGCAAGAGGAAGAAAAGACTGCTTTCATATTTATTCAGGGTTCCAGTGACTTGTGGCTTATCAAGAGAAGTCAAAATAAGAGAGACAGTACTTCTTGGCTTAGACCAAAAGTGCTTGCATTCTAAATATCAAATTTGGAAGGAAAAAGCATTCTTAACTTTTAACCTTACACTATGTTTTTACTCAGGTATACATTCTTCGTGTACACGTAACAACACACATGCAAAATGCAATAATATTACACCAGCTCATTTTGCAGCAAAGGCGGGGGGGGGTCTATTTTAATTTTTGCATTTAAAATGGTCTCCATTTTACAATGAGGGAAGTTCAGGAACAAAACAATAATATATTAATTTATACATTAATTTAATACTTACTGATAACCTGCTATGTACTAGGTACTCTCCTAGGCATAGAGAATACCCCAGTGAACAAAATAGGCAATGTTCCTGCTTTTATGGAACTTTATTTCTAGTGGATAAAACAAATAATAAGATGAATAATTAAAATATGTAGGATCCTAACCTGTGATAAGTTCTAAGGAGAAAAAATGTAAACCAGCAAAAGACAACATGAAATGATCAGATGAAAAGTGTAGAAATTTGAGATAGTGTGGTCAGCAAAGATCTTATGAGAAAGTGATCTTTGAATTAAAACAAAAAGGAAGTGAGAAGACATTTGAGAGACTGGAAGCCCTGAGGTGGAAAATTATCTTGCATCTCTGAAGAACCAGAGTGACTCCAGTGAAGGGAAGGGTTATAAGAAATGAGATCAGAGAAATAAGAGGAAGCCAGATCATGCAGAACCTTATGGTTCATGCTAAATATTTTCACTTTTACCAGGAGTGAAATGGGAATCTATTAAAGAGTTTTAAGAAGAGGAATAACATAATCTGACTTACAATTTAACAGAATCACTCTGTTGGGGGGTTAAAAAAAGGACTGAAGTGGTACAAGGTCAATAATCAGTGTCTCTTGTAATAAACCAGATGAGAGATGATGATGACTTTGGAGCACCATGGTGGCAGTGAGAGTGGTGTAAAATGGTTGAATGCTGGGTATATTTTGAAAGTAGAGATGAAAAGACCTGATGATGAAACTGATAAGAGATGCAAAAAAAAAAAAAAAAAAGAAAAAGTTAAGGTTGAAATCTAACTTTTCAACCACGGAATTGAAATGAAGAAGATTATAGGAATGCTTGCATGTATATAATTTTTTTGGTTTATTTGTTTTGTTTTGTTTTGTTTGCTGGAGATGGGAAAGGCATATCAGAAGCTCATTTTTTTAACATGCTCAATTTAAGATGTCTATTAACCATCCAAGTGGAGATGTCAAGTAGATAATTGGATATACAGGTCTGAATTGATAGGAGAGGTCTGTGAGGAAGAAATGAATTTGGGAGTCATTAGCATATAGATGAGGAAGAATTGACAAAAGAGACTGAGAAAGATAGGTCAGAACATAGAAGGAAAACTAGGTGGATGTGGTATCCTCGAAGATAAGTGAAGAAATTATTTTATTTCAGGAAGGATAAAGTAAAAGTCTGATGAATGCTGTTCATAGGTCAAGAAAGTTGAGTACTGAGAATTGACTGCTGGATCTAGCAACATGGTATCATTGGTAGCCTTGATAAAAGTGGTATCAGTGCAGTAGAGAAGTGTGAACAAAACCTTGATTAGGGAAAGAGAAATTGAAGATGGTGAGTATAGACAACTCTCAGGAAGGTATGCTGCAAAGGGATAGTGAGTGATAGGGGAAATAAATGGAGAGAAAATAGGATCAGGAAACTATTGTTTACCTGTTTGTATTTAAAATGAGTGATATAAGTGGGTGTTTATATCCTGCTGTGAATGGCCCATTAAAGTGGGAAGATTTATTGATATCAGTAAGAGAGGAAAGGATTAAGAGAGCTGTCATTGAGTTGATGAGATGGATGTGATCTAGGGCAGTCTACTCAAGGGTGGTCCAAGAATGGCAGAATGAGAATCAGCTAGGAGACTGTCAGAAATGCAAATTATTTGGCCCTGTGCTAGAGCTAATAAGTCAGACTCTCAGGGTGGGACAAAGGAATCTGGATCAAGCTCTCCTGGTAATTCCTATGCATGATAGTCTGAAAGGCACTGATCTAGTGCAGAGGGGGAATCAACCTTACCTAGGAACACAAACAATTTATCTCTGGAACAGGAGAAAAGGTAGAGTCATGTGGGCACAGGTGAGGTAGGTGGGTAGGTAGAGTAATGGGACCTTACGGAAGTTCTCTTGTAATTGCTTTGACTTCTCAGTGAAGGAAGAAGCAAGAACAACAGTCCTTTTTCTCTATTTTGAGTTGGACTATTAGCTCCAGAGACCCAGAATGACTTTGTGTCACTCAGCAAAGTTGTATTATTCTCCTCATCCTTTGTGACTGAATACGAAGTCAGCATAAACTTTAAGCCTCTTCCTCTACTTTATGCCACTCTTCCTATTTTTCCTCCTTGCTAACAAGAGTCTACTTTGTTTTTTCTAGAGGTCAATTTGGTTCACCTATTCTTTTAGTCAAGCTAGGTTCCCCAGAAACCAACACACACACCTACCATACAGATAGCCCCCAGACTAGCAAGTGTACTGAGTACCAAAGCAATGTTAAACTTTCATGCTCCAGATCAAAGAAAAATAAAATTCCAATGACAGCACATGGCAATATTACATAAGATTACCTATAAGTCTTTCTTGGTCATTAATTCTTTGTTTACTAATTATTTACTATATAGGTTTATCATGAAATCACTCTGGGTGATAAAAAATCTACCATAAAATATCTAATGAATAAATATATTAATCAATAACTTCCTCTCCCACACTTCTCACATCTATTCAATCACTAAGTGCTATCGATTTCACCCCAATTCTTTACGGTATCCATCCTTTTGAGCTCCACTGACAGTTTCTTGTTCTAGGCCCTCATCATGTCTTACCTAAACTATAAGAATATGCTCCTAAGTTACGTTCCTGTCTCTGATATGCTTTGCTGTTCCTACAACCCCCATCAGCCTATCCTGCATTGTGAAAATGCCAATGTAATAATTTCAGACATAAAACTAATGACTTCACAGCCTTGCTTAAAGTTCTTGAATAGCATCCAAGATAATATCCAAACATCTTTGGCTGACCGTAAAGCCCTGGGAGTTGGTAACTGCTAGTATTTCCAGCCTTGTCTCTTGCTACTTTACTCCATCAACATTCACACCATGCTTGTGGGACTTCTGTAACCACTGGGTTTCTTGCCTTGAACACAGGTTGCTACATCCACATAGAAAAATCAGCTTCCCCATCTGCAAACAAGAACCCAACTTATAAAATGGAAATTATAATCAATTTACTAGATTATGAGAGCAATGCAAACTATTTAATCTTTTACAAATCATAGCTATTTTATTTCCCATAACTAACAATCATTATAATTTAAGTTTTCCTATTTCAGTGTGTGCCATTTAAATGTTTTTTTTTAAGCACACATTATAGCTTTTACATTGTTCATAAACATCATCAAATCATAAACTTTCACTGTTGTTCTCTTTCAGTTCTGCAGTGCAGGTATTTGCATCTCTGGGAAATTGCAAGAAGCTTTCCATTTATATTGCATTTTTCTTTATTTCTTCATTTCTTTTTAATTTGCAAATAAGAGTACTGGTTTCCCCTGACATTCATGCTATATTCTTCTAAAGAAGCTATTATTTTGTTGATTGATAGCTCATTAATAAGTATAATTACCATCTGCCATGTTGCATCTTAAATTATCCAGTAATTGCATTTATATTAGTTTTCAATTTTGGAAATTAAGCTCTTAAAAGACACTCTTCTCCTTTATTAAAGTCAGGTAGAGTTCCTGGTAATTTTTCAAACAACTAGATTTGTATATCCACTTTACTTTTTGTTACTGCCACATTGTAATAATAATGTAAAATTTAACAGTCTTTTCTATGAATGCTGTTATTTAATACTGTTATTTAAGTTTATTATTATTATTAAGTTATTTAAGTTTAATATATAAACTATGGTGCTTTTATGTTAAATTTTTCATATGATACGATTTTTGAAAAAGACAAATATACGTAATATTTGGTCTTCTGGGCACTGTGGTTAAAAAATAAGGGTCAGCTGAATTCATCTGGATGTATTCTGAAAGAAAAAATGTAGCCTAGATTTCCAGTTTTAAACTGGAGTCCCCAGTCCAGCTTTAAACTGGAGTCCCCAGTTTAAAGCTGTTTTGAAGAATAAATGCACACACACCTTTATAAATATGTATGTCTTTCAATTTTATTAAAGAAATTCTCTTTATTTCTCCTGCCAAAACTGTTTAAGGAAAATACATATCTTTCCAGATACAAATAATTCCAGAATTCTCCTAAGGAATCAAAATAGTATTTTTTTTCCTTTTCATATGATTCTTTTTCACTTAATTTTCATTCACCCATATTTCCCTTCATGTCTTCTCTCTGTATTTTTATTTTAAACCACATATATTATATAAGACAATGGCCTCTGATTTATTCTATTTGGGACCTGAGATTTGGATGTGGACAATTTTGCAGTGTTTGTAAAAAGAATATAATAAAATTACCCATAAGCCGCAAATTCAATATATACATTTGCCGTCAGAACTCTAATAAACATATCATTGAATTTTACAGCTGGAAGGGGCCTTGGAGAGCAGGGAGTCCACCCCCCACTTATCACAGGAAAAAAAAAAAAATGAAGCCAAGGAGTTTTAATTCACTGGCCAGTCACTCAACTAACTGCAAGAGAACAAGGAGCTAGAGCTCAGATTCCCTGGGGAGTCACAGAAGCCAAGTCTTGTGCTTTTTTAATGTCACATGTTCTCTCATGACATAGACTTGCGGTACTGGTCTGTCATTCTTCACAAGGTGAAAATAGAGTTAACTGAGTTTGCTGTGTGCCTGAGAAACTGCTAAGCATTCATTCATGAAAGCAAAACTGGGAACCTATGAAATTTCTTTATCAGGAGCTTTTCTCCAAGGCCGCCTTTCCTGTCTGTTCACATGTAAGGTGCCTAGGGCAATGTCCTCCACAGGCAGTAGCTATTAATCTCTGACAATTTTTTTAAGAGGCAACAGTGCTAATTTTAGGTTACTATATAAAAAATAATAATTCCTTACTCAGTATCTAATCATCTTGGATATTCTCTGCAGACTTTGTTTTCATGTCTTGTCTAAAAGCACTTTTTCCATGCTCAGAGAAATCTGTGGATATTAAATTTGGTGTTTGAAATGGGCGCTTTGACAGACCTCAATTTAAGGGTGCTATTTTTTTTTATGAAGGATAAAGAGCAGCTGATTATACTGACAGAAATCCCAGAGGCAGTGAACTCTGTTGATGGTAACTGACTATATAGTGGAGCAGGAAAAGCTCAAATTTCCTCCTTCCTTCAACCTCTGCTCTAACAATTACCAGCGAAGGCCTATCAAGAATATTTTGTTTGATGATCCAGCAAAGTATCTGGTAAAGGAGGAAAAGGAAGAGCAGGGCGCTTCCTGTGAGGGTGAGGGAAAGAGGTTCTGTGAGCTTTCCCTGCATGATTAGAGCTTGGGAAGTGGATCTCTTTTCATGCTGTAGATGTGGCGTGCTGCAGTCACGCCTCCCGCTGCCAGCCCACAACTGGGATCTTAATCAGTCACTATGAAAACTCATTAGCTCCACAGCAATGAGTCTTCCACTGCTGAAGCTTGGTGCTGTGCTTAGCACCATGGCAATGATATCAAACTGGATGTCCCAAACTCTCCCATCCTTGGTAGGACTGAACACCACGAGGCTATCCACGCCAGATACCTTAGTAAGTCACTCCGGTGGGTTTGGCCGTCTTGGGAAGTAAGTGCATTAAACCAGTGGGCTTTATTCTGTAAATTGCAAAGGCTGAAATTTTGCTTCTCTATTTACAGGTCTTCTTCAACAATACAATATTTATGTGGTAACTTTAGTCATGGATGTTCCTTTAGGAACACTTTAAAGTTACATCAAAGAATAAACGAACTGCCTGAGAAATTAGTTGTGAAAGGAAATACTAGATTCATTAAATTCTTAATGAAAAGCTTTAATTTATATTGTTCTAAGGTTTTGAAGGATTCTTTCTTTTAAAATATGTTTTGTTTCTTATTATTTTACTTCTTTTAACATCTGTAAAATCCCCATAATTTTTTCTACAGAATATGCTATAGGGTATATTCTAGCTAATCTAGTTTTACTATAGCAGGTTCTTCTTTGGAATTCAATTCCTGTGACTGAAATGCATTCAGTCAGAGAAACCAACCTCTTTTAAACATAAATGAATAAAAAAAAAACCTCAGCTGTTTAAAGCATGACCAAAAAGACCTTTAAGAGAGCCAAGAATCATGAACAGAAAACTTACTTGATAAAATCATCTCCCTGTATTGTTTAATTTTTTCATAGTCTTCTCCTGTCACAAGTCTAACTCCTGTAGTCTTCATTCGTCTACAGTTAGTGGCTTTTTAACCCTTCCCACATTATAACAAATGTCTTTTCTCATAGTTTATTTGGCAATACTCTAAAATATTTCAAATAAAAATGAAAACTATTGGTTATTCAAATAGAAGCTTACAAATTCAAATAGAAGGAATAACCTGGAAAAACAATTTCCCTGCTAGCAAATAAAAAGTACAGAAACAATTAGTATTCAGAGCCCTTTACCTTTTTATATTTATCTGTTTTTTACCATTGGACTGCTTCCACAGATCAGAAAAAGTCAGATACTTAAAAAAAAAAAAAAGCAACTCTCCATTTTGAAGATATGTTTTCAGTTACTAATAATAATTACTCTATCAATCAACATGTAATTAACTGAGTAGAGTCAGATCAAATTAATTACATAATTTGCCAGATTAACCTGGTGCTCAGGGCAACAGCAGAGCACATGTGAGGCACACTTTGACCTGCTTTTATATTTTTACCGCCCTTGAATCACTTATGGTACCTCAGTGCCTCCATTACTGAGATTCCCCTCCTTCCCTGTATGATGTGTGTGGCAGGAGGGATGTAAAAGACATTTGTAGTTATAAAGAAACCATGACATGGCATCAATAAGCAATCACAAAACAAAGAAATGTACATTATTTAGTATTTACTGAGCCAAATTTCCTCACTGTTCAAGTACCTGGTGACTTTTAACAACTTAGTTGTTGAATTAACTCTTTCAAGAAATGAACCTAAGCTAAGCAATTCATGAATAAGCTATGTTTCAAACTTGGTACCTTGGTTCTGATATGTATATTTTCTGTGTCTACAGATATTGGTTTGGTTATTTCCTGTTTCTTGTTGATGGAGGAGAATCAACTTTCCAAAATTATGCATGATTCTTTTAGAACTTCTTGCTCTCTTATGAATTTAAAGTAAATCAATTTCCTTTACCTTCTGATTAGTAATCTGTTGGTTGAAAAATATAAAATATTGGTATGGTCTACAAATGTTCTGACACAACTGAGTCACCCTCTGAGTGACAAAAAATGAATAAAGTTCAGAAAAGTTTACACTATGTTATTCACTGGAATGGAGAAATCATGTTGCAAAAGTGTGAGTGTGAGTGAATGAGTGTGTGTGTGTGTGCGTGCATGTTTTACAGAAGTGCCAAATATTACAGAAGTAATTTCCCCACCTTAACTATTCAAGATAATTGCTCATATCTTAGGATTCCCATGGTGAGAAATGAATGAATCTAGTTCCTACATTAAGATCATTAAATGTTAATGCTGGAAAGGATCTTAGAAACTATCCAGGCCAGCTATTTTTACACTATTTTTTGGCAGCAGTGCCTTTTTTTTTTTAGAATTAAACCTTATGTAATACATTCAGAATAAATATTTGTTGAATGAATCTTGAGGTGGAAATCCAATATATAAAACAGGTCATGGGTCAAATAATAAATTATGGGGGGGAGGCATTTACTGTGCCTCTATCATCTGTTCCCTCCCCACATAATCAACCCCTTTCCCTGGTCAAAATGCCTCCACAGAAACCTTAGAACTCTCAGGAGCCTAGCTGGAAATATGACTGATCTAATCCAACCTCCTCATTCTGCAAGTGTGAAGACTGACCCCAAATGTTTAAGTGACTAAAGAGATTTCCCCCAGCTGGTTAACGACAGAATCAAGGGTAGAAGCAAGTCACCTGACTGCAGTCCTGACCAGGGAAGTCGTCTCACCCACCTTTGCTCTCCTTGCCCCTCCTGGTCCCTAGTGCCACACGAGGTTCTCTCTGTCCATCTAAGGTGGTTTCCTGTGACCCTGGACTCCACTTTCCTTAGATGGAAGGGCTGACAGTTCCCTTCCCAGTAAGTAGAGCTATGATGTTCAGCCCTTCTCAACTCTCTCACTCTACATTCTCACTTTAGACAGTACGAATGGCATAAACTTGAAAGTCTGTGCTTGCAAGTCTGTATACACCTCCCCCAAAAAAATGAATGAATGAATAAATAAATAATATAGGTCTTAAAATTTGTTTTATGTGTTTGTGGGATGTGCAGATGGAAAAAAGTACAGATTTACACAAATATGAATGTGGTCTTTCTTTAACATGGTAGTTTCAAATGAACTTGAAAAAACAAAAATAAGAAATACAGGGTTTTAATCATTAAAGGCAATTAAATCTGCTTATGGCAGATGCCTCTGAAATAGGCAGTGTACGTTTGATTGTCTCAAAAGCTGAAATAGGTTTTTAAATTTCCAGGATATTTTTGTCAGTAAGTAGTTAAACACAGCTCCTTATTAGGGGAATAAGCTCCCTCTGGCTTCTCTTAGAATCTTGAAACATCCCTTTATCCTCCTCTTTGGCCCTGCTTTCTTTCTTTCTTTCTTTCTTTTTCTTTCTTTCCTTCCTTCCTCTCTCCCCCTTCCTTCCTTCCTCTCTCTCTCTCACTCTCTCTCTCTTTCTTTCTTTCTTTCTTTCTTTCCTTCCCCTCCTAATCTATAACTGGGCCCATCTACCTTCGGAGGAGTGGGTGTCTGCAGAGACAAAGCCTGGGCTCTGAGAAAGCTCAGGCTCCCTCTGGCATGTCTCTCTGATGCAGAGTAACTTCCCCCTGAGGCTGAACTTCTGAGAAATCACTCACACTGTGGATTCCACACCAGGAAGAACCTGGAAAAGAATAATTAAATAAGCAGAGGACATTTAGCAGACACCAGCTGTTCTCAATCAGCCCTGCCGCTGTGGTGGGAAGAGGCCTCCAAGGGACCTGTGGGCATCGGTGATTTGTTTTGCTACGTTTTCAAATGTCTAGCCAGCTTCTCCTCATAAATAACTACTTCAATGAGTTAGTCAGTTTTAAGTTCTGGAAAATGAGTAGAATACTCTGACACAAACTCTCAATACTCTCTAAGTTTCTTAATTCACCAATTTTTTTTTTTTTTTTTTTTTTTTTAGTCCTGAAGATATCTGACTCCTCTGTTTTGTACCACTGTTTTTCTTCCCCAAATCCTTAGGCAATGTCCATTTTGTGAAAGACCAACTAAACAAATTAAGGAAATGGATGAGAGAACAGAATGGTAAATCTTGAAAGTCACAGAGAATGTGATAATTGCCTTTTTAGAGTAGAACTGTGGCATAGGTAAGAGAGTAGATTTATTCTTAAGTACTTAAAGCAGAAGGAGAGCAAAAGGGGGAACATTACTAAGAGAGAAGTTCAGAGCCAGTCCTTTAGCTTTCCACCGATGGAAGGGGCTGCCTATGAAGCAGGGAAATCCTTATCATGCAGAGTTCAAGCGGAAACACAAGGAGAATACATAGGAGAAGTGTCACTGAGTGGAAAGACATAGGACCAGACATGACTTCTAATTCCTTCCCAACTCTGAGTCATTATGATTTCCAGAATATGAGAAGAAGTGATCAACCAACCTGAATTTGAGGATGTCTTCGGTTTTGTGTTTAACTGTTTTTGGTCATTGTTTTTATAGTTGTTTTTCTTAGACCCTTGAGGCTGCCTTGAGTGAAGAATATACATTTCTTATTTCAGTTCCAACTAGTCTCATAAGAAATAGGAGGAAAACTGCTATACAGTGACATCTTTATTAACACATCCTCCAGAACACAGCTTCTTTTAGTGTGGTCTGTCAACATCTCTATTATTCCTGTCCTCACATTACTTCTCTTCACAACTAAAGTCATTAGCATGCTAAACCACATTTCATTCTCTGAGACCAAACCTATCCTCAGACAGAAAATTTATAAGTACTTTTCATCAGGTATCTCCTCTAAATCATCAGGTAACTCCTACTCTAAATTGAATAGGTTTTAGTAAATGGATTTTTTTCTGCTTTATTTTCCCCTACCTTGTACACCCCTTTCAGTAGCTTGATCCCTTATTCTTCTTTGCCTCAGTCTGTACTTCTATGAAATTCCCAGACATTCAGCATAAACATAAGACCTAACAATGTTCAACCAGTTGATTCTGTCCTCTTCAAAGAATCAGAATTCTGTCCCTTTGCCTGTCCCTCCACTTGTGTCTCACCAAGTCTTTACTGCTAATTATTCCTTTGGAGTCTCAACTGCTACTTGTTTCCACATTGTTTGGATAATGCTCTCCACCTTGCTGGGTGCATCTCCTCTAAAGCAAAGTTTTTTCAGCTATTGGTGAATGGACATAGACCATCTATCTGCAATTTATCTGCAGAGGATGAACATAAAGAGCTCTGATCTGAAAACTGGAGAAAATTTGTGTAAGTCCCATATATAACATTTACTAAACGGGTGATTTCGGAAAACATTGCTTCGGTTCTTTGCGTTTCAGTTTCCTCATAAATAAGATAATGTCTATTTCAAAGGGTAGTTGGATCAAAATAAGTGAGACTAATACAAGAGAAGGGGTTTTATAAAAAGAAAAACATGCTGAAATGCAAGATTTTTTTTAATTTTTATTTTTACCTCAGTCTTCAGGATCTTTCTTTCCTGTTCAAAGCCCCTGAAGTTCTGAGAGACTTCTCACACAGTAGCTTTGTATTTATAAAGCATAGCTCTGTAATTAAATTGTAAGCAAAAAATCCAAACTTGAAATCCAATTGTTAAAATTATCATTTTAATTCTCCTATTTAGAATATGCCTAAATATTTCATGAGTTTTGTAATATTAAATACTGCTAAATAGTTCACTTAGTTCTTCTAATTAACACAAAAGGTTCAAAGAGAACTGCATCAGTAATCACTGTGATCAGCAATGCTTTGGATAGCAATAAACCGTATGCACCCTCCAGGTCCAAGTAGTCAGCTTCATGGTAGTTCAGAAAATGCTATCAGAATTATCTTCATCATATATAAAAGGGAATTTCAGATAACTGGTGGTGCAGTATGGGGGTTAAACTTTCAAGCTCTGATGTCAGACTGTGCAAGTGCAAATCTCAGCTCTGCTGATTACCTCTTACATGACCTTGAGCAAGTTCCTTACTGTCTCTAAGTCTCAGTTTCCTCACCTATAAAATGGTGACATCACCTGGTTCATAGAGTTACTGTGATATTCAAAGGCAGTTAATGTATGTGAACTGCCAACTAATGGCTAGAGCACCATAAATGTTTGCTATTACTATTATATGAGTTTTACCGACACCTAAGTAACTGCTCTTTTTTTTTTTTTTTTTTTTTTTTTGCGGTATGTGGGCCTCTCACCGTTGCGGCCTCTCCCGTTGCGGAGCACAGGCTCCAGACGCACAGGCCCAGCGGCCACGGCTCACGGGCCCAGCCACTCCGCGGCATGTGGGATCCTCCCAGACCGGGGCACGAACCCGTTTCCCCTGCATCGGCAGGCGGACTCTCAACCACTGCGCCACCAGGGAAGCCCAGTAACTGCTCTTTTAAGTTAAAATGAGAGCAGATCTTTTCTCATTGGTATCCAAAACCCATCTAAACATTTCTTTCCACCTGAGGTCTTAGCTGGTTTTATTTTTATCCTCTTTTCAATGCCAGTATGGGTGCCATAAAAGAGAACACTAGAGACGCTCATAAGGCTTCCTTTATTTTATCACTAAACCTGACACAAAAGTCTCTATCAAACCCACACAACTGTCAAGCACTCATCTTTTATACTAGCTTTTTTCTCTTTTGAGTTACCTTTTTCTTGCCAGAGAGGTAACTTGCTATAGTTGAGATCATTCAGACTAACTCTGTAGTAGATAAGGCCATGGCTCTTTTCAATAATTCTTACAAGAAGACAATTGAAAGTACAAACACAACCAGAGTCTACTTTTATTAAGCTGACACTTCAGGAAGAATGCTAAATGAACATCAAGCCCTATTCACCTTTTCTGCTTCCCTCATTCCAGAGAGCAACTGACACCTTGCCCTGACATTATAAGCTCTTTACTAGTTAGCCAAACACCTGGCAAGCGAACATCAATATTAATGATGCCAGGTTTAATAATCAGTATTTGCACTGCTGTTAAAGATATTTTAATATTATAATTGGGTGGTCCCTGCTCCTTTATACAAAAGCTAAATTTATTCTAGTGAGAAGCCTTAATTTTCTGACGTGTTTGAGATTTGTGTCCAATGTCAGGAAAAGCCTAGCTGAAACTGTAGAACCTATGTCAAGATATATTCGTCCCATACTGTTACACAGCTTAAACCTTTAATTACATCATTGAAACTACTCTGCTAAGCTGTACCTATCTCCATTCTGTAGATGATCTCTTTGCATTTTTTCTTCTTTAGTATGAAAAGATTATCTTTACGATCTTATCTGATTCTAACAATATATAATTCTAAGTACATCTTTCTGTCCCAATCATAGTCAGGCATAAATGCTAGAAAGAAGAAGTAAGGGGAATCAAAAGAAAGAAATGATAATGAATCCAATACCTCAGAAATAAAAGGCAACATAGGACACTTCTATGAGCTATCTGAAGGAGGAGACTAAAAGATAGGTTTGGCACCATTTCCTTTTCATTACAGACTAAGGACAAGGACTGTGACATCTTTTTGAATTTCGTGAGTTTATAATTTATAGCTTCCCCATGATTGTTGTTGGAATGCCTATAAGCACCCTATAGTAATTTTCTCTAAAGCCCTTGAAAGGAAAAAATCTGTGTGTTGGTTGATGGTATGTGATGAGCTAGGGCCTGGGAGAGAATAAGCAGGAGATTATATCTGTTCTGCTGAAAATTACAAGACAGAAGATGCCACAGACTATGGCAGCTCTGTGGAGAGAGGTCAGGCTGGTTTAGTCCTTTTAAGAATCTGCTTCCAGGCTTCCCTGGTGGTGCAGTGGTTGAGAGTCCGCCTGCCGATGCAGGGGACACGGGTTCGTGCCCCGGTCCGGGAAGATCCCACATGCTGCGGAGCGGCTGGGCCCGTGAGCCATGGCCGCTGAGCCTGCGCGTCCGGAGCCTGTGCTCCGCAACGGAAGAGGCCGCAACAGTGAGAGGCCCGCGTACAGCAAAAAAAAAAAAAAAAAGAATCTGCTTCCTACCAGTCAAAGCGCTCCAGTCTAAAGGCAAACAGACCAG
Source organism: Mesoplodon mirus (assembly GCF_964341445.2). Taxonomy (NCBI): domain Eukaryota; kingdom Metazoa; phylum Chordata; class Mammalia; order Artiodactyla; family Ziphiidae; genus Mesoplodon; species Mesoplodon mirus. Next base: position 96,744,239 of record NC_138978.1, on the reverse strand, counting down.
CCCAGTAACACTGGGCATTGTGCAAAATAGTTCTCTGCTGGGCACCATTCACCTCCAGGTTCCTAGCCCCATCTCAGCCTTTCTTTCATCCTTCCTTGTTCCAGCCCCTCCGGCCTGAGTCATTAAAGACCTTCTTTTCTAGACAAAATTCATCTCCCTCTTCTCCTGATAATATAAGAAATATCTCCTTATCTGCTGATTCCCTGGAAACCATAGAGGGAAGGACAAAGACTGAAGAATTTCAGATCCCAGCTGTAGAAGTTAGTCAGAGCTTAGCTAGAAGGAGGCCCACTGGTTTATCTGATATTTCCACAGGAAAAAGAAACTCAGATGCAAATTGGATGGTCTGTGTATGTAACACCTGTCAGGTAGGTTTTTCAATATCCATATGATTGACCTTTAAGAACGATTATCTGGATGTTCAGCATCATATTAATATGGCCATAGCACTGGAATTAAAAGCAAGATTCTATAGCTATACAGTCCAATAAGGAGGCCATGGTGGCTATTGGGCACTTGGGATGTGGCTGCTCCAAGTTGAGGTGTGCTATAAGTGTAAAATGCACACTCAATTTCAAAGAGTGTACAAAAAAGGAGAAAAAACAATGTAAAGTATGAATGAATAATTTTTATATTGAGTACATGCTGAAATGATAATATTTTGGATATACTGGGTTAAATAAAATATATTATTAAAAGTAATTTCACTTGTTTCTTTTTACTGTTTTAAACCTGCTTACTAGAAAATTTAAAATTATACACGTGGCTCTCATTCTATTGGACAGTACTGCTCTGGCTTCATACATAGCTCTACTATATACAAGCTGTGCATTCCTAGGCAAGTTAACTAATTTTCTCTTCTGTGAAATGGGAATAGTAATTATTCCTGCTTATTAGCACCCTTCTTTGTACCCATGCATCAGCAAGTCAATGGATGTGAGCTATGCTGTGTAATAGGGTCTGACCTAGCGGAGAATGTATGCTCAAAGCAGAGTTCTTCTGAAAAATAACTAGACAAAAAATAAGTTACTTATTTTTGTACTTGATAGAATGTACTTGATATGGCAGATAGGAAGTAGCCAATATATCCTGTAGCTGGATATGGACTAATTATTGAAAAAGACATAAGAAAGACAGATAACAATACTAGAAAATACACATTAAGTGCCTAAAGAATAACATAGACAATCCTCCTGAAGAGGTTGAAACCATAAGGACTGAGTAAATTGAAGATTTGTAAGAGAGGTATTCCAAGTAGGAGAACAAAATGAGTAACATACAAAGATGTGACTCAAGGTTGCACGCTTTCAGGACACAAAAAGACCAATTTGGTTGGAAAGAAGTTTCTTATAGGAAGATACAGAAAAATCAGAAACATAAATAGGAGGCAGACTGCAGTAGAACAGGAATGTCACTTTAAGATAGGGTTCTAGGGAGTTTGGGTGACAAGTGCACAAAAGTAATTTGGGAAGATCAGTTCGGCGGCCTATGCCAAAATACTGTCTTTAACTCTTCTGAGACTCTATATCCTTTGCAAAACAATGCTGGTCTAATTATTTTTACCCTATATTCTCATGTGATACTTTTCCAGCTTTATTAATAATTGACCCTTCAATACATGGGAAGCTCTCTGGGAGAGGGCTTTGCTTCAGAATATCACACATGAGTAATAATCAGAAAAATACATACTACTAATTACCATTTACTGTTGAGGAAGACAAGCTAACAGAACCTGTGTAGAAAGATTGGTGATATGTGACTAAGTATTGAATATTTAGATACTTCTAAGTATTGAATATTTAGATACTTCTAAAGTTGCATTAAATTGTCCAAATATGACAGAAAGCATGAGGAAGTGGTGTAGGATCAAAAAATAGTTAATAATATGGAATCAAAAGAAAAAGATTCTCCTCTGAGCACTGAAAAGGAAGGTATAACTGAATGAAGCTGTGCTGCCTGTGTGAATTATTTAAACTCTTTCTTTTTAACTTTAGAGAATAAAATCACAAACTTTAAATATCAAAAAAAGAAACATGCTTTGCTTACTATTATACAAACCCACACTCTTTCTTTGTCTGTGTGTTCTGTGTTTTGTGCTATTGATTTCCTCAGACTCAGATTAGTCCCAAAGAAGGGTGGCAGGTATACAGCTCAGCACAGGATCCTGATGGACGATGCATTTGCACAGTGGTTGCTCCAGAACAAAACCTGTGCTCCCGGGATGCCAAAAGCAGGCAGCTTCGCCAGCTGCTGGAAAAGGTAGGTGTCCTCTGTCCCCTGTGAATATTTTTATTGAAATCTACCATTCTTTGAAAAGGAAATTATGGGAAGGCAGGTAATGGTGAGGAGGGTTCTTCCAATTTTTGTCCCCCTTCTCTAATAAATGCTTTCCCCTTCCTTGAAAGTAGTACCTCAAGATTCCTGCTCTGTTGTTCTATTTATATGACTTTTACTTCTCCCAGTCTTGCCTTAAGACTGGCTTTCTGTCATATTTCTTAATATCTAGTCTATCCCTCCTTAAGAAGAAAATAGTATGAAGTCTTATTCCAATGACAGAAATTTAGCCTCAACTTTCAGGATCACACTAGGCTCTTTGAGCTCATACTTTCTGATCTCATTAACAATCTTGCAGGGAAGTTAAAATAATGGCATACAATATGCAAGCTATCTGGACTGATAATGAATAATTCCAAGTATTCAACATCATTTTCTAAGTCATTCCTTTGAACATTAAGTTCTTCAATTTCATTCAATAGCATTCTCTCCATATAATTTACTTAAGCTGGATCCATAACAATCAAATGCAGAATGCCCTTATTTTCTTTCACAGATGAAAGTCATCTCATGAAGGGTTATTTATGTTTAGTTTAGGGAGGAAAAAAAAAATGAATGGTTCTTTCAATTTCAATTTTCCTCATTCACACTTCCACTGTGTTGGCCTCTGAATATAGTTGGACAGCTGGGGTGGCCAGAGTGATGGAAGGATGACAACATATTTTAATTTTAAATATCTTCAGGGATAATAAGATAAACTAGGTAGTATGTGTTTTTAGAGGATATCATGCTCAGCAATTCACTCTACACAATATCCTTTCCATGATCATCTACACAATTATAGCACTGAATAGGAAGCTTTAACAGAAAATTAAGAGAAGATAGAAAAATGAAAGCACTGAATTTGTTAATACAGACATCCCTAGTTTATGCAATTTTAAGTCCAGCTACAGTAACTCTCTTCCACTGCCATATAATTAAAATAACTTTCCTCAGTGTACATTACTTTGAAGTATATTGATGCCCTAAGATTTTAAGAAGACTTTTTTTTTCATATTTTCATACAGAGATTAGTCTGCCTTTTCTGCCCTTACCCTTGGAGTCATCATCACCTATTTGCTCTCTCTTTTTTAAAAAGATCCAGTCTTCCCTGCTCCTTCAATATCTGTCCCCTAAACAAGAGCAAATGTAACTGTCATTCAAGTTAATGACCCCAGCTAACATGCCTCTCAACTGTTAAAACTGTTCAAGACATATGAACTATGATTATTCTTCTCTTCATAGATTTTCTTTATATCTATGAAAAAGTTCAAACATATAGTTTAATATTGTTTGGTTACTAGGGAAATTAATTATGTTGGTAAAAAGATTTAATCTTTTAAATCCAATTTTGCTTTTCTATTAACTTGTATTTCCTCTCAGATTACTAACTTTCTACTCCATCTTCTTTTCTATGCAAAAATATCTTCTTTCTACATCAACTATGATCAGAAACATTTTCTTAGACTCGATAATCTTATTTCTGTTACTATTTTCAGTACAGCACTGCATACACACACCCACACATAGACTTGGACATTTCTTCAAAAATCAGCTGAAAAGTTCAAATAAACTATGAATGTCAGGAAGTGGATAATATTCTCTTCATGTCCAGAGGGAAATGTATTCCAGAGCTATGATAAAACCAGGAATTAGTAAAGGATGAATAAGGTATGAAAAGTACAACTAAGGGGATTGATTGAAGCAATCATTGAAGTTTATATGACCATACCATCCAATAGGCAATTTGTTTAACCGTTTTAACAAAATTCTAGAAAATCACACCTTTAAAAATGCAGCTGCATAGCACAGGGAGATCAGTTCGGTGCACTGTGACCACCTATAGGGGTGGGATAGGGAGGGTGGGAGGGAGATGCAAGAGGGAGGGATATGGGGATATATGTATACGTATAGCTGATTCACTTTGTTATACAGCAGCAACTAACACAACAATGTAAAGCAGTTATACTCCAATAAAGATGTTTAGGGCCTCCCTGGTGGCGCAGTGGTTGAGAGTCCGCCTGCCGATGCAGGGGATACGGGTTCGTGCCCCGGTCTGGGAGGATCCCATATGCCGCGGAGCGGCTGGGCCCGTGAGCCATGGCCGCTGGGCCTGCGCATCCGGAGCCTGTGCTCCGCAACGGGAGAGGCCACAACAGTGAGAGGCCCACATACCGCAAAAAGAAAAAAAAAAAAAAAAAAAAAAAAAGATGTTTAAAAAATGCATCAATACCTAAATGACAAAAAACAAAATTTATTAACAAAATCAACGTCACCACAGGTTAGATTAATCAAATTCACCATTTGGTAGTGTTATGGAAACAGAGGAATAATAAATTGTGTATACTATTTAGAGTGTCCTGAAGGAAGTAAGTAGCACTGGTTTTCTGCACTGACCCAAAGAAAAAACATCTGAAAGCAGCATTCCTTATGCAGACTGAGCCAATCCCTTGCTGGCTTCTCTATAGTTTTACAAATATCCAAGGTACCAGATGGCAAATAGGAGTGTGACAGTTAAGCAGCCCATTTCATTATTAACCGAAGGATTGATTTAGTCTACAATAAGGGAATATTCTTATTGAGAATAATATTAATAACAATAGTTTCCATCTATTGTATTTGTATCTGCTCCATTCAAACCTTATAGCAGAAGTTGTTGCCCTTCTGAGTTTACATAAAAGGAAACGTGTTTCTTGAGGCTAAAAAAACTTATCAATGTCACTCAACCAGTAGACTGTGGAGCCATACCAGGTCAACTTTGCATTTTCTCAACACCATGCCAGTGTCATTCAAACTGCCACTGATGGTACCCACACTTATTTAACTGATGCTCTGTCAAATATTTTGAACAAGTATTTATACTACTGAATATCAGAAAAATTACAATTGGTTTCACAATACATCAGGTCTTAGTCTATACAAACTAAAATTTTTCACTTAAAAAAAAATGCTTGTCTGTTAGCTACGTAGCATCTCTGTACAGGCCCGCACTGTCTAGGGCAATATTTCCTAAACTGTGATTTTTGGAATAGGATGCTGATGACATCCTCCAATAAAATAATTTTAAGAAACACAGTACATGATACTTCACTCTTGAAGATTTCCGTTACACGGTTTAATACTAAAGGTTCTGTGAAGAACTACAGTAAAGAAATCCCTGTTTATTTTTGTTAATCCCAATGCTATCCAAGCATACTGAACTGTAGGGCTTCTTTTTTTCAAGTGGCCTCCACACTAATTATAAATGAGAGTGAAAATCTAAGTTAATTTGTATTTAAGTGCAGAAAGGCCTCAGACGTTTTATTTATACAAAGAACCAAGGTAAATAAAGAGTTCACAAAATTATCAGTGAAGAGTAACAATGAGCTTGCCACACTATGTAGACAGTCTACCCAGGGGCATGTGTAGACAGCTGAATAGCAAGACATCAGAGATAAGCAGACTAAAAGAGGAATGAGTCTCCTTCCCACAAGTGTAATCATGGGGATCCAATCTCAAGTATCACCAGGAAACTGATTCTCAGTGGGTCTCCACAACCAGTGGGAAACTAAACAGTCCTAGGTACAGCCAGCAGGAAAAGCAAAAGGCAGCCCAGAACCATCCTCCCCAGTTAGATAGCTCCATCTCTAGCCATCACCCCAAATGTAGCTCTTATAATTATACATGATTCTGCTTGAAGGTCACAATCAAGTCTCAGCAAAAATTCTCTCAGTGCATTTTCCCATAACACAAATAAAGTTGAAATTTAAATTGATAGGGTAAGTTAAAGGCAAAATAAGAGAGGCTGTTTTAACTTTATCCAGGATATCTCACTTGCCTATCGTTTTCTAATTGTATGGATTCTGCCTAAGTACACAGAATTCCTAGGAAAATATTGGACATGCCAGAGATGCGTGTTTTCATAGACAAATGTCGTATTTAAACGTGTAGATAGTTTCTTTAACACAAATGGCTTTTCTTTATTCATGCTTAACCATAATGGAGTTGAAAATTATTTTGAAAGCATTGCATTCATCCAAGATGCAGTTACCATGCTTTCAATGTTGCCTCAGTAATTCTGTGCTGCATCAAAGTTTTTTTTTAAATGAAGCTTTCTGAATGTAGGAATGATAGTAAATTAAGAAATATTTGAGGGTCATGTAATACTATAGCCAAACCAGTGACAGGAGAAAGATACTTTTGTTAAAATATTAAAATACTTGTTACATATTACCACTGTTGGAAGCCTAAGATAACTTTACCCAATAAATATTTATTGAGCAATTATTCTGCGCCTAGTTCTGTATAAGGTCTTGGGAATAAAAGGTATGAATAAGACACAGATTCTAACCTCAATGAGTTTACAGAAGGGCAGCCACTTTTCTGCTTCCCATTCACACACATTACACAATTAGATTTAATATAAGCTAGACTGTAGTATGTCCCGAAAAGACAGGGTTTATAAAGGACAGGACTATGGATCAAGACAGCAGAAAAAGAAACAGAAAAATGTGACCTTCTCTGACCAAAAAAAAAAAAAAAAAACAAGTGGCAGAACTGAGGCAAGCCAAGGCAGCAGAATTCACTGCCTTTTCTGAATGTTCCAATGCTGAGGAATATATTGACAACGGGCTCTTTAAAGCTAGCTGGTCCACTAAGCTTTGTGACTTACCTGATGACAGAAATTATCTCTGAACAAATCCCTTCCTTATTTGTGACTCACAAGGTTTTACAATGAAAATAACTTTTTTTATGTGTTACATAAATAATACTTGTTTATTTTAAAATACATGTAATAACACATAAAAATATATGAAATGAAGTAAAAGTCATCTGAAATCCCATTTTTTGAGCCCATGCTTTCATGTATTCATTTATCCATATAAAATTTATATACAATATTTACCAAGGACCTCTTTCTACAGTATTTATTTTGTTACTTCTCCTCTCACCCACACCTCACCACCCCCCACCAGAAAACTAATTTTAACCACCTAATATGTATTCTTCTAATCCTTCCATATCTTTCTCCATGTTTTTTGCTTATATACTCCTTTCTTTTACATATGTGTGCTCAAGTGTGTGTGTATGTGTGTGTGTGTTGTGTGTACGTGTGAGACATAGTGAGAGAAAGAGAGAGGGAGGGAGGGAGAGAGGTGAATTTTATTTAGAATAAAAGTATTCAAGTTATACAAAGATCTTTACATTTGCTTTTCTCACTTACTTTTCTCATGGATATTCTTCCATGTTAAGCAATGTTTCTCAAAATGTATAAACATAAGAATCACTTAGGGAATCTTGATAAAATAAAGAGTCTGCCTCAGTATCTCTGGGGTGGGCCCCAAGATTCTGCAATTTTGACAGGCTCACAGGTGATGCCAAGCTGTTGCTCTGTAGACAATACTGTGAGTACCAAAGTATAGAGCTCTATTGTATCCTTTAAATTAGTTTAGTCATATTCTATTCCTCAACTCATTTAATAGCTCTCCTCCTATTAGAGGCTTTCACTTTGTTTTCCAGATTCTGCTGCCATAAGAATTAGAGTAGTCTTTCTTTCCTCATTTCTACATGCTTTATAGGTCACCTATTTCCCACTTCTAAATAGCCTGGGGCTCAATGAACTTGGGATGGTACCATCACCTTAACATATGTTTATTGCCTATCTACCAAACACTTGATGCAGTGGCCATTTTCCAAGTCTCATAAACAGTATGGTCTCTGAGTTAGGAGGTGTCCCAGTGCTACCACCACTCATCTTGCTCAGTTCAGCCTCACCCCTGGGAGTACTTCAGATGCAGCTTGAAGTAACTGTACTGGAATGAATGCATGCTAGATCTGTTGGACACCTCACCACCATCCACAATTGCTAAGCATCCCAGACCTTGAGGAAGTCAGTCAGTACTTAAAGAAACAACTTATCTTAACATTTAATAGATTGAGCCATGATAAGCTTACTAAGCCCTGGAATGAATATTCTATTTTTTAAATTTATTTTTCTGATATATCAAATTCTTATTAATATTTAGTCATTTCTAATGCTAGAATGTCCATTTTATTATATCCTGCCTAGGTACAGTTTTCTTTTGCTAAATTATTTGAATGCTTATCATGAAGAATTAGCCTTCTGAAAGTATGTCCTGTGGAAATGCAATTATGGATTTGGCACTTCCAGTTTTTAATGTTAATGTCATTTTTGCTACTGCAGTAGTGATTGTATATACCTGTAAACAGACAATAATGCCAATGTTTTTGTTTAACAGGTTCAAAACATGTCTCAGTCTATTGAAGTCTTAAACTTGAGAACTCAGAGAGATTTCCAATATGTTCTAAAAATGGAAACCCAAATGAAAGGGCTGAAGGCCAAGTTTCGGCAGATTGAAGATGACCGGAAGACACTAATGACCAAGCATTTTCAAGTAGGTTTGACTTCAGCAATTTTGTCAGTCCAAATGAGACACTGAGTATGATGGACAGCCACCATGGCACTCAGCTAGAAATAACTGTACATCGGCCCATATATGCAAGGTTCAAAATTCACTGGGGACATCAATAATCTCTCCACTGAAACTGACCATTAACTGGTAGGAATGCATAGAAGACTTGCTATAAAAAGAGCCTGACCCTCCTAGAGCTAAGTGGAGATTCTGGATAGATTTAAAGGCATTTCAATATGTATGACAATAGTAAATCTAGGAAAATTAATAATTAAATTTATCAAAGATTTTCTGATGATTTTATGCCTTGCTAATATGAGGAGAAATACAGAGAATATGAATTATTAAAAGAGGCAATAATACCATTATTAACAGCACATAAACAAGGGTTGTTTCACAGTTTGATACAAAAAAGTATTTATTTATTTTATTTTGTTATTTATTTTTTTGGCTGCGTGGGGTCTTTGTTGCTACACGCGGGCTCTTTCTAGTTGCGGCGAGCCAGGGCTACTCTTCATTGCAGTGTGCAGGCTTCCCTTGTTGTGGAGCACAGGCTCTAGGAGCGCAGGCTTCAGTAGTTGTGGCACACGGGCTCAGTAGTTGTGGCGCACGGGCTTAGTTGCTCCGTGGCATATGGGATTTTCCAAGGCCACGGCTGGAACCCGTGTCCCCTGCGCTGGCAGGCAGATTCTTAACCACTGCGCCACCAGGGAAGTCCCACAAAAAAGTATTTTTTTAGACTTTAAGCTGTTTATTGGTAATTATCTAGAAACACTGAAAATGGAGAAACAATGCTTTTAAGCATGCTATGTGGATTTTTATTAACTATGTATGACACTGTCATAGATTAAAATAAAATCTATGATAATGTCATTTGAGCCTCTATTAAAAAGAAGTAGTCTGCCTTACAAAGGCATAGCACATTGTTTATAAAACATACTGTGATTTTACAAGCATAATAGCCTCTGCTTTCCCTGCCAGTTAGGAAGTGAGATACACTGCTAATGGTGAGGGAGTGGGCCTGAATCCAAGTTCTTGGTCAAACATTAGAAGTGCTTTTCATACAAAATTGTGATTGGCAGGGAGCTAGTCAGGGACATGAAACAGGGTCTCTGCATGACACAGTTTAATATGGCAGAAATTAGCCTGGTTTTGTAATTTTCTTCAGTTGTGCTCAGGAGCCTGAGTAGAAAGGTATAAAAAACAATCATGCACTGAACCAGTTTTAAAGTTTTCCCAGAAAGGTACAACAGAAGGACAGGAGGGTAAGAAAGTTCAGGGTATTGACAAGAGAGGGGGCTAAAGTGATGAATCATGAGATTAAATTGAAGAGAGAAGTAAGCAAAGCCAGAAGGTTAAGAAATGACAACAAATTAGAGCAAGGCCTAGAAGATAAAAATAAATTTAAAGATTATTGGAAATAAGAGAATGAGTAAACTAGAAGAATAGAGAAATTATGGGGGAATGGTAAGCACAGAAGAGTATAAGGCTGAAAAGCAAATAAATTAATTTTAACCAATATTTATTGAGCACATACTGTGTACAAGGCAGTGTTGGGCCCTCTGCTGGGTATATACTACATAATCTCTCTTCTTTGAAAGACAACTAACCAACAGGCAGGTAAAATTTGACAGTAAAAAGAGGCATAAACATCAAAATGGCACAAAGGGAAGAATTATTTATTTTTCTTAATTTTGTTTAGAGAAGTTCAGGGGAAGAGCTACAGGACTTGGCAATATTCAAGAAAACGGTTTTGGACTAGTGCCCACTTTCCTCCCCAGAAAATACTAAATTACAGAGAAGATCAAGAAAACCAAAAGATGTTCAGTGTCAATTTTCAATATTCAGGGTTAGGGTGTAGACAATAGAGCAATACCGTGAGCCTGATGTGATGTTGAGGCTATCAACAAAGTAGGAATGATCAGCCGGTACTTACGGCACATAGGGAGCATTCCCAGAAAGGAAGGGGGACAGAAGGAGAGAAGCTCAGGGTTTCTGGCTCAGAGTGAAAATCATTCAAGTTCGGATGGACAATACATACTGTGACACCAAGTGACAGCTTGTAAGTACCAGGTCTGGCAGAGTTGGTGACAAATGATGACGCGTGTGCATCTATGGGAACTTATGGGAGAAGAGAGGAGACAAAGAAACAAAAAGATACAAGGCTGAGAGCAAAAAAAAAAGAGAAAGTTGCCTATTCTATAAGTTTGCCTAGCAGAAGCCAAGCCACCAATAAGAAAACTTAATTTTTAGGCAGCACCACAGAACATGATGATTTTGATTTTCCTAGTTCATGTAATCCACGTGGATACTAAACTTGTATGTCAAACTCCAGATAGCAATAATGATAATAACATCATTTTCTTGAAGAATTACACATATTCAACACATAGTTCCAAGCACTTTAAATATACTATATATTAGCTAATCTAATCCTCACAACAATCCTATAAGGTAGACACTGTTTATTCCCATCATTCACATGAAGAAACTGATGTACAAAAAAATTATGCAATTGGTCCAGGATGGTATATCTAATATGTATCAGAACTACAGAGTCCAGCTCCCGAGTTAAGCCTCCTAATACCAATGCTATACTGCCTCTCCAAATAGACTATAGCTCTCTGAATTAAATTTAATAATAATAATTAAATGCTCAACATATGCTTGTTAAATATATTTATTCACCAAGTCCTATCATGAGTCAGATTTTGCTCTAGCTGCTGAGGTGCCATATATGAGAAGAAGAAATGGAACATTCCAAAAGTAAGTTTAACATTAAGAATACTTTTAAATTGGAAGAAAATCCTCCTCTGGCACACCCTTTTCCGCTTATCAAAAAATCTAATTAGGTTGTGTCTTCTATATTCTTTATGATAAAAATGCTTGTTCTAGTTATCATACTTGAGACTATCATTCTTATATGAAGAAATCTTGGTTGGGTAAGATAGTCTAGGTATACACTTTGCTATAAGAGCAACATAGTAGAAAATGAAATTCTAGAAAGGATAAGTAAGCACAGATCTGTGTTATTCTACTTTAATCTTTTAAGTATTCGATATGTACATTAGTTGGACTTTCTATTGTTCTCTGACAAGTGTCCAGAGTTAGAATCGACTGCCAATAATTGAATTATAAATTTTTGAAAAGACCCCAAAATTCATACACACACACACACACACACACACACACACACACACATAATTTTTAGCTCAGGGGAAATAAAATGCCACCAAAATTGTGACACTGAATTACTCTCTTTTCAATATTCTCATAGTAGAATGTAAAATTCTTCATTGTAACAGTTGCTATAATATGCAGCAAATGGTACCATCAGAACTCTTCTCATTAAAATCCTAATGAAGCAACTGTGTCTTCCTTTAGGTATAGCACAAAATGCTCAAACTAATAAGAAGTTTATTTCAAAATGAGCCACTAAAATGAGCAAAGCTATGCAATTCTGCCTTTTGACTGTGATATTTATCAATCTTTCTCATTATTAAGACTTCTGTCCCCTCCCACTCAACATGGACATACAGACAAATTCTAAGTATTCCAATCTTACAGAACAAGTGCAAATTCCCCCCAAGATACACAAGCCCATAAATCAGGGTGGCAATGGGAGCTCCTGCTATTTTAATGCATTGATAGTGATAACATGTTCTAAATGTAATTGTAAAATGCAATTTTCAGCTCCTTAAATTAGTTAGTATACAGCATGGTTTCTGTTATGATCATAGTAGTGACAGCTCTTCAACGAATGAGTTAATTGCAATAAACTCACAACTGAATCAAACTCATGAAATATTTTAACTGACCACCACCACCAAGTTAAAAGAAAGGAGAAAAAGGTGACATGTTCAGAAACTGAAAGTGAAACTGCAGGTTTGGCTCAGTCCCAAGATAGGAGTGACGGAAACAGTGTTGGCAAAGTATACTTCTTGTTCTCTAGACAAAAATCAACGTTTCAGTTTCAAACAACTCTGTGCTCTTTTATTACATAAATTATGAGCACCTTAGCCCCTGAAAGAGTTAATTTCACTACATTGGTAAGCAACTCTGCCTTACATAAAGAGCTCTAAATTTTCTTTGCTAAGTCGGAAAATGGATAATAATTTAAAATAGTAATCAGCAACATACATTTCTTTGAGCTTTGAAAAGCTTTGCATGATTTACTATACTTGCTGAATGTACCTTCCTAATGATGCTGTGCTAAGAAGGATATTAAAAAGAGGGAGGACTAGAAGGACAGAGTGGTGGAAGCCCAAAGTTGGAAAAATTCTGTTAGGCAAAAGCTGTTCCAGGATCCAAAATTTCCTGTAAGTACCCCTATATTATTAATAGTTAGTTAATGGGTAAATAGACTTAACTAAACAGGATATTTGACCTATTTCTAATAATTCGTAACTAGAAGATGGACCTCGCTTCTATTTCCTAACTAAATAATGCATTGTTCACTTTATAAAATGCCACCAGAAAGCAAGATAGTACATAAACCCCGAACTGCTACCATAGGAAGTTTTGTACTTATGATAAGGATCAATCTGTTTCATAAGCAAGTAACCATTTAAAGAGGTGTTCTTGTATTGAAAAGCTGAGATAAGTGGATTGCTATTAATGATCATGTAGCCACTTACATTCTCACGAAACACACAATTTCAATCAAAAATCAATAAGCAGGGCTTCCCTGGTGGCACAGTGGTTGAGAGTCCGCCTGCCGATGCAGGGGACACGGGTTCGTGCCCCGGTCCGGGAAGATCCCACATGCCACAGAGCAGCTGGGCCCGTGAGCCATGGCCACTGAGCCTGCGCGTCCGGAGCCTGTGCTCCGCAACGGGAGAGGCCACAACAGTGAGAGGCCCGCGCATCGCAAAAAAAAAAAAAAATCAGTAAGCAATAGTGAATCTGTTTTAATAATCTCCCTTAAGTATCATGTGAAAAAGAACGTTGCTGTTTGATCTGTTTAAATGACTCTCATGAATACAATTGGCTGCTTTTCACAGGAGTTGAAAGAGAAGATGGATGAGCTCCTGCCCTTGATTCCTGTGCTGGAACAGTACAAAACAGATGCCAAGTTAATCACCCAGTTCAAGGAGGAAATCCGGAATCTGTCTGCTGTCCTCACTGGAATTCAGGAGGAAATTGGAGCCTATGATTATGAGGAACTACATCAAAGGGTGCTTAGCTTGGAAACCAGACTTCGTGACTGCATGAAAAAGCTAAGTGAGTAGAACAATTCCATTTGTCTGGGTTGTGTTTTTAAGTAGCTTCAATAACAACTGCATTCTTACATTTTGGAAATAGTCATGAATTCCTAATTCTAGGGAAACTAGTACCTGCTTTCTAAGTGTAAAATAAGCGTTCCTTGGGCTTCCCTGGTGGCGCCGTAGTTGAGAGTCTGCCTGCCAATGCAGGAGACACAGGTTCGAGCCCTGGTCTGGGAAGATCCCACATGCCACGGAGCAGCTGGGCCCGTGAGCCACAACTACTAAGCCTGCGTGTCTGAAGCCTGTGCTCCACAACAAGAGAGGCCACGACAGTGAGAGGCCCGCACACCGCAATAAAGAGTGGCCCCCGCTCTCCGCAACTGGGGAAAGCCCTCGCACAGAAACGAAGACCCAGCACAGCCAAAAATACAAATAAATAAATAAATAAATAAATTTAAAAAAAAAGAACAGTTAAAAAAAAAAATAAGTGTTCCTTGATGGCTTAAGCAGGCCTGGTTATTCAAGGTTATCTGATTAACAGTTGCCTGATTTTCAGAGCACCCTGTTACCACGGTGGCTTGAAATAAGAGGTCTGGCAAATACAGCAATGCTATTGGCTACACTAATGGAAATAAGCTTTATTTCAGACAGATTATTGGTGACGGTCAATCACTGTGTGGCCACAGAAGAGGAAAGCCATTTCTGGCAGTAGAGAATGTTAGAGACTGGGGAAAAGGCCATTGTCCTGGGACCAAATGTGAAAGAGCAATGATAAGGAAATGAATACAATTTCTCTACTATGCAGAGCTCCCATCTGCTGCTCTGATCCACTCAAGAAATAAAAAGGAGGTACCTACTCAAATACATATTCACTACTCTACAAGGGGCCAAGCATGTGACATGGGGAATGAATTTTAATTTTTGACTGCTAAAATGTGTGGTTCCACCTGGTCTGAGTTTACAGACTTTTCCGTTGCCACTCAGTTGAAGTCATCATGGGACTAGTTCGTAACAATGTGAAATAAATAAGTGTTCATGAATTGACTAAGAGGGATTGTAAATCCATTTAAGAATAGTATTTTAGTTGTTGACATGCTGTGATATGATGGTGTTAGGTGAGGGGGACTCAATAACCATAGAAAGTGTTCTCTCAAGGTTAGAAAAACTTTTCTGGAATAGGAAATAAACTGGGAAGAGGAGTAAAGAATTTCAAAAAAAAAGAGTCGATTTCTAGTAAAGAAACATTCAGAGCATAAATGTAAACACAAAACAAAATTTGGATGACTTACAAAAAATTTTAAAGACTACTTATTTTACAGATGCAATCCAAATGATAAAAAAAAAGATAGCTAAAATACAATATGTTGCATTCAGTAATCACAGCCTCAAAACAAAGTGGGGAATCACCACATCAGAGGCCCCACTGCAGTCATCTCAGGATTTCTAAGAGAATCCAACAGAATTTATCAGAAGGCAGTAACGTAAACTCCTAAGGCTAAACACACGTGCAGCAATCCTCAGCTCCTTATTTCTCATCATGCATGGCCCATACTTTTTCACCTATAACTGGTCTCCTAATAATCATGACTCCAACAGATTCCATGACTTGCTCTTCTCTACCCACTGTCCACATTATTGCCAAAGGGATTTTTTTTAAGTACAAGTCTGAAATTATTTTCCTCTATTTAAAATTTCCTATGAATCTCTTATGCCCTAGGATACAGCCCATGGCTTAGGAGGCCCTTCATTGTGGCACTCCCTACATCTCCCATCTTAGGTCCTGCCATTTCTCCCCTCATACACTATATCCCAGTCAAATGTGCTCTACACTCTAACCATGGGGCCATACTGAGAACCTGTTTGTTCCTTCTCCTGAAACACTCTTTCCCCTGTTTATCCTTGCTTTATCAATAAACAAACTTTCACCTGCCACATGTGACAGACTCCTATTCATTTTGCAGGTCTCAGTTTAAATGTAATGTTTCACCTGAATTTTCACTGCCCTCCCCATGTATCCTCTGCATCCCTGCTAGGTGCTCTCAAATCTTGAAATCTCACCAATGATTGGACTGTTCATGTTTCATTATCATTTTGTGTTATTGGATGTCTCTTTTGCTAGACTTCTGTTCCATAAGAATAAGTACATCTATGATATTCACTCTAAATACTGTATCTCCCAATGCCTAGAAAACTAAGGAAAGTTATTCAGTAAATATTTGCTGAATAAATTAATTCTATAAGCAGTCATAGTAACAATTTCTAAACTTTCAACAGAGTAAATATAAGGTATTTCAACAAGTAGCAGAGAACAATCCCCTTTACTTGCAAAACAATGATCTCTTTTAGCCACATATTTGTGTCAAGATGGCACAGGACTGATTAAGATTAAGCAAGGGAAAAGTCATTTATTTAATACAGTACTTAAAAACTCCCTTATATGGTGTGCTTTTATAATTCAAGTTGTGGAGTTTATTGCTAACAGAAAATAGGTAAATATTACTGCATAAAGAAATTCTGCTGTGGGCTTCCCTGGTGGCGCAGTGGTTGAGAGTCCGCCTGCCGATGCAGGGGACACGGGTTTGTGCCCCAGTCCAGGAAGATCCCACATGCCGCAGAGCGGCTGAGCCCGTGAGCCATGGCCGCTGAGTCTGCGTGTCCGGAGCCTGTGCTCCGCAACGGGAGAGGCCACAACAGTGAGAGGCCCGCGTACCACAAAATAAATAAATAAATAAATAAAAATACTTTTTGTTCAATGCACAGATTCATTTTATAGCTTGCCAGATGATGTCTGGCAAGAAGAAAATCCCAAACCAAGAATTGTTTTAGTGCTCTCAATACCTAAAAGTTACTTTAGGGGTTCAAAGGAGTATTCAAATGCATATTTATTAGCCCATAAAATATCTGGGTAAAGATATTCTGTAAATGACAGTACATAGGACTAATCTGTGTAGGGCTTTAATTTGATTTGGAAGAGGTCCATTTGTTGTTGATGAACCACTGAAGATCTTGAGAATCTATTCACTCTGTCATTCCTAGTATCTCACAATAAACCCAAGCCATTGGCTTTGTATGCTAAGTCCAGGCACCTACTTAGCACAAATGGATTCAACTAATAAACAGGACCGGCAACAGAAAGGTTCTACACCTAGTAATCACCTTGAACCTTAAAGTGTGCCAGTTATGTTTTTGAAGGATTAACATGGAAAACCCTTGGGATTTGCTCTACTTTACAAATGAACTTCACTTCTAACATACACTCTCTCTGAGTTTACTTAGCTGGAAATAATGTCCACCACAGTTAGGAAATTCTACATTCCTCTCAGCTCTTTCGTAACTCCCAATTTGTTTTTACTAATCCACATATAACTCCCAACACAGAATCTCCTACAATATTAAAAATGATATTTGAGACAAAGAGGGTTAATCCAAGTAGACACAGATTCATCCTATTCCTTCTTACTGAACCATGGATAATGTCTCTATGGTGTCCTCAGGTCTCAGGACTGTGATCTGCAATGTATGTCAAAGACTTGTTTTATTAATTTTCCCCCATGGGCCACAAAGTTTGAAAGACTGTGACTGTCAAATAAATTATATTAATTAGTTAACATTTATTTTTATTTTAACTAATCAAAAATATAAAATCTAGCAACCAATATAGATATCAAACAGCAATAAAACTAGCATTTAATTTTCTTATTTAATGAGATGATTGCTATTTGAGTTAATTGATATGACCTTATAAAATATTGAAAACAGTTCTTACATCATAATGCTTTAGATTATTAGTGGTCCTCAGACTTAGTACAGAGGCCAGTGCCACAAGCAATGACTCTAACTCATTTATACTTTTGTCCCAAGAACTGGGTACTTTTCTCCATCATACCATGTTTATGTCAATTAATCAAAACTACTTACTGAGACTCTCCTGAGCAGAGAGGATGTCTATCAACTGGACCACAATGCTTAATTACAACGTAGAAAACATGTCCAGGTAGAGACAGACGGCCCTAACACTGTGAAATCTAAAGCCACATGGTTCCCGAAAAAATAAATAAGTGAATCTTCATATTTTTCATTAAAAAAAGAATTACTCCAATTTCAAAGGAAGTACCTGATAAGGCACATATATTTACAGAAGAAAACACAAACAATTTTGTGTGGTACTAAGTTATAACTTGATTAACATTTTACTTAGTTTTTACAATTCCTGAAAATTGGTACAGACTGGACCAAGTTATCTCTGTGAACTCTTTTAATTCCATGCCTGGCAGTATCTCATAAATAAGGGCCTGAATATCAAAATATCAGAGCACACAGACTCAGAAGACAGATGTTAAATAACATCAGGACCATTCACAGGAAATGTAGAGAAAAAAAAGTATCAGGGGTTCAATGTTCCAAAAAGGTCTAAAATCCAGTTGCTATGCTGCTCAGATCTAGAGTGGGATATTGAATAATTATGACATGAGCAATATAGTAACAGGAGCAATAAGGCTCATCCATCAATGGCATCTTTATTCTTCACAAAAGCCTCTAAACACACACAGCCAATTAGCAGAGGGTAAAAATGGGCTGGGGAAAGAAAATAAAATTGCAGCAGTGATAAATACATTTCCACTCACCTTTTCAGTGGATTTGCTTTTAGGGAAGATGTCACAGTGCACATCACATGAATTTTAAGAAACTAAAAAACAAACTAGTATCATTGCCTACAAAGTTTAACTTAATAAGGTGCTGAAGGAAACACAAGTCATTGAGACCACTAGGGCACCATTCAGCTTATTTCTACTAGGGAATTAAAGTTTTAGAGAAAATAGAAATTAGAGAAAATGCTTCAACAGCAATGCATCCTAGTGGCCTGAATGAGGTACAGTAATGTACTTTCCTAAAAGTGCTTAATTTTCTCTATGAGGGACTGAGTAAAGTCCCCTGTGCTTAATTAAAAAATATCACATTCCTAGACATGCAAAATATAATTGTATGCATGTGAGAATTTGACTGGAAAAGCACAGTTGAAGCTCTTGCACACCCCCTGAGATCACCAATAGATATTTAATGTAGATTATAATCTGGTTTTCCAGGTTTCCAGCCCTCCACCTCCACACCCCACACACTTCCTCGGGTTAGTTCTATTTTAGGGCAAAAGTTTGGTGCCATCTAGTGAAGTACAGGATGCATCCTTCTATTAACAGAAACAGTTTTGAGCCTTCATGTTTAACAGAAGTAACAGCAGCATTCAAAATTTGAGATTACAAGTAATCTCAACTTGGGTTACTATTTTTATCATGTTTATGCCAAATTAGTTTTAAAAGAGAAACCGAATTGTCTACGTGGTAGTAGTCTTATTTGTACATTCAACAAATATTTATTGACTCCCCAGTGTTCACTGGCACTTAACCAGGTATTTGGGGCTACAAAGATGAGTAGCAGGCAGTGTCCTCCTACTGTCAGGAAACTTGCATTACAGTGGGGACAATAAGCACATAAGCAGGTAACTACAGCAATGCTGACAGCCTACTGCTTGACAGACACTATGCCAGCTTCTTGAGGTGTGTTAGTCCTAATTGCTCTAAGAACTCGGGGTCAGGTATTATTATTAGCAATTTATGGAAAATAGATACTCAGCTTAAATTAATTTGCCAGAGGTACATGTTGGAGGCAACAACTTTAAACCCAAGTCCTTCTGAGTTCAAAGACTGAGATTTCTTTCCCACACATGATGTGTTTTGTTGGGTACCTAATAATAGAGAAACGCCCTGGACACCTCAGTAAGTTTAACTCAGTAAACAGAACCCAACTGCTATAGAAAGAATGAAGTCAGAGTCACTTTTGATTCTTCCTTGAATTTCACTCACATGCAATCACCACATCTCCCCTCTCCCTCACGATTTATCAAAACCACCTCTTTTCTGCATTCACACTTCCACCACCCTAGTCCACAGCACCACTGATCACCTCTCAGATGGATTACCGCAATGGCCTCCTAACCACTCCCCTTACCTGAAGTCATTCCCTCTCTACCACACTAGGAATTTAGAATAATCTTTTTGACATGCAAATCTAATTACATTATACCTTGTTTAAGTGATTTTCCTTTAAAATTAATTCTCAATAGCTTTGCCTCGTTTGTCTTGATGACATGGATTCTGCCTAACTCTAGCCCTTTTCTCTCAAATTTTCACCAGGCACTCACTCTAAGCGTTAGTCATTTTAATCCTTTCAGTTCCTCAATCGTGCATGCTTCTTCAGCTCCTGGATACTGAACTTCCTCTCCCTTTTCATGGAACACTCTTCCTCCCTACCTTACCTATCCAAATTCTAAGCTTGCTTTTTCATGTTACAGACCAGATACCAGCTTTTCTGTGGAGCCTTCTCTGATTGCTCCTCAACATGGCAGAATTCCCCTGGCACAGTCTCCCACATGTCCCCACCGTACACCACCCCCCATGACACTTCAGATATTTTACAGAAAATTCCCATTTCCTTCTCTTTAATCTTCATTACCTTATAGACAAGGTGTCCTCTGCTCTGAGCAGTCAGGGATCATCTGTGTCTTGTTCCAGTTGAATCTCTATAGACTGTGATAAAACATCTGAAACATAACAGGTAAAAATTGGTATCTACAGAGTTTCTGAGAGCAAATATTATTTTTAAAATAAAAAGCTTTATGTTGCTTTCAAGAAATAAATCAGTGTATGTCAAAGATAAAACATCTATATCTTTTACAAAACAAAAAATCTTTTGGGAAAAAAGACAACAAAAGCACAGTCTTTTTTTAATCCTTATTTTTATTGCCATCTGTTCTTTCTTCAATGGCAATGCAGTATTTCATTCCCAAAACACCAGATATTTGGCTGTACTTAGTACTTAAAGCAAGAGACAGTGAAAAATCTCAGTGAAAGAAAGAATTAACATGAAAGTCAAACTGTGTGCCTGGGATGAAGAAGAGTGCAATTTAACTTGGAAATATAATGGTAGAAATTTATAAGAATACCTCCTCAAATTAAATTGAGGAGAGCTTCAAATAAGTCATTTACCAAAGAGTCCTATTCTTCCTAAAATTCCAGATTATAATATGGAATGCAATTTCTCTGGTATCCATGCACCTGATGATGATTCATTCTTCTGGAATCCTGAGACCCTAGTGATTTTAGCACATTTTTGGGGTAACTGGTATATCCTGTTTTACCATAAATTGATTTATTGTTTATCTTTCTTTTTACTGTCCTAAATTTTCCTAGATTACAACTAAATTATAAACCTTTTAACAATATAAAGCCTGTGTTTTTAGAGGCAAGCCAAATTATTCAGTTTTAATAATGCAATTCTGCTCCATTTAGTTTGGATGTTAGATAGGCTTCTCCTTAAAGATATGTTCATAATATAAGCTTTATTTCAGAAAAAGTTCAGGCAGTTTTTAAAATAATTTAAGAGTAAAATTGTGTTAACTTTGGTAAGTGGAGGTATTTAGACACATATTATTCTTGATCCCATTTACCAGACACCCACTGAAAACTCATTCCATGCCATGCAATATGGCATCTGTTATGTTCATTCTTATCCCCACCTTTCCTTCAGCAGTATAATTGGTAAGATTAGACATACAAATAAAAAGTTAAATAATATAAATAGATCTTACTATCAAATGTATGGTAGAGAAAAACTTACTTTAAGTAGCTTTAATAGAAAGACTTTAAAGATCAAATCATATCTACTTCTTGCTACATGAGTTTTCCAATGGCCTTTAAGTAAAAAGAAGTAACATTCTTTCATAAACATATTTGCCACTCCATTAAATTTATTTATATTGGCATGGTCTTAGGATTCAAATCCAGAGCTATTAGTACACAACATTACAAAGTACAATTATATATTAAAGAAATAAACAAAAAGATGGTTTTTATGCTTCATTGATCCAAACAACTGATCTTCCTGCTGAATCCCAAATGATACCTTTTCCTGAGCTACTTATTGATAAATATGTATTGTAACTGATAATAAAAAAGTTAATGTCTCAAAATCATCAGAGTATTAAAATGGTTACTTTTCTCAACTACCCATTCAGTATATTTTCTGAACACACAGAACCCTGCACATGTAATATATTATAAAATGCTAATATTTTCATGTGTCTCACTGCAGACAGAAGAGCATAGCAGGAAAAAATCAATGAAGCAAGACTCAGCTTCCTTCTTTGCCATCCACTTTTGCAGGAACATTTGTCTTCCACGCATTTGGGGAAATTATCCTTTCTGTCTGGCTTCCTTTGTCCTCATGGAAAGTGAGAGTAAAGTGAGAAAAATAATGTTTATTTGAACAAAAGCTAGTTTGGGGAAACCAATAAATGGAAATGACTTTCACTGTTTATTTTACTTTATAATTTCTGTGCTCTGTTAGAATGAGAATACCTGTGTTTACTTAATACTACCATGAATTATAAATAAAAAAGTGGCCAGTTTTTATAAATTCCTGCAACTCTAATTTTACTAATATCATTTAACAATATGAATTTTAGCTTAGGACCCTAATAACTATTTTTAAGAGAAACTTCTACTGGGAAGAAATCAACATCAAGAGCCCTTTCTGTGTTTTGCTTCCCAAGAGTAAGGGTAGATAATGATGATGTCCATGATCATGATCACCCTGATGACGTGTGTGTGTTTTACAACTACCACAAATAATACCACTTTCTCCCCATCAGCATAAATGTCTACTGATCCCATATCCATTCCATGTTCCCTTAGAGTAACAAAATGTCAAGCTTCAGAACTTCCATCTTAGAGATGAGGAAACTCCACCCTGGAGAATAAGAACATTATCCAATATTACACAATGATTTAATATTGTGGCTTAGATTAGAAACCAGACCACCTAACACCCACCTCAGGATTCTAACCTGGAAGAAATATACTACATAAAGAACATTCCTGGAAAACTGTGGAAGTCAGAACAGAGAGACAAACAACAAAACTGTTAAAAGAGGCATAGTTAATAAATAGATTAAACTACCATTTGCTTATGAAATTCATTTATTATTCTCTTTCATAAGTTTCTCCCTCTCTACTAGATTATTTATAAAGGCAAACAAATCTTTATTAAGCAACAATAGTAACATCAGCACAAGAATAAAATTTCCCCACAACCTTATATTTCTTCACCCCCTTTTCTCTGCTTCTTCTTCAAAATAATCTTTTATAGCTGCTGCTTTGGCATGCACTCTTTTCAAAACCAGATCCAACTCAGCTTCTGATCTCAACATTCTCTTCATTTCATTTTTGTAATCACCAATGACTGCTTGCTGCCAAATTCCATGTCATTTCTTTGATTTTCTAGACACCTCTGTATTCCCCAGAAATTAGTACATCATCCTTCTTAAAACATTTTCTTCTTTAGGATTTCTTAACACTGCACTATTTTTCCTATTCCATGTATAGCTTCTTATTGGGCTCCTTTGCTGGGTGCTAGAAGTACTGTGATGTCCCAGAACTCTGTTCTAAATGCCTTCCTCTTCTTTGTGTATGTCCTCTCTCAAAGGCTCTGGCTTTCACTATCTTCAGTGTGCTGAAGACTGTCAAAACCGTGTCTCAGGGCTTCCCTGGTGGCGAAGTGGCTGAGAGTCCGCCTGCCGATGCAGAGGACACGGGTTCGTACCCCGGTCCGGGAAGATCCCACATGCCGCGGAGCGGCTGGGCCCGTGAGCCATGGCCGCTGGGCCTGCGTGTCCAGAGCCTGTGCTCTGCAATGGGAAAGGCCACAACAGTGAGAGGCCCGCATACTGCAAAAAGAAAAAAACAAAAAACCAAAAAAACTGTGTCTCAGAAGAGTGTCTCCTACCTACATTTGCATACTATTTTCTCTACATCTCTACTGGCATGGATAATAGTCATGAACAACCTTAAATAACCCATAGTGAATTCTTGATTTTTCTTTTTTCTTTTTTTTTTTTTTTGCAGTACGCAGGCCTCTCACTGTTGTGGCCTCTCCCATTGCGGAGCACAGGCTCCGGACGCGCAGGCCCAGTGGCCATGGCTCACGGGCCCAGCCGCTCCGCAGCATGTGGGATCTTCCCGGACCAGGGCACGAACCCGTGTCCCCTGCATCGGCAGGCGGACTCTCAACCACTGCGCCACCGGGGAAGCCCAATTTTTTATTTTTCTTTCCAAACCCATTCCTTCCTCAGCATTTCATCTGAATAAATGACACTACAATCTGACCATCTGAACAAACCAAATATCTCTAAATTATTTTTCAGTTTGAGATTTTCTTTAATTTCTCTTTTTAATTTTCATCCTAATGTCTAATCCAAAGCCTGGTCCTATTGACTTTATCCAAAAAAGAAAAGAAAAGAAACCAAAACAAAACCATAACCCAAATCCATCTACTTTTCTCCATCTTCATCACCACTTTCATTATCTCCCACCTGACCAATGTGATGACTTTCAGTGTGTCCCTCTGCCTATACTCTATCTCCTCTACAATTAATTTTCCACATGTAGCTAGAGTGATCTTTTTTTTTTAAACATAGCTCACATTCTGTCACTTTCCCATCTTCTTAAAATCCTGCAATAGCTTTCCATCATACCTAGAATAAAATCCAAATACTCTGATTTTACAAAGCTTTATTCCGTTCAATTCTCCAACCTCATCTTCTACTTTTCCAAGTTTTCTCTGGACACACTGGCCTTCTGCATTTTTACTTCAATTTCTCTTAACTCACCAAGCATATCCAAATCCAGGGCCTGTACAAGAACAATAGTAATAGCTAACATTTATTAGACAATTAACTGTACCAAATATTGATCAAAACACTTAGCATTTATTTTTTATTTAATCTTCCCAATAACCCTTTGAGTTAGATATTATTACTGCTGTTATCCGTGAGACACTGATAGGTTAAAATTTGTTCAAGTCCTCCAGAGAGTGAGTGATAAAATCAGGATTCAAATCCAGGCAGATTTCTTAAACCATGCCTCCAATTACTTTAAAATCCTACCTTTTTCTGGTTGATTCAATGCCTAAACATCTTTCTCTTCAAGGATCCATGGCTGCCTGTCAATTAGATCCCAAATTAAATATCACCTTCTTTGAAAGGTCTTCCCTACTCACCAGTCTAAAGCAGCTCCCTTGTCGCTCTTTATCAAATTGCCCTATTTAAATATCTGTATTACATTTATTCCTACCTGATATATTAGCTTGTTTGCTTATTTGTTCATTTATTTTCTCTCTCTCCTGATCAAAACATAAGCTTCACCAGAACAGAGGTGTTATGTCTTTTTCAGCATTGTAGTTCTAGTACCAAGAACAATGTTTGATGCTCATTAAATCTTGGATGAATGAATAAATGAGGGAATGAAACACACCTAACTGAAGACCACATCCAAAAGCCCTTCTTTCAGGACTTACGTGTGTGCTTTCTGAGGCAGAACTGACTATAATAAGAATCAATTACTCCCACCAAACAAGATAGATGGTAAAAGAATTGATTAATCAATAGGCCACCCCACCATGATCACCCAAAGTGGAAGAACTTTATGCAAAGCACTTTATCCATGACACAGTGTAGAGTAAAGGACATTTCCATACATAATTATCATAGACCTATTTTGGATTTTAAGCAAGTTTATTGCTATGGAGTCCAAAATGTTCAATGTACTCACTTTTTCAGACTAAGAAACTAAAGGACTCATTTAAGATAAACATAGACATTATAAAATCGTCAATACTTTAGGTCATTAATTCTTCACTTCAAGTGTATTTTTTACATTAATACTACAAAGCTTGGTTTACTCAAAGGCTACAACTTTGGGATGAAAAGTTATGGTGGACTGAGTTCAAATTCCGAGTGGTGCCAGGAAGACAAACGTTAGCTTTGCACATTGTGAGTCACTAGGCAGAGGAGAGATAGCTAATGGAGAAAGAAATACACAAAGAATCAAAGCAGGAAAAACACAATGTTCATAAATGTTCATAGAATCTTCCCTGGCCAGAGACTAGATATGAAATATCTTTATTTGAAACTAGAGCTAACATAGTTTCACATGCATATTTTGAAAATGGTTTTTATCTAACTTAAAAACCCATTCACTGAAATCTCCCAGAGTTAAAAGTTTGCAAAATTTATATTGATTTACTAGATAATAGAGATAAGTTAACTTTCACAGAGACAAGACAACTACCATTAAGACACATATGCAGGACCAAATCAGTAAGACCTAATAAGTTACATAACTGTAGTAAACTTATCCTTTCTAGACTCACCATTTTTTACAGAAAACGAACATGGGAGATTAGTTGAAATTGCTTGTTTCTTTCCATATTTCACAGTTTAAGGGTATGTTTTGCAGAACAGTAGAGGTAAATGTGTTTTAAAATGAGATAAATTTCAAGTTATCTAAGAAGGCTGTCTTAATGAAAGAAGCGCTATTATATATTTTAGTACCCAGGGCTGAATTTCTGTAGTTTTTATTTATTATCAACAGATATTCAGTGCACTCAATGCTACACCCTTTTTTTCTCAACATAGATTTGGCCTGAAATAACTTCTTAACTTTCCTTGCCAGTTAATTTAAAAAAAGAAAAAGAAGAAAAGAAGTAGAAAGGATAGCATATAAGCAATGGTACTTTGAGAAGCTACAACCTATGAACCTATTTTGTCTCCCTGTTCACCTTATATCCCCAGTATCTAGCAGTCCTGGTACATAATAACTTCTTAGTGAATGGTTGTTTAAAAAATTATTATTTTACATTTAAATCATAACTATTTATTTTACCCTCTACCATATTTCAGAGAAAAACCTACTGCTACAAAAAGAAAGCAAAGTCATTTTTAGTTGAGATGTCAGAAGCCTTTAACCTCTGGTATAATTTCTGACTTAATTCCTGGCCTAAACATTACAAGGCTTAGCAGTATCTCTTTGCCATATGGATACAATACTGGGTTAGAGCCAAATACCCCAGAAGCCAAGATACCCCAAGCCACCAATGCATTATCAGTATCTGGAAATGTTGATTCATGGCATGAATCCTAGTCCCAGAGATTGTTCTTATTAAGATTTTACTAACCAATCCAACTCAATTCATATTAAAGTTATGTTGACATAAACTGAATCCAGAGGATCATTTAAACCCAGAAAACAAATCAACATCTAAAGTATGCATATGACTGAGGGAAATATGAGCTTTGTGTCTTCTTGCTTTGTCCAAACTATGCTCCAGCCTTCAGGCAATAGAGGCCACCTATGGCAAAGGAGCCAATTTTGCTGATAAGGTAGGTTAAAAACCACAGTTTGAGGTTTAATTTTACAGTCTGTCCCTCTAAAATGTTATATCAAACTTTGTAACTACAAAATCTCTATTCACTTTTAGTATCAGAACAACCTGACATCATCATAATTTCTTACTGATTGTGTTACCACTTGGTCATTTCCTCTGGGTATAAAGTTTTCTGGGGATGAACATTCCATTATGTTTATGTTTCATATTTGGGACATTATATTGATCTATGTCCAGAACAAATTTAAACTGGCATCTGAGATTCTTTGTATTTTTTTTTCAAATGATCATAAAATATTATTCATCTTTAAAGGATATTTTTCAAGATATTTTAGACTAATTTTTCCTCTTATAAAAAGTAGTTATTCAACAGGAGCATATTTTTCCAAGGTCATAATCACTTACTATTTTGAAATAAAATGTACAACATTTCTACTAGAATCACATGATTAGTATCTTTTAGTACAGCTCCTCCAAATGTACTAACCAATGTTAACACTTATTAGCTTTTCTTAACATCTATATGAAGTAACTGATGAATGTTAAAATTCATAGTATGGATTCTAATTTTTTTAAGATTAAAAGAACTAGAGAGATTGCATTATCAATTGTAAGACAGAGCTAGAAGTTTAAAGAACACAATTTCAAACTAGTGCTTGCAGTACTGAAACAAAATTAAAATGCAAAATATTCACAGCTTCCAATTCTGGAGACTTACTTACATCTTCAATTTCCACCTACTTCCTAAACCTGCAAGGAAGCATGGCAAATAAAAATCTGGAAACGATCTTTCAATAGGCAGTATATAAATGTGATTTTTCCTTTTTAAATTTGATGTCTGCTTTTAAGTTTTTGCAACTATTTTAACTTTTTAAATTATAATTAAATATTGTATGTGCATGGCTAGAAAATTATATGCTTAAATAAAAAGGACTTGGAATAAAAAGCAACAGTCTCCTCCTCCAGCTCTGCTTTCCAAAGGCAATCACATTTAATTTTAGGGCTTCAGGTGGTTAAATTTATGGCTTCAGGTGGTTAATATGCTTTTTTCCACTTTTTTTTGGTTTATCAGTTTTGGACGTTGTTTATTGACTTTCTGCTCTGCAATGTGAGGATATAGATAGCCCAGCCAAAGCCACTTTCTTTCTTGTTTCCTCATAATATGCTTTCATAACTATTCACTTATATTTAAATATTATTTTTTCCTCAACTCTAGGAAAACTCTCTAAACACCATATTTTTAAATACAAAGACAGTTACACCCCCATCTTTCTATCATTTCTTCTTTCAATTTTTACTTTTCTCACAGTGTGCACTTTACCTATGCTTTTATGTTATCATGGTTGGAAACACTGTGTCTTTTCAATAATCACAGAACAGATGAAATGTCTGTTAAATATTCTGTAATTAGTTCACAGCCTGATTCTACAAGTTAAACATGAGTGCTTGCATTATTATCACAATGCTGATGTTATTCTTCGGCAGCTAAGTGGTGGACTTCAATGTCTCTAAGTCAAATGTCACATCAGTGCTATTCAAATGAGACTGTTACTAGAGTTAAGTTCAAATGAATTCTCCTCTTATGTACTCCAATAATTGACTTCACCATAACCAGTTTTTTCCTAGAAGGTCTCATACAGTATTTCTATAGATTAGTTCCTCTTCTTTCTGAGACCACCCTCCTAGAGATTCTGTCCATTCTGGACTAACTATTCTCAAGGCCTTCTGCACAGCTGTCAC
Organism: Mesoplodon mirus; assembly: GCF_964341445.2. Classification (NCBI taxonomy): domain Eukaryota; kingdom Metazoa; phylum Chordata; class Mammalia; order Artiodactyla; family Ziphiidae; genus Mesoplodon; species Mesoplodon mirus. The sequence goes on along the minus strand of NC_138978.1, from coordinate 96,715,291 downwards.
TCTGGAACAAGAAATCATATTTTCCTGATTTTCCACTGTCTGTATATTTGCTTATTTTGCTGCAATATAACCTCAAGTAACTTCTTTAAAAAGAGTGCATTGTAGGTAAACTTTGAAGTTTGCAAGTCAGAAAATATCCTTATTCCATCTTCCCCTGATTTTTCTTCCTAAATATAAAGGCACTGATTATTATCTTCAAGCATCCAGTATCGATGAAAAGCCAATGTCAGTCTAGTTGTTATTTGTCTGCATGTGTCGTCACACATTTTCTGTGAAAAGGTCCGATATCTTCACTTCATTCAGTACCTTCTAAAATTTCACAGTAAATTTTTTAGGAGTAAATATTTTTTTCATTTATTATAGTATAGGCTTTTATTCCAAATATTTAGGTTTTGTATCTGGGGAAATTCCATGAATAATTTCTTCGATAATTTTCTTTACTCTTTTTCTCTCTCCTCTCATTCTAGAAAGTTGCTTTTCAGATGTTGGAGCTTCTGGATCAATCCTATATGCATCCATATATTTTGTCTTATTTTCATTTTTATCTTTTTCTTTTAATTTTGGGAATAACTCTTTTCATCTTCCAACCTATTATTTTTTAAAATGAAATCATATCTTAAGTTTCCAGTAGATCTTTTGTGTTTTCCTTTCACAGTATATAGTCTACAATATACAAATCTCTTTAAAGACACTAGGATTTCTTCTGCTCTCTGAATTATCTCTCTTTTTATGGTGGTCTGGGTTTTCTGCACATTTACGTTTGTCATTCTTATTGTAAGCTTTTCAAAAACATATGCTAATCCTTGGTTAACCATTGATTTTTTAAAAGATTTGAACAATAAATCTGCTTGGAAATTCTGTATTTAGGTAGGAATGGACACTTCATTCCATGGTGAGTAGGCAAAGAAACTACCAATGTCAGAATGCAAGAACCTTTGTTCTGGAGCTCCAATGCTTTCATAAGTTGGCCTAAGTCTCATCAGGCAATTAACACAGTTTTGTAGATTTTTTAAACTGCCTTCTGGGGTCCCACGTCAAGGATGAATATGGTATCAATTGATCTTAAGCGATTCTTTCAGTGGTGTTCTTGTTTTCCAGGTCCTATCTCACCTGCGACATCCTTTATACCCATGTTTCTGAATCCCTAACTTTTTAAACAATTTTTTGTTATACAAGTTTCAGGGGTACAGCATTATAATTCAACATCTTTATATACTACAAAGTGATCATCACCACAAGTCTAGGTATCATCTATCACCAAACAGCTGACCCCCTTCACTTATTTCTCCCATACCTCAAACCCTTCCCCTCTGGGAGACACTATCTGATCTCTGTATCTATCAGTTTGCTTTTGTGTTATTTTGTTTGTTCATTTGTTTCATTTTTTAGATTCCACATATGAGTGAAATCATAAGGTATTTGTCATTCTCTGTCTGAATTTTTCACGTGGCATAATACCTTCAAGGTCCATCCACATTGTCATAAATGACAGGGTTTCTTTTCTTATGGCTATGTAGTATTCCACTGTGCATACTTCTTTATCCATTCATCCACTGATGGACAATTAGGCTGTTTTCATATAATGGATATTGTAAATAATACTGCAATGAACATAGGGGTGCATGTATCTTTTCAAATTAGTGTTTTCACGGTCTTTGGATAAATACCCAGATGTAGAATAGCTGAGTCATATGGTAATACTATTCTTATTTTTTTTAAGAAAGCACTATACTATTTTCCAGAGTGACTGTACCAATTTAGTCCCATCAACAGTGTAAAAATGTTCCCTTAGCTTCATATTCTCTCCAGCATCAGTTATTTCTTATCTTTTCAATAATAGTCACTCTAACAGGCATAAGATGATATCTCATTGTGGCTTTGATTTGCATTTCCCTAATAATTAATGATGTTGAACATCTCTTCATATGCCTATCAGCCATTCATAATATGTATGGTAAATCCTTTTAATTTAATCAGTTTTCCTACCACTTGCACGTCACGGTGAGGTGTCCCTTACTTTTCTTCAAGGCAGAGTAGCTCCATCCTCAGCTCTTATCTCCTCTGCTTAGACACTAGTGCATTTTATTTCATCCTACACCTTTAATTACCACTATCCATCACTTTCTGCCTTCCAGAAATTTGTTAAAAATTTCTTCTCTGGGCTTCCCTTGTGGAGCAGTGGGGTTTCCCTGGTGGTGCAGTGGTTAAAAATCCACCTGCCAATGCAGGGGACACGGATTAGAGCCGTGGTCCAGGAAGATCCCACATGTCGCAGAGCAACTAAGCCCAAGCGCCACAACTACTGAGCCTGCACTCTAGGGCCTGCATGCCACAACTACTGAGCCTGAGTGCTACAACTACTGAAGCCTGCACGCCTAGACCCCATGCTCCATAACGAGGAGCCACCACAATGAGAAGCCTGCATGCCACAACAAAAATAGCCCCCGCTCACTGCAACTAAAGAAAGCCTGCACACAGCAACGAGGACCCAACGCAGCCAAAAATAAATAAATAAACAAACAAATAAATAAATAAATAAATTTATTAAAAAAGAAAAGTTTATTCTCCACTAATGGCTCTGTACCATTCTCTTTGCTTTGGGTTTTTTCCCCCATGTTTTACTCCTTTACTATCATTTTAATGAGATTTTGCAAAATAAAGAAGATAAAAGCACCATCATCTTAGCCAGTTTTTTTCATATTTCACCTATTTTTGCTATTTGTATCCTGTTCCACAAAAGTATTTATTTTTCATGCATAAGGAAGAAGTCACATTTTATTTGTGGTGTTTTTTATGGGGAGAGATGTCTTTCTATTTATTTCAATATACTTATAGTTTAAATTTTCATGCACTTACCATTGTGAATTTAGAAATATTTATGTAGGCCATCATTGAAGATCATATTACTTTCACTAATTTAGTGCATTCAGAGAATATACTCAACTTATATTCTTTCAGGATACATTTACTTTTTTCTAGTTCAAACTGATACTATTTTATTCTCATATTGTTCATGTGTTTATACCAAGTTGAGCTAATATATTCTAAATAGGTTTAACTGAAGATCTTGCTATTCAATATAGATAATGCCACAAAGACTTCTGATTTGCTCAGTTTATCAGGTCTTAGGAAGTTATAAAGTAATTCCTTTATATAAAATATATAAAGATGCTATCACATCTAGTTTCTTCAAAAAAGAAGAAAAAAATATATTCGGTTTAGGGTTCATAAAAAGCTGGAGATTACTAAATGTGTAGTTATCACTGAAGTAATAGCATAAAATATAATGTAATCGTTCATCATCTTTCTAACTGCATGGCTTAGTATTCTGCCAGTTACAAATTATTCTTATGAGGAACACACATAGAGAAAAATGAGGCAAAATAAGCCCTAAGTTACAATTAGTTTTGTCCTTTATTTGCTTTGGGGATCTGTTCTTTCCCTTCCAAACATACAGGAACTGACAGACACTAAGTAGAAATTTATCAATTCTAAGGATAGGCAGAGGAGGATCTAAGAAACATGGGCCATATAGAACAATTTTTTTTTAAGTAAAAAAAGAACACAAAGAAAAGAGGAGTATAAATGGATAGGAAAATTTCTTTGTTTAGACCAAAAGTCAACATTTACAGGCACTCATATTGCCTTTCACAATGTGTATGATAAATCACTTTTAAATTATTCTGTTGTAAAAATCTCACAAAATGTCTGGGTTTCTTTTTGGTTTAGACTTTGGCATTTATGAAGTCCAAGCTTTTCCTAAGATTTTATTCATAGATAGAGTGATAAAAAATATAATTTTTCAAGAAAGTCACTAGTTTGGGCTTCCCTGGTGGCGCAGTGGTTGAGAGTCCGCCTGCTGATGCAGGGGACACGGGTTCGTGCCCCGGTCTGGGAGGATCCCACATGCCGCGGAGCGGCTGGGCCCGTGAGCCATGGCCGCTGAGCCTGCGCGTCCGGAGCCTGTGCTCTGCAACGGGAGAGGCCACGGCAGTGAGAAGCCCGCGTACCGCAAAAAAAAAAAAAAAAAAAAAAAAAAAGAAAGTCACTAGTTTTTTATCATGTATTACATCAATTGATACTCTACCTCTTTCACTGCATGGGACTACAGGGTATGAGGGCTTGAGTTTTGTGGGATTTTTTCCCTGTACCTTTAGGGCTGCTCTATCAGGCCTGCACAAGGCATTTACTTTTCAAAACTCTACGTCTTTCAGGTAGGTTGTGATTACATTTTTATTATTATATTCTATAAATATAACTTTCACAGGAGCTTCTCATTTACCAATACAAACTGAAAATCGACTAACAGAGTTCTTTCTGGCTTGCATAAGTAGTCCAAAGTCTCAAAGCATGAGCAGAGAGGGTCAGGTGAGGGGAAGCTGATGATCAGGTAAACAGCGTCATGGAAAATTTAATTTTGCTGGCTTCTTTACTTAGAAGCAGCAGCTGGACTGGTATAATGATAATGACGTTCCTCATTTATCTCTTTCCAGATTGTATAAATAATTTCCCGTTTTAAAAATTCCACACTTTAGATTTAGAGCACTGAAAAAGCAACTACTCATGGTTCAAATTATAGTTAAATGCATAGCATCCCACATGAATGATCATTTATTCAGAATGTGGTATTAATTCTATTTGCTTTGTTTTAGGATTCCTTTCTCTGCTCTTGGTGTAAGTATGTGTGTTGGAATCACCGGCCATGTTCACCCAACATGTTCATGTTACTCTAATTTCAGCATGTGGCAAATTGATGAAAATCACAGGCCCAGTTACAGTCAAGACATCTGGAACCCGATTTGGCGCTTGGATGACAGATCCCTTAGCATCTGAAAAAAATAACAGAGTATGTTGCTTCCTCAAATGCCTTTGCTTAGAATTATGTTTTATTTAAGCTTTATGCCTACTAGACTATCCATTTTTTTTTTCAGGGATATTAGTTTCAACTTGAAAAGTGTTACACTGTTTGCAAATATTTTCAGTTTGATAATATTAACATATCTACAGATACATGGCAAACTTATTTTAGTAAAATGTTCTATCCTATAATTCATCAGTATAGTGAGTCTAAATTTTTATTGGTTAGTCCTATTTTATGCTTGAAAAGGGCTAGTTACAAGTATACAAAATTTTCTGTATATTCCTTCTAGAATTTGCTCCTTAGTGTGAAAAAAAAAAAACACTAAATAAGTAAAAAAGCTCAAGAGCTAACCAATTCACTAAACAAGCTAAAATATACCGAGAATCTAGGGGTAATTTGAAAGAAAACAGCATAGAGGGTGTTTGGCAATGCCTGTATTATGAAAATCAATATACTAGAGACTTACCATAGCTCTATTTATGTTCTATTACAGAACTCAGTATACATTAGGATTCTCAAGGGTTACATCCAAGCAAGTTTAGTAGCTAAATTAGTAAAATTATTTCATTAAAAGGTGGTTGTACCTATAAGCTGATCCAATGAACAAGTATTACTAGAAGGTTCTGTGGTATCCATAAAGGAAAAATAAGTTGAATGTGCAAAATTAAGCCATATATTTTTCAGAGCAAGGGATGGAATAAATAAATTTTCTGAACGTGATTTTTTTGCAGTTATTACTAATCAAATTGATCAGGTAAATGAACAAAGTGATGTGATTTGCATTGATATATGTTTGATTCACTCAGTGATATGCACTGAATGGTAAAAAATTTTTAAAACAAAAAAAAAAACAAAGGACAAAAAGCAAATCAACTTCAAGGCAGTACATTTAGTTGTTTCCTTTCCACACAGACCATGTCACTATTTTTGCCAAAGCCTGCAGTACTATCAAACTGCAGCAGGTAAGTGGTAAGAGAATCTTCCAGAGCCTGAGAATGACAATATTAATATGCGCTGATTCTCACTGTCTTTATTTTGGAATTCTCAAAAAAGTACAGAATTTAATTACTCCACTTTTTCCTTCTTCCCAGGTTTGGTACATGGACAGTTATACTAACAATAAAATTGTCCGTGAGTACAAATCAATTGCAGACTTTGTCAGTGGGGCCGAATCAAGGACATACAACCTCCCTTTCAAATGGGCAGGAACTAACCATGTTGTCTACAATGGCTCACTCTATTTTAACAAGTATCAGAGTAACATCATCATCAAATACAGCTTTGATATGGGGAGAGTGCTTGCCCAAAGAAGCCTGGAGTATGCTGGTTTTCACAACGTTTACCCTTACACATGGGGTGGGTTCTCTGACATCGACCTAATGGCTGATGAAATCGGGCTGTGGGCTGTGTATGCAACTAACCAGAATGCAGGCAATATTGTCATCAGCCAACTTAACAAAGATACCTTGGAGGTAATGAAGAGCTGGAGCACTGGCTATCCCAAGAGAAGTGCGGGGGAATCCTTCATGATCTGTGGGACACTGTATGTCACCAACTCCCACTTAACTGGAGCCAAGGTGTATTATTCCTATGCCACCAAAACCTCCACATATGAGTACACGGACATTCCCTTTCATAACCAATACTTTCACATATCCATGCTTGACTACAATGCAAGAGATAGAGCTCTTTATGCCTGGAACAATGGTCACCAGGTCCTATTCAATGTCACACTTTTCCACATCATTAAGACTGAGGATGACACATAAGCAAATGTAATTTGTGTTCACTGATCTAACAGTGTCATCTGTGATAAACTCTATAGACCCTTTCTGGATTTTCTTTATAACAACTTTCATCATTTCTCCAAAGCATTTTTTTGTTATAAAGTTGGTGTTTCAAAAAACATCTGAGCCTGTATAAACTAACCTGTTGGAAACACATCTTAACTCCTAAATTTACAAGGCCTATCATGTCCTTGTCATGAAAAGCACTAAAATGAGCTTAAGTGGCTAAAGTCATAGTTTTACAAAAGATTAATGATCTGCCTTATATTAGAGTCAGAGATTAATGGTGGCTTAAATGCATGAATGTCTTTTTTTTTTTTTTTTGACTCTGTCATTTTTTTACTGTCTTTTGCTCCACATCAGAAAATATTTCGGTAGGAATAAGGAAAAAAAAAAAAGCACTTCCCCCTCATTTATTTCTAAAAGAGATTTAAGGATCTTATTTATATGAGAAAATATTATTAATCATTTTGCTGTTATACAGTTCTCTGATGCGGTGCTGTACAGTCATTTTTAAATCTCTTGCTAACATTTTATTGGCAATAGGTATTTCTACCATTGTAACCACCATTGTGCAAATGTATCTCTTCACTTCTGTGAAAGTAAGTCATATTTTTTATAAAATACACTGAAGTTTAATCTCAGTAATCATTATGGGTCACTTTTCAAGAGTGGTCAAAAAAGGAGGTCTCTTCTCAGCTTACCCCTTTACATAAGCATTATAAACTAAAAAGAAAATCAAACCAGATTCCTTACATAGAGTCTTTATTTTACCCCAAGTTTACTGGACCACTGACATGGAATCCTAAAATTGATTCAGTAAGGATGAGTTATTCTGATCACTCCACTGAAAGCAACCCATAAGGTTGCTTGCAAAGATGCAGTTGAGTCACAACTGACTTGAGTTGACTCTACTCATTTGTTACACATTCAAATTCTGTTCTTTATAATTAAATATATTAATGTTTTAACTTAAATTTTACACACAACTGGCAATAATGTAATTTCTTGTGTCAGGACTCTAAAAGTACAGGAAGCACATGTGAAAACTCTTAAAAATAAAATTTCTGTAATGTCATCTAGACTTATAAATTCTGGAGAGCTACTGGCAAGATTTGTACAAAAGAAAATTGTGGGAAAACTTGGGAGTTGTCTGTGTGGTTCATTGTATAAATAACCAATTTAGAAAATAAGATGGGACAGCAACCCCCTGTTACCCTGATTCACTGTGTGCAGAAATACTGTAACCAAAAAATAAAGCTTTAATAATATTTTATGTTAATAACACCAAAAACATATAATCAATATATATAAAACATATCACTGAGTTTGGAGGTACTTTCCACATACTTGCCTAAGGCAGTTTTATGGAAACTAGTGTGGGTTGGTTTTACAATTTAAAAAGCATATTCTATAATAAATAATAGATAACTTAAACTGTTGTGAATGTTTAGTTTCACACATACATAATATCATTTCCTTTGTAAAGTAAGGATATAATAAATCAGATAAGGCATTGTATAAAGAAATAATACTTAAGAGTAATTCATTTCAAACGTCACAAGTAAAACATCATTTTCAAATATCTCACTGTCAAAACTGTAGTATGAAAAACTCAATCTCAAAATTGTTAAAATTTAACAAAGATTTCTTTTTTTGCCTACAAAATGCTATTAGCATGATTTAATGACCACTCTGGGTTCTTCTGCAATACTGTCTTCTCTTTTAAACATTTATATATGTCCTCCTCTGCTTTTGAAAGTTAGAAAATTTATGGGACTCACTTGTCATTGTACACACACCACAAAAATAATCAGCCAATACTTTGTACATCAAGAGTTTGTATGAAGAAAGAAAGTCAATTTCAGAAATGAATGAGTTTTTAGTATATGGCCTCTAGCAGATATCTGGGTCTTCATTACTTGTTTTTTAAAAAAATAATGTAACATGATATCACATAAATTCAAAACCTCAATGATCACAGCTTTTTTGTGAGATGTACGGCTTGTAAAGCACTTTATTGTTTTCTATGTAAGGGTTCATCACCACATCCAGGTTATAGTGTATGTGCTGCTAGAGCAGGCACAGATTTTATTATTGTCACTAGAAGTGGGGTTGACATGGGTTTAAAAATGTAATTTGCATTAAACACTTATTTTAAAAGCATTTTTCTTAATAAATTATTATCAGTTTGTGCCTGAAATAAATAAGAACTTACTCTAATCACTGTTTTTAAAATCTCCAACAAATAAAATACATTTTATGAGGGAAATAATGACTATTTTAAAATCATACACATAATCCAATCCATAAAGAAATCCAAGCTCAGAAAGTTTTAATTCTAAGTGAACTGTGTAACTGGAATTTTCTGAATTAACGATATCATTAACAAACTTCCATGTCATTTAAATAATAATATGATCATGGTCTGATTGTGTTTGTGTGACATCTGTATTTGTGGCACTTGAATCATAATGTTTATTACTTGCACCTGCACTTACATTTATGAGTTCAGAAAATGACAGTGTGTTAGTGCATTACCAATATGTAGAGATTAAAAAAGAAAATAATGACAAGTGCCTATATGCCACATTCCATAGAGTGATAAGGTTGTGATAAGATTTACCATGAACTCAGAATCTCTGGTTCCTATCACCATACTCATAGAGTCATTTCATCACTATAATCTATAGTATTCTCTGATGACATCTTTTTTCATAAAATCGATTCTTAGTCCTAACAAGAAAATGGCGTTTATATCTGAAAATTACTACCAAACTTAAAATTACAAATTTTTCAAACAGAATTATTTTAAAAGTATAAATATAAAATTGTACTTATGCTCATCAACAAATGAAACCAGTTATTTTTCTACGAAGGTATATTATATATATATAATTATACATATTATAATCCATAATATGTATAATTATACATATTATACACACACACACACACACACACACACACACACATATAATAATCCCTTAGCTTTATTCTCCTTAAAAACATTTTTTAAAAACCCTATCTGAGCACTCAGGATTACCAAATTGTTTCTTTCTACAAATGCTAAATTTGAATGCAACTGATAGCAAAATTCAAAGTATCGCTTCGAGTTAGAGCAAATATGAAAAATTACTGACATTACAGAGTTTCTAAAAGCCAAGGCTTCTAGAAATATGGATATTTTTGAAAAAGAATAAAAAATGGCATCTTGCTGACTTGACAAGGTAGGTATGATTCTATCCTTTACTAAACGTACAATTTGAGTTCTTATGACAATATAAAAGAATGTGAATTTATAGACAAGGCATACTTTGCCTCTCCATCATCACATGATTAGTGGACCATGAGAAAAGCTACTAAAAGTGGTCTACCTAGCACAATAGGTAGGGAGCATTAATTAAAATTTAGATGCTATAGGATGATACAAAGCCTTAATCTCTGACTACTCATAGATAGAAACAGTCATTTCTAGAAAGGCTCAGAAGCACTAAATATCATTCAGTTTAGTAGGCTGTATCCATACTGAAATCAAGATCATGGAATGACTTCTGTTTCTAAAATTAAGTAAGCTCAGCGTAAATCTCTTAGCTGATAGTTTGTCATAATCAATAACTCTTCATAAAAGGTCTTGAGCTTAATAAAATGTGTTCTTTTGAATTGTTGAACTCGAACTAGAAAAAACACTGTGAAAACATTAGCTGATGGAAGAAAAACCAACTTCACCAAACTCTTTTAGTTATTTTTCTATCAAATAATGAATTCAATTGATGGCAATCTCTTGAATAAAGAAAAGCGTTTACTCTACTATTTAACCAGTCAGAAAGAAATCCTCCCCAAACTGACTTTACTAGGCTGATTTTTCTGAATCATACCTTAATATTATGTGATATAGTTTATCCCTCTTCATCAGGGTTAGAGGAACTTTAATCATGTTTGGAGTCTGCCTTGTCTCCAAAGCGTCAAACTAATTGGCAGAAGACGTATCCTCTTTGAAGCTCAGTTCATTGATTGCCAAATAAGTTTTACAAGTATAAATTATTATTAAACATGACTTGAAAATAATATAAAAAAGGACATAAAGTTGTACCTTGTCAAGAGTACACAGTACTTTTCATAACTATAACCATCTTAAAACACTATTCATAGTTAGAGATATGAAGCAAAATGGTGAATACAAAAGAGATCTCAGGAACAGAGCTGCAAGAAATCTGCTGGTAAACCATACACACATATGCAGTTCAGTACAAAGTTACATCCCTACCAAAGCTATAGTCTTCCCAGAAGAAACTGCACACATTTTAAAAAAAATAATTAAAATATTGCCATAAAATATCATTCTTACCACAGTTCAGACTTGGAAATATTGCATATCATTCAGACATTATCAGAAAGTAAATACTATATGACAAAAGTCTTGAAAATGGAGCAAAAAATGAGCTGATGAAAAGAAGCATTAGCCATTTTAAAGGTCCTCATGGGCATACATTCTAGTAAGAACAAGCAGCAACAAAAATATTAATGAAAAGTAAGTTCTGATTGTACTAACTGCTATAAAGGAAATAATTCTACCTCATAAAGAGTGCCCGGGGATTTACTAGGGGCAGGGTGGGATAGGAGATCTTTAGGTGGGATAGTCAAGGTAAATTCAGTCAAGGAATGAAATGTCACCATCTGATCCACACAAAAAATTTTACCTCTTCCTTTCCGTTCCTAGAAATCCATGGATCAAATATTTCTTATTATTTCTCTATTCAGAAGTTTGTTTTGTTTTGTTCATTTTTTGTTTTTTTAACTTGGGAGTTCTTTTTTTTTTTTTTTTTGCGGTACGTGGGACTCTCACTGTTGTGGCCTCTCTCGTTGCGGAGCACAGGCTCCGGATGCGCAGGCTCAGCGGCCATGGCTCACGGGCCCAGCCGCTCCGCGGCATGTGGGATCTTCCCGGACTGGGGCACGAACCCACGTCCCCTGCATCGGCAGGCGGACTCTCAACCACTGCGCCACCAGGGAAGCCCTAACTTGGGAGTTCAAGGATACACTTCTGATGATGACTGAACTCCCTGAAAATATATGCTAAATTTAGTGTGTGCTTGTACATTCTTTTATGTAGGGGACTTACAGCTTTCATCCCATTCTCAAAAGAAAGCCATGACCCAAAAGATCACCACTATGTCAATGAAATTTTAATCCCAAATTTATTAAGCATCTTTATGACAAGCACTGAATGTGTGTCATCTTGCAATACTCAAGAATTTAGCTTGTTTCAGAGAGGAAAGGAATTAACATCCTAGTATTACCCGTAATTTTTTTCTTCAGAAGAACGCAAGATTAAGTTGTTCCCTATTAAAAACAAAACAAAACAAAACCTCTAAAGGGACTTTTTTTATTTTTGGAGCAAATCCAATTTTTTTTCGTGATCCAGCTTTAGAGCACATTCTTGCCACATTTAGTGGCCAAGAGTCTCTATTATGAGGCCTGTCCTACATCTATTGGAGTCTGGAGAACACTCTCTTACAGTTCTAATGCAGCCTTTTAGCAGCACCATTAGAATCTGACTGGAATTGAGGAGATGTAGTGTGCTCCATCAAATTTAACTGCAAACTCCTCTTCTGAAATTAGCTACCGCAGCAACGCATAAACAGCAGAAGAAAAGATTGTAACACTTGCCTTGGTTTAGAAGCTACTGTGGTTGATATGCATGTAATCAACAGCTACAGAAAATAAAAATAATTTGTATTTAAAAAAATAACTCTAGGGCTTCCCTGGTGGCACAGTGGTTGAGAGTCCACCTGCCGATGCAGGGGACATGGGTTCATGCCCTGGTCCAGGAAGATCCCACATGCCGCAGAGCAGCTAGGCCCGTGAGCCATGGCCGCTGAGCCTGCACATCCGGAGCCTGTGCTCCACAACGGGAGAGGCCACAACAGTGAGAGGCCCGTGTAACGCAAAAAAAAAAAACAAAAAAAACTCTAGTCATGTTTATACAGATAAAATCATGCTGAGTAGATAATTGAGGCTGCTTCCATCAGTGATATTTTGTTTGATTTCTTTTTGTTCCCCAAAGTACTTAAGAAGACATTCATTAATTCCACTCTGATATGAACCAAAAATAATAAAAATAAATATCTGCAATGTCTTTATTAAACTCCATTAGAAACTATTCTTGGAAGATGTAGTACACATTGAAAAAGAAGTTGAACATGTCTTTGTATAGGTAATGAGTTCTTATACTCAAATGACATTCTTGTCCTTCAGGTAAAGTCTGGCCCAGAAAAGCGGTTAAAATGTATAATTAATTTATTATTAGCGCTTTTTTTGCCATTCTTCCTTAGAAAATGTACACTAAACAAATACAAAGAACCCTTTCCATTTCATTGTTTTCCACTTTTCAAGGCTATTTATTTCATTTCTATTCTTTCATGTAAGGCCTTACAACATCCTTATGGAATAGGGAGGGCAAAACATATCATTCTGATTTCACAAATGAGTAAACAGAACATTTATGTTTCCATGTTTATATTTCTCCATAGATAGTTCACAGGCACCTCACACTCAGTATGTTTCAAACCAAAATCCTTATGTTTCCTTCACCTGCCCCCCAATCTATTTTTCCTTCCTACCCCAGTTAACAAAAATACCATCCTATCCACAACCTTGTTTTCTACCACACCTTTGGCTCTTTAAACACACCTGTCCCTTCTATTATCAGATTACTGTGATAAATAAATAAATCTAATCATATCTAAAATCTAAATCAATGCTATTCCAGATATTTGTTTTCAACCATTATCTTCCACTTTGTTTGGTTCACTCACTGTTTCCTACTCTATTCAATCAACCCTCTAATCTTCATCTCCATGCCCAGAGAAACAGATGCCCTCTTTAGAAACACCTCTTCTGTTTACTGACCTCTGATTCCTCTCCTATATAATCAGCTTTACTTTTTGCTTTGGCCAAGGGCCACTTCCATTAGCTATGGCTTTACAGAATACTTCCTGATCAAGCAAGCTCCCCACTTTCCAAGTCAGATTAAATGGTGGGTTTTATACCTTTCCTCATAATTCACATTTAAGACTGACCTCTTACTCTCTAAATTTGTATTTATCATTCAAAATTCACTTTAAATACCACCTTATTTCTGAAGCTTCGAAAACATCATTCTCTCAAAGTACTGATCTTATATTATCAAAATTATTACATCACATTTTAATTATTTGTTTCTTCCAAGTTAGTGTGTACTCCTCAAGCATAGGGATTTCCTGGCACAGTGTCTGATACAGAATAATCTCACAGTAAACATTAATAACCAAAGAAGTATAAGACTGAATGACAAGGTGACCACCTTCCCATATCTAAAAACATTAAAAACATTGTTCCATTCTGAGAACATCCTAAGAAGTTAACTTTTCCAAATTTATTGTATTGAAAATAAATTTCCATTTCTTACTAAGGTTAGATTTTAAATATAAGAAGCATAAAGACAAAATGGAGCTTAATTTACTCTTTGGTTAAACTGATCTTTCCAAATAAATTTTATTTCAAAAGTAAATATTATTTCTATCCTACCTTGGTCATTTGCAGTCTCACCTTAAAACTAATTTTTTAAAAGGAAAAAGCATTTAAATTTTCACCCACTCAGTTTCTGGTTCCCTATTTTGCCTTTTTTTCTCCTGTAAGTAAAGACATCTCTTAGAAATATATGTCTTGGAAGAACAAATAGGGTTTTATCAAAGAGGCATGTGCTACCAGGTCAGGGAAAAGTGAAAGAGTCATAATTCTCCTCTCACGTGTTACCCCTTATTCTGTGTTTTCAGAGGGTGCATGAACCAGAAATCTGATGTTCATTAATCTGTCAATGGTTCTAAGTAAATGCACCTTCTAAGTAACATTAGTGAAGATCAGTTCTTCCTACAGTTCAAGAAACTCTTCCAGAAGGCAGAATATTTGTTCTAAAATTAGATCTAACTGCATATCTTTGAGCAAGTTTGTTGGTTTCTGTAAATGAAAGCACTGGGCTCTCAGTAGTATTCAAAAGCTGCCCTTTAGAGCTTGAGGTTTCCATAGGGATCCCTCAGAGTCTACCACAAGGGATAGAGGAAATTAACTGAGGTGGGACAATGAACTACAAACTCCCCACCACCTCACCACCTCCAATAAATGCAAACCCATTTTATCTACTTTTTAAAATGCTTCTATTTTAAGCTTTTATTGCCAGAAAACATTTTTGTTGTTCTTTTAACAAGTATAAAAGCCACTTACCTAGATGGTCCCTAAGGTTTCTTTCAACTCTAACCTTCTCCTAATCTGTTATTCTAAAAGATCAATAAAGGCTGTGCGTGAACTGGGGCTTGGATGCTTGTAGATATCAGACTCAAAGGGAAAACACCAAGAGGAAAGGGGAGATAAAAGTGAAAGTTTACTAATTCAGTTTCCAAAAGTTTCGAAGTAGTTTCTACAGAGTCACCTATGTTACGTTAAAACTAAGACAAACATTTCATATTGTTCTCTATTACTTGACTAAAACTTTTTTCCTAACTAGGAATGTCTGCTCCCCCAATAAGTCAGTTCAAAATCATGGTTCTTTTTTCTTTGCACTCCTTTTAAGAACTCATCCTCTCATATGGCTTCAACTACTACTTAATGACTTCCAAATCTGCATCATGTCTCCAAGTTCAGAATTTGTATCTATCTAAGTGGTACCTATAATGCAAATGCTCCATCAATATAAAGGTAGCATTTCCATAAATGAACTCATCTTTCTTACACAAGTGTCCCTAGGGAATAAAGTCTAATCTCCTTAACACAATACACACAACCCTCCATCATCCTCAACAAATAAATACTTCGATTTCACTCCTCACCATTTTTCCCCTGCTATTCCTTCTCACTATAGCACTATCTGTAGTACCTTTCTTATCTGGTTAATTCTTGCCCATGTTTCAAAGATGAGCTTAGACTGTGCTTCTTCTAGGAAGCTTTCCTAACTATTCCCTCAGCTGTGCTATTTGCTCCCTTTTTGTTTTGTCATATTACCTGGTAACTGCCTCAATCACGGCACTTTTACTATAAGTGAGTATCTGTTTACTTGTCTGCCTCCCATCCTGGACTATGAGTCTCCTGGGATCGTTTATTAGCATAGTACTCCCTGGCAAACTGTAAGTTCTCTATGTTGCTGACTTGACCAGCGAAATCATTGTATTTCTTCAATAATATCACTAATATCTTCTAGACATATTTAACTCTTCCATCACCCTGATTTCCTATGTCCAAACTCTCACTAAAATACAAAAAATATGTTGTTTTTTCTTTCAAAGGATTTTTCTTCCATCTTAATGACTCACCCCAATGTCACAGGTAAATAATACAAGGTCTTACCACCTTCTACCTGCAAAATGCCAAATGTTGTTGGCAGATATCTCTGTCTCCAATCTCTTCTCACAAAATCTAACCTGCATTCTTCCATCAGTTTCACCTCAATAAAGCATTATGACACTCCCTGTTCATTAGGAAATCATAGCTTTCTGTTTCCCATTAAATCAATTTCAGGCTGCTCTGACTAAATCCACCTGTCATTTACAAATGTGCTTTCCATTATTACCCAATATACTTCCTCTGGCCCAGTCATAAAGTCTACATGCATAATATAAGCCTTCTTTCCTCTAAGCTTATATCCACATTCTGAATGTTTTCACTCCTCTCTTGTTATCAGAATCTTTGCTAATGCCTCTTTGCCAAATGTAAAGCTCACTTAGTCCAAATAATTCCATACAGAGCATCAATATTAAAATGTAGAGAAAAACAGGAGTCAGACAAATTTGCAAGGAAATGTGTGGCTTTTCTTTCTGCAGGAACATATAGTGATGTGGTGAAATGATTGTCAGGGAAGGACTAGGTCACATTTATAAAATGAACAGACATAAAACCTTGTCCTTGACCTTACAGTCTAATTAATTACTTTCCCAACTATATGTGAGCTGTTTTGTTAGACCAACCTTTGTCAGAAGCTGACTAATGATGCTATAAAATCTCCTCAAATAAACCCCACATTTGAACCAACATATCACTGCAACTCACATTGTTTATTTTGCTCTGGAGGAATGATACAATTTCTAGTGGTTCTAAGAAACAGAACCTCCTCTAGGGACTTCGCTGGTGGTCCAGTGGTTAAGACTCTGTGCTTCCAATGTAGGGAGCACAGGTTCGATCCCTGGTTGGGAAATTAAGATCCCACATGCCATGCAGCACAGCCGGGGGTGGGGGGGGAAACTCTTAACTTCAAATGTCAAATAACAATAAAGAAAAAAAAGAAAAAAATAGAACCTCCTCTAATGAATCCCCAAAGGAAACTGGACTATTTGTTAAAGAATAAACAGCTCTGGACTATAATGAAATTCCTCCTTGGGGCCCATAACCTTCCTGGGGCTTTCTTTAGGCTGATTTTGAAATTTATGTCTAACGAAAGCTTCTTGAAACTCAGTTCCACCAAAACAAGGGAGGACAGTTAGGATCAGAATGCGTAATAAAAAAAGGAAGGAAAGAAATCAGACAATGGGAGAAACTAAAATAAAGCTCAGTAAGAAAACAATAAGTTTAGGTTATACACAAGCTGATTCTAAATTGAGACAATCCATCTGCTCAGTCAGGGGAAATATTTATGGTCTATGAAATTCCAGGTGTACCTATTAAATAAGCTAGGTACTAATTACTGTGGACACTGCAGATAATTAAAGGCAGACTTAGGGACTGCTTTTATGAATGCTGCAGTCCATAGTACTTGACTAGGTGTGCCATGAATTTCATAAAAGTAGGAGGCAGATATGGACCACTTTGTTAAATGCTTCTTGATCAAACGCAGCTGCAAGATTCAATTTCATTTCACTGAATCTGCTTATTTTCTCTACTTTTCATAGAATGCCAAACAACAAGTAAGCTCCATCATGGTAGGGACCACAGTTGCCTTAATGATGTTTTTATCTGCAGTCCCTAAATTAGTGCCAAGAATATAGTAGTATCCCAATAAATAACAGTTGAATGAATGAATGAATCAATCAGTCGTTGAAAATCAACAATTATCTCAGTCAGAACTCCAGACTGTGCATCTTAATGTTTGATATAGTTTAGTTGCTTATTTCCTAATTAGCTTTTGAATTGCTTTGAATTTTTTATATTTATAGTCATAATAGAATTAAATACTTGTTTGTTTAAACACAAATGATTAAGTAGCTGATTAAGAGAAATTCCAAGTCTTGAGTCTACAATAACACAAGCCAAATACCTCAGTTTTTTACTTGTCAAGAGGTAACAGTGGAACAATATGCTTATTACAAGACTTACTATAGCTATTATCACTACTACTAATAATAATGATGCTAGACCAACAATGGTAGGAAAGTTTGATAGTATCTGTTTGCATTTCTGTGGTCAGCCTTTTTTTAAAAAATCAAATAACAAAGTATTTTGAAATTTGGGGTTGGATTCCTTATCGCTTCCTTTACGCATACCCGTGGAGTGCTAAACTAGTGAGAGAGAAATTTGCTTTCTAATAAGAACTGAGATATATTCATTAGATTTTTCTTTGTCAGAATTTTATTGTTCCACTTTTATAGCAAGGCTGTTTAGCCCTTCTTATAGCTAGCAAGCAATTGGAAATTCCTTACTTTTCCCTAAGAGAGATTCACAATACAAAGTCAGAATTTCCCTAAAAATCATCAACATCTGTTGCAGTCATAAGTAACTTGCCTTTAGAGTCTCCCAAAAACATCCTGCAGAGCTTTGCCTATACCCACTGCTTCAGCCAGAAAAATAAAATAAATGCCTTGTGAGAGTGATGTAATGGTCTAAGGGAACAGAGAACAGTTGAGTAAAGAAGGCAAAAAGCTTGAAGTGCTATATATGACATAGGCACTGATTTTTATTAAATTAGGTGTACTGGACAATTTGCTGATGTTCCAGTTCTGTGTAAGTTCTGATTCCCCTAAATGCCACAGAAGTACTATAGTATAAAAAGAGAATAAGGAAAAAGAAGTTCCAAAAAGTTATCCTTTACATATATATGCTATGTTCACTTTATTGATGTACCAAATTCTTAAACCATATAGGGTCTTCAGTTCATGTTGACACTGTAGACTTTTCTTTTCTATAACCAAGACCCTCAGAGACACAGGAGTTGTAAAGTCTTATCTTACCAGCAACTTACAGATATACGAATAGCTAGATTGCAGAATTTAATCCTCAGAAGATTTATGCTGAGCTTTAATCCCTAGCAGAGAGAACTGCTCCTGCTTTTCATGTCATCATCAGGAAGGCTGTGTCAATATACTTCCACTTTTACTGAATGCCATCTATAAACTACAAGCTAATACTGAATCCTCCTTCGGTAAAAGGAGGATTTTTACTGCCTAACTGTTCATCTATGTGAGATATAGGTTTCCTAAGATACACCTGTTCAACCTGAGATAGTTTCCCTAAGCATAAGAGATGACCATGAAACAAGAATTCACAATTCTTTAAAATTATCTTAGTCAATGCTGTTTTAAAAAAAAATAGAAATACTCAACAAGGTTGACATTTTGGTTATCTATCCAAAAAAGTGAGAAATAAAGCAAACCAAAAAAAAAATGTAATCTGGATTGTGGTTTAACTCATCACTACTCCCATCAGCAGGGGTAAAAGGGGGTCTTGATTACTAAGAATAAACTTTTTCCCTCCCCTATCCTCCTTGTGTCTAATGCGGAAAAGTGAAAGGGAAGGCAGAGAACTCTGTGTGCCCCTGGCAAAAACTCTCTGCCTCCCCAATCCCCACAGTCCAGTGATCACAGCCTGTGGTCAAGTCTGACATCTTTATTGTCCAAGAAACCTAGGACTATAGGTCACTCCAACCTGCTATGGCATCGCACATCCACTTTCAGACTTCTGACTCCCACTCAGAGCATCCTCTAGAACTCAAAATCTGTCATAGCAAAATCCCCTACCTTTCTAACCTCCACTCTCAATGTCCCCTTCACCTTGATCAAACTGAAACATGGCTATGTACTAGTATGTATGAAACAAACTATGTACTAGTTTTTGAACCTTGTTCAATTTCTTGGAGAGATGTTTGTTGGGTTTTTGTTTGATTTTTCATTCTGTTCTTTGGGATCTACCCTCAGAGATCCTGAGTTAGTTGGTCTGAAATGGGGCTCAGGAGGTCCTAGTACACAATCAGTGCTGAAAACCTCTGCTCAATAACAGAACCTGGTCTAATAGAAACCTAGTTCTCCCTGAAGGACATGACTTCCCCTCTCAAAAGAGGGCTATTTCCTCTCCCAGCAGTCCTCGAACACCTGTGTGTGAAGGTCAGTTTGGGTACTCTCTGCTCTTCATTGCTACTTATTGTCCCTTCATCCTAATGGTGCCACAACTCAATTTTGAACCTCTTGTCACCAGGTTTCACCACGTGTTACAACTCTTTGTAGAATCATCTACAGACCCTCAGGTCTCCCTCTTATTTTTCATAATTCTGTATTTTACCATCACTCTCTTTAACACTACTACTGTAGATGATCTTCTAATACTGAAGCCCCTCAATTCCTTGACCTCCTCTCTGCCAGTGACCTTATCCTGAGCCACTTGCTCACATGATCATATCCCAGACAAGAGGGTATATACACAAATTGTTTTTCACATGGAAACTTCCTCTCTTCAGAAGGTTGGCATCTTCCTTACTTAAACAGCACTGCCTTTTTTTTTTTTTTTTTGAACCAAAAAGCAAAAAGTAATCAATTTACCAGAAAAAGAACTGGGGAACTGAATCAACCCTATAAATTATAGTGTGGGAGTCATCACATTTCTGGACCAGACTATAAGCCAGATTCCACTGCTATTACCTCAAGGTATTAGAATTTTTACATATTGAATAACTCTTGAAATAACTGTCTTTTGCCACAGATCACATTTTTTGTTATTAAATTTAGAATTAGATTATGCATTCTTTGACACAAATCACAGCAATATTTTTTTGGATCTCTCTCCTAAAGTAAAGCAAATAAAAGCAAAAATAAATAAACGGGACCTAATTCAACTTAAAAGCTTTTGCACAGCAAAGGAAATCACTGACAAAATGAGAAGACAAACTACTGAATGGGAGAAGATTTTGCAAATGACAGGACCGATAAGAGGTTAATATCCAACATATAAACAGTTCATACAACTCAGCATCAAAAAAAACAACTCAATTAAAAAATGGGCAGAACATAAAAAGAAACGAAACTGAGTTATTTGTAGTGAGGCAGATGGACCTAGAGACTGTCATACAGAGTGAAGTAAGTCAGAAAGAGAAAAACAAATACCATATGCTAACACATATATATGGAATCTAAAAAAGGTGCTGAAGAACCTAGGGGCAGGACAGGAATAAAGACACAGACGTAGAGAATGGACTTGAGGACACGGGGAGGGGGAAGGGTAAGCTGGGACGAAGTGAGAGAGTGGCATGGACATATATACACTACCAAATGTAAAATAGCTAGTGGGAAGCAGCCACATAGCACAGGGAGATCAGCTTGGTGCTTTGTGTCCACCTAGAGGGGTGGGATAGGGAGGGTGGGAGGGAGATGCAAGAGGGAGGAGATATGGGAATATATGTTTATGTATAGCTGAGTCACTTTGTTATACAGCAGAAACTAACACACCATTATAAAGCAATTATACTCCAATAAAGATGTTAAAAAAATAATAAGATCCTTAAAAAAAAAAAGGTCAGAAGAACCAAATAGACATTTTTCCAAAGAGGAAATGCAGATGGCCACCAGGCACATGAGAAAAGGCTCAACATTGCTAATCATAAGGGAAATGGAAATCAAAACCACAATGAGATACCTCACACTTGTCAATATGGCTATCATCAAAAAGAACATAAATAACAAACGTCAGGGAGGATGTGGAGAAAAGAGAACCCTTGTACACTGTTGATGGGAAACAGTATGGAGAAGCCACTGTGGAAAACAGTATGGAGGTTTCTCAAAAAACTAAAAATAGAACTACCATATGGCTCAGCAATTCCACTCCTGGGTATATATCCAAAAAAAACAAAAACACTAATTCAAAAAACATACATGAACCCCAATGTTCACAGCAGCATTATTTACAATTGCCAAGATATGGAAGCAACTTAAGTGTCCATCAACAGATGAATAAATAAAGAAGATGTGGCATATATATACAGTGGAATACTACTCCACCATAAAAAGAATGAAATTTTGCCATTTGTAGCAACATGGATGTACTTGGAGGGCATTATGCTAAGTGAAATAAGTCAGAGAAAGACAAATACTGTATGATATCACTTATATGAGGAATCTAAAAAATACAACAAATTAGTGAATATAACAAAAAAAGAAGCAGACTCACAGATATAGAGAACAAACTAGTGGTTACCCATGGGGAAAGGGGGGAGGGGCAATATAGGATGGGAGAGTGGGAGGTACAAACTAATGGGTGTAAGATAGGCTCAAGGATGTACTGGACAACACAAGGAATATAAACAATATTTTGTAATAACTATAAGTGGAAAATAACATTTAAAATTGTACACTTTTTTAAAATTTTTTAAAGAATTAGATTATGATCCAATTCATTATAAAGAGGTTTGACCTATAGTTACATGTATCACATGTCATAAGGAAACATTTCTTTAGACAATTAGTCAATTTTCAAATTAAAATAAATGTGTTTCAATCATCATGTTTCACACAGGAAAAGGAAAAATGACTTCAATAATTGCACTTTGCATTTCTATGGCAACATTTATCTAAGAAGCTCAAAGCACTAATTTAATTAAACCTCCAAATATTCCTGTGAAGAGGTGTTATTATTTCCATTTGACAAATGCATAAATGAAGTCACAGAAAGATTAACTCAATTGCCTGTGGTTACACAGTGAATTAGCAGTGGAGGTCAGAATAAACCCTGAAATTTGGGCAAGTTGTTCTCTATATTCTGGATCAACGATCTCTCAGTATCTGTAATTTTTCCCAAAGTCTCATCAGCTCAACTCCTGCCTTTCACTGGAGCATTAGCCACTTTTATTCTTCATGAGTTGGGGGAATCCGAAGAATAGATTATTCAAAAATACTTCTGATTTTAATTCGTGTATTCTACTTTCTGGGATGGCATTCATTTAGGGCAAACTCTGGTGGTATTTTCTTCCCTTTTTTCTCAAATACTCTTTATCAACATATTCTCTCTCTTTTTATACATAATTAGGTGGCCTAATCCCAGAAAGCAAGGCTGTTTGCTTTTAATTAAGGAATGAATTGTACATCAAAATTTCATGGGGAATTTACAGCATCTCCATCTAATCACTTAATGAAATGGATCTGATAGCTGCTCTGTTTGCATTAGTCACAGCACATGCTGTATATGAATTTAAGAAGTGTGTTGAGCAAACAAAGTTAAAATACACCAGGAAGTACTTATTATCCAGGGAATAAATATTTAGATATTTTCAAGGGCAAAAAGTTTTAGCTCTAATATTCAACAACACTATATAGTCCTAAGAACTAAATTTAACATCTTTGCCCTCCAGCTTCAACTTTTACTATTAAATCCAGATTCAACAAATCTATGATTAAGAGATTGTGAGCACTTTATGTATTTAAGGAATAATGGTAAGTTATAATGGTCATATATTTCAAATACATTGAAACATTTAGACCCATTTAGAAGGAGGGAAGGATAGATGGAAAGACATGGTACTCAAAATATAAGTATCCTTATTTAAGCCTCAATAATATGCAAAACAAAAATCCCTTAGAGATTTCTGGCAGTTTCTTATTTCTGCTGCTTAGCCCCACCAAAGCTAATAGTCTGTATGAATTTGAATAGCCTACTTAATTTAAAATGCTTATTTGGTAACTTATGAGGTATTTCTTTCTAGAAATGATTTCACATTTACACTCTATTTTTATATCCGTTTATCTATTCTCATGCATTTTGCACATACTCCCATTGACGATTTCACATTGTATCATACATAATTGGTTATTTGTATCTTCTTCATCTATTTGAAGCTTCTTAAAAACTCGGATCAATCTTTCATTTAAATGTGTTTCCTCAGCAATTGGCATAGTGCCTAGAACACAGTGTGACTCAAAACGTGTTTAAACATGTAGAATATTCCTCCAATACTGCAAATAATAATTTGATTTCCCCAGATGTCTAAAGTGTTTATTCTTGAATATATACCTATATAGAGAATTAAGGATTAGAATATAATATATTCAAATTCCCACTACTTTTTAATTAATAACATTTTTGTCCTTTAGAACTGCATATAATCTCTAAATCAGGAGTCTCCATAGGTCATTTGTAAAGTATTTAGGCTTATAAATTTGTGTATGAGTAAAAAACATAACACTATTTGGAGGGGTAGTTCCTTTTGGTGATCTGGAATTCTGAGAAGTTGAAAAATGGATTATCAATGATCTATGGAAATATTATTTTCAGAATTCACCTAATACAAGAGTATTTTCCATTTTCCTAACTGTCAAAAGCTATGAGAAAGCTAGAGGAAAGGATAGCCATAGACAGACCATCTTAAAAGACATGAGAACCAATATTCTGCCTCCTCAAAAAAACAAAATAATAAAATTTATGTCCATTATTGATAATACAAAATGTCCAAGAGGACACTGGAATTTACCACTGACAGTCTTGGTGTACTAGAATAATCTGATTATGTTCCCAATAAAGTAGGCCAAATCAATGAAATAGTCTTAGATGTAGATGAAAGAAAGTTTTCAAGAAAATACATACATTTAAAAGACTTCGCACACATAAATACTATAGTGGTAGACAGTCTTCTTTCCCATTCTCTGCCTGAGGAAAAGGAGGCTCATGTAGGTCCCAATGATGAGCTAAGCCCCTGGTTCACAAAGTATGGCCTCCCGTCAATCAGCATCACATGGGCACTTGTCATAAAGGTAAATTCTTGCGCCCTCTCTCTAGACCTACTGAATCAGAAATTCTGGGTTGAAGCCTAGTAATTTGTGTTTTTAGAAGTCCCTCATATGATTCAGTTTAGGCTTAAACCTGAGAACCACTGGTCTAAGCTCATAGCTTTAGCTGATGGTAAAGCCTTGGTTTCAATGCTTTAGTCCCATCTTTGCTTCAAGTACAATACCTTGATTTTGGCCTTGATGCAATAAACGAAGGCTTACTGTTGATGTTAATAATAACTTCAGGAAATAATGCTAAACCTCAGCATCTACTTTCTTAGCTAAAATCTAACTTGAACACATTTTTGTTCACTGTGATTCATATAAAGAGATCTGACTTAAAATCGTGAGTTCTCATGTCTCTTTCTTCAACCAAATTCTTCGTATAAATCATTCTCATGTGTTTATTTTCATATTGTCCCCTAACTCTCTCCAGCTTCCTCATTCTGTTTCTGTTGTTTCCATTTTATCTCTTTTTCTCTGTCCTCTTTATATTAACCGTGATCATTGCTTACACCTGCTCTAGCCCAACTTACCTTAGTGAATGAATTTTAATGCTAAGGTATATAGATAGAATTTGAAACTGCAAAGGAGATTTATAGTTCAGGGAGCATCATCTGGAGAAGGCCCTAATTTATTTTCTCAGATATGTAAAATTTAGATCTCCTATGCCTGTAAAACCGCCTGGAAGTAGCAGCAATTGTAGTTCACAGGCTAGTCTGCAAGAAAGATTTAGACCAGACTCTAAGACAACAGGCACTCTTTTCCTCACCATTTTCCCCCAGGAAAGATTTGAATATTTTGCTTTATAAGAGAAAGAAAAGGAAATTAAATTAGACTATCACAAATATAAACAAAATCAGAATGTCCTTCCATATTAGGAAGCTGTGTCCATCACTAGGAAAACTGAAGCAAGCTTCTCTTTCCATCTCTGTAAGTAAGATAGACAGTTTGTTGCCCTATAATATAAGTAAAGTAGACAGCATGTTCCCTTTGGGAATATCCCCAGAAACTATCACTGTGGCAATTTTTTAAAATACTTTTCAAAGATAACCCTGAGAACAGAAACATAGCTGAGGAGTTGCTGTGTGGTCATGACTCCAGCAAGCCCAGCTGAATCAGCCAGGCTGCCCTTGCACACTACTGAGCTATGTCAATCCTGCCCACTTCTATCACATTTACCTTTATGCCACATACGGTCATGTAAGTCAGAGGGCATAGGATTCAGTCAAAAGCCCTGTCAAATTCAAGTATTAGTTCTACCAGTCACTAGACAGAGGACACTGCATAAGACACACTGCTATCTTCAACAGCACTTATCACAATGATATGGACATAACATATGTAGTCAATAAACATTCCAGAATCATTGTGTGATGATATAATTAAATTTCTGGATCAGCAAAAAAGGATGAATGATGTATCAAAGTTTAATCATAATCAATAATGAAAATCTTAATAATAATTTACACTGATGGACTCCTTACAATATGCCAGTCACTTATATTTATTTAATCTTCACAACCAACCTTTGCCCCCATTTTACATGTAAGGAAACTGAGGCACTGAGAGATTAGGTAAGTTTCTCTAAGTCATACAGCTAATTAGTGTTAGAACTGGGATTTGAACCTCAAGATAATATGGCTCCAGAGTCCACGTGCTTTATCTACCACACTATTTATCTCTGGAGCCTAGAAGCAGCTAAATCCATATAGCAAAGCACAGCTATGGAAGACATTCAGCACAGGTAGAATTAGTAAATCAGCTCAATTCAGGAAAATATTAAAATGAAATAGTGCCCACCTGATTCACAGCTGTCCACATTAAAAAGGTGCTGAAGTATTTGGGCCAAGTCATAATTGAAGTTGTAGCCCTTAAAAAACTGGGGCCCTTGGTTTTGATCAAACTGTTTAAATGGCCGAGTATATGACCTTGTTGTTGCCAAACATATGCTCACTGCAGGTGATATTTCAGTAGATTTCTGAAGGAGAAATTGCTACTTTCACTTTGCTCCTATATATTGTGCAAAATGATCCATTACCTCTGGTAACTTCAAAGTCAAACAGAGAAGGAGAAACACTCATCCGAATGGCAAGCAGTCAGTAAGCAGACAATGTAAACAGATACACTGTGCAGGCTTGGGGGCATCAAGAGCAATCTCAGCAATTGCTTCATCTGCTTTCCTGTTTTCCCTCTTATTTCTGCCAAATGTGACTGGATGTGATGCAAGTCCTCCACTACGAAGCAGGTTCTCTTCCACAGAAACACACCCACATTTCTCTCCTTTGGCCCAGAATGCACAGGAGCTCAGTCTAGTGTCTAGAACTTTGAAAGTAACAAAGCCAAAGAGAATAGCCTCCTGGTAAAGAAACACTGAACTTCACTAAATCAGATGTTTTGTCTGTTGAAAATATTTAAAGCCAACTGTTTTACTCTAGTCATCAAATTCATTTAAAACAAGTCTGTCTCTTTAAAAATTGCTGAGTACAGAAAATAGCTTGATTTATTCATGCACAAAAATCTCATTATAACAATATTTATGATATGGCTCGCTGACCAATCCTTCAAAACATAGCTATGAACAACAACAAAAAAACTTTTCTACACATCACATAATTAGCCCATAAAACATGTGTTCATTTTTTCACACAATGTGAACATTCTTAAAAAACATCACTTTATTGCCTTTAACTCTAACATACTCAGTAGAAGTGCACTTTATAATATCAAAATAAAATTGTGCCCAAAATGTTAGCCAAAACTTTAAAGCATATAGTGTAGTGACTGTTACAAATGTTTTAATCTTTGAAAGAAGAGGCACAGCTTAATTTGCCAGTCACTAGAGATTAAATTAAAATTTATCTAGTCCTTAAGTCATAATCATAGGTAAGAAATAATGTGCATTATGGTGACTTGAAACTTTTGAACATTTTTATATAAACTAGCCTACCTTTCTCCTCATAAAGAGCATATGGGGTACCTATGCAGAAATCATTTACTCCAGTTAAAACCTGAGGGGGCACCGATGCAGAGAACTTAAGTAACTCCTTGAGAATCACCAATACTAACTGGTAGAAGTGAGACTTACATCCTTGTCTCGAGTCTCAGTTCCATTACTATTCTATTAGACCCGCTGCTCCTCAGTGGCCTGTGATATGGTTTTAACTTGCTTGCCAAGAAATGAGAACATTAAGAGCAATCAGTTTATTAAAGTAAATTATTTCTATCTTAAAGAACTGTCTTAAAAGACAATAAATTCTTCCTACCTTTTGTGAAAATGTTTTTTAAATTAAATTATGGTGATAAAAAATGGTAGCTGTTTGTATTTCTGAAAGGTCTTTCCTGGTATCAGTCTGAACTCCCTCTGTTGCACAAATCTAAAACCTAACTCAAATTGGTTTAAGCTAAAAAGAGAATTTTCTGGCTCATGTGATATTAAAAAAAAAATCCATGGTTGTAAAATCAGATATGGCTGATTCTAGGATTCAAATGATGTTTTTAGGACTTGGTCTCTCTTTATCTCTTGGCTCTGCTTTGTTTTGCTTTTGCTTTTGTTTTAAGCACAAAATTAGCTCTTTAATTTTTTTTCTTTTTTTTTTTTGTGGTATGTGGGCCTCTCACTGGTGCGGCCCCTCCTGCTGCGGAGCACAGGCTCCGGACGCGAAGGCTCAGCGGCCATGGCTCACGGGCCTAGCCGCTCTGCGGCATGTGGGATCCTCCCAGACCGGGGCACGAACCCGTGTCCCCTGCATCGGCAGGCAGACTCTCAACCACTGCGCCACCAGGGAAGCCCAGCTCTTTAATTTTTTTTTTCTAATTTACACTGTGTGGTGACAGATTTTTTTCTAATTGAGGTAACTTTGGTTTATAACATTATATAAAATTCAGGTGTACAACGTTATAATTCAACTTCTTTATACACTACAGCATGCTCACCACCAAAACTCTAGTTTCCATCTGCCATCATACAATTGACCCCCTTTACCTATTTTATCCACCCCCACCCCCATTCCCCTCTGGTAACCCACCAATCTGTTCACTGTATCTATTTGCTTGTTTCTGTTTTGTTTGTTTATTTATTGGGATTTTTTATATTCCACATATGTGTAAATCATATGATATTTTTCTTTTTCCATATGATTTATTTCACTTAGCATAAAATCTGCTTTGTTTTTTAAAGACTTTATTCTCAGATTTCAGAAGCCCTCAGAAGATTCAAGCTTACATCATCCCGACTGCTAACTCTACTAGTGGAGAGAAAAATGCTCTCTTCCTACTAGTTCCAGAAAAGTTTTATTGGGTGTGGTTAAGTCACATGACTAACCCTGAACCAATCATTTGAGCCAGAAGATGCAATAGTCTATTTGTCCATCCATAAACCCAGAGATAGAGTCAGATCCTTATGAACAACATGCAGTAATCATGAAGAAGATGTGATCCCCTAAGAAAATCAAGGTGCTGTTAGCAAAGAGAAAGTGAATAACTTCAAGTTAAGCAAAAACATCAGCTATTCACTAGTCCTGCCAAAATAATACTTTGATAATGTTTCCTAACTTCTGAAGAAAAGTTATAACTCCCTCAAAATTTAAAGGCTAGATACTGCCATGTTAGACTACATGCCCTAATAATAAGCAAACTTTTATGATGCCTACCACATAGTCACAAAGAATCTTTGGAAACTAAGCAAATAGTTCAATATTCCCTGCTTTTTTAATCAGCTGTTTAGACATCTCAAAATTCAACTTTTCTTCACTAATAGCTAAACATGTCAATTAAACCTCCCCTCTCAAAATTCTGAAATACAAAGACAACCCAGCTACCAAAAACATTGTTGTCTATGAACTAAATTTTAATTTACTCCTAACAAAAATGAGAGAATAAAGAAGAGAGGAATATTCAGCCATCTGCCAGCTCTGCTCCTAAGTCATACTCTGCTTAAGGTGAACAAAGAGACTCCAATTAGAGACCTGGTACTTTCTGAAACCTGTACGTTCTCTGTGTTTGGAAAGTAAAAAAAAAAAAAGAAAAGTATTAGAGTTATGATGCTCTTTGAGAATGGAGCAAGAATACTCTTTTTTTTAAAAAAACTATGTTCATAACTGAAATTTAGTCCAAAGAATTTATTGGTATATTAACTCTTGAAAAAGAAGTCAGGTTTATCTTTCAAGTAATACCATTATTTCTTCTATGTTTTCTATAGACTGCTTCAAGCTCTTGCATATTCCTAAAGATAGCTGGCTTTGGATCACTAACCAAAATTTCAAAATCTTTTGAAAGGATCCAGTAGGGTTTATTTTCTTCAAAATATACTCGATCTATTGACCACAGTGTCTTCACAATATCAAGGCAAGAAAAATTTAAAATACAAATGTTTCATGTAGAAAGAATATCTAATATAAACAGAGCCTACTGATCTTCCTGTAGATAACATAAACTGATGGAGACTCTGAAAGTCTGGACACTGAAACCGTCTATTGCTCCTAAAGCTAATATTGAGCTAATTCCATTCAGTGCAAGCTGTTTAAATGACTACTTCTTAGACCCTGCTCACTCATTTCCTCTGTAGTCACTAGAAATTTGGCTTCGATTACTACCAATCTACTAATCTGCAGAGAAAAGACAAAAAGGTCCTTTTCTCATTCCTCATTCTTCTTGATACTTTGCAATATTCTATTTTTTTACTACATTTTTATTCTGATAGTTCTCCTTTCTTTTATGCAAATACTCAATCCTAGTTTCCTCCTACATTTAGAATGGCTTCTCCATATGTACTTCTTTTTCCCTTTCCCTAAATGTGAATAAGCTTAAAGAAGCTTATATCTTTCTAACATGTATTCTTCTATTCAATAGTACTTTTTTTAAATGTTCAAGTCATAAATGGGATCTAAGATTTCAATGGGGGGGATGAAAATGTGGAATAAATATCATTGATGATTAACTCATAACTGATAAAAACATGTGTTCATTCATAGTAATTAACAATTATTTTATAATTATTATCATAAAAAATTAATAAACAGAAACCTCAATTAAATAGAGTTGGGAGACCAGAAAGGGAGCTCTCACACCTTGTGACAACAGCAAAGCTCAAAAATAAGATGAAAGACTCTTCTCTCCTGGCAAGAACTCAGCCAAAGAAAAGCCAAAGGACTCTGTTTACTGTAGCCCTCCCAGTGTCCTTTTCCCTCTATAAAAGAATTCTCCTCCCCTTGCTGTGCAGGGACTTGCCTGAAACTCACCATGGTTGCAGACCCCAAATTGCAATTCTCTGCTGATCCTGAATAAATTCACATTTCCTGAAGAAATATCTGGCAGTCTATTTGTTTCAGGTCAATATTTTGGTGGCCTGTACAGAGACTAAAGAAGACTCCCAGTGGCTCAGGGGTTAGTGAGAAAACAGGTGCAATACCCACAATTGAGCCCACTGTCCCTCACTGCTTTTCTTATTGACCCTGGAGTTTGAAGGTACAACTTTCTCTGAATCCAAGCTCACACTCTCTTTCCATTTGAAAGTCTCCAGGCTTTATTCGGGATACATTTATGCAAGTACTCTTTTGACACTTCGGTTTGATTTTGAGATCAGACTGTTTCATTGAAACTGGCTAGCCTTCAGTCTATTTCCTTTGGAACAGGGGCTGCCTCTTCTGAAGCTGGCTAAGTCTTTCACCCATTCCTTCGGGAACAGAGGCTGCTCCTCTGAAACAGTACTGGGTTTTTCAGTCTTTAGCCTATTCCTCTGGAAGTGCTATCTTCTGGAGAATGGCTTAAAAAAAAATACAAAAAAAAAGCCTTTGTTCTGGCTCCTCCTGGACCAAGCTGCCTCCTTAAGACTTGCTGGGATTGGCTTACAAGCTGTTTGAATTAAGCCTTTAGTGCTGTAAGCTGTTTGAAAATTGTTCTTTGCTCTAGAGGAAAAAACTAGGAAATGGAACCCTAGTTATCTAAGTATTATGAGGGTGTCCCCCTTACTTACACCAGAAAATTTTATGTTTAAATAACATAGTCCTTCCTATGCACATTTCTAACTAAATGGACTGAACTGACCAAAGGCAATTAAGAATATCAATGGCCATTATGGGTTACTTCTTAAGTCTCCAAATTTAATTTCCTTAAAAATGAACTGGACTGCAATAGCTCAAAAATTTCCAGAACTGAGTGGAATGCTTACTTCGATTGGTATTTTGAGGTGCCCCAACATTATCAAGAGTCTAAACTTGCCTCTCTGAAAAATAAGATTTTAACTAAGTCAAACAAGTGATCAAAGAAAAATAAAGTGGCTCCTGAAGCCTCAGGTTCTTCTTTTTTGGCTTCTTTGTCTCAGACTCCACCTCTGGCACCATTTTGTCTCTTCCCGGGCTCCTCAAGGCCAGACTCTACTTCTGACACCATCTTTTTCCTTCCTTTCTATGTCACCTACACCTCCACTGTTCTCTCAAATCCCCCATACTAAATCTGTCGCCAAACTTCTCCTTTTCCTCTGAACTTGTCAAAACCAGTCCCTTTAAAATTAAGCCTTCTGAGGATCCAGAGGCTCAGCTCTCAATTTTTTATAATCCCTGGACTAAAACTGAACTACAAGCCATAGACAAAGATTTTCCTAAAGTAAACAAAGATCCTCACAGATTTGTTGACAAATTTAATACAGTCATTCAGACGTATCAACCTGGTTTCTCTGACTTATACCAACTAGTTCATATGCTTGTCAGTCAAGGCCAGACCCGACACTGGATGAAAACCACTAATTGGGAAAGTCCTAAAAGGTCTCTAGAATTACAACCAGGAGACCAGCCCACGATCAGGCCTGGGCAACCTCCAGGTAATTTTCTGGCAACACTGATTCTGGAAACACTGATCATTTGCCCTATTGAATCAGCTACCACTTTTCTTATGGGCAAAATCTCCAACTGATTTTGGCAAAATTCACAGTGCACCTCCTATCAAAATTCAAATAAACCCCTCAAAACCTCTTCCCAGAATTAATCAATAAATACCTTATAAGTAAAGAAGGCCTTCAAGGCATAAAGTCCATAATAGAAGATGACAAGAAGCAAAGCCTCATTATCCCTTGTATGAGCCCCTGTGACACTCCCATTTTACCAGTGAGAAACCTTAGGACCAAGGGTAGAGGTTTGTCTAGGACCTCTGAGCAATAAACAACATTGTTATCCCTCAACACCATTATTTCTAACCCTCATATGCTACTAACATTCATTCTCACTGGAAGCAAATTCTTTACTAGAATTGATTTATGCACTGCATTCTTTAGTATTCCAGTTG
Source organism: Mesoplodon mirus (assembly GCF_964341445.2). NCBI lineage: Eukaryota > Metazoa > Chordata > Mammalia > Artiodactyla > Ziphiidae > Mesoplodon > Mesoplodon mirus. The sequence continues at coordinate 96,682,388 of NC_138978.1, read as the reverse complement.
AGGAAGCTAGCCAATACCTTTTTGCCTTCACTTGAGAAGTAAAACCATTTACCTAGACAGTAATGCCTCAGAGTTATACTGAGAGTCCTTATTTCTTGCAAATCATGAAAGCTGATCTGGATGACATAAAGTTCCCTAGAGGTTCTACTCTGTTGCAATATGTGGATGATTTGCTTCTTTGTTCTCCCTCTCAAACCTCCTAACAGGAAGATAGCATCCACTTGCTAAAGCTTTTAGCCTTAAAAGGACATAAGGTATTCAAAGAAAAATTGCAGTTTGGCGAAACCCAGGTTGAAAATTTAGGGCATCTGATATCAGAACAAGGGCTACACCTAGATCCAGATAGGTTTCACGGTGTTCTAAGTTTCCCAAAACCCAAAAGTAAGTGCCAACTGAAAGGTTTTTCTCTGCTGAACTTGGCTTGTAAAATTCTCTCTTATTGCCAAACCTCTATGTTTTATTCAACAATACCAACCCTAATCCAATTTTATGACAACATAGCCTTCAAGGCCTTAAAGAAGAGCTTGATGAACCCACTGCCCTTGGGCATCCCAACTGTCAGATTTCCTTTTTCCTTTTCATATATAAAAAGGAAGAGAATGGACTTGGGATACTCACCCAAAAACATGGAGACCACCACCGACCCATAGATTATTATAGCCAGCAACTGAACTCTTGGCATTGGGATAACTCCCTCGCCTTAGAGCCACTATGACCACTGCCCTTTTGGTTAAGGCCATGGAGAAAATCATTGTGAGATTGCCTTTAACCATTTTTGTACCCAGAAGCTCTCTGGAATTCTCATCACACTCAACATTTCTCAGCTATCCACCTCACCTCCTATGGAATCCTTTTGTTAAGTGCTCCTCACATAATTCTTTTGCACTGTAATAACCTTAACCCAGCTACTCTTCTTCCCTCCAACCGATGAAAGTCCTTCATGACTGCTTAACGCTGATGCACCACCTCCTGACTCCTCTCGATGATCTATAGGAAATTCCATTGGGTAATATTGATTTCTCATGGTTCACTGATGGTTCTTATTTAAAAGGTGACAATGGTAAGTATTGTGCTAAGTATGCTATTACAACTCCTTCTGGTGTTGTTGAGGCAGTATCATTACCTATGGCTACTTCAGCCCAGCAGGCTGGATTATTCACTCTTACAGGGGCTTGTACCTTAGCCAAGGACAAAACTGCCAATATTTATAATGATAGCAGATATACTTTTGGAGTAGCTCATGATTTTGGAATGTTGTGGAAGCAATATGGCTTCTTTACTTCCAGTGGAAATAAAATTTAAAATGGCCCCTATGTTCAGGAATTATTAAATGCAATACTTTTACAATACTTTTAACTCTAGCTATAATTAAGAGTGGTGCATTCTAATCTTGACTCTTTGGAAGCTAAGGGAAATCACCTTCCTGATACTTCTGCAAGGAATGCTATTCTTAAAGGGATGAAAAACAGTCAAACCTATCTCATGGTTCAAAGGGTTATTTCCCCAAATTATAATTGAGGAAAACTGGATAGAGAGGATCCACAACTGGCCTCAGAAAAAGAAAAACAGGATTAGAAATTCAATAATTGTTGGTTTGATAAAAAGAGAAAGTTCTGGTTTGGACCAAATCAAGCCAGTTTTACCAAAGACTCTAAAATTCCCACTCTTCACCACTGAACATGCATTAAACCACTGGTCTACTCAACAAAATGAGAGGCTTCATGAATCAATATTGGTGGGAAAACATTAATAAGGCTGCAAAAAGCACCTATCTCACTTGTCCCACTTGTCCAAGGTACAAACCAGGGAAGCCTGTTTGTACTGCTGTTGGACATTTTAAACTGCTTAATAGACCATTCAAAGTCTGGCAGATGAATTTCATACAGCTTCTTCCATGTAATGGATGTAAATATGTTTTAGTCATGGTCTGTTTTCACACTGGACTGAAGCCTCTCCTTACAGACAGGCTACTGCCACTTCTATGGCTAAAGTCTTTTGGAAAAGAGTATCCCTACCTGGGGAACTCCTCTCAAACTTCATAGTGATCAAAGAATCCATTTTACTAGCCATGTGCTTTGACAAGTTTGTGGTGCTTGGCCAGTTTCACTGTGCCTACCACACTCAATCCTCTGGTTTAGTCAAACACACTAATGCGTTATTAAGACTGAATTGGCAAAATTTGTAGAGGCCCTCCAAATACCTTGGCCAAAAGTATTGTCGCTGGTCCTTCTAAATCTCAGATCCACCCTTTTGGAACTAATAAACTCTCACCCCTGAAGATAGTCACCGGACGCCCAATGCACTTGGCTCTTGTTTCTTTTGACCCATTACTAATAAAAGGGAAAATACTTCAATGTTGCAAAGGCCTAATTGCTTCTATTAAAAATAACCATGTTTTGGTAAAGGAATCTTTTCACAGTATGCCCCCAAAAGACGAAGACCTTAAGCATCTCACCCTGCAATCTGGAGATGCTGACAACCGGAAAAGATACCTCTGGAAGGACTCTGTTCAATCTCACTGGAAAGGCCCCTATCAAGTACTGCTAACCAACCCTGTGTAGCCAAATTCCAAGGAACAGACTCTTGGATTCACATGACACACCTAAAGAAAGTACCAAACCCTGACTGGACGGGCACATCATCTGGTGACCTGAAAGTAAAGATCTCCCAGAATTGAAGCAAACAACCTCTGATGATATCGCTTTCCCAAGATATCCAAACTAGGCCTGTTAAAAAGTTTGTTGCCAAACTTTTGATAATGACATAACACTTCAGATTACCTCCAATGTTTATGATCTTGATAACATATGGACTTCAGATAAGAAGTGCCTGAGAGTTCTCCCTCCTACCCCTCTTTGTTACTCAAATGTGACCTTAATAGGTTTCCAGTCTATGCACTTTTCCTCCAATGTGAGGCAATCCATCCAGGAAAGGCTTTTCCTGACATTGAAGGAAAAAAGCCACTGAATTAGAAAATCTGACTCTTGATCAGCAATGCTTTCAGAGAAAGATCGTGATCAAAAGAGGAAAATGTAAAAAATTAATAAAGAGAAACCTCAATTAAACAGAGTTAGGAGAGCAGAAAGGGGCAGTTCTCATGGAACAGTAGCAGAGCCCAAGAGGAAGAAGAAAGATGCCTCTTCTTTCTTGGCAAGGACTCAGCTAATGAAAAGCCATGGACTCTTTGTTTACTGTAGCCCTCTCGACTTCCCTTTCCTCTCCATAAAAGCGTTCCCCTTCCCTTGCCCCATAGGGACTTGCACAGTTGGCTTGCCACAGTTGCAGACCCCAAATTGCAATCCTCTGCTGATCCCAAATAAACCCATCTTTGCTGGAAAAAATTATCTGGCAATATATTCGTTTCAGGTCAATACAGTTAACTATGTGAGAGTTCAATATAGGCCTTAGCAACATCCATTCCTTCCCATTGAGTTTACAAGGTCTAGAAATAGCTGAGAGACATTTCCCCAGCTAGACCATAAGCTCTTAAAAAGTAAAAAGTAGTTCCTGTTTTTTGTATTTGCAGCACCTAAGCTGTGTCTAGCTCAGAGGAGATAATAAAAAGCTTTTTAAAAATAGCAAGTAAACCAAATGTCTAGGGCATATGGCATATGCAGGAGAATAATAAAAGTACTAAAAATATATGTGGGGGAATATTGATCTACATGTTAAGAATTTTGGATTTGTTTTGCACATAATAGAGAGCTTTGAGGGGTTTTGTACAGAACACAATATAAATGATTTAATACATATGAAAGCACTTAGAACTATATCTGCCATATAGTGAGCCCTCTATAACTGTTAATCATCACCATGTTTATCAGAGCCATGCTCACTGTTCTTAAGAATTTCTACTTCCACGTTATACTGATTTATTTATTTTCATATTCACATGTCCAAAATATTGAGTTTGCTTTTAGTATTTTCAAGGCATTTTCTTTGCAAAAACAGATTGCAAGAAAGTTGCTCCCACTTTTAGTCTCTTACTCTAAAATAAGTCTAGTTCCAAAGTCAACTGTCTGCTTTAATCTCCAGAACTCACTGCAAGTTAAAAATAGCTCAACTCCAGTCTATCACCAAACATGAAAAGTTTCAGCTTGAAAGGCACTCCAACATCTGCCTCTGCACCACAGACCACAAAGCCTGAGTGAGCCGTGTGGCTACATGCTTGAATGAAAGGGGTGAGTCTGAGCATGTCTGCTGTGTGATCTTTTGCAAAAATGAAGAGACTATCACAGAGGAGACCCAGCTCAGGGAACTGAATAAATGATCAGGCAGCTCTATGCAGACCATAAAAAATTAGGTTCCCTAAGGCCTGCCAAATATCTCCTTTGAATTAGCATATCTTTGCATATACTGACATACAGAAAAATGCACTACCAGGCTACCAAAGGGTGTACCTCCACACTCTCAGGTATGTCATTTTCCTCTGTGGCTGCCTAGGCAACCAAGGCATGCATGATGCATGAACAGTGACCTAAGAGACCAGAATTCTCCTTTTTCTATGACTGAGTACCTATGGGGCTCTAGGCAAGTCATTCCTTCTTTGCAGGCCTTAAAATGAATGAAGGAATGACAGAAAACCTCTAAAATTTCTTATGCTTCTAAAATTCCAATTTCTTTTTCTTTTTTTATTGAAGTATAGTTGATTTACATTGTTGTGTTAGTTTCAGGTGTACAGCAAAGTGATTCAGATATACATACATATATATCTTTTCTCCAGATTCTTTTCCCTTACAGGTTATTACAAAATATTGAGTAGAGTTTCCTGTACTATACAGTAGGTCTTTGTTAGTTACCTATTTTATATATAGTAGTGTGTACATATTAATCCCAAATCCTAATTTATCCTTTCCCCCTTTCCCCTTTGGTAAACCTAAATTTGTTTTCTATGTCTGTGGATCTATTTCATATATTCATTTGTATTATTTTTTTTTAGATTCTTAACCATATCTTTTCCGTAGGTAGCATGCTGTTCTGTGTTAAGGATTGACAAATTATAGTTCAGAGGCAAAATGCTTCCACCACCTGTTTCTGTAAATAAAGTTTTATTGAAATATATCTATAACCATTCCTATATATTTTGTCTATGGCTGCCATCCCCCAATGGCATAGTCCAGTGGTTGTGACAAAGGTCAACCTTGGGAAAGTTGAAAGTATTTACTAACTGGCCCTTTACAAGAAAAGGTTTGCTATTCCCTGATCTAAATGAAAGTAAACAGAAATTTTTATTTTCTCCTCTATTTCTTATGCTAAATATGCCAAATACGAGTAAATTGAGTTATGGCTCAATTTAATAAGTTACGGCTGAGGCAGTGTTCACAATTATTTGTTCTACACTTAAACAATAAATAACAGAGCTGTTGGGGTCCAGGGCTGGCTCCCTCAAAATATGCCTCAATGGCATATTTATTATTTTGAGTTAAAGCTACTTAAGAAATAGTCAAAGCAAGAGGAACACTTTGACCCTCCTCTCTGTGCCCGAGAGCAGGAAACAAATCTCCCATGTGAAGAGTGCATTGCCTGCATCTGAAGGTAGAAGGACACCCTTATCATCAGAGATAGGGAATTCAGGACTGAGAAGCCTATATAAACAAACCTTGTTACTTTGCTACTAATTTACTACCCAAGCCCAAATTCTGGTTAAATTCCTTACTAATTAAGCACCCAAACCTAAGTTTCTTTGTCTTGTCAATTCCTCTTGAATTAGTTTCTTTGTCTATAAAAGTATAAAGCCTGCCTGCTCTGGCCACTTCTTAGGTCCTGTTTCTATGAGACCTCTGTGCACAGGAATTAATTTTTTTTCCTTCAGTTAATTTGTACTGTGTCAATTTTCTTATGAGTCTGTCACAAGAACTCAAGAGGCCTAGAGGGAGAAGTTTCCTCCTCCCCAAAAGAGCAAACAAATGACAAGTTTGTGGCAAATCATTCTGATATTCAAACCAACAAAAAGTACCATGTGAAATGCTATTGTCACACCCAAACCAGTTCTCAGGACTTGTGTGGGCATAGTTTGAATTGAAATACCAAACTGTCATTGTATTCAAATAATTTTATTGAACAACTCACTTGAAATAGGTCACTATTTGCTTTATGGGTCATTCTGATAGGCTTTACAAAATGAGAAATGATTCAGCATCAAAATCTCCCCATTCTCACTTGAATGACTTCTTAATAGCTGAAGGTGGTAGTTGTATGAGCTCCGTAGTGAATCCTAATTTAATTATATCAAAAGGGGCAAGGCTAAGTTATGCAATGAGTAGGAAATGACTTAAAGAATGTTAGCTAGGCAATAGATATAAAACAATTAGAGGCTGATTCATATCTGACTTGACAATTGACTTTAAGTGTATCTCTTCTTAGAACATTAAGTAGAAAATAAAAGTAGCTATTCAAATTATTTGCAGTTCTAAAATGGTGCATAGCTGAAATGTACAATGTACATCTTTGGTTCTTTACAGAATAATCCTCAATCTGAGACTGAAAGCATCTCAAGTGGCAAAAGCTTCCTGCTTCATGCTACCCTTGTGGAAGTTGTTCTTTGTTGTCTTCACTTTGATCTCCATCCCTTTTGTATTGGGTGGGCCAAAAGGTTTGTTCAGTTTTTTCCATAAGATGGCTCTGGTAGCCGTCTTACAGAAACTTTCCACAATTTTGTTAGATTGTATGTGACAGCTGTCATATCAGTGTGCATTTAAAAAAGACATCAAAAATGGTGAATTTTTTATTTTTTATTTTTTGCGATACGCGGGCCCCTCACTGTTGTGGCCTCTCCCGCTGCGGAGCACAGGCTCCGGACGTGCAGGCTCAGCGGCCATGGCTCACCGGCCCAGCCACTCCACATCACGTGGGATCTTCCCGGACCGGGGCACGAACCGGCGTCCCCTGCATTGGCAGGCGGACTCTCAACCACTGCGCCACCAGGGAAGCCCCAAAATTGGTGAATTTTTGTGTAGCCGTTTTAACATTGAAGATGGAAGACAAAAAGCAATATTTCCAGCATATTCTGCTTTATTATTTCAAGGAAGGCAAAAACGCAACTGAAACGCACAAAAAGACTTGTGCAATGTATGGGGAGAGTGCTATGACTGATAGAACATGTCAAAAGTGGCTTGCAGGGCTTCCCTGGTGGCGCAGTGGTTGAGAGTCCGCCTGCCGATGCAGGGGATGCGGGTTCGTGCCCCGGTCCGGGAAGATCCCACATGCCGCGGAGCGGCTAGGCCCGTGAGCCATGGCCTCTGAGCCTGCGTGTCCGGAGCCTGTGCTCCGCAACGGGAGAGGCCACAACAGTGAGAGGCCCTCGTACTGCAAAAAAAAAAAAAAAAAAAGTGGCTTGCAAAGTTTCATGCTGGAGACTTCTCGCTGGACAATGCTCCATGGTCCAGTAGACCAGTTGAAGTTGATAGCGATCAAATTGAAAAAATAATTGAGAACAATCAATGTTATACCACGCGGGAGATAGGTGACATACTCAAAACATCCAAATCAAGAGCTGAAAATCATTTGCACCAGCTTGGTTATGCAAATCGCTTTGATATTTGGGTTCCACATAAGTTAAGCAAAAAAAAACCCTTCTTGACCATATTTCCTCATGTGATTCTCTACTGAAATGTAATGAAAACATTCCATTTCTAAAACAAAGTGTGACAGGAGATGAAAAGTGGATACTGTACAATAATGTGGAATGGAAGAGATGGTGGGGCAAGTGAAACAAAACACCACCAACCACACCAAAGGCCAGTCTTCATCCAAAGAAGGTGATGTTGTGTATGTGGTGGGATTGGAAGGGAGGAGTCCTCTAGTATGAGCTCCTTCTAGAAAACCAAACAATTAATTCCAACAAGTACTGCTCCCAATTAGACCAACTGAAAGCGGCACTTGACGAAAATTGTCCAGAATTAGTCAACAGAAAATGCACAGTCTTCCATCAGGATAATGCAAGACTGCATGTTTCTTTGATGACCAGGCAAAAACTGTTACAGCTGGGCTGGGAAGTTCTGATTCATCCACTGTATTCACCAGACACTGTGCCTTCAGATTTCCATTTATTTCGGTCTTTACAAAATTCTCTTAATGGAAAAAATTTCAATTCCCCGGAAGACTGTAAAAGGCACCTGGAACAAACAGTTTCTTCCTCAAGAAGATAAAAAGTTTTGGGAAGATGGTATTATGAAGTTGCCTGAAAAATGGCAGAAAGTAGTGGAACAAAAGGGTGAATACATTGTTCAATGAAGTTCTTGGTGAAAATGAAAAATGTGTCTTTTATTTTTACTTAAAAAACCGAAGGCACTTTTTGGCCCACCCAATACAGTAAGTGACAATCCCTATTCTTTTTCACTGATTAAAATGTATTGCCTTGTTTTCCAAACAGTCTTGAGCTGAGCATCAATTTGGAGCTTCTCAGACCTGTATTTGATTTCCAGCACGGTGACTCTGGGGAAGTTATTTAACTTCACCAAGCAAGCCAAGGATTCTACAATTCAAATTTGAAAAATAATAGTTGCTATTTCATAGGTTGTTGGGAGAATTCTATTTGGCAAATGTATATCCCTGGTATACAGCACATCCTTACAAACATCATTAGTCAACTCATTTTCCACAGAGAAGTAATGAGACGCTCTTTCTCCTCTCCTGCACCCACTGGTTTTCCACAACTGTAGCATCCTACCAATCATTCACTTCTTAGAGTTCAGTCACTTGTATTTCATCTCCCAAGTACTTAGCTGGTACCTGCCAATCAAATCCTATTTTGTTGAATTTTGTTCCTCTTGGGTAAAATTTATAAGACATCATGCATCCCTTTCAGAAAGTAGAAATAAGACTCATTCTCAAAGATGCTGTACTAGAGGTATTGTTGAAGAGATCCCAAATAGTTAAAACGCTGTGAGACCAGCAGTCCATGAAAGGCTTGTGGATCTCTGTTATTTCATCATTCTTGACAGTAAACTAAGGAGTGGTTAATTCTTTTCTACTTGCCTGAATACAACAAGCATAAATCCACAGAATATATTAACCAAAGTCAATAAGCAGAGATGAATAAAACACTTAAAAGAAGCCTTAACAACTAGACAGGAAGGCCACTCTGATGATATGCACTTAATCATGTGTATTATTTTAAAGGTCAGCATTACAGTTCAATTAGTAATTTTATTTATTAGATGCATTTTCCCTGGGAGAATTATTCATCACAGCTTTTAAAACATGTTCAAATTCCAATTAAATATATCTCTTGGAAGGAACTCCCACCAGATCTCTTGGTCTGACCATTAAATCCTCTTTTCTCTCAATCCTAACTCTCTGCATAGACATATTGGATAGATTCTTTGCATAAACAGACAGGTAAGACCAAAGGGACTGTATTTAAATAATACAAGGTAAGTAATCCATGCCCTTTGGTTTGTTCTGCTCCAAAAAAATAACTTTTGACTCTCCAGAAGTTAGTTCCAGATGAGTTTAAGGTAGTATTGAAGAACTTACTTTAAAATGTCTCTTTCTAGAGAAAATAATTTTAACACTATATAGGCATATGAGATTTAGTGTACTACTATTATTATAATATCTTGTAACTTCAATAGAAGAACATGTAATAAATGAGAGTTATGGAAGAAGCATCTTATGAAATAGTAGTGGAACGTTAAGATTTAAGGAATTAAGGAAACCAAATAAAGCAGAAAAGAGATGATAGAGGATAGGTGATAGAATTTGTCATCATTTTCTCCTTACATATATAAACAAACAAACAAAAGAAACAGAGGGCATTAAGTAGGAAAGTGTGTTTCTCTCAAATTCCATGTACAAAGGAATCAAGATCTAAAATTCTATTTTGTATTTATAAAATATCCAGTAAAGTGAAAAACTAATGCTAAAGTAATAAATTCTTTTCACTATTCAATAGTCTCCTGCCATATGTAAATGCTGAAGCAATACAAGGTATTTCTTTTCATAGCAAGAGAAAGTGGTTGTCTAACATAGTTTAAGAACTGTACTTCAGTCACTTGCATGATTAACTGTTGGTCTTAGGGAGGTTAGAACCATGAAATAAGTAAGAGCTCTTCCACTAGCTATTGTCCTTAGAAGGTTCTACAACATGATTGCAACCTGATGCATGAAAGGCCATGCCCATATTTTTTATCTGGAGTTAAATTTAATCTGGAGTTAAATTTAGAAACCTATAAAGATTTCTGTTGATTCAAAATTGATATGTTCTCCTGTGAAGAACAACTGGGAAACTGGCAATTGCACCACAGGCAATTGATAAGAAGCTCTTGCTTCTATTTTTTTTTAAGGAAATAAAACTTTGTTTCAATTTTAAATATTATGTCAATAAAAGAAAACTAACATGTTTGAAACTTGGTTTGCCTGGATTAATATTCCTTTGATGATGCAGACAACATTATAAAAGTGTATTATGAGCATGTGAAATACATGTGTGGGGGGAGGTAACAGTCTATGGTACAGAATACATTCTTAATCAGAGAGAAGATGAAAGTGCTCAGAGTAAGATAGCTTATCAACATCTGAAAATATTTTATTTTGTGAATTTTCAAAGACAAACCAACCCAACATTCAGACCTATTTTTAAAACTGTGTCCATGTCCATGCATGCCCCTTGGAATTATTATTCCTTCCTAATGTCTTTTTTTTTTCTTTTTTGAACAAGTTATCGTAGTTTGAGTAACAATCTTTGAGTAAGCATTTTCATCAGTCCAGTTATCTGATTGGTTGGCAGTGATTTTCCTTGGCTAATTGGAAAGATTAGCGGTGCCATACTGAAAGAATTGGTGATAATGAAACCAAACTACCAGCCTAATGACACAATTTAGATCTCATTAGCAGACTGTACAGCTCAATGTATAAGGGCTGTTACAAGGAGATGAAGGGCTAGAATCTCATTTGAGACCTCCTATTTTAAGCTTAAGCTTAAGCTTGCTATAGTCCAAATAGAAATGTTAGAAGTGCTCTGACCTTACCGAGTTGTAAAGCAGGAAATAAATTAAACAGGATACTAGCTAATTAATTATCAGCTAATATTATTAGAAACATGACAGGCACTTCCTCCTTGCAACATTTAAACCTTGTATTCACATTCTACTATAGGCACCACTTTTTAAATCGTATTCTCATTTAACAATACCTACCTCTCCTCCTGGCCACCAACAGGCAATGAGTTCCTTGAGAGTAGTAACTTTTTTTCACTAGTCTTTGCATCTACTCCAAAAGTGTAGGCATTCATTAAAAGTTAATTGAAGGAATGACTGAATGAATAATTGAAACATGCTAACACAAAAAAAGTACAATGGAGAAAAAAATAAGAACTAGGATAGATGACCAAGGTTAAATAGGTACACAAATTAAAGAGACATTTCCAAATTGTGTCCATGAAGAGAGGTCCTTGGAAGAGATGGATGGTCTTTGAGCCAAGCAGCCTTGAGATTGGTTGCCACCTGGTGGCCTTAGGGAGTAACTCAAGCTTCCAAGTCCACCTTGGTTATCCAGTAAACTTGAAAATTACTGGATCCAGACGCAGACATAGAGAATGGACTTGAAGACACGGGGAGGGGTAAGGGTAAGCTGGGACGAAGTAAGAAAGTAGCATGGACATATATACACTACCAAATGTAAAATAGCTAGCTAGTGGGAAGCAGCCACGTAGCACAGGGAGATCAGCTCAGTGCTTTGTGACCACCTAGAGGGGTGGGATAGGGAGGGTGGGAGGGAGATGCAAGAGGGAGGGGATATGGGGATATATGTATAGGTGATTCCCATCACATTGTAAATATTCAATAAATCAACTAATATTATTGTAATAGTAGTATTGATAAGTATTGATAGGTATTGATAAAACTTTATCAAATAAATTAGAAATGTTATCTATTTTACAGTGATATTTAATTTCATCCCTTCTGATCTTCATAATGAAACTAATACATTTTGCCTAATCATAATACTTCACACTTTCACAACAACTTATATATTTCAAAATACTTTCAGGTACCTTGGTTCATTTGAGCCTCACCATATCTATGTGAGATAATCATGGCAGGTATCATCCATATTTGTGAATAAGAAAACTAACCCTCAGAAGCAAATTTCATACATTATATAGCTAGCAAATAGAGAAGCCAGAACTACAAACCAGGTCTTCTGATTTTTTGAACAAACAGAAAAACAGAACCCTACATAGGGTCTGCTGAGGGAAGAAAGTTGCTTTGTGTGGGGAGGAAATTACTCTCTCAGACAAAAATTCCTTTCAAGGACTCATCTTTCTCTTAATAGTATGCTTTTGCATTTCAAAAGCACAGTCTGTGGTGGAATTTGTGAAATATATTATGCTAAGTTTGGAAAGCACATGATATTCTGTTTCAGAATTTATGATCTCATATAAATCTAAATCTTGCCAGTGAGCTGTTGACTAGAGCTTATCTGAGAAGGAAAGAAACATTAACAATACTTGTATAAGTAATATTTTTGTATTTGTAGGTCATGAGAACTATACTCATTCAGTAAACACTTCCTGAGTATCTATACAGCAATAAAGGTACAATGATATTTATTATTAGGCTAAACGCTAAAGATACAAATATTAATTAGACACAGTCCATGACCTCAGAAAGTTCACAATTCAAAGGGTAAAGAGACATATAAACAGATTACTGTAGCAGAATTTCTATCACCCTTCTCTATATTAAAATATTCTTTTATCTACCTGTCTCTCCTCCTGGACTGAGAGTTTCTTAAGTTATTATCATTTTCTACGAGAGTTAAGTATCCAAAATGATGAGTAGGAGACATAAAGGGGCCCAGAAGGAGACTTGTATTTCAGGCAAAAGGAGAAGAGTGGTGAGGTATGAAGCTGTATGTCCTGTAGAAGGCACTGCAAGTAGGTCAGCATGGAGAGAAGGTAAGATCTTTGTTGGAGGTAGAAAGCAGAGAGGACTAGTAGGTGAGGCTGGGGGGAGTATATCCAGTTTTAAAATATTCATTCAGTATGAAAAGAGCAGAGTTTGGGGGAAAATAAGGAGTTCAAATTTAGACTCATCATCTGTGGACCTTTCAAATGAAGATAGGTCATTGGATATACAGGACTGTAGTTTCAAAATTAAAGATTTTAAAACCATTCGTGAATCAATGGTAATGTGATTTCTCAAGAAGGAAATGGTTGCTACTAGCAATATACTACTTGGAGGGAAAAAAAATCTCTTTAAACACCACCAATAGTGTTACTAGTCCTTGAAAATTTAAAATGTTGTACCAGGAAATAGAAATTTTGAAGTACTGAACTGAAAACTTAAGATTCTCTCCATGTACTGGAATTAGAGGAAAAGTGGCAGGCTTCATCTGTGCTGTGATGGTTAAAGGAAAGCCTGCAGTTTAAAAGAGTCAGGCTTCATCTGAGAATGCCCATCTGAAACACAATAAGTGAAAATGAGACTCCTTATGTATTTTCCATTCAAAATTTTTAAGGAGGAAGAAAAAGGAGAAAGAAGTTGTTGATTGTGTGCTCTTCTAGATCTTTAGGGTTTCTAGAATTCTCATGTCTTTTTTTTCTTCCTTTATAATAATTCTCATCAGAAATGTATCTTACCACAAATTAACATCATTCTTGAAGCTTCACTTAGAGGCATTTAGCTTGAATAGCTTTTTTCATAATTGTTCATGGAGACAATTTCACTGATTATTTTATGAGGGTTTGAAAACTATGCCAGAAGCATAGAAATAAAACAGAACCCATACTCCTTATTCTCATATTTTCAAGCAAAGCAGTGAAATGCCATTATAAGGGTAATACAACAAGAAGCAAAAATGTTAGATTTTATAACTGGCCTAAACTTACCATGCTTAAAACTACACCTGTTTTACTGGCTCAGTCTGGGAAGTCAATAAAACATGCTACATCTGTAAGAGCATCAAACTTAAAAGCTTTTGCACCCCAAAGGAAACTATCAACAAAAAAGAAAAAGCCCCCTCTGAATGGGAGAAGATATTTGCAAATGATACATTCAATAAGGGGTGAATAGTCAAAATATACATACAACTCAATATAAAAAAAACCAACCCAGGGGCTTCCCTGGTGGCGCAGTGGTTGAGAGTCCGCCTGCCGATGCAGGGGACGGGGGTTCGTGCCCCTGTCCGGGAGGATCCCACATGCCGCGGAGCGGCTGGGCCCGTGAGCCATGGCCGCTGGGCCTGCGCGTCCAGAGCCTGTGCTCCGCAACGGGAGAGGCCACAACAGTGAGAGGCCCGCATAATGCAAAAAAAAAAAAAAAAAAAAAAAACCAACCTGATTTAAAAATGAGCAGAGGACCTGAATAGACATTTTTCAAAAGAAGACACACAGATGGACAACAAACACATGAAAAGATGCTCAGTATCACAACGGGACTTCCCTGGTGGTCCAGTGGTTAACACTTTGCCTTCCAATGGGGGGAGGAGGTTAAGGGTTTGATCCCTGGTCAGGGAGCTGGGACCCCACATTCCTCGTGGTCAAAGGGCCAAAACAGAAAATAGATGCAAGATTATAACAAATTCAATAAAGACTTTAAAAAATGGTCCACATCAAAAAAATTATTTTTTAAAAATCACTAATCATCAGGGAAATGCAAATCAAAGCCATGAGATGTCAGCTCACACCTGTCAGAATGGCTAGTCTCAAAAAAATAACATAATAAGTACTGGTGAAGATGTGTAGAAAACGGGCTATCGTGCACTATCAGTGGAAATGTAAACTGGTGCCAGCCACTATGGAAAACACCATGGAGATTCCTCAAAAATTTAAAAATAGAACTACCATATGATCCAGCAATTCCACTTCTGGGTATTTACCCAAATGAAATGAAAACACTAATTTGAAAAGATATATGCACCCCATGTACATTGCAGTATTATTTACAATAGTCAGAATATGGAAGTAACCTCAGTGCCCAGTAACAGATGAAAGGATAAAGAAGATGTGTGTGTGTGTGTGTGTGTGTGTGTGTGTATACATACATACCTCGAGGGTATTATACTAAGTGAAATAAGTCAGACAGAGAAAAAGAAATACTGTTTGATTTCACTTATATATGGAATCTAAAAATTAAAACAAATGAACAAACATAACTAAACAGAAACAGAGTCATAGATGCAGAGGAGAAACAGGTGGCTGCCAGTACAGAGGGGGCAGACAGTGGAGAAATATAGGTGAAGGAGGTTAAGAGCTACAAACTTTCAGTTACAAAATAAATGTGTCACAGGTGTGAAATGTACAGTGTGTTGTCAATAATTATGTAATATCATTGTATGGTGACAGCTGGTAACTAGACTTATCATGGTGAGCATTTCAAAATGTATGGAAATATCAAATCACTATGTTGTGTACCAAGAACTGACACAGTGTTGTATCAATTATACTTCAAAAACAAGCAAACAAACAAATTGATAGAAAAAGAGTTCAGATTTGTGGTTACCAGAGGCAGGGGACGGCGGGGGCGGGGGCGGGGGGTGGAGGAATTGGATGAAGACAGTCAAAAGGTACAAACTTTCATTTATAAGATAAATACGAGAGATGTAATGCACAACAGGGTTAATATATTACCACAGCTGTATGTTATACGAAAGATATTAAGAGAGTAAATCCTAAGAGGTCTCATCACAAGGAAAAAATTTTTCCACTTCTTTAATTTTGTATCTATATGAGATGATGGATGGCAAACTTATTGTGGTAATCATTTCACGATGTAAAGTCAAATCATTATGCTGTATACCTTAAACTTATACAGTGCTGTATGTCAATTATATCTCAATAGAACTCAATGATTTCTCAAGAAAGAAAAAAGAATTTATCAGAAGAAAAAAATATTCTATTATATTTACCCCCTCAAAAAAAAAAACTGAAGGTGAAATAAAGAGATTTTCAAGAATAATAAAATAATCAAGAAAAACTGAGAGAATATCACCAGTAGACCTGCACAGAAAAGATGACTAAAGGGGAATTTACCAGAAAAGTATTGAAATAATCCAAGATGTAAACCTAGAGACATCAGAAGGAATAAAGAGTAACAGAATGGGTGAGAATAAATATAAATTAATATTGACAATAAAAATCAGTAATTTAAGAAAGACATGCAGTTCACATGATTGAAGCCCAAGATGTCTGAATAGCTGTTGACGGCTCTCATTACAGAGATAATGGACAATTATCTACCATATCCTAACCACCTACAAAAGTACATGCCAAAGCAGTATGAAAAACAGAAGTTTGCCAAATTAGTGTCATCTTTGCTTAGAATCTCTTGCTGCCATACCCTTCAACTAGATAAATCCCTTAAATTGTCCCTCATGGCTTGAATCAAGCCCAAGTTCAAAGTCCTATAAAAGGACTTTAGATTTTGCCATTAATCTTTTGTATTAAGATCTGTTATATATCCTTCAGATAAAACCCCATTTTACTGGCATCAACAAAACACAAATATCCCATCATGCCTCATAAATAATGCCATTCAAGTGTGACACCTGAGCTTCGTTCTGGGAGACTGAGCCTACCAAAGCTCAGTTCTTTTACTAATTTCATTTTTAGATGTAAACAAAATCTAGATTTCAGGGAAGGTATTCAGGCCAAAATTTAAATAATTCTAGAACATGAAAGATTTTCTTTTTATTCTCCTTTACTTTAAAGATGATTTGTAAATACAGAAAAGCGAAAGCTTAACTAAAAGGAACTCACTTTTAGGTATATAGTTATATTTTTCTATAAGAATTTAATGTTATGTTACCAGATGCTTCTAAAAAATGATTATCACAACAGTCTGAAAAATTAATAGATTTTTATCTCAATAGATTAATATAAAACATATTCCAAATTAAAATGCTCTGCCTGAGGAAATATCTAAGTAATTTAGAATATTTAGGAATACATCATCTATTGTACATCTTGCTATATATGCTTTGAAGTAAATATATACACTATAAACATGTTTTATATATATATATAAGAAAACAAATACATTCACACCACATATAAAAGGTAACTGGAGTAAAATATTTCATAGCGAAATAGATGTCTTATAAAATTATTAATCCAAATTCACTTAACAGATGAGAAATAAGTAATGCCAATTTTAAAAACAATGGAATATATACTTATAAGACCAATATAATTAGTGACAATTACTCCTTAAATTTCTTTCCCTCTTACATTTGAAACTATGGAGACACTAACCTATTTGCCCTCAGGCAGCACTGACCACTCTGTGAATTAAGAGAGAAGTATTGAAATAGTATCCCTCTACTGTCTAGAGAGGGAGGAAACTGTCTAATAGAGTTCATCGAAATATTTAGGACTCACTGTCCTTTGGAGGAGGTTACCAGGCCTTTGGCACCTCATTTAATGTTTGCCTATTACAGTCCTTTCTCTTTCCATAGGAGCACCAACATGACCTTGCCCTCTTGCCTTGTTGATGCATGCTGCCGGTTTTCAATTCCTGTTGCACCAGATAGAGAATGGCTATTCATAATGTTGGTAATACTTGTTAATTTTTTACAAATTAGCCCAATTCTAACTCATATACTTACAAATATCCCTTCTTTGTACTTATGGTTACAGAATATCTTATTCATTTAAATTCATATATTGCCAAAAAGTGATTACAATCAATGAATATGGGAAAGTAGAGTCGTAAGTAATACAGTCATGTGAAAAATGGTGGTTTGTAAAAAAGATTTTGAGGAAACACATAGCACTTAGAGATGAATTATTTTACAATGAGGAGAAAGTTCAAGAAGCACCTGGAATTAAGAAATTTGATGGATAAGGACTTTGAGATTCTCTTCCAAATTTTTTTTGGAAACTGTCTAAATTTTATATATTTATAATTATATATATAATATATATATATATATACACACACATACATATATATATACATATATGTATATAAAAATCTTCTTTGCTTACCAAAATACTTTAAACTCTTTGAGTATGTCAGTAACGTATTAGGTGGAGGATAATATCTTTGGGATGCACTATTCGACTTAAGAAGGTGAGGGAATGTATCTTTGATTTCAGAAACCAGGGAAGACTCCACACTCAGAGATTATGACCCAAACAGAGATTATTCAAGAAAATTTTACTCATTCACTCCTTCTTCTATTAATCAATTTATTCATCCATGCATTCATCCAATTAACAAACTTTCATTAAGTAGGTATTATGGTCCATGAATTCTGCTAAATTAGTACAATTTATTAAAAAGGCTAAAATATAATTCCAATTTTTGAGGAAGTCACAAAGAGAAACTCTCCTTATAAACAAGTGACTATGGTACAAATTAAGTGAAATTATAAATGTAAATGCAAAGTACAATAAATTAAGATGAAAATATTTCTACAAAAGTCAGGAGATAATAGAATGCTATTCTATCTTAGACATTATTATTATTATTATCACTACAACTTACCATCATCATCATCGTTCTATGAGAATGTAAGCTTCAAGAGGAATTTTGTCTTTCTCCAGCATCTAGAACAGTGCCTGGCACCTAGTAACACTCACTAATTGTTTGTTTAAATGATGAATAAATGAAATTCTAGTGCAAATGCCTTGCTTTACACATGATGAAACATAAAAATCCTAACTATGTGTACAGCTGAACTAAAACCTATGTCTCTCTGTTCAGATTGTTCTTATTTGGAAGGTGACTTCAGTGTAAATGTACACACTGTTATTACTACTGCTGACTATTAGGGAGTATGAAAAATTTGCTAGGACAATAAATTTTAACAGACAATGGTGCAGAAATACTTGGAGTTAGCTTTTAAAGAACTGATTGGGGGTGGAGTGGGGAGGGTGGGAGGGAGGGAGACGCGGGAGGGAGGGGATGTGGGAACAGATGTATATGTATGACTGATTCACTTTGTTGTAAAGCAGAGACTAATAAAAAAAAAAAGAAGTGATTGGCTCAACACAAATGCAGTAAATAAAGAACCTGTGTTTTGAAAAAAGCTCTATACACCTCTAACTTAAGGAAAAATAGAAAAGCAGTTTTTGTGCAATAAATAATTTAACAGTTTAATATTTTTCCTCCATTCTTCTTATTTCCCACATGGTTTTATACAGAATTCTATTTAGTTCACAATAGAAAAATATATTCAATTTAACTGTGGAATTTTATGTAATCTAAGAAAAGATGTTACTATTCAAATTACTTTCTGCAATAGTTGGAAAGGACCATATATCATTTGTGGAATGCACAAAGTTTTTGTCACAAAGTTTTGTGATACGAATGAGTAATTATTTTTAATTTAATATCTCGAGAATACATATAAGAGAAACCTGTTTATGATACACCAGTAGCTCTGATTTTTAATCCTATGAACATATTTAAAATATAATTTTACAGGTCTCAAGGGTATAAAAATAATTTATTGATTCTCTGCAGTTATATCACACTATAAGAATGTAAAACAATATTCTCCTCCGGCCATGCTGCATTAAAAAGTACTGAATACTAAATATGCAATGTCAAATATGTCAAAATTCTCACAAGTGAAAACTGAGGAGCAATGGATTATTGTAAAAGAGGGCATGAAAGAAAAGCATTGTTGGGCTTCCCTGGTGGCGCAGTGGTTGCGAGTCCGCCTGCTGATGCAGGGGACACGGGTTCGTGCCCCGGTCTGGGAAGATCCCACATGCCGCACAGCGGCTGGGCCCGTGAGCCATGGCCGCTGAGCCTGCGCGTCCGGAGCCTGTGCTCCGCAACGGGAGAGGCCACAACAGTGAGAGGCCCGCGTAACGCAAAAAAAAAAAAAGAAAAAAGAAAAGCATTGTTAAGTAAGATTAAATGAAATAATATATGTACAATGCTTAAAAGAGTACTGAGCACATGGTACTATACTAACATTAAACACTTTTGTTTTATTTTGATATTGATATGAATCTCACAGGGATTTTGAGGATGAATTCAGATAATGCCTTTACATCATTTAATCAGGTGTCTGGCATATATAATAAATTCTTCATAAAGGTTAGCTTTGCTACTGCCATTATTATTATTTCCAATTTAAAGACGACACAGGGGCAGAGTCTTGCTTAAAGTAGCACAAGTATTAAATTGAAGATTTAGTGCCCAAACTTGTATCACTTAACATCTAGCACAGTCATTATTTTCCTTTTAACACTTTCTTCCCACACTTTCATTCTTTCATGTGCTTCGGACATAAAGGGAGACTTGGAGGTGTCACTTACTATTCTAGAAACTGAAGAGTAGAATCTGAAAGGTGCTCATTTAATGCATTGTCACTCATTCAAAAAATAGTTTTTGCTGTCTACTTCTGCTAAACCCTGTGCTAGGTGCAGAAATTTTTCGGTGAATGAACAAACAAACAAGGTTCCTGTTCTCCTGGGCCTTACAAACTAGCGGAGAGAAACTGTTACTCAAGGACACAAACTGCGTAAGTGTTGGTGATGATGGTTTGCAACAGCCATCAGTGCTACAACAAAGATGTACATGGTACTGTAAGAATTTTTAATAGGAACAACTGACCTGGCCAAGGAGGTCAGGGACTACTTCTCTAAGGAAAAACTGAAGAAAGGAAGTTAGCTAGGCTAAGGCAGAGTAGGGCAAGGGAAGTATGCTGGAAGGAACAACCTATGGAAAATTTTGCATTTAAAAAAATTTAAAAGATTTTTAAAGGCCAGTGTGGCTGTTCCAATTAGAATGGGAGGGTGTGGTTCAGAATGGTCTGGAGAAGTTACTTACGTGATATACCATGCAAGGCTGGGTAAAAAATGTTAGTTCTTTTGTTCTTCATTCTCACAGCTATGGAAAGCTAATAAAGTAATTTAATGGGACAGGAGTGAAAAGAAATCAGATGTGCATTCCACAAACATTCCTCTGGCTTCCATGTTTTGAATAGGAAAAAGGGCAAGAATAAGCACAGAGAGACCAATCCAAAACCTACTACATGAGCCATGTAAGAGTTCATGGTAACTTGGTGGAGCTGCAATTGAAAAGAAGTGGGCAAATTCATTGGTGAAGATAGGAACATGTCATATCAGCTGAGGAATAAGAGATTCATATTTGTAATTCTTCTGCCTACTTATAATAACTAAAGTCATATATATGAATGAGATTGCCCAGGGCAAGATTTAGTGTGAAAAGAGAAGAGAGACCTAGGATGTAATCTAGAAGAACTGTAATATTTCACAGTTGGCTAGAGGGGATGAGCTTGCAAAGAAGACAGAAAATATCCAGAGGAGTAGTAAGAACTCTAGACCCAGAAATAGTGTTAAACAGGAGAAGACATTTAACAATGCCAAATGTCCATTAGATTTAATGGTACAGAATTCACAGGAAGAGCTCATTCAGTGATGTGATGTGGAGAATGTGATGAGAGGTGGTGAAGATGTGGAGACAAAGAGGACAGCACAGTTGATCATCATGGGAAGAAAACTTTCTTGAAAAACGTGCATAATTCAAGACGGCTGTAACTCAAGATAAATTCTGACAAAGTAGGGTGGATATGTATATATACAGCAAAAGTGGTACTAAGATGAAACTATAGCATAGGAAGAGAGTTTTTTCCCAGTTTTACTGAGATACAATTGACATAAAACATATTAGTTTAAGGTGTACAATATAATGATTAATGCATATATTGCAAAATGACTTTCACAGTAAGTCTAGTTAACATCCATAAACTCACATAGTTACATTTTTTCTTGTGATGAGAACTTTTAAGATTTACCCTAATAGAACAGAAGAGTTTACAACTTGCTCTGCCCACCAAATTTGGATTAAAGCAATTCTTGATCAATATTTCATTTATAGTGATTTGTATTACAAATTTGGAACAAAAATGGAACATTAATTGCTGAGGGGGTCTTAGTTTATCTACCCTTGACTGCTTACCAGAGAAAGACTAAAGCATTGAGTTTTCCAATCAGGAAACACACAGTTACTTTCTCCTTGGTTTTGCCAGAGATTAAGGATTTTAAGGGTTAAGATTATAATCAGTCATAATTCTAGTTACTGTAACCAAGTTTATTGATTACATTGTAATCAGGTGCTTAATCATGTCTTTTTAAGTCTTTTGTCTTTTGTACAGAGTTACTGTTTTACTCTGATACTTCTGAAAAAGTGCTTCATCTTCAAGAAATTCATAGGAAGGACCTTTTCACAATAACAGGTCTGATAAATTTCAGATTATACTGCTGAAATGGGTAAGAACTTAAAGAATCCTAATGAAAGACCTGATGGCTTCATAAAAAGTTAACAAAACTGAGTGAACTGGTGAATATGGTTATAATTTTTATGGGTTTTTTCTGATCTATGTTTTCTCGATATAGGGAAGCCCTTCTCCTCAAGTTGGTTATGATTTATAGCAATTTGGTAACATCTGTGGGTAGAATTGAAGCATTTTCATTTTTCTCTTTGCCTGGTCCCCCCAGAAATCAGACTCTTGGGTTCCAAGAAGCCTTACCAGGGGAACGGAAAAAGACTGTCTCCTGGCATGTGCAAGAATCGCAATATTTTGGGGACTTCTAGAAGAGAAAAATCCACCAAGACAGAGCCTGATAGCACGGATTTGGCATGGCTTTCCTGGCCTTGAGAGGCCTTTTGGGAATGCAGTCTGAGCCTCCTGAGGAGTTCCCCTTCAGCCAGTTTGGAGGGGCCTATTTGATCAATTGACCAGACTTGTTTTGCAAACAAATTACTCTTGATTTGGCTGTATTTGGTGGAGATGAGGGTAATTTTAGAGAGAACAATATTATGTTTCAGTGGATGCTAAATTCTTGTTCTGTTAATTGAGGTTTATATTTATGAAAGTTACTGTGTTAGCTATACTTTTGCCCCGATGCTCTGGATGGAAAGAGAATTATCTAGTGAAACTGTCACAGAGTATAACTACTCATGAAGTGTAACACTGCTTGTTTTAGGTCTGCTACTAAAAGCACATGTACAATGCTTGTGTGACAAGTGGGTATAAGTGATAAAATGTATAGCCAATAAAGTGTTTCCCCATTAACATACCTCTGAGCCTGTTCATGAGATCTGACTAGTTTTCCCCCAATGTGAATGATTAGGACCGAGGAACATGATCTGAACCTGGGGTAGGAGACAGCACCCCAGCATCAAGGGGTGGATATTTTGATCACCAATGCTTTCTATGGAAAGATTTGCATCAAAAGGGCAAATGATGGGAAAATCTGCACAATATTGAGGTATGGGAAGTCAGAAGGCTTATACATGGTTGAATTTAAATTTTACTGACCAGAGAAGCCTGTTTTGTGGCCTTTCTGACACACATTGTACATCTGCTTTGGCCACTGAGGAAGGGGATGCATTTGAAAGTCAAAATGGTATAGCTGTGGCTCAGATATCCAGGGTAAAATTAGGTGGTCATTATATACATGATTTTAGACACGTGCTTACATTACTGAAAACCTGAGTTCTCTGAACTGTATTGCATACCAGGACCTAAACCACAGTGGGTGTGGTATTCTCTCAGAATGCGGGTACTGCTTGTATTTTGCTTAATGGTCACGACACCGCCCCCGCCCCCCACCCACACCCTTGTGCCTGTTAGATGTCTTACATTTCATCCCTAGCCTGAGGAAGGAAATGCATTTGAGTACTGAGCAGCAACACTGGCCTCACTGTGAAATGAGTCTAATTGCTGGGTCTACAGTGAGATGCCGTTGTCGTCCTCCTGGGACTTCCATGAAAAATCGACCTGGCTACTGTGACTATGTGGGGACTACTGACCATGGGGAGAAAAGACTCACCATCTTCTGGTCCCATATGCCAGTACATCAGAAGGACCCCCGTCAGTAAACATTACTGTACAACTGATTGCTCATGAGCCCCTCTCTGCTATGCTGTGTGGAGTGGAATAGGCTGGCTCCTGGTCACACAAGTCCAACTAGTGGGATTAAATGTTTTTTGTTTGCAAAGACCTAATGGGTCCACCCCTAATGGCACTCAACATAACATGGGGTGGCAGACCTGTACTGTGACTGCTGACTCCTGACTAGGCCAACAGAATGTTTCGTTTAGAGCCAGGGTCCACCTCTCCCCACAGGGGTGGCTCTGGGTTTATGAAAAACAGGTGTGGCCTGTCTGTACTGTATCTGTGGTGTCTGGTTGCAGTGCCTGCTATATACCTGACCCCAGGGATATCGAGGAAGAGGGGTGGACCAAGGTGGTAAGGGTCATGCAGGGTGTGTAGCGGTAGCCACTCCAGATGGCTGTTCCCTTGCTCTCTGCACATCCCTTGCCTGACCAGGGCCTGTTTCACCTACACCCTACGCACATGACTGACCTTCCTACATACTTGCCCCAGGCCTCAGCTAATGACAGCTTATCAAAGGGGTGGTAAGCAGGGTGTCCCTCTGCTGGTTTCCCTGGACACTAATAAGCCCACCTGACATCAATTCCCCTGTAACTGGTAATCCCCCCTTCCCCATGGGAGCGAAGAGTGCCACCATGTCCTGCCATGCCATAGGCCACACATGGCGAGATGTTGCTCCAAGAACTTGCTTCAGATGTATAAGCTCCCCCATCCATTAAACCACTGATGTCTCTCATTGCTGACTCTGGGCTCTTTTTTCGGTCTTGAAGCTGGGCAAGCACAGGGCTTGTAGGCCTGTGGGGTGTAGCCCAACAACACTACTATATGTAAAATAGATAACTAATAAGGACCTACTGTATAGCACAGGGAACTCTACTCAATACTCTGTAGTGACCTATATGGGAAAAGAATCTAAAAAAGAGTGCATATATATGTATATGATTCATTTTGCTGTACACCTGAAACTAACACAACATTGTAAATCAGCTATACTCCAATAAAAATTTTAAAGAAAAATGTGGTTAAGCTTCTTTCTCCTCTCTTTTTTTTTTTTTTTTTTTTTTGTCTTAAGGGTTTTGTATCTAGCTGAGAAAGTCTTTACTAAAATAGTAAATAGTCCTAAAATGTGTCCATCTTCATTGCCTCCATCTTCTTCACTAGCGGTCTAGGTGAGCACCCCACCCCTCTAAGAATGCAGCCAGGACTTGCCCTTTATATTCCAGCAACACTGAAAGGCTAAGCATTTCCTGCCTTTACCAGGGGCCCTCACCTGCATGACTCTACTCTTGCTGCCTCCACTTAAGAAGAACATCATTCCCTCCTCTCCCTCACTCCACTGGTTAACCCCACCTATCCATAAAGATCCACTAAAGTGTCATTTCCTCCAGGAAGACTTTCTCACCCCCCAACATCTTCAGGTCTTATGCTGTATTCCATAACACTATATGCTCAGTAATCCATTTCATACCTGTCTCTCGCATATGACTGTGAATTGCTTGTCACAGAGAACTGTCCCTTGGTCAACCCTGTTTCTGAGCCTTTCACACAGTAACTGGAGCATAAAAGGAGATCAAGAGATATTTATGAATATAATGAATAAATGAACAAAATGAAGAGTTTATAGAATTACCATAATAACAGCTTGAACAGAGGTTAGAATTTCACTGAAACCCATAATAGGCAAATAAGAAGGTTACCAGTTCCAACCTATATGATTTTGAAAGCAAATCCAAGTTTCATATATCTATAGTGCTCATATTTTCCCTTTATTGTAATTTTCTTCTGAAATACTGTGCAAGAATCAGAGCTTGAATCCATCAGGACTTCAGTGGATCTCTTATCATATTACTCCGAAGAAGACTGCTTTGTGCTTTACACTTATATATGAAAACTGCTTTTTTTTCCTCCTCCTAACTAAAGTCCCAAAAGTGTTTCTAGAAAAACCTAGATAAACTTAATTTATCAAAGACACCAAAGGGGGTTTTAACATATTTAAAAAAGCACAATGAAAATTTCTGAAGTACATACTTTGAAGGAATTATTATTGTATTAGAAACATAAGACATTTTAGAAAATAAAGCTCTCTTCTAAAAATTCAGACTTTTATATATTCAAAATAATTTTTAAAACCCAAAAGAATATAGTATCTTTGAGTTCAGTGACACTAATTATAACCTACATTATAGTGTTCAACCTTTTTCCGTGGCCTCAGTGTCTATATCTCTAGGTCTCTAAAAATAATTTCACTTTAAATGCACATGGCATAGCAATAATAATATTATTATTAGCAGACAGTTACCTAGGGCTTGATACATAGAAAAACTGTTTTTGAATGTTGTATATATACATATATTCACATATATACATATCATACATATTCATTTAAATTTCAAAAATCAACTTTATGGGGTAGGTGCCATTGTTTCTCCTTTTTTTAATCAAAGAGAAAATGAGGTACAGAATGTTTAAGGATCTTGTTTCAGGACACATAACTGAAAACCAGCAGAGGTGTGATATGAATCAAGGCCCCCTGGTTCCAGGGTGTGTCCACTGACAACCCCCTCCTCAGTCTCTCATTACTGGAAGAGTGTGAATTATAGACACTGGTATCTGGGGTCAAATTTGTGCCCCACTACCTTAATCATTAATTTTTTTATTCACAATAAGAATTTGGCAGTTTAATTCATGAAGCTGGACTACAGGAAGGTTAATTTTCTGTCAAATGAAATTACTAAATTTCATGATGTTATTGGGAGGATAAAATTAAACAATATGTAAAGCTTCCAGCACAGTGCCCAGTGCACAGTAAGTAGTTAATAAATGTTAATTCCCTTCCCTCTGGTTGTCCCTCAGAAACCTCAAATTTAAAATGGCACAAGGCAAATCCCAAGATACTTGCTGCTCTTTCCACATGCCTTAATGCATTGAGAAATTAACATGTAGCCAATAACCTCAGTATAATCTTCTGTTCTTTCTCTCTCTCTGTCCCTTACCATAGCAAAGCCATCATCTGATCTATCACCTAGTATTTCTCAAAGCTCTCACCTTCCCTGTCCTCCAACCTCCATGACAAGACTGTCTTAACGTGGGCTCTTAGAAACTCTCACCTAAGGTATCAAAACGTTCCCAAGCTGATATCTATTCTGTGGTCCCTCTACTTCCCAGCTCATCTGTGGCTGCCTCAGTTACTGAATCCCTAAAACACAAATCTGAACCAAGTCATTCTGGTGCTTAATGGCCCCCACTGTTTCTACACTGACAATAGGTGAAGTTCAAACACTAGCTTAGCAAATCTAGTCTCATCCTGCCTTAGCAAACTTAGCTCCCAACATTGTCCACACTTAAAAGTATTGATAACATCAAACACCTAATCATTTTCCTAAGATACTGTGATGGTTGGTTTCCCTGTCCTTTGCACACATTCTCCTCCTCAACTTAAAGGTCATTGAAACTTCTGATATTAGGTGACAGATTGTTCGACAGATGATAGATAAATGGAACAATAGTTTTGTTAACTACATACATCCAACCGTTCTCCAAACATTCTCTCACACTTTGTGTCTAATACCCTTTAGGAAGGAAGTGATCTAAATATACATCTATAGAATCTAACTGGTAATAGAAATGAGATGCCAGGTGTCCCACTTTCACAGGGTATCTATCGGGTTAGAAATAAGGCATTGCACTCACAGTCCACAAAGGTACATGAAAAGATAAAAGCTTGAAATGGCATTATAAATCAATGCTTTAGAAATGCCATATTTTGCTCAAACCACATTTTTACTAATGGTAACATTCAGTGGACACTGGTTAGGAACCAAAGGCCTTGAAGATATTCCACAAACCCCACTGGGATATAGAAGGCCTGAAAACTATTAGAGAAAATATTTTGACTGACTCCAGCTACGAACCACTAGTTCTGGGATGCAGGGACTTCACTTACATAAAAAAGGGACCTGGCTCAACTGCGTTAGAATTATGTGCACTCAACCCGGAACCCTATCCTCCTCTCAGCTATAACCCCAACAGATCCTTTGTTTTCAAAGCCACACAAAACAGAGCTCTCAATATACACTGTGATAGTAAGGAGAGCTGCAGAGTTGCATGTACTGCATAAGAAACAATGTAAGGAAAAGTATCAGAAGCAGAGGGAGAAGCACTGGTAACTTACCTTTTTATTAAGGAGGACGCTGCAACCCACGGCCTAGTCTGCTGGATTGAGTTCAGGCTTTCCCAGGAAGATAATAGCGCACAGCTGGAGCCCACAGGGTGCGCTCTGTGGCTTCAGGTACGTGGCGGGAAGTGCAGGTTCAGATGGAGGGGCGGGGGGAGGATGAGCCGGGACACAACCGAGCCTGGGGCAGCACACAGACCACTGCAGCCAGGCCGGAGTCTTTGCTGGCTGCGACCCCTCTTCCCAGAAGAAGCCCAATCTCGCGATATCTCCGGACTTCCACGGGAGCTCGCACGGGAGTTCTGGGATGAGAAACACCTGGACGCTCCAGGTGCGTGAATCCGAAAGGAGTCTGGCTTCCACCACCAGTCCTCCACGATTCCTCCCCAAAGCCCTAGTCAGAGTCACAGTACTGTGGCACTTTGCCCCAGGGACCTGCCTCTTGTCCACAGTCTGTGCAGGGGCCCCATGCCACCCTGCGCGTGCGCGGACCACGCGAGTCTATTGCCTTCCAGGAGGGAGGCAGTAGGCCCCGGGGCAGTGACGCGGAATTCTCGTGCAGGCTCCTAGGGCCCCAATCTGACCTCTGCCACGGTCCAAGCCAAAATATACTGTTTCCTTATCCTCAGGACCAAGTTGTTCCTTCCGGCAGTAGTGGTGCCTAGAATTCACCTTCGGAGTAACTCATTGCCGTTTTCCTGGAAACTTTTCCCTGAAGAACAGCTTCAGGGAGTTGCTCTCCTACTTCTGACCCGGCCCAACTGCCAGCACCTGCGATGAGGGAGCTGGCCTCTTCTCCAAGTCCCTCCATCGGGAAATGTTCTCCTTTTTTTTTTTTTTTTTTCCGGTATGCGGGCCTCTCACTGTTGTGGCCTCTCCCGTTGCGGAGCACAGGCTCCGGACGCGCAGGCTCAGCGGCCATGGCTCACGGGCCTAGCCGCTCCGCGGTCTGTGGGATCTTCCCGGACCAGGGCATGAACCCAGTGTCCCCTGCATCGGCAGGCGGACTCTCAACCACTGTGCCACCAGGGAAGCCCCAAAACACTAGCTTTTAAGCAAGCCAAAAGACATTGAGATCTTAAAGACACTAATGAAAATATAAGAGTGAATTTACTAGATTAGACTAAGTTTAGTTATTCATCTGTATCCAGCGTGTGTGTGGGGAGGTTGGGGGGGACAGAGAGAGAGACAGAGACAGGGAGAAATTTCTTCAGTGTGTAAATTCTAGCAAAGCAATCTACCTTCTTTTTGAACACTGCAAATTGGAGTAGAGCCCAAGTGACTAGGGCATGTCAACCTGACATAACCTTTAAGAATATAGTTTCTGGAGCCAGACGGCCTGGTTTGGAATAAAGCTTAACTTCTCTGTGTCACAGAACCCTCATATATTAAATGAGGATAATAATAATACCTATTATGTAGGTTTGTGGAAATGATTAAAAGTCTATATACATTTGTGTAAAGTGCTTAATGTGTGGTTCTATTGGTCAATAATCATTTAAGATTTCTCTGCCAATGCTGAGGTGCACTTTAAGAGCTGTTGTGAACAGTTGTCCTCTTTTTGCTTATTCCTTTTGTCTATCACCTTTCTTACCATTAACACAATATATCTCCAAATGTAACTGGGCTTCAGTTATTTTAGGATCTATAAAAATGTCATTAACAAGTAAGAAACCAACTCATAGCACAGTGAAAGTGATAAGACTTAGGAACTAAATAATCCAGTCTACTATGTCTCTGCAAAGCTTCCTGAAATATCCCTTGAGATCTTCCCAAGAAGCCTGCTATGAGAATGTTAAGAAAAAAATCATCAAATACTTTTTTATGCATTGTGTAAAACCAACAACAAATACACACAGTGCACTGACTAGGCAGACCAAATAATTCAATTCTGATCATCTTAACCTCTTTCTCTGACAGGTTGCCTTGCAATAGGCTGACTTTTTCTTTCAAATCTTTAATATCTTTTTTGTAGTTATCAATTTCCTCTTGCTTCTCTTGTTCATCTCTGTCCCTCGGCTCCCTTAAGTGTTCAGTTGTCTGCTCCTGATAAGAGAGAACATGAATACATTAGGAAATTCCTTTCATACTTACATCATATGACTGTAATTCAGCTCTTAGCTGATAAAATTTCACACTTCCATCCATCATTCAAAAGATAGTGATAAGTTGTTAATAATTTACTTTTTAGAGAATTCATCCTCCCTACCTATCTTATTATAACAAAGGTCTGGCTTTGTTCTTTTGATTCCCCTAGGTTTCTTTTCCAATAATTTCAACTAGTGTTAGATGTCCCTAAAGTAGTCTTTTGGAATTATCCCATTTTTTTCAATTCCCAAGTAACCAAAACTTATATATATATATACCCTAAGGACAATAAGTAACAAATATTTCATCTTTACACAGGCATACCATGGAGATATTGCAGATTAGGTTCCAGACCACCACAATAAAGTGAATATTACAATAAAGCAGGAAATTTAAAAACAAAAACAAAAACAAAATGTGTGGCTCTTTTACATTAATATCCAGGAAATAAATGTATTCCTCAAGACTCTTTGGTTTGACTCTGAAAAAAGACTCTCAATTAGAGTAGCACAAGCAAAAGGAGAATTTGTTTCACCTAACACAGCCCCAAGAAGAAGAATGTGAGTCACAGAAGCACAGAGAATGCAACAAATCTAAAGAACAGTTGGAACCAGGATTTTGAGCACCACAGAATGCTTCCTCTTCACCTCTTCTAGTCAGTTTATCCTTCGATGTCAGCAACCACTTGAGCATGCCCACTTAGCACAAGTGCCCATGCCCAGACCAATTACTATGATCCGTATAAAGATAGTAGCTCCCATTTGAAATCACATGGGTAGAAGGGATAAAAACAATTAACAGTTATCCAGTGTTTATTTTCTGCCAGGCAGTCTTCTAAGTATTTTACATGTGTTAATTCACTTATTGCTCCCAATAATTCAATTGAGATATTATTATTTCCATTGTACAGGAAAGACACAGAGACCAGAATAATTTAGAAACTTGCCCAAAGCCACACATCAAGTTATTTGTAAAGCTAAGATTTAAAACAGTCAATCCACATGTCAACCTACCCTCAGAATCTGACCTCTGGCTTAACCCAGATGCCTTGAAATATATGGTATAGAAATATAAGAAAAATACACAAATATTAACCATGATTATCTCTATATTACAATATTATAGGTAGATTTTTAAATTTTCTCTACATTCCAAGTTTACTTAAATGTACCTTACTAATTTTTTAATCAGATAAAAACAATAAAGTTTATTTTCAATAAATATCCAGCCTTCAATTCAAGATTGCAGACAAAGGAAACGTATTAACTTTGTTAAAACACAGAATTACAAAAAAAAGAAAAAAGACAACCTATTATAGTGAAGAAAAGAAAATGGAAAGAAATCAAGAGATAGAAATATATTGACATCTGAAACAGGTTGGAGAAATTGTAATTTAGAATGTGGAATGAAGCAACTGCAAATGGAAGAGGGAGCCATTCTACCCATCAGAGCCCAAAAAAATCTCTGAGCTCAGAGTCTGTAGGAACAATGAAGGAACAGGTGAAAACAAGGGGAATTCCTCCAAAGTCTGCACACTGAATAATTGTACTTGTCAACCCACTACCCACTTCCCCAGTCATGGAGCATAGAAAACAGCTCAGCATTTACCCCAAAGAGAAAAATAATTTTTTTTTAATTTTATTATTATTAGACTCCACTCCAAAAATAAAAAAGTGATCTTTCCTGGAGCTAAGAATTCTAATATAGATAGTGTTCAAATGTTGGTGCCTGGTCCCATCTTGTCTTCCCTAAATAGAATAAACATGCTATCTTGGGAACAACTTCAAGAAAAGAAATGGATGCAGTCTCTAAATTGATCCAAGATGAAACAGAAAATCTGATTAGTCTTATAAACACTAAATGACTTGACTAAATAGATGAAGTTATTTCTACAATTAGAAAGAAAATAGAATGAGGAGAATACAAAGAAAAAAACTTTCATCAGTACAAATTAAGATAAAAAATGAAATTTAAAATATATAGAGGAAAAATATAAGTAAAAATAAAGTGGGGAAAACAAAGTACAAAATAAGAGGGTAGAAATGAATCCAAATATTTAGCAATTACAATATAGGGAATAAAATTTCCAATTAAAGGACTGAGACTTTTTTTCCAGATTGTTATTTTAGAAAATTCAACCAAAAGCTATTTATAGTAGAAAAATTTAAAACACAAGGACATAGAAAAGGTGAATATAAAGAAGATTGGCCTACGTCAATTAAAGACAGCTGATATAGCATCATTAATATCAAATATAACAAACCCTAATGCAAATAAACTTTAAGAAATAGTCACCCCTTATTTATAAAAAGTTAAATTCACTAGAAAGATATAACAATTCTAAACCCATATGAACATAACAATAGTTTCAAAGTCAATCCTCATCATTTATGGAGTCTATATTTGAGAAATTGACAACTGGCTAAAACCTATTTGTAATTCCAAAGCAACACTCACAGTGCTTTTGTGGTCATCCACAGACACATACAGAGAAGAAAAATTTGAGTAGCCCAAAATGCACTTTCCCAGCAGAAATTGAACAAGGTGATGCTCTGCCTTTTTGTTTCATTTTTCATACTGTAAAAAAGTATCTTTTTCCACTCCTATTTAGTGCCATGTTTTTCTCATTTCTGTACTTTTTGTTGGTGATTTCACTGTCTTAAGATGGCCCCTAAGTGTAGTGTGATAGTTCTGTAAAGTTTTCATAAGCACTAGAATGCGGTGATTTGCCTTGCAGAGAAAACATGTGTTAGATGAGTTTCACTGAGGCTTGAGTTATAGTACTATTGGCCATGAATTCAATCTAAATGAATCAACAACATGTATAAAATAAGGTGTCTTTAAACAGAAACACACATAAAACAATGAAGGCAGGGATCAGACTTGCCCTGATATTGGGAAATAATCAGAAAGTATGAGGTATAAGAATAGTCCAATAAGTTAAATAAAATTTAGCACATAGTTCAAGACATAGCTCAGGCTCAACATGGTGTGTGACACTGTTCCTCAGAATCATCCTCCCCCCTAATATGGTCTCTTATCACCATATTCACAATCCCAAAGACACAGACTCAGAATATTTGCTACATTATATGGAAAACATCAGCATGTATATCTATCTCCTCGACTAGACCATAGCTTCTCTCAGGACAAGACTTATTTCTTGTTCATCTCTGCTTCCCAACATCTTATACAAAGGGGTACAGAATAGGTTCTAAATAAACATCTGATGACTGAATGAATGAGTGAATGGATTTTAATTTAATAAAGACCAAAATGCATTGGTTATGGAAGAGCTGTTTTCTCTTTATGACAGGATTCTTCATCTCCTTCCCTCACTGTAAAAGATATCACAAAATAGTTGAAATCCAAGAAGCCATGTTTTTGGAAAAGATGAGAGGTCCTTTAGCAAGGAAGACTTCCGTAGTGGATTAATATTGAGCTCACAGTTGAATGTGTAATATAATTCCCCTTGATGTATATACACAAATTGTTTACCACATTTGATATCTTGAATGTGGCATAAGCAGTTGTAATCCTTCCAGCTGAAATAAAATTTAGATCTAAACAGCTAAAAATTCAGAACTGAAATAAAGAAGTAAATATGGACAGAGTCCAAGATCTTACAGCTCAGCTTATTCCCTCTGGAAAGAACATTATCATTTTTTATTCTAGCATTGTGTTCAAGATGTTTTCATCTGCAGAAGCCCTGAAATCTTTCCTATAGACCAAATATTCTGATTTGCTTCTCTTTACTTCTTTACACTGATCTTAAAGACCAGCTGACATTATGAAGTACCCTGATTTTGAAGACAAGTTCCTGGAATGACCAGAATACAGAATACTTTGCCAATTCCAAATTTAAGGATCACAGTAGAGTCGCAGTGATATAAGAACTGGAATCATAAAGAAGTGCTTAATCTGTATGTGTTCTATTTTCTATCGTTTAGTTTCTAATATGGAAGCCATTTCTTGCTGGGGAAACAAAGAGCTATCTCAAATGCTTCCATACTCTTATGGAGAATCATGCAACCTTACAGTTGGATATGATTTTTGAGCAATCTTCTTTCAATTCATGTGCATGTACAGTTGGATATGATTTTTTGGCAATCTTCTTTCAATTCACAGCACCATGGTGCATACTGTTCAGGTTAGAGGAAGGTGGAGATAGTGTTTCCCCACCAACAAGGATATGGTGAACTGAGTTCCAGCAAGTTGCCTCCAGCCATAAGCCATCTAATCAGTTCATCACACTGTGTGACACTAATACCATTGTCTTGATGTAGCAAAGGTGCCATGATGTAGTAAAGGTTAGGAACCACTACCTTGGAGATCACCTAGTCTAACTTACTCAAAAAGTAATGCTCACTACAACCATGCTGGCTCAGGATTATTTGAGCTCTATTTGTGTGTTTTCTATGACTGATTTCCCAATATTTTGTAAAACAACTCTTTCTGAAAGATCATCCAGAGACAGAGGTTTAAAAAAAATCTTCTAACTTCCATGAATTGAAGCAAATCCTGACATTTGAAGCTATAGTGAATACAGCTTCACACGAGAGTTTGAATCTTAGAATTCAGATATTATCTTTGTTCAGTTATCAATCTCCAAGACATACATTTTCAATTCCCTCAAATGTTTCTAAAATGACAAGGTCAAGAACCTCCCACAATTTGGCAACAAACAATCAACAATCTCATTTACAAAAAAAAAAAAAAGTTTCTTTTAAAAATACACAGTCTAGTACTTAATACTAAATGTAATTGAATCAAAGCTTATTAAAATGTGTCTATTATTTCCTCAATTTTTATTTAATCAAAAATAGAATGGGATGTTTCTTTTTTCCCCCTTAGTAACTTCACCATATTTTTTTTTACATTGAATTTGTGATCAATGGAAAACTTCAGGATATTTTATATGAACTGCTATCAAGTCAAAACATATCTTCTTCTCCTGTACTTTTTCATTTTTTTTAATTAATAAACTTGATTTTTATAGAAGTTTTAGTTTCACAGTAAAATTGAGCAGAAAGTACAGAGAGCTCCCACATATCCTCTCTCTCAACATACACACAACCTCCCCCATTATTGACATTCCCCACCAGAGTGGCGCATTTGTTGCAATGATGACACATCATTATCACCCTAAGTCCATAGTTTACATTAGGGTTCATTCTTGATGTTGTACATTTTATGAGTTTTGACAGATGTATAATAACATGTATCCACCATTGTATTATTGTACAAAATTGTTTCACTGACCTAAAAATCCTCTGTGTGCTACCTATCCATCCTACCCACTCCCCTAACCTCTGGTAACCACTAATATTTTTACTGTCTTCATAGTTTTGCCTTTTCCAGAATGTCCTAAAGTTGGAATTACACAGTATGTAGCTTTTCAGATTGATTTCTTTCACGTAGTAATATGCATTTAAGTTTTCTACACATCTTTTTTATTCCATGACCAAGTAGGTTTATTTCCATGGAAGCAAGACTGACTCAATATTTGGAAATCAATGTAATTCACTATATTAACGAGCTAAAAAAGAAAATTCACATGATCTTGCCACTCAATACCTAAAAAGAATTTGAAGAAATTTAATATTCATGATAAAAAACCCTTGGAAAAAATAGAATAGAGGAGATCTTCCTCAATGTGATAAAGAGCACCTACCAAAAAACCTTAAGCTAACATTATACTTAAAAGTAAAAGACTGAACTCTTTACCCTAAGACTGGTAGAAGACAAGGATATCCACTTTTGCCACTTCCATTCAACACTGTACTGGAACTGCTAGCCACGGAAATTACCCACCTGAATTTTTCCCCAGCTTTATTGAGGTACACTGACAAATAAAATTGTATATATTTAAGGTGTACAATGTGATGATTTGACATATGTATACATTGTGAAATGATTACCATAATCAAGTTAATTAACACATTCATTACCTCTTATAATTTTTGTTTGTTTGTTTGTTTGGTAAGAATGCTTAAGTTCTAGTCTTGTAGCAGATTTCAAAAATACAATACAGCACTACTAACTATAGTCACTATGCTGTATATTAGATCCTTAGAACTTATTCATGAAAATTTATACCCTTTGACCAACATCTCCCCATTTCCCCATCCTCCAGTCCTTGGCAACCACCATTCTACTCTCTGTTTCTGCAAGTTTGAATTTTTTTAAAACTCATTTTGTTAAATATAAAGACAAATTTCCATTTTTTTCCTATGTTAAACTTAATTAAACTTACTTCTCACCTGAAAATAAAATTTTTGTTCCTGCCTTGTAATCAATTAGTTTTAATTGTTGATAATTCTTTTGCACATGACCTTTTCATAGGTCTTCAGTCAAGTAATTAAATTGCAAAGTAATTGCAAAGCTGTAATGCAAGCCAGACATAACAGGATTCCATGTCACACCACTAGAAACTTCCCTCCACCTTGACATCTAACCACCTAAATATCACCAAAGTATTTCTTATCTGTTACATTTTTCCTTGTATCTTTCTTTATTGTGCTTTAATCTAAAACAACATCATACACATTTCTCAAAGAAGAAATACAGAAGGGCAATAGGCACATGTAAAGATGCTCAACATCACTAATTATTAGAGAAATGCAAATCAAAACTACAATGAGGTACCACCTGACACCAGTCGGAATGGCCATCACTAAAAAGTCTACAAATAACAAATACTGGAGAGGGTGTGGAGAAAAATGAACCCTCCTACACTGTTGGTGGAATGTAAATTGGTGCAGCCACTATGGAGAACAGTATGGAGGTTCTTCGAAAAACTAAAAATAGAGTTGCCATTTGATCCTGCAGTCCCACTCCTGGGCATATATCCAGACAAAACTATAATTCAAAAAGATATTAATATATGCACCCCTATGTTCATAGCAGCAGTATAGTATATACAATAGCCAAGACATGGAAACAACCTAAATGTCCATCAATACACACACACACACACACACACACACACACACACACTCACACACACACAATGGAATATTACTCAGCCATAAAAAAAGAATGAAGGGAAGAGAAAGAAAGGAACAAAAAAGAA
This sequence comes from Mesoplodon mirus, assembly GCF_964341445.2. NCBI lineage: Eukaryota > Metazoa > Chordata > Mammalia > Artiodactyla > Ziphiidae > Mesoplodon > Mesoplodon mirus. Next base: position 96,645,222 of record NC_138978.1, on the reverse strand, counting down.
CTACAAAAACAACCCCAAAACAATTAACAAAATGACAATAAGTACACACCTATCAATAATTACTTCAAATGTAAATGGAGGCTCCAATCAAAAGACAGAGTGGCTGAATAGATACATAAACAAGACCTTTATGTATATTGACCAGAAGGAGACTCACTTCAGATCTAAAGACACACTCAGACTGAAAGTAAGGGGATGTAAAAAGTATTGCATCCAACTGGAAATTGAAAGAAAGCCGGGGTAGCAATGTCTTATATCAGACAAAATGACTTTAAAACAAAGATTGCTACAACAGACAAAGAAAGACACTACATAATGATCAAGGGATCAATCCAACAAGAAGATGTAACAATTATAAATATTGATATATATGCAGCAAATATGGGGCACCTATATACATAAAGCAAATATTGACAGATGTAAAGGGAGAAATTGACACTAACACAATAATAGGGAACTTTAACACCCCACTTTCACCAATAGACAGATCATCCAGACAGAAAATCAAAAGGGGGCTTCCCTGGTGGTGCAGTGGTTGAGAATCCGCCTGCCGATGCAGGGGACACGGGTTCGTGCCCCAGTCTGGGATGGTCCCACATGCCGCAGAGCGGCTAGGCCCGTGAGCCATGGCCACTAAGCCTGTGCGTCCAGAGCCTGTGCTCTGCAACGGGAGAGGCCACAACAGTGAGAGGCCCGTGTACCACAAAAAAAAAAAAAAAAGAAAGAAAATCAAAAGGGAAATACTGGGCTTAAATGACACATTAGACCAGATGGACTTTATATATATAAAGAATGTGTATTCTGCTGCTTTTGAATGGTATTTTATATATATTATATATATATATATATATAAAAATATAAAATGGGAAATATATGATATATAATGTATTATATATTATAATATATATTATAATATATAATATATTAATGTTTTAATAATGTTATTATTAATATTATTAATTAATAATGTTATTATTAATATTTATTATGATGTGTATTACAATTATATAATACACATATGGATATATAATATATTTACATATAAATTATATATATTTTTATATATTAATATATAATTAATATCAATATATCCATTATATTAATATACAATATATTGTTGAATGTTAATGTATAATATATATCAATATTTGATTTTTAATATTAAATGATAATAAATTATTAAATATTAATACATATTTATATATTATATTTTATGTATGTATTGAGTGCCATTATTTACAAGTGTACTCTGGAAGATGGAACAGATGGAACATCCTCCAGGATAGATCACATGCTAGACCGTAAAAAAAAGCCTTGATAAATTTAAGAAAACTGAAATCTTACCAAGCATGTATCCAACCACAATGCTATAAGACTAGAAATCAACTACAAGAAAAAAACTGCAAAAAAACACAGATACACGGAGGCTAAACAATATGCTACTAAACAATCAATGGATTATTGAAATCAAGAACTCCAAAAATAATTGGAGAAAAATTAAAACAAAAACACAATGATGCAAAAATCTATGTAACTCAGGAAAAGCAGTTCTAAAAGGGAATTATGTAGTGATAAAAGCCTACTTCAGGAAACAAAACAAAATTTAAAAAAATCCTCAAACAACCTAACCTTATACCTAAAGGGACTGCAATAAAAGAACAAACAAAACTGAAAGTTAGTAGAGGGAAAGAAATCAAAGGTCAGGGCAGAAATAAATAAATAGAGGCCAAAAAAAAGAAAAGATGAACTAAGAGCTGGTTCTCTGAAAAAATAAAATTGCTTAACCTCAGCCAGACTCAACAAGAGAAGAGAGAGCTCAAATAAGTAAAATTAGAAATGAAAAAGGAGAAGTTACAACTGACAAGACAGAAATAGAAAGGCTCATAAGAGACTACTATAAGCAACTATATGTCAATAATGAAATGGACAACCTAGAAGAAAAGGACAAACTCTTAGAAATGTACACTCTCCCAAGACTGAACCAGGGAGAAACAAAAAATATGAACAGACCAATTACCAGTAATGAAATTGAATCAGTAATTTAAAAAAAAAACCCTAACAAATAAAAGTTCTGGACCAGATGACTTCACTCATGAATTCTACCAAACATTTAGAGAAGAGTTAACACCTATCCTTCTCAAACTATTCCAAAGAATTTCAGAGGAATTCAATCTATGAGGCCACCATCACCATTATACTAAAACCAGACAAATGTAGCACAGATAAAGAAAATTACAAGCCAATATCATTGATGAACATAGATGCAAAAATCCTCAACATAATTCTAGCAAACTGAATCCCTCAATACATTAATAGGATCATATACCATGATCAAGTGGGATTTATCCTAGGGATGCAAGCATGCTTCAATATCTGCAAATCAATCAATGTGATATACCACATTAACAGGCAGAAGTATAAAAGCCATATGATCATCTCAATAGATACAGAAAAAGATTTTGACAAAATCTAACATCCATTTTTGATCAAAACTCTTCAGAAAATAGGTATAGAGGAAACATACCTCAGCATAATAAAGGTCATATATGATAAGCCCACAGTTAACATCATACTTAAAGGACAGAAGCTGAAAGAATTTTCTCTAAGAGCAGGAACAAGATAGGGATGCCACCCTTGCCACCTTTCAACAGTATTGGAGGACCTAGCCATAGCAATCAGAAAAGAGAAATAAATCTACATTGGAAAGGAAGAAGTAAAGCTATCACTGTTTGCAGATGACATAATAATAAGAAAATCCTAAAGATGCCACCAGAATACTGCTAGAGCTCATCAATGAATTTGGTAAAGTTGCAGGATACAAAAAAAAAAAAAGAATGAAATAATGCTATTTGCAGCTTTGTGGATGGACCTAGTGATTATTATACTAACAAAAGTAAGTCAGAAAGAGAAAGACAAATACCATATGATATCACTTATATGTGGAATCTAAAATATGACACAAATGAATTTATCTATGAAACAGAACCAGACTCACCAACATAGAGAGCAGACTTGTGGTTGTCAAGGGGGGAGAGGGTGCGGGGGAGGATTGCATTGGGAGTTTGGGGCTATCAGATGAAAACTATTATATATAGAATGGGTAAACAACAAGGTCCTATTGTATAGCACAGGGAACTATATTCAATATCCAGAATAAACCATAATGGAAGAGAATATGAAAAAGAATATGTGTGTGTGTGTATGTATAACTGAATCACTTTGTTGTAAACCAGAAACTAACACAACATTGTAAATCTACTGTACTTCAATAAAAAATAAGAATACACAATGTGCATATGCCACATCAAAAGAGGTATTGTAATTTAAGGACTGTAGGGTAAAAATAAAACCCAAATCTGACACAGCTGCATAGAAAAAAACATTTTTTAATAAAGCAAAGTCATACAAAAGCATACCCAGTATCTTAGGTAAGTAATGTTAGCTTACTATAACTAAGCTAAAAAGTTGAGCTAAAAACAGCTCAAATACATTAAATTTTGTTTCATTATCCTGTAAAGATGAAAAAGTTATTCCCGATTAACTAGAAACTCTCCTTTAAGCAATAATTCAGGGACACAGATTCTTTCCATCTTATGGCCCTACCATCTTCCATATGTGGCTTCAAAGGTTGTCACACTCCCCTGTATCAAGTTGGTGGAAGATGAAAAAGCAAGTGAAGAAAGCACACTGGATATTTTTAAATCCTGACTTAAAAGTGACTTTTTAAAATTGGTGGAAGTACTTGCTAGCTGGGAAACCACATTCCAGCAATAACCCCACACTGTGGAAAGAGGGACACAATTTTGGAGGGAGGCTACTACTTTTCTTTAAAATAGCCCACTCCTCTGGCCACCTTTTCCTTCAAGTCAAGCTTTCCCCATGGGAGACCATCTAAAGTCCACTCAGAAACCATCGAGGTCAAAGTTCCGAACATCCTGGCGAAATGCAACATTCTTCACCAAGTCTAAAACGTGGCTCCTTGTGGTCCTCCTATAAATTAACAAAATAGCTTCTATTCATCACACATACGTATTCTCCCCACCCCTTTCTCTCTCTCTCTCCTTTCTTCTCCTTCTCCTTCTTTTTCTTCTCTTCTGCCCTGCCACCTCTCTCAATAGAGGAGCGGGCACAGAAAAACTATAATAAAAACCCCCAATAGGAAGAAAGAATGGAAAGCAATGTAGTCACATCAATAATTAACTTCCAATGGGTAGGCATTATTAACACCTTTTACTGGTAGCAGAGGATGCCCTTAGATTAGACTAAATCTCTGGTAGGAACTTTCTTGCCCATTGTTGTCTCTCACCACTCGTTCCTGCCCTATCCTTCAAAGTCTCAGTAGATTCTGATTTTTCTATTTCCAGACAGTTCCATGTGATAGTAACCATGACCAAACTTTTTTCTTGGGTATAATTTTGAAACCTGATTTCTTTACATCCTTACTCTCATGCCATTCTCTCACAACTCAGTAGTATCTGCCTTGAAGCCATCTGATATATTATGCTTGACTGAGAAGGAAATTCCCATAGTCTGATCTTTGTCCCAGGGTTGTTTACATGAAAAAACTTAATAAATCTTTGTTGCTCTGCTCTAGGCTTTTTTTTTCGTTTCATTTCTTGCTGTTTGGGGGTATGGGAGTAGATGGTTTTTCCAACTCTGCAAGACTCAAAATTTCTGGAATCTTTCTATCCCCTTTTATTTCTGCTTTCAAACTGCCAGTTCTTCCTTTTTTACTTTGTTTTGTAATACCCTGCCAAATGCAGGAAGATGCAACTAATGCACATTAGATGTCTATACCTCTAGAGCTTCAGGTTTTATAAGTAGTTGATTGGCTTCCAAGCGATTACAACTTTACCAAAGGTTTTGTCACTACATAATATAGATCTCCATTTTTCCAGCCTCCAACATGCATTTTCTTGCAATCTCATGACTATTAAGCCAATGACACATATTTTAATTATTGTTGTAGAAGCAATTTTCAAATGTTCCAATCTTCTTATTAATTAAAGACAAGCTAGCTGATGTAACAAAGAACTCACAAATTTTAAATGGCCTAAACACATTAGAAGTTTATTACTCACTTCTATAAGGTCCAAAATGAATGTTCCTAATCTGTGGAGGGCTCTCCTTCTCCAGAGAACTAGGCTACTTCCACCTATGGCACCACCATCTTCTGATGTCATCATGTTAATCTTTGATATTAGTGGAAGGGGAAGACCCAGTGGAGAAACCACATCTTAAAAACTCATATCCTTTCTACTCACATTTCAAGGGGAGCACAGAAATGGCGACATCTTCTTGCATAAAGGGTTTGGTTAGCTTTCTGTGCCTCACTCATCATTAGGAACTATTAGAGGCAAATAAATGACAATTCCTGAATTAACCTGGGAAAATACATGGAGAACATTTATTTAAAATTCGCATGTACTTCACAAACCCAAAACTTGACTATGAAATTTTTAGCAAATCAATATCACAAAATAAAGCAGGACAAATTGTTGCACAGTAATTCATTGATATCTAAATTGATATCTAAATTATTATAAAAACACAATTAAGGAACAATAACAATAACCCGTGATACTTGGTTACAGAAATTAGGCTAAAAAAAGTAGAAATGTGAAAACAGGAAAGCAAACACTCACACTGTTAGAATCATGAGGTATCATTTATAAATACTAAACCACAATGAATTAAGAAAGGACGTGAGTGACAGAATGGTGGCTGAGAGATTCTACCACAGATTCACCAGAATGGCTGAAATTTTATTAATCCATCAGTCAATCTGACAATACTAACTGTTAGGATGTAGAACAACTTAAACTCTCATACTCTGCTAATTGAAGTGAAAATTGGTAAAACCACTTTAAAAAACTGGCAGAATCTACCAAGTCTGACCACATGCCTTCCAATTGCCTAACAAGTCCACTCCTAATTTTATATTCAATCAAAATGTATATAGATATGCAACAACAGACATATATGAGAATGCTCCTAGTAACATTGCCAGTAATAGTCCAAACTTGGAAATAGCCCAAATATCCATCAACAAGAAAACAAAATTTTTAAAGTGTATTTTTAAACAATGGAGTACTATAAAATAATGATTAAGGACATATTACTACTATATGCCATCAAGTGGATGAATGCCACAAGCATAAAATGGAGTGTAAAAAGCCAGATGCAAAAACATGTACTGTATTGTTTGCTTTAATAAAACACACAAAGAAAAGCTAATCTGCGTTATTAAAATTAGAATAATTGTTACCTTTTGTGTGGGGTTGGGGTGGAGTCAGCTGTAGTAGGTGAGTGCATAAGGGAGGTTTCTGAGATGCTGGTAATGTTAAATGTCTTCATTTGGGTACTTACACTTGGGTGTATTCACTTGGTCAAAACGAATTTGTCATGCCCTTAAGATTTATATACTTTCAAGAAAAGTTATTAATATTTTCATCACTAAATTTCCCTTTTATTATTTCTTGTTAACTATGGACACAACAATCTGAAAGTATTAGTCTACCAACAAAACTACACTTACTGACATTTAGCACTGTTTTTCTTACAATCTTTCAAATTTTAGCCAGTGGTCTATATTTCTGAGTCATAATATTATTTACAGTACTACATGTCATACTAATAATAACAAAATTAAGTCCACAGACACTTAGCATTTTTCAGGGCTAGTAGTTACTCATTTTGACCATCACTCAGCATTTGTATCCAAGGTTGATAATCCAAAGGACATGTTCATTTCATTATAGTGACCATCTGACTGGTAGGTCTAGTCACAGTGTTTGAGCACCACTAACTTGTTCCAATAATTTCCATGATGTCACCAGTAGCCAATCATTACTTCTTAACTTCAAAATGTGCTTCCCTATTTTTGGCCCAAAACAACAGAAAAGAAATTGTCAGCCAGGCAGTCTAATTCAGGGAATTCAAAAGTTTCAAAAAGTTACTGAAATATTGAAAACACCCTATATTCCCATACCCATAGCATACCCATAGTCATGGACCTTTAGAGATCTGAGAACAAATAGCACATTATTTCTATTATAGGCTTAGATTAAGAAGGGAAGAGCCTTTCCTTACTTGCCCTCAATAAATGGTTTTCTGTTGAACAACTTGAAAGGGCTACCTAAGAGGTCTGCGACAGCAACATTTTAAATGTTTTATATTTGAATTGCAAATATGATATTCTGCCTGTTTGACATTTTTCTCAAATCTTCGCCTTGGAGCTAGCCTCTGCTATCTATAAACCTTTACTAGTTTTTCAGGTGACTGAGATATCTTTCTGGGTTTAGATATCTTTCATGTCAATGCATTAGTTTTAACACAAGGTTAATATTTTTCTTTTGGGGGGCAGATGGAGTTCATTTTACTCTGTCAGGCACTTTGCTAAGTGCTGGGTATATAGCAAAGACTTCAAAAAACTCAGTGTATGGGGAAAAAGTTTAAAAGTAAATACAATAAACTCTGAGATAGTCATCAAGTGAAATGAATACACTTGAGGAAATAAGAATCAATTCAAGTTGGTAAATCAAGAAACCTTTAGAAAATAGATATCATCAGGGCCTTGAAGAATCTGTAAAAATAACTTACACCTGTGAGGCACTTATTTGCAAGCATATTTCATTTTTCCTTAAGAAAAAAGTCCCTCTGAGTTTTATATTGTCATAACTTAAGTGAGTTGCCAAGGCCATTCAGAACATGAGCTATTAGGATTAAAGTTCAGATCCCTGAAGGGGCAGTAAGGTTTAGAAGAAGAGGACTTCGTAATCAGAGTAACCTGTCTTTGAAACACTGTCTTTCTCACACTACTGTGTGAGAAAATTATTTAACCTTTCTGAGCCTTGGTTTCTTGGTTTCTTGATCTATAACATAATACTATCTTCACATCAGGATTACTGTGTTTTATATGATATAACAAATATGTGTGAAGTGTCTAGCACTGTGTTTAGGAGAATGGGAACTCAACTAAGCAGTGTTTTGTGTTCTTGATCAAATGCTGAGAGATAGGATGATGATGTGATAAATTAATGTTCTACAAAGACAACTAGGGTGGCAATGTGAAGGATGGATCGATATATCAAGAAGCACAAGAAATGTATGATAGTTAAGAGTGTTTTGCAATGGTCTAGCCAAAAGATGATGAATGTTAGAACTAAGGAAATAACCATTGGGATAGAAAAGAAGGAAGAATTAAGAGAAACACTCAGAAGTAGAATTGCCTTGTTGCTTGGCTGACTGTCAGGAGTAGAGAGGAGGGACAAGATAACCTGACAAGTAATAATTGGGGAATCTTGTATATCATACTACCAGGGCCCAAGATAGGGAATATAGATGGAAAAATGGTCTGAAGGTAGATATTCTACTATTTTAGGTATATTGATTCAGGAAATGCTTGTTGAGAAGAGATGTCTAAGTAAGCAGATGGAGACATAGGTCTATATGTCAGGATTGTTAATTTAGAGTTTAGAGTCAAGGAATACTTGTCAGTTGAAGGCATGCAAAAAGTGAGATCAACCAGGCAGAACCTATTACACCAGTACAGAAAAAGACAAAGACTAAAAATCAGAGTTATAATAATATTTAAGGGTCAGGCTATAAGGTGGGGTGGAAGTAACCCAGGAAAAGTCCCAAAATGACTAGTCTAGATAAACTAGATATAAACTAGATATTGGGAAGAAAAATAAAGAAAGGGACATGACATATAAAACCAAGAGAAGAGAGACTTTAGAGGGAAGGTCAACAAATTATCACAGAAAAGATTAAAAACATGAGGACTAGCAGGAGTTCACTAGTAATGCTTTGAAAGCTTCAGTGGATTATATAAAAAGGAATTCACTGGGCAAAAAAGAGGTAAGGGATCTACAGAAGATAATAAGCATAAGCAAAGACACAGAAACAGGAACAAGTAAAGTGTGCCTGGTTTATCTCATTTTTGTGCAGATTAGAAAAAAGCACCCATTTGGGCAGACATAACTCCAAAAGTGCTCAGATAGGCAAGATTGCAGGCTTATCCCTGTGCTTTTGTGCAGTACATAGACTGGGCAACCATTTGCAACAGCTACAGGTGAACAGTCCCATTTAGTTGAAATGCACGGTACAGAAAAGATAGTACTAGAACATAAATATGGAAAGACAACTTATAGATCACATTTGGATAATCCTGAAAGACAGTTGAGACTTTTGTGCTCAATTCAGGGGTCAATGGGGAGCCATCCATGTCTGTGACATTCACTTAAAGAAGATGATTCTAGCAACAAAATGTATGAGTGAGAGGAGGAAAATGCAGGCAGTAAGGAAACCACGTGGAAAGCTATTGCAATTGTATAGCTTAATGCATAGGTTCATTTTTCCCTTTGATCTGATTTAAGAAAATTTTAATGAAGTCTAGGAGAAAGGCAGTGCGGAAAAAGCACAGTGTTTATCTATGGAGCTTTGGTTTCCAAATGTAAAAAGAATTAACTCCTCCAGGAGCAAATTAGGCAGATACAGAGAAAGGCAGTCTCTGCTCAACTTGGCAATATGATTTAGTGTCCTGCTTTTCCAGTCCCCTAAGGAACTAAAATGCTTTGAACTACTATATGTGGCCTTTCCCTTGGGTCATCTTCATGTTTTTCTGCTACTAGGAGAAAAGTTGAGTCCTAGAAGTCCAGAACTTTATAAACTAAAATGTTTAATCAAACCAACTATTTGGCCTCACATGGATTGTCTTTCCTGCTCATCCCATAAAATACTCATAAAATGACTACTATCTGATTTACAATTACTTACTTGATTTTTAAAACAAATCAGTTCACCTGGCTTAATGAATCTAAAAAGGCAAGTTAAAGAAGGAAAAAGGGGAGAGGAATGAGAACATAATAGGAAAATGAAGAGAAAGACAAGTTAGAATAAGTTAAGAATTATTAAGTGCATATTTGTTCACCTTGCTCCATGTGAGAAACAATGACACACACTATATAATCCTCATAACAATCCTGCTATTTTTATCAACATTTTACAGATAAGAAATACTAACTACTCAGAGATTTGACTTGCCCAATTATATCCATGGCAACTGATTCTAAATGATGTCAAGTCATTAATAAGGCAATAAATATTGATATTATCATGATATTCCTACTGAACAACAGTTAAAATGAATATACTAATTCTACATGAATCAGCAGGGGTAAACCTTGATCCATATTGTTGAGTAGAAAAAGCAAGTTTCAAAAGAATGTATATAGAAGGAAAACATATATGTAACATTTTTAATTAAAAGACAAAAATAACATCCAGTTCATTCACATCCAGCCAAGATGGAGTAACAGTGATCAGATTTATCCTTTATCCTCCCTACTGAAAGGATAAGAAAAAATATCAAGAAAAGAAACAAATGAGGTGAGCCATAGATTACTGCCTTGAAAGAAATTTCAGTCTGTGACAGAGAAGGAATTAAGAAGACTGCATGAGTTAAAGAGACATAGCTGAGATCCCTGGGAGATTAGGCAACCAGATTTCATAGGAAAAAGTACCAAAGAGGACACAGCTGCACAGGGAAAAGACCCTGGAGATCTGCAGAGGACCACATTCCACCACCCCACTCCACCCCCACGAGCATTCAGCAGAGCACTGATCAGTGCAAGTGTGTGATAAAATTATCCAAGGCAAGGAAAAACTATTGGAAATTATTAGAGAGAATATACCCAGCACTCACATAGGGTAAGATCAGTGTCTTTTCTGACCAGCAAGACTGTAAAAGCTCTTAATTCACAGGGCAGTGGAAAGAGTACCCAGGAAGGTATCGTTTCATTAGTGGAGAATAATTAATTCTAGAATGAGCAGTGAGCCAAATTTACCAGACAAATCATTTTTATAATTTCCCATATCCAAAAGAAAACAAAGAAACTAAAAACAAAGCTGTAAAGATTTATAGAAATACAAAATTATCCAGCACCAAAAAAGATAAAATTCAAAATGTCTGGAAGCTAATCAAAGAATATCATGCATGTCAAGAGACAGGAAAACACAATTCATAATGAGGAGAATAATAAATCAATTGAAATTGATCCAGAATTGACATAGAAGCTAGAATTAGCAGACAAGGACATTGAAACATTTATTACAACTATATTCTATGTGTTTGAAAAGTTAGAGACATAGAAGACATTTTTTTAAAAGACCCAGATACAACTTCTAGAGATGAAAACCACCATATCTTAAGTGAAAAATACACTAGCCAGGATTAATGGCAGATTAGACATTGCAGAAGAAAAGATGACTCAACTTAAAGGTAAAACAATAGAGAATATCCAAAATGAAATGCACAGAGAAAAGGGGGATTTTTTTAAATGAAAAGAGCATCAGACAGCTGTATGACAACATCACTTGGAGTCCTCAAAGGATAGGAGAGAAGGGGGGAGAAACAAAATAATATTTGAATAAATAATGGCCAAGATTTTTCCAAACATTATGAACAATATTCACCCACATATCAAAGAAGCTCAACGAACCCCAAGCATAAGAAACAGGAAGAAAATTTCACCAAGGCATATCATAGTCAAATTGCTGAAAAGCACTGATAAAGGGAAATTCTTAAAAGAAGGCAGAGAAAAAAGGTATGTGACATAGAGAGGAACAAACCTAAGGATTACATCAGAGTTCTCATCAGAAAGAATGCAAGCAAGAAGGGAGTGAAGCAACATCTTTAAAGTACTGGTGGGGAAAAACAACTGGCAACTTGGAATTCTATACCCAGTAAAGTCTATACTTTATTTTTCTTATAAGTAAGTTGTAGACAATGATAGTATGTACCTCAAAGTGTTGTTGTGAGGATTCAATTGTGTGATTTGTGTGTGCATGTGTGGTGTGTGTGTCTGTGTGTGTGTGTGTGTCTGTGTGCCAGCCAGAATAATGACTGGCATAATAAAAGCACTATAATTGTTTGCTATTACTTATGGTTTTACATATATATATATATATATATATATATATATATATATATATATATATATATATATATATATATACATACAGTAAAAGTAGAAAAACATGGATGAGAAGGACATACATAAAACAACCCTACCACCAAATGAAACTTAAAAGATTTTGCACAGCAAAGGAAACCATAAACAAGACAAAAAGACAACCCTCAGAATGGGGGAAAATATTTGCAAGTGAAGCAACTGACAAAGGATTAATCTCCAAAATTTACAAGCAGCTCATGCAGCTCAATATCGAAAAAACAAACAACCCAATCCAAAAATGGGCAGAAGACCTAAATAGACATTTCTTCAAAGAAGATATACAGGTTGCCAACAAACACATGAAAGACTGCTCAACATCATTAATTATTAGAGAAATGCAAATCAAAACTACAATGAGATATCACCTCACACCAGTCAGAATGGCCATCATCAAAAAATCTACAAACAATAAATGCTGGAGAGGGTGTGGAGAAAAGGGAACCCTCTTGCACTGTTGGTGGGAATGTACATTGATACAGCCACTATGGAGAACAGTATGGAGGTTCTTTAAAAAACTACAAATAGAACTACCATATCACCCAGCAATCCCACTATTGGGCATATACCCCGAGAAAACCATAATTCAAGAATAGTCATGTACCACAATGTTCATTGCAGCTCTATTTACAATAGCCAGGACATGGCAGCAACCTAAGTGTCTATCGACAGATGAATGGATAAAGAAGATGTGGCACATATATACAATGAAATATTACTCAGCCATAAAAGGAAATGAAATTGAGTTATTTGTAGTGAGGTGGATGGGCCTAGAGTCTGTCATACAGAATGAAGTAAGTCAGAAAGAGTAAAACAAATACCGTATGCTAACACATATATATAGAATCTAAAAAAGTAAACAAAAAGAAAAAGAAAGTGGTCATGAAGAACCTAGGGGCAGGATGGAAATAAAGAAGCAGACCTGCTAGAGAGTGGACTTGAGGACACGGGGAGGGGAAGGGTAAGCTGGGACGAAGTGAGAGAGTGGCATGGACATATATACACTACCAAATGTAAAATAGATAGCTAGTGGGAAGCAGCTACATAGCACAGGGAGATCAGCTTGGTGCTTTGTGACCACCTAGAGGGGAGGGATGGGGTTGTGGGAGGGACGGAGATGCAAGAGGGAAGAGATATGGGGATATATGTATATGTATAGCTGATTCACTTTGTTATGGAGTGGAAGCTAACACACCACTGTAAAGCAGTTATACTCCAATAATGATGTTTAAAAAAAAATTCTAAAAAAAAAAAAAAAGAATTGTTGAGAAAAATGAAAAAAAAAAAAAAAACCCTACCAATAAAAGTCAGAGGAAAAGAGCAAAAGACAGCTGGAAATTGTATGTTCAATGACAAATACATGATGAGTAAGGTAATGGAACAATTCTTATCTTCCTCAGCCTCATAGGAAAAACGGAAGAATTCTGACCACAGAAAGAGAGGAGATGCTCTTCCTACTCCAGTTATATGTGAGAAAAAGACTACAGGAAATTATCCACTCAACTGTCCTTACCTTTCAATCACTATGGAAAATCAACCCCCAGGGACTGTGGACCATTGAGCACAAACACCTCTCCTATTTGGGGATGGCTGGCCATAAAATCAAACCGTGAGCATCACTTAGAGGCTTAGGCAAAAACTACTGCCAGAAAGAAGTTCTTAATTCTCAAATCTGTGAATGAACTTCAAGGTCCCAGTATCCCTTTGAAATTGTATACAAAATGGGATATATAGGAATATGTTGTGTGAGTGTGTGTGTGTGTGTGTGTGTGTGTGTTTAGGGAGAGGTCCCATAGTCTTCAACAGATTGTCAAAGTGAAGACCTTAACCACAAAAATGATACAAATGCCTGAGCCAAGAGAAACCTGATTGAAACCAAAAGGTACGTTAATTAGGTTGTCTAATTCTAAAGCTAATTCTCTTCTTTAAAAGTTCATAGGATTTTTGTCAGTCTTGGGGATTATCAAGCCAATTAAAATGGGTAAAGAATTAAGATACCAGAATGTAATTTATTAGTTGACCATGACAAACATAATTTCTATGAAATCTGAACTTTAGAAAATGCATCCACAGCATTCTTTCTCTTATGATCCAACTTTAAAAAGAAGCTATCATAATCCCAAGGTTACACAGATAGAAGAGGATTGAAAATATTTAAATGGTCTTATTTAAAATCCTCCTAATAAGATAGACTTAAGAGTTTTTCCCACTATTACTGTAATCCTGGCAATGGAACAAAAATACGTTAAATATTTTCACCCTAGGGACATGCTCTTTTCTCTAGGCATAACTGGATGGTCCTTGATCAAACCATTTAAGAGCTCCATGTTTTTTGGTACGTTGTCTAGACTGTCTTCTATTACTACCCTTTTTTTTATATCTGTTAATAATTATGTTTATGCTACTGCTCTAAATTACCAATATAGCCTGCAACTCTAAAAGTACAATGCTTTTTTTCCTTTTATCCTCAAAGAATTCTCACATAAATTCAAGTATTAATCATAACAATAACCTTACTATTATCAAATAGAAATATCTCCCAGTGGTTTACATTGAGTCTTCTAATATTGTGTAATATTTATTGACTGAGTCCTCAACACTCTGATCCATGTCCACCTCACCTTCCCTTCACCATGTGCCCCAGCAGAAGGTGAAACTAGTTATGCACTTGTGTGTGGGCACGTGTGCACAGCCACACACACAAATAAATAGGTTCAAGTATAAGGTCTTTGAGGTCAAGATTGTTAATTGCCTCACCAATTACTCCTGGGACTGTACAGCTGTGACAAGCAGTGAATCTTAAGCACTAACTTACAGTTGATTTTAAGCAAAGAGAAGAACTCTGCTCTACATGAAATGGGAACAATGTTTAGCGTGGAGACGCTGATTTGCCTTGCAAAAATGATTTGAAAAACATACTAATAATGATAAATCTCCTTTAAGAAACAAAAACTTTAACCATACTGAAATCCTTTTAATGTATTATTTATATATATGTTCTCATTAAAGAAGATTCTGAACTTTTTCTACCAAAATTTCTTCAAAAGTCTCTTTAAATATTAAATAGTTCAGGGCTTCCCTGATGGCGCAGTGGTTAAGAATCTGCCTGCCAATGCAGGGGACACAGGTTCGAGCCCTGGTCCGGGAAGATCCCACATGCTGCAGAGCAACAAAGCCCTTGCACCACAACTACTGAGCCTGTGCTCTAGAGCCCACGAGCCACAACTACTGAGCCCACGTGCCTAGAACCAGTGCTCCACAACAAGAGAAGCCACAGCCTGCACACCACAACAAATAGTAGCCCCCACTCGCCTCAACTAGAGAAAAGCCTGCGTGTATCAACAAAGACCCAGTGCAGCCAAAAATAAAATAAATTAATTAAAATATATATATTAAATATTTCTTACAAGCACTCATTAAATGCCGAGTTGTGGAACCATTCTTGTTATTCCTTGCTATTTCTCTTTCCTACTGGAATGGAGAAGATCTATGAATAGGACATCTGTGCCATTTCTTAATTGTTTTGAGAAGAGCATACAGGGGTGGGAGAAAGGGAGTGAAATATTAACGGGAAAGTAATTTTGACATTCCTCTAAGCTCTGTACTAATACAAGCATGGTTTACAAAGCCCTCATTTCAAAAGTCAGAAACTCTGGAGAGATAACAAATAAAAATGATTCCAAGACAGGTTCTGGCCCCATAATATTTATACTGCATAAAAATGGAAAATACTGAACTTGAAGAAAATAAGAGCTAGAAAAGAGAGACACAAACTAGTGACTATTATAAACCAGAGAGAGAGAGAGACATAGAGAATCAGAAAGAGACAGAGAGAGGGGCTTTCTATACATGCTTCAAGATTTTCAAATGCAGTGCCTTATAACATATTAAAATGGGAAACTGCTTTGGAAAATAAAAAAGGGATAAATAGCTCAGGCAGTTGCCCTCTAAACCCTCACCCACACCCCACCCACAGCAACCCCCTGTCCCATTATCCCTTTATCAGGGTAAATATATTTCTACTTTTTTTTAGGGTTGATAGCATAATGTAGAATTACATTTTAGTGCACCTCTGCCACTAGCTAGTTGATAATTAATCAAATGTGGATTTATTGAGGATTTTCTATAGGCCAGGACTCTACTGAGAGCCAAAGCTACAGTGTCAGTGTTCCTGTTCTAAGAAAACTCACAGTGCCTTCATTTAACAAATATTTTTGGTTGCCCTTATCACAACAGCATACCAGGTACTTAAAGATATAATGGCTACCAAGGTAGACATTGCCCCTGATCCCATGGAGATTGCATTCTATCCCAAAATTAAGACTTTAAACAGCATATTCATTTTTACAATTTATTCATAACCCATTACAACTGTGATGAGACTTAACAGCACACATACTGACTACCTTGACCTAATTCTGAGAAACAAAATATTTTTTCCTAATAATGGTCTAACCTTTAGAGCCATTTACCCCCAAGTTTAAATCCAAGCTCCACTACTCCTAGCTTTGTAACCTTGAAAAAGTCACTTAACTTTTCTCACTGCTCTGTACCTCGGTTTCTTTTTTTTTTTTTTTTTTTTTTTTTCTTTTTGCGGTATGCGGGCCTCTCACTGTTGTGGCCTCTCCCGTTGCGGAGCACAGGCTCCGGATGCGCAGGCCCAGCGGCCGTGGCTCACGGGCCCAGCCGCTCTGCGGCATATGGGATCCTCCCAGACCGGGGCACGAACCCGTATCCCCTGCATCGGCAGGCGGACTCTCAACCACTGCGCCACCAGGGAGGCCCCTGTACCTCGGTTTCTTAATTGATGAAATGGAGATAATAAATAGAATGTCCTTTTCAGGCTTGTGGTGAGACTTAAATAAGTTAATATTGTAAAGTGCTTAAGATAGTGTCTGGCACATAATAAAGCTCAGAAAAATGCTAGCTGAAATTACATTTATCAAAAAGCTGTGGAGTAAGAGAGAAGAGTGGGAAAAGGAAAGAGAGGGAGAGGTAATTCCATACAGCAAAACCTGCATGTGCAAAGGTGCTGAGAAAGGTCCAACTGAAGAATGAAGGGAATTGAAAAGAAAAATATGTAAAATTGGAGAGATAGGCAGGCCCTCAAGAGTTTTAGATATTAATCCAATTGGGTATTGTGAAGAGTTTTGAGCGGTAGAGTAACATGGTTAAATTTTCATTTTAAGTAAAACAATCTCCAATGAAAAGAATGTTTTATAAGAGCAAAATAGAGGAAGAAAGCTTAAGAAACTATAGCTGCAATATCAGTGACAGATGATAATTCCTTAAAATTGAGAGGCAGTGGTTAGAGATAAAGAGATATTTAAGATAAAGGTGCAATTAAAAATTGAATATGGGTCAATTTGCATTAATTACTATGTTTAATCAGATTTCAAATTTCTACACCTGGATGCATAATGGTGCCATCCACTGAAATAAGGAAGATAAGAAGAGTTGGTTTCGAGGAAAATAAATGAATTCAGTATTGGGGCATGTGTATTAGTTTGCTAGGGCTGTGAAATTAAATACCACAGACTGGATGTCTTAAACAACAGAAGTTAGTTTTCTTACAGTTCTGGAGGCTAGAATTCCAAGATCAAAATGTCAGCAGGTTTGGATTCTTTTGAGGACTCTCTCCTTGGCTTGCAAATTGTCACCTTCTAGCTTTGTCCTCACATGGTTGTCCCTCAATCTGTGTGTCTGTGTCCACATCTCCTCTTCTTATAAGGACGCCAGTCATAATGAGTTAAGGCCCACCCTAATTATCTAATTTTAACTTAATTACCTCTTTAAAGGCCCTATCTCCAAATTCAGTCACCTTCTGAAATACTGGGGGCTAGGGCTTTAACATATGAATTCGATGGGGACACAATTAAAGCCATAATAGTTTGTTATGTTTGAGGGTACCTGTGAGAAAATGCATGAAAATAATATATGAGCAGGATATATAGATCTAAGTTCAAAGGAAAGGTCTTGGCCAGAAGTTCAAATTAATGTATATAATTAATGTAAATAATAACTGATAAATGAAGTCAGGAGTGTGGATGACTTCACCAAAAATATAGAGATGGAGAGTGGAAGAGGGATTAGCCCACAGACTGTTCAAAGTTTAGAAGAAGGAGGGGGAGGAGGGGAAACTTTACAAGGGAAAAATCTTCGCAGGAGACAAAGAAGCAGCAGCCAGAAACAAGGAGAGGAGAAAAGTATGAGGTTTATGGAAGTCAAAGGAAGAGAGTGCCTCAAAAAGAATGAGTATCCAAGTATGATAAATGCTGTGGAAATGGTGAAAATAATAAATCTATTAGGAGATATTGATAGATAAAGAGATAATGATACAAGGCAATGTTCAAAGATAAATAGAAACAGTGATATAAGACCATGGAGGGCCTAAGTTTATTCATTCAATACGTATTTATGGAGCAGACACTAATCAGTATCAGAAGCTTAACAGTAAAAAGACAGAAAATGTACCTGCCCGGCTGAACTTAACAGCCTAATCAGATTTAGAGTAAAATAACCAGGCATTTAAGTACAAAGATAGATGAAGTACAATTCTGGAGAATTAGAAAGAATTTTTTACAAAAATAAGTGGACAGAGAGTAGAGGCAGAAAATAAGGCATTTCTAATAAAGAGACAACTATTTCCCAAGGCGCTGAGGCATCAAAGAGCCCAGTGTCCTGGGGAACAAGAACAGAGAGATGTTCAATATTGAGAGAGCTGTGACATGAAGAGCAAAGAAATGTATGTGTAAATATGTACGTTGAAGTCATATTATGAAAGAATTTCTAGGCCAAACTAAGAAATTTGCATTTTTGACAATACCTATTGTGTCCAACAGAGATTTTTTAAACAGGAAGGAAATTGCCAATTTTGTGTTATAGAAACATCATTGACACTAAGCAGGAGTGTGGGTCGGATTGAATAGAAATTAGTAACCAGCACATCTATTAAGATTCTGCCGCAGTAAGCCAAGCAAGAAGTCCTGAGAGCTTTACTGAATCAGTGGCAAAAGAATATGGACGAAAGGGACACCCAGAGCAACATTTTCAGATAGAATCATCACATTTCATTTCCAATAAGACTGGGAGGGAAAAAAGGAGGAGTTAATAATAGAATAAAAAAGGCAAATGGTGCTGCTCTTATTGAAGAACACAGGAGACAAACATTCAGAAAGTTCAAGAATGTAATTGGGGTGGGATAATATTTTGAAACAATAATCATGCTTCTCTCCTGCATTCAGGCTCCAGTGAGGATATTCTACACTACTCCACTCAGAGCTGGGTTGGTACAGAAAAAATGCAAAGGAAAAAAAATAGAGAGTTAGCTTTTCATTCCGAAATAGAATTTTGAAATACACAGTACATATAAAGTTGTTGATGGAAACGCTTTTAAAGTGTGAGATCATTCTGAATTTTCAGGATCAAAAGCCATATGAAGGGCATAAAGTTAAAGCCTTAAATAGTAAGCACAGAAAAATCTGAGCTCAGCCAGAGTCTATCCTTTCTACCTACCAGAGAGGAGGTGAAATTTTCTTGAGCTGGTGAAGAAGAGTCAGAGAAGAGACTAATTTTTATATACCTATATGAGACTCTGAGAAGTAGTCTCCCTGTCTCTACCCTAGATTAAAACCATTGAGGGAAGAGTGGGGAAATAAGGACAATAAATCACCCAGATTAGGGATTTAAGAGCAGTGAAAACCTGAAGACCTATGCCAGTTTGGGTTAGCATTAGCAGAATACAAATGAAGGCATCCATCTCCCACGTCTCCAGATTGGCATGAAAGAGCATCAGAAAGTTTTCATGTCTACACTGGGTAAATGACAAAGGGCCAAGAGTCATGTTATAAATGACTAAAGAGTGATCTGCCAGATGAGTACTGAGACCAAATAGGAATACAGCTGTCTCAGCAGATGCCCAGTAGGTCAGACTCTGATAACCAGAACCAACATCAGTGAGGCTGCAAAGAAGACATCAGTAAGAATAGGCATAGATCAGATAGAGCCCTACCACCTTCCTCCCACCCACCATGCTTTTTTACGGCCCTGAAACTTAAATGCAATCTCAAAGAGAAGTAGGAGAGAAGGAGACAGTGAATCAACTAAAACTAATCTAAAATCTTCTGCTGCTAGATATTGTTTGGTTACAGAAAAATAAAGGTATATTTTTGATTATAGAACTTAAGTAAAGTAATAGAAATATATGTCTAGGACTAAAAAGAAAAGTCTGGGCCAGAGGGTTCAGTTTGGGAGCCACTATCAGACAGATGATAAACAGAAGCCATAAAAGTAGATGAGAAAGAGTAAGGAGGACAGAGTCCTCGGTGCTGTAGCATCAGGGAACAGGCAGAGAAGAACACACAAAATAGAGGCAACTGCCTCTCTTTCTGCTTATTCATTCAGAGATGAGCAGAAATGAGTACTGGTAGCAATTAAGGCAAGAACTCCAAGGTCACCAGAACCAAAAATCATTTGGTGTGTGTGCTGGATATAAGAAGATTATTGTTGTGCTTCCCTGGTGGCGCAGTGGTTGAGAGTCCGCCTGCCGATGCAGGGGACACGGGTTTGTGCCCCAGTCCGGGAAGATCCCACATGCCACAGAGCAGCTGGGCCCGTGAGCCATGGCCGCTGAGCCTGCGCGTCCGGAGCCTGTGCTCCGCAACGGGAGAGGCCACAACAGTGAGAGGCCCGCGTACCGCAAAAAGAAAAAAAGAAAAAAAAAAAAAAGTTATTGTTGACCTGATCAGGGAGTTTCATGGGAATGAGAGAGACAGAAGCCAGATTCAATAGGTTCAGAAGAAAATGGGGGATTTGACAAAGTGCAGACAAAATGTACAGGCTGTGTTTTGGGGGAAACAGTGCAGAAAAGAAGGAAGGATATAGGGAAGAAATTTGAAGGTGATCTTCAGTTAAAGGAATGGTTTTGGGTTTTCATTTGATCTTTATTTTTATTGCAAAGATATGTTTTTCTTTTGTTTTGGGGATGAGGAAAGGATGTATTGAAGATGGAAAGGGAGAGAAAAACAGATGAAAGGGATGACTGAGTGATCTGTGAAAGTAGTTGTGAGAATGTCAGATAGTGCAAAGTAAAAGACTTGGCTTTGGAATGAAGCAGCATGAAAGAACAAATAAAGCCGGAATGAATTCTAAATAAGGAGTGAAGAAGTGAATTCAGTGAATTCCACTATATTTTTCCTAGGAAGATGGCAGTGAGTAATCAGCTGGGAGTGAAGAGGACAGGAGGAAATCAGAAGGGCCTAGGAACTTGAGAATCCTAGCATCAATAAATCCTAGCATAAGTAGCAATGAATAAAGGACTGCTGAGCTGTTCTAAAAGCCCAGCTAAAAGCGAAACCCTAAAACATTAGTGCCACCTATCAACACAGTATTTTCTACAACCAAATTGATTGATCACTGCAAATACAAAGGAAACTAAGACACATTTCCTACAGTTAGGTTGCTCAGTTGCAGGAAACTTGTAAGTAAACAATTGCAGTTCAATGTTATGAGTCCTTTAGAAGAGGGGCAAAGTGCTGTGTATGTGACAACTAACTTTGGATGTTAGAAAAGGCTTCACAGAGGACATGACATTTTACTTAGGATTTGAAGGAGGAAGTTTTATAAGGGAACAAGGAAAGGAGGATTTCTAATACAAATACAGCATACAGAAATCAGAATTATAAGAGGAGTTGGAAATTTCAGACTATGGTGTAAATTTGATGTGATTCTAGAATGGGCTGAGAAGAGGGGAAGGTTGGAGAGTACTCCTTTATAAAGGTAAAACTAGAGATTGCAATAAACTATTTCTAAAGTTCCTTACAGTTTTTCTTCAGAGATTTTGTGCTTTTAGTTACATACGAGAGCCATAGGAAAGAAGGACTCTCTGCTATCATGAAATAGTTTACTTTTTTAGTCCAACAGTAGAACGTGTTCAAAGCTGACAGGTAGAAAAGAGACACTCTACCATCCTGTTGCACATAGTTAATTAACTCTTCCGGGTTGCATATCAATACCTAGATAGATACAGATAGCGGATAGCTGATAGATAGATGAGAGATAGATAGGGAGATAGAGATTCCACAGAAATATTTCCTGAAACTTCTGTCATTTCTTGGTTTCCTCTATGGAAATCATAGTTAAGACCATATTGTAGAGTCAGTAGTCGAAAAGAAAAAGAAAATGTTTCCTTTGGCTACAAGTGGGAAGATATTTTTGTTGATCCAGAAGAGATTCATTTGTGAAAACTGGCACACCAGATGGCAGCAAGCGGTCTGTACAACAATCTGTTATAGTTGGATAATCACAATGCCCTAAGTGATGCTCCTTCCATAGTGCATCACTGGAGTGATAGAATGAAATGGAACTAAGAACACCATGGCTAAAAAGAATGCAGTGGACTTCAGCCCTGTAGATCTAGAGATATAAAATAATAAAGGAAAGATCACTGAACCACTTTTATTAATCCGTCAGGGTCTAATTAAGAGTCTTCACTCTCTGGAAATTGCACTGTAATCCTAATCTGACCAACCCCTTCTGTAATATCAGATCATTTTATTCTACTCTATTCAGAAAAAGTACTTTACCATCTCTACATCTGTTTTCATTTCTTTTACTTCAGAAATGTTAACAAATTTCCTAAATCACCAGTCAGATTTACAAAAGTGAAACTAGCTAATCTCCAGTCCCCTTATGTTTTCTTAGAAATCTTAGTTTGAATTTTCACATCAAATATTTCCCTTGCTGAATGCAGAATTCATTTTAATAGTATACCAGTTATTATTGCTGTGTAAAAAATTCCTCCAAAATTTAACAACTTAAAATAACAATTTTTACTTAAATCAACAAAGATTCTGTGAGTCAGAGATTTGGGAAATATACAGTGTGGCTGGCTTTTCTCTGCTCCATGATATCAGGGGCATCAGCTGAATTACTATGTATGACTAGAGAGTCTAGGGCAGGAGTCATTTAGTGGTATCTTCACTCAAATATCTGAGTCTTGGGGTGGGGTAACTAACAGGAGCACCTACACACAGCCTCTCCTTTTGGCATGGGCTTCCTCACAACAAGGCAATCTCAGTGTACTCAGAGCTCTTACATGCGGGCAGGACCAAAACTCCAATACCTTCTATGATCTGGCTTCCTAAATCACACAGCATCACTTCCACTGAACTCTATTAGTTGTGAATGAGTAACTAAGGCCAGTCCTACTTCTCAATGAAATGAATGTCAAGGAATTTGCAGATATCTTTTAAAATCACCACAAACAACAAGTAAAGAATTAAGCCCATTTCCCCGTTTTTGTTCAATGGGAATAAAGTTTCAGTTATGCTAGATGAATAAATTCTAGAGACCTGCTGTACAACATGGTGACTGTAGTTAACAATATGGTATACATTTCAAAGTTTGTTAAGAGGGTAGATCTCATGTTAAGTGTTCTTGCCACAAAAACAAAACAAAACAAAAACCAAAGGATGCAAGGAAACTTTGAGAGGTGTTGGTTATGTCCATTACCTTGATGGTGGTAACAGTAATACAGGTGTTTGCATATGTCCAAACTCATCAAATTGTATATATTAAACATATGCAGTTCTTCCTATATCACTTATACCTCAATAAACTTTTTTAAAAAACAGAAAAAGAATCCCATAATTTAAATCAGACCATTCAAAGTAGGGGAAAATATCCACTGTACAAAGAGCCTTTTAAACTTTTTAAAGACATTTTAATGTGAGCATTATATATCAAATTCTTACTTATTCTGAAAGAACAGGTAGTGGTGCTCTGATTTTAACTGGGTTTCAATTAAACGTTCTCAGAGAATTCAAGCCTAACAAGATATATTCAACACTATATACTATCTGAAATCTCCTAATGTAGTTATTGAAATATATTCTAAGGACAATGTCCATAATGTCATTTAGAGTCATTTATATAAAACTTCATGTTAGGAATTCCTTTAAGAACTCAGTATTAAAGGGCTTCCCTGGTGGTGCAGTGGTTAAGAATCCGCCTGCCAATGCAGGGGACACAGGTTCAAGCCCTAGTCCAGGGAGATCCCACATGCCATGGAGCAACTAAGCCCGTGGGCCACAACTACTGAGCCTGCGCTCTAGAGCCCGTGAGCCACAGCTACTGAGCCCATGCACCTAGAGCCCGTGCTCCACAGCAAGAGAAGCCACCACAATAAGTCTGCACACCACAATGAAGAGTAGCCCCAGCTCACCTCAACTAGAGAAAAGCCCACGCACAGCAACAAAGACCCAGTGCAGCCAAAAATAAAATAAAATAAATAAATAAATTTAAAAAATTCACTTTATTAAAAAAAAGAATTCAGTATCAAAGAAAGTTTGTTTGCATTTTAGAATCAGTAAACTTCCTCCTTTTGATAAAAGTGGTATAACTGCTTTGTACTGACCACTTGGAAGCTCAGAGCCAAATCTCCAATACAAGATTTATGTTAACACATACAATTGAACATATGAACTTCCTTCATTATACTCTTTTCTGATTTTCATCTATTCCTATTTTATCAACCTTACCGTTATATTGCAAGATATCTCAAACCCTTTTAGAAAAGAAAAAGGGTACAACAAAATGGAAATAAGTAAATACTGCTTAACATTAAGGTTATTCCAAACAGAATGTAATCTTTCTTTAATAATTTAAAACATTTTACAGTTTATAATCTCTTGGGATCTGTGTGATGAACATCTATTTTCTTTTAAAGTAGATTTTAAAGTTAGAAGGGATTAGGTTAAATCTAAATTAACCCTGTGACATACTTTGGAAGATACTTCATTTTGAAGCTTCTTTAAATCCACTATGTATGTTCCATCTGTTTTTCTCATAAAGACCATTAGAAAGCTAGAAACTTGAGTTCTGATAACCTCTATTCTCCACCATTTCACCAAAACTTACCAATTTACTTCTCCAGACCGTAGTTCTTTCATCTGTGAAGGTATAAAGTGGAGGAGAAAATTAGGAATTTTTGACCTTTCAAATCTTTTGGATTTCAGGTAAGTAAAATTTGGATATCAGGGAGGAAGGAAGACATTTATTTTTCAGGTGTAAGAATTTTTTATCCATATGTTTTGACCCCACAAACATATTAATACTCTGAGGAAATAAAATAGGGTTAGTCTTTCAAATGATAAAGAAATATCATTATTAAACACACACTTTGTGCATTATAATTTTTGGAATCCAAATTAGTTATTACTAGTGCTTAGTAGAAAATGTAAGATTTTCATTTTCTTATCATTTGAGGTTATACTGTATGTAGACATGGCAAAAATTATAATAAACTTACCTTTTTTTACAATTAACCAATGAGATTAATAACCTCAAAGTGAATATAAAAACTTTTAGTATTTTAAAATAAATGTTGGAATTCCCTTATCATCAAACCACGTTAACTGATAAATTTTTATAATCTTTATGAGTCATTCAGCAATATGAAATATATATATATATATATATATATATATTTGCTTTATGTGTATACTACAGGTATATGTATATCTTTCCACCTTTATTCTCCTAGAGATACAGTAGAATAGGAATAGTGATGTTTTTACTTTAGGCAAAGCCCGTTTCTAACTGTTGTACATATATTAACCCATTTAATCTTTTGGGAAATGACTTAGCATTTATATACTTTATTACCCTAATAGGGAAGCGGGATTTTGCTTACATCCCTCACTGCTCAGAAATCTAGAAGACTCTTATTTTTATTTCCATTCAGTAATTCCTGAGTTTTATTACTCTAATACTTAGTATAAGTACTTATAAATATACTTACTAAAAATTACAATTATTTATGCATTTTCCATCCTTCCAGCAGATTCAGAAACAAACGGGTTTTATGATTTGTATTTTTACATAGGACACTGCTCCAAATAAAGCAAGCAATGAGTGAAGAATCTTTGCTTTCTCTATGAAAAGATCCAAAATTTTTCTATGCTGGTTTCAGCAGACTTACAAATATTTCTGAAATCATTTTTATTGAAAAGTTTTCCAAAAGACTTCGAATCATCTTTCAAATCTCTTGTTCCTTGTTCTCTTGATCCTTAAGTGTTGCACTGTGAAATAGACTGGACACAATGAGCAGTCTATGAACCGAAGACCCATTTCTTCATTGAAGCACTGAGCAAACATTAATATAGCAGTTCTGATCCAACCAGTCATAAAATCAATACCAGAACTTTGGGAAACTCCCAAGAATGGTAAACCTTGTATATCTGCTGTCAGAGGAAGTCTTTCATTACTACCAAATATGTTTGTTGTCTATGATGAAATGCAGCAATGAAGGGCACAGATCCTAATTAGACATAGATAGGCCTGGTGTGAATCCTGGCTCTGCCACTAGACAGAGTGGGTGGCCATGGTCCTGACATTTAACCTCTGCCATCTCAGTTTTTCACAGTGAAACTGGAAGAATTAATTCTGCTTCATAGACTGGTTGTGAGGACCAAATGAGAAAATATGAAAATGCTTAGAATGAAGCCTGGCTTATAGGATTGTGTTCCATAAAGAATTTCCATGCATATTGATGAATATAGCTCAAAGCTGTTATATTGTTTTCTGCTCTCCTCCATATCTCATGGAGGAAAAATATGCATGGTATTGCACAATAAAATATCATTTAATGACTCCAGTTGAATGAGATTGACAATATATGTGACTCAATTTAGAAGGACTTTAAAAGTCTTAAAGAAAAAAGGGACTTCCCTGGTTGCACAGTGGTTAAAAATTCACCTGCCAATGCAGGGGACACGGGTTCAATCCCTGGTCCGGGAAGATCCCATATGCCGTGGAGCAACTAAGCCCGTGTGCCACAACTACTGAGCCTGCATGCCACAACTACTGAAGCCCATGCACCTAGAGCCCGTGCTCCTCAACAAGAGACACCACCGCCATGAGAAGCCCACGCACCGCAATGAAGAGTTGCCCCTGCTCGCTGCAACTAGAGAAAGCCCGCACACAGCAATGAAGACTCAACACAGTAAAAAAAAAAAGAAAAAGTCTTAAAAAAGAAATATCACAACAACCTTCACTCTCAGCTCAATCTCCTTTATTCTTAAATCATCTTAAAGAGGATATCTTTGAAATCTGGTGGCGCTTTAGTGCATCCCATTTGCTAAATAAGAAATATATAGCTGCGGACTTCCCTGGTGGCACAGTGGTTAAGAATCCGCCTGCCAATGCAGGGACACGGGTTTGAGCCCTGATCTTGGAAGATCCCACATGCCGCGGAGCAACTAAGCCCATGCACCACAACTACTGAGCCTGTGCTCTAAAGCCCACGAGCCACAACCACTGAAGCCCGCATGCCTAGAACCCATGCTCCATCAACAACAAGAGAACCAACCACAATGAGAAGCCCGTACACGACAAGGAAGAGTAGCCCCCGCTCACCACAACTAGAGAAAGCCTGCGCACAGCAATGAAGGCCCAATGCAGCCAAAAGTAAATAAATAAATTAATTTTTTAAAATTGCAAAAAAAAAAAAAAAAGAAATATATAGCTGCTAAACCATTGCCCACTCGAAAATTCTAGCCACATCCTCTAAATTCCTGGGGCCTTGACAGTTTTGGCTGCAGTAGTCAGTTAATCCTTGAAATTTTGAAGCAAGCTTGCCTGACCTCCAGGGTAAGAATTGACTAATTCCTATGATTTTAGGACTAATATGAAAAGGTCTCAGTACAAAAGATTACCTGCTCTACTCCTACTGAGTATACATGTCTGAAATTTCTTTAACAAGAAACAAAATTATCCCTTCTGTAATTAGCGATAAAGGTCAAATACCTTGAAAGAGTTAATATTTATTGAGAACCTACTATGTGGCAAAGACTTTTGTGCTTTCCATATTTTAACTCATTTAAAACAAGAGCACAAACCTTTGACATAGAAACTACTATCTTCTCATTTTACACACAAGGAAACAGGCATAGATGGTATAAGTTACAAGCACACTGTAAGTGGTGGATCTGGGATTTGAATCCAGACAGTCTAGTTTTCAAACCTCTGCTTTTAATTACTTTGCAAAATAAGGAGCAAAGATTAACAGAGGGTTGTTTCTGGGGTTTTATTGATGGATAGGAGGAAATATACTGGAGACAGAGGGAGAAGACACAAATTTCTGAAACCAATTATAGCGAATGCCGTGGAAGGGAGAAAATGACATAGTAAAAAAGGTTAGAGGTACCAAGTAAATACCTCAGTGACTTCATAGTTTTGTCAAGGGGATATCCTGATTTTCTTGGAGTCATTCTGGTAGATTTCTTTCATTTCCTAGGAACTTACTCATGAAAGCAGAATGTCTGAAACAAACACCTAGGATCTTCAGGATTTCTTCCCCATCAGCACTGAGCTACAGCTATATTTAAAACTGCATTTTAGGCTAACTAATAGCATCATTTACTGATAATTTATTAGTCTGTAACATAATCCATTTTAGAAAGTGCTAAATAAATAAGTATAATACTTTTTTATAAATTTTCTATATCTCTGTGAAAGACTGTAGTTAGAGCTAATGAACATTTATTATACCCTGACATCTTCACACATGTAAATTTTAAGTGTTATGCAAATATCCTATTTTTTTCTAAGGTAAATGCCAGGTTGTTGACAAATGCTTCATTAGAAATAAGCTATGCATAGAAGTAATTGATATTCTATTTTCATTTTGACAAACGAGTTATTTAAAGATGGATTCTAATGAGCAGCATAGCTTTCCTAGTGATTTACAAATCTTGGAGCTGAGTAAAACAGCATCAGAAACTTGCCAGGCTACATATTCTATGACCCAAGAACCTCCCTCAGAAAATGGAGTGAAAGATCATCGGGAAGGAGACCAGGAGTCAACTACAATATTGGCAAGTGTTCAGTCCTAATAAAAATCAATACAGGTCATGTTGGTCTTGAACTCTGATATGAGCCAATGTTGAAAAAGTTTTATTTTTACTTTTCAATCATAATATTTTCTATAACCAGATGGGTGGCCAGAAATATAAAGATACAGAATTAACTGTCCCACCAAATTTGCTAATTTTAGGTTCACTTATCAGTGATTTGTCCATTGAGTAGAGAAGGATGAATGTAATGTCAAGTCCATGGACTGCATGCTTATATTGATCAACTTTCTTACTTCCCAGATTTACATTGTGTGGCTACTGATTGGAGAATGGCCTTGGGGCTTGGGGATGGGGAAAAGTATGGCAGTTGAAAGATCAGTTAGGAGACTTCTGATGTAGTAAAAGTGAGAGATGATGTTGACTTCACCAGAGCAATAGAAATGTTGAGAAGTAATCAGATTTGGGAAGTCATCTGAGACAGCACCGACTTCTTGATGGATTATGTATGGGATGTTAGAGAAACTGCATCATACAGCATTAGCACCTACTCTAGGCCATCAAGTACCCACTGAATTGGTCACTGAGCTACTTTAAGCAAGATAAAACAAACAAACAAAAAACACAAAACAAAAAACAAATGACTTCTAGCAAGAAAAAGTACATAGCCATGGATATAATAGAGGGATGCAGTGGTGTGAGTTTTCACTTTGTTTTATATTGCCGAGAGTAAAGAAAAATTATGTTTAGAGATTTCTATATGAGCTGATTGTAGGCTAATCTGTTTAAGAGACAGTTTTCAAATTCTTCTAAAATGAAATTTACTGGAAGTTTTCATCTGCTTCTCTCTTATGGCATTAAATCAAAGTGCAAAACTCAGAACATATGTAGGAACATATTGGATTTTCAATGTCTAATTCTTCACTGGTTTCATCATAAAATCTAATCTCTAGATTCTTGGCCAATTAAAATGTTGTATCTTCATTTTTTCTTGAGCTTTTTGCGCTAATAGTTGAATTCCTATGATTTTTTTTTTTTTTTTTTTTGGTACACAAAGCACACAACTGTTAGAAATGGATTTTAAAACTGGTCATTTTCAGTGAAGCATTTGACTTACATCAGGATGTGAGAAGGTCACAACTTGTCAAACATGCCAATTACTGTTAATATTTTATTGATTTTAGTGAAAGTCATCTTCAGCTGTGCTAAGCATATATCTTATTGTGCTTCCTCAATCCAGACTGAGAGCAGGTTACAATCATCCTGGTCCCCAACAGAATTGCTTTCACTTACTTGTACTTTGGTGTATAGCCATTAATCCATATTGAAGGTAATTATAAGAAACACTCTCTGAAATTCATAGTTATATATATTTCCATGATTTATAAAGGAGTTAGTTTATTACATCACAAGTATTCCTTTTGGTGATATACTTCTATATCTGATATTCCTATCTGATCAGAATATTAAAATTAGCTGCTAATTGTACTTTTGAAAAATAAATTATTTTTGTCTTATAATTGCTATGAATCCTCTGATTCAATTTTCCTCTTTGCATAAACTGTTAAAAAAATTCCAAGACATTTTGGGTTACATAGAAAATACTTAGATAGTCAACTACAGTGTGCACATTAACATTTTTCCTATGTTTTTTATTTTTGCCCCAGGTTTTATAGATTCCTTGTTATATTTATTTTATGTAACTTTTTAAACTTTTGGAAAAAAGTCAAGATTGGACAAACTACTTGACCTCTTTGGATCTGTTTTCTGATTCTAAAACTTGAAAGTAGGATTACAAAACTTCCAGGATTCTTTCCTTCTATAACTGTGAATATTCAGATAGATGAAATATGTACTTCAGCTTCAGTAATAGGGGAAATATTTTAGTACTTCTCAAATCTCTACATAAAAGCAGCTTCATACTCTGCCTACATAAAAAGCCAATTTTGCCTTCAGGAAATGGAAAATCCAATTCCTACTCTATCCTGTTAGGTTGCTAAGTCACACTCATTAGAACTGTACTCTTCAAGCAACATCTCTGAGTTCTTAGAACTTATGAGGTTATTTTAGGTGACTATAGCTCTCCAGCAGTTTGTAACCTACATCTAGGTGGTGCAGTTTATAACTGAACCTAAAAAAGTGGATAAAGAAAAACATGTTTTGGCATCGGTCATACATTTCAGGGGAGTATTTTATTTTGGCATGAACGATTGCCAGTTGCCTCTGTTCTTTATGTTGTGAATCCATAAAATCATAAAGTAAAACTGTTCCACAGACCAGATACAGGCTCTCATCATGCCAAGCTACTACAAACACAAAAACAAACAAACAGGAGATGCTAACGAGCAAAAATTTGAAGGAAATACCACTCTGTAAATCAACAAAGAGCTATGAAGTAGTGCAGTATTTTTAAAGCTGCTAAATGCTGTGCCTATTCAAGAGCTTGAACCGTGGTCGGCTCCAAGACTATGTTTCACTGTTATATATCTTCCACTTGTGGTTTCTTAAGTGATTGAAGGATGTCGGGATGCCTGCTTTTGAGTCTCCCATAGTATTGCAGTCAGAATGGGAACTGAGAAACTGCAGGCCAACTGCCTCAAGAAGTGCATCTTCCACACTGTGGTCTTTTCTGGCGACTAATTATTGTTTTAGATATCTCTAGGCCCTTTCTCTGCACCTTGTGTGAACAGAAAAGTAGCAAACTGAAAACAACACAGATGTCTCAACATTGACTCTACACTAACTTCTTTTAATTACCCTCTTTTATTTAGATTCCCACATAGAAACTAATAGAGGAGATTGTCCACATTTTATAAGGCCTGCAAATGTGAGCAGACTGTGTGCGGGCACACATGCAAATGTGCACTTGTGTGTATAAAAAGCTTATTAATCTTGACTTCCAGAACTGCTCCTATTTTCAAACTGGATTGATAATAATACAGCTTTCCGTTAATCCTAAATGAGAATCTTAGAGGAAAGAAAACCTTAGGAAAAAACTTAGGCTCAAATAAACTAAATTCAGGAAGGTTGTTTTCAATAATCTCCATCTGAAACTTCAGAGTTTCTGTCACATAGAATGTTCTACAATGTAGAAGAGCGATATTCTACATCACTAATAAATACGTAATTAACAAAATATAAGATTAAGAATTGAGCAAATCATTATTATTGTAAATAACCCAGCGTTCTTAAAAAATCTGAACTTTCGTTAAGCTTATAGAATGTTTCCAAAGAACTCTGCTTGGAAACCTGCATCACCCTTATTTCCTAACTCTGAGATAATTTGGAGATAAAAGATAAATTATTTTAAATTGCATGCTGCATAGTTTTCTCACTCAAAATGACTCAAAGCTTTCTATTTTATTCAACTTTTCCTGCTGTAGAATTAAAATTTTAGGATTTATATTTTAAATTCACCAACAATTTTTTAAAAATTTACCTTAGCGGGCCTCCCTGGTGGCGCAGTGGTTGGGAGTCCGCCTGCCGATGCAGGGGATACGGGTTCGTGCCCCGGTCCGGGAGGATCCCATATGCCATGGAGCGGCTGGGCCCGTGAGCCATGGCCACTGAGCCTGCGCATCCAGAGCCTGTGCTCCGCAACGGGAGAGGCCACAACAGTGAGAGGCCCGCGTACCGCAAAAAAAAAAAAAAAAAAAAAAAAAAAAAAATTACCTTAGCAATCAAATACCTGTCTTGAATGTTGAATCATGATCATCAGGGAGGTTTTATTTTTTTAAATACAGATTCATAAAACTAACTCCATAAACTGTTTCAGTAGGTCTGAGAAGTCTATAGAAATCTGCTTTGTTTTGTTCTGTTTGTTTGCTCTGTTAGTTATATATTTCATAATATATTATTTTAATTATATAGTTAGTTAATATATAATGTTATATATGAATTTTATGCATGATATAATACATTAATATCAGAAGCAGTAACCCTTAAGACAAAGAGCACCAAAGGAGATAAGATATTCACAATGATATAATAATGACAAAGGGTCATTCATATCAAAACCTAACAATCATAAATGTGTGTATACCTAATAAGAGAGTTTCAAGGTACATGAAGTAAAAATGGACAGAATTAAAAACAGAAATAGATAAAGCTACATAGTTGGCGGTTTTAAAACCCCTCTCTCACCAACTGATAGAACCAATTTTAAAAAGCAGCAAAGAGGTAGAAGTCCTGAACAACACTGTCAACCATCTTAATCTATTTGACCTTTATAAAACATTGCAACCAACAACTGCAGAATACATTTTCTTTTTAAGTTCACATAGTATGTTCAACAAGATAGAAAAATTTCTGGGGCAAAAACAGGTGACAATAAACTTAAAAGAACTGAAATCACACAGCATGTGTTCTCTGACCAAAATAGAATCAAATTAGGAATAAGTAACAATAAGACATCTAGAAAAAAAGCAAAATTTGAAAGGAAAACAATATAGCTTTCATATTAAATATTAATGTTTATTTAATTAATATTAAGATTTAAGGGTAGAGCTAGAGAAGTACTTACAAAGAAATGTAGTTTTTAATGCTTATAATAGAAAAGTAAAAGGTGTAAAATCAATGACCTTAAGTTCCACCTTAAAAACTGGAAAAAGAAGTGCAAAGAAAACCCAAAGTAAGCAGAAAATGATGAACCAGAAAATAGGCAAACAATAGAGAAAATTAGCATAGTCAAAACTTTGTTATTTGAAAAGATCAACAAGATTGATAACCTCCTCCACCCCCGGTATAATTAAGGAAAAAGAAAAAAGAAAAGACACAAATCATGTTTATGCATGATTGGGGATCACATAGGGTTCCATCAAAACTAATCAACATAACTTTGCTAATATAAAGTGTCCATCTTATTTGGACTTGTCCATTATATTTTCACAGTCACTTTTCAATATGAAGCATTCTGGATGTAACTTGAAGTAAAATGTTTCCTTATAAGTCTCAAATTTTTGGAGTTCAATCAGTCAGTTGAAATACAGTCATATTTATGTTTGGATGAGAGATCTGCTCCAATAATCAACTGACTATGAAAACTGTTAATTTTATGTATAAAACAATAGTTAAATTGTGAAATAGATTAACAGCTAATACAAATATTGAATTCACTAGTTAGACAACTTTAAAAATTATTATATTCTTTTGAGCCCAAAAATATGTATGAAAATTTAAATAATACAAAGCAGAAAAATGAAGATTACATTATATCTAATGTTAATATTTGTAAAACTTGTTTGTTGTGCTAGTATTTTTAACACAAAATAACATAACTGAATTTGATATTTAGTTGTTTAATTCAATTTATGTTCTAAGAACTTCAAGAAAAATTCCTATTAGAGAATTATTCACATCTTTTGAGGAAAAATTCAAAGTGGACTACCTGCTTGCCCCCTCAAAATTTTCTCAAAGGAAAAAATCCTCTACAATCATGCACTGGTGTAACCATAATAAATCCCTTAAATCATACAAAGTAAAGAGTATAGGGTGTATGAACATGAGAGAAAAATGAGACATTCCAAATATTCTCATTAATTAAACTTCAAAATAACAGACTTCACCATAATGCTTTTTCAAAAAAGCATTCTTGAAAATTTCGAGTATAGGAAATCTCGATCAACTTTTTACAAAAGCATTTAGGAAATTGTTATAGATTGTTTCCTATTTTCAGTAGATGAAGACAAAAATTTGTTTGACCTGCTGAAGTTATAAATTCTCCTAGAAATACTATGTTACTTGCCAGATAGAGCTGGATCAGGGTAGCCTCCTGCATTCCTCAAACTAGCAGCCCATAAAACTTACAGCATAGAAAAGGGAAGAGAAACAGAGAGAGAGAGAGAGAGAGAGAGAGAGAGAGAGAGGAGGTGGGAGAGGGAGGAAAGGGGGGCAGGAAGAGGGGGAGGAGAAGGAAGAGAGGAGAGAGAAGAGAGGAGAAAGGATCTAAGCTGCACATGACCCGGTTCTTCTCCCAAACCCCCTCCACTCCTAAGGAATGGAAGCTTTTAAAAGCACAGACACAGGTCAGGGGTGTTACAATATTTGATGTCTTCGATGTCTTCCTCTGTGGAAGGAAACACCAGGTATGGAAAAGAAGCTTTCCTCCCAAGTGGCCCTCAGACCTACTTTGTGCCAGGGCCTGCTTTGGATGTGGAGGCTGTGGAGGAGAATCAAGTGAGGTCCCTGCTCAGGAGAAGCACACAACGTAGTAAAAGAAGGCAGACCTCTCAACAGCCATCTGCACCCTCTGGCTTGACTCTCTCACTTCTGCTCCATCCTCCATCCTCCATCCTCCCCTCACTGCAAAGTGGCTCTGTCCCAACCACATCATTAAAATAACTCATGGATACATGTTAGACAAATCTAATAAGTTTGGTCTGTCCTCTTGGTCCTCCTCTCCTGGTTCTCTGAAGCCACATATTCCTGAGTTTTCTTCTATTTCTCAGGCCATTCCTTGCTTGTGTACTTAGTGGGATCGTCCTTCTCGCTTTCTCATGCTAAGTGTTGGTGATTCTCAGGGCTCTCCCCTTCACTCTCTTGCTAGGTGGTATCATCAGCTCCTAAATTTCACCACATTATTTCTGTATGTAACCCAGTATGAGAGAATTATTCCAAGACCAAGAATGGAGGGATAATGTAAATAGATTGGATTAGATTCCTAAGTTAAACATTTACTGACACCTCAAAATACGTGCAGTCATTCAGACATCACTTATACTCGCTCAGACGTTAGCCATTCTTATTTATTTTCAGGCATCACTCCGATTTTAGTCAGTATTGACTTAGTATTGAAATTTAAAAAATCAGGCTCCTGTCACCTACGTGGATATAGAAGACCTCAGTAAGAGCTCTAGTTTTGCTTTTATATGTTAATTAATTCATTAATGAACAGCAAATTAATTATGGCAACAACTCTAAAAAGTTTGGGAAACTGTGAGGTTTCTGTGATCGGCTGTGTGTTTTCCATTCATCTGCAGCATACATCTTATGTGCATGTTAGGTCTTCAGTTTCTAGTCTTCAATTAATCAGAGATGGAGCAACAGGGTTTCATGAGCTTCATCCCAAGGTAACTTCAGAAGAGTTAAGTGTGGAGTCAGGTAGGCACAAGCTCTAAGTTCACAGTTCAACCAGGTCTGCATATCAATTGAACTCAACAAAAAAGTTTACTGCTTATGAAGAAGAGAGTGAGGTGGCTTCTACTAATGGATCCTACAGATCAGCTAGGCATACATTATATCCTGGGGGCTTTTAGCTGCAAGTACATGGGGAGAGGAAGATGAAGGAAGAATGTATCATGGAAGATTACAAGGAAAAAAGAGTGAGGGGATGGGATCAAGGAGAAGACTCAGACCATTAGTTGAAGGACTTACCCCACTGTCTGTTTTCAGGGAAGCCTGAAGAAGGGAGAAAGGGTCAGAAATTCTGAATGGGTCCTTCAAAATCTTCAAGTTTGTATTCTCATTTCACATATGGGGATACCAATGCCTGGAAAGGGGTAGGAAACAGCCAGAATTCAGATAGTTTGAAAAAACAAATAAAATAAAATTTTAAGGTAATCATGTTTTCTTTCCTGATTTTGATGCTTTGTTTTTTGCTTTTAGTTTGTTTTACTCTATATTTTTTATTGACTTAGAGTTGACATACAATATTGTTAGTCGCAGGTGTATAACACAATGATTGGACATTTATATGCATTATGAATTAATCCTCTCAATAAGTCTAGTAATCATCTGTCACTAGGCACAGTTATTTCAATATTATTGACAATATTCCCTATGCTATACATCACGTCTTTGTGACTTATTTGTTTTATAACTGGAAGTTTGTACTTTTTAATCCCCTTCACCTATTTCTCCCAACTCCTCACATCCTCCCAATTTGTTCTCTGTATCTATGAGTCAGTTTCTGCTTTGTTTTCTTTATTGCTTTCAGATTTTTT
Organism: Mesoplodon mirus; assembly: GCF_964341445.2. NCBI lineage: Eukaryota > Metazoa > Chordata > Mammalia > Artiodactyla > Ziphiidae > Mesoplodon > Mesoplodon mirus. Next base: position 96,608,415 of record NC_138978.1, on the reverse strand, counting down.
TAGATTACACATATAAGCAAAATCATACAGTATTTGTCTTTCTCTGTCTGACTTATTTCACTTAGCATACATAAACACCCTACAGGTCTATCCATGTTGTTGTAAATGGCACGATTTCATACATTTTGTGGCTATTATTCTATTATATATGTGTATATATATATATATATATGTATGTATATATATGTACCACATCTGCTTTATCCATTTATCTATCAATCTAGCACTTGCATTACTTCCGTCTCTTTGCTATTGTAAATAATGTTGCAATGAACATAGGGGTACATATATCTGTTTGAATTAATATTTTATTTTTCCTCTGGGTAAATACCCAGAAGTAAAATTACTGGATAATATGGTAGTCCTGTTTTTAATTTTTTGAGGAATTTTCATACTGCTTTTCATAGTGGCTATACAAATTTATATTCCCACCAACAGTGCACAAGTGTTCCCCTTTCTCCACATCCTTGCCAATACTTGTTTTCTGTCATCTTTTATTTTTTTTGCGGTACGCGGGCCTCTCACTGCCGCGGCCTCCCCCGTCGCGGAGCACAGGTTCTGGACGCGCAGGCCCAGCCGCCATGGCTCACAGGCCCAGCCGCTCCATGGCACGTGGGATCCTCCCAGACCGGGGCACGAACCCACGTCCCCCGCATCGGCAGGTGGACTCTCAACCACTGCGCCACCAGGGAAGCCCTTTGTCATCTTTTTGATAATAGCCATTCTGACAAGTGTGAGGTGATAACTTAATGTTCTTTTGATTTGCTTTTCTCAGATGATTAGTGATGTTGAACATATTTTCATGTGTCTGTTGGCCATCTGTATGTCTTCCTTGGAAAAATGTCCATTAGGCTCCTCTGCCCATTTTTTACAAACTGTTTGTATTTTTTAATATTGAGTTGTATGAGTTCTTTATATATTTTGGAAATAAACCCCTTATCGGATATATCATTTGCAAATATCTTCTCTCATTCAATAGGTTGCCTTTTCATTTTGTTGATGGTTTGCCTTTACTTTACAAAAGCTTTTTAGTTTGATGTCATACCATTGGTTTATTTTTGGCTTTGTTGCCCTTGCCTGAGGAGACAGATCTAAAAAAAAAAAAAAAAAAAATGCTAAGATGGATGTCAAAAAGCAAACTGTGGGTGACCTTCAAGATGGTGGAGGAGTAAGACATGGAGATCACCTTCTTCCCCACAAATACATCAGAAATACATCTCTATGTGGAACAACAGCTAGAGAACACCTACTGAACACTGGCAGAAGACCACAGACTTCCCAAAAGAAACTTCCCACGTACCTGGGTAGGGCAAAGGAAAAAAGAAATAACAGAGACAAAAGAATAGGGGTGGGACCTGCACCTCTGGGAGGGAGCTGTTTAGGAGGAAAAGTTTCCACACACTAGGAAACCCCTTCACTGGCAGAGACGGGGGTGGTGGGGAGAGGGAAGCTTCAGAGCCACGGAGGAGAGCACAGCAACAGTGGTGCAGGGGGCAACGCAGAGAGATTTCCGCACAGAGGACCAGTGCCAACCAGCACTCATCAGCCTGAGAGGCTTGTTTGCTCACCTGCCGGGACAGGTGGGGGCTGGGAGCTGAGACTCAGGCTTCAGTGGTCAGATCCCAGGGAGAGGACTAGGGTTGGCTGCATGAACACAGCCTGAAAAGGGCTAGTGCACCACAGCTAGCCGGGAGGGAGTCTGGGAAAAAGTCTGGACCTACCTAAGAGGCAAGAGACCATTGTTTTGGGGTGCGTGAGGAGAAGGGATTCAGAGCACCGCCTAAACGAGCTCCGGAGACGAATGCAAGCCGCAGCTATCAGCACAGACACCAGAGACGGGCATGCGATGCTAAGGCTGCTGCTGTGCCACCAAGAAGCTTGTGTGCAAGCACAGGTCACTATCCACACCTCCCCTCCTGGGAGCCTGTGCAGCCCGTCACTGCCAGGGTCTCGTGATCCAGGGACAACTTCCCTAGGAGAACACACGGTGCATCTCAGGCTGTTGCAACGTCACATCAGCCTCTGCCACCGCAGGCTCGCCCCGCACTCCATACCCTCCCTCCCACCGGCCTGAGTGAGCCAGAGTCCCCGAAGCAGCTGCTCCTTAAACCCCGTCCTGTGTGAGTGAACAGACACCCTCAGGTGACCTACACACAGAGGCGGGTCCAAATCCAAAGCTGAACCACAGGAGCTGTACAAACAAAGAAGAGAAAGGGAAATCTCTCCCAGCAGCCTCAGGAGCAGCGATTAAATCTCCACAATCAACTTGAAGTAGCCTGCATCTCTGGAATAACTGAATAGACAACGAATCATCCCAAACTTGAGGTGGTGGACTTTGTGTGATTTTGTCTGTATAGCTTTGCTTTTACCATTTGTCCTAGGGTTCTGTCTGCTTTTCTTTGTTTGTTTGTTTTTTGTTTTTTTTGCGGTACGTGGGCCTCTCACTGTTGTGGCCTCTCCCGTTGTGGAGCACAGGCTCCAGATGCGCAGGCTCAGCGGCCATGGCTCATGGGCCCAGCCGCTCCACGGCATGTGGGATCTTCCCGGACCAGGACAACGAACGCGTCCCCTGCATTGGCAGGCGGACTCTCAACCACTATGCCACCAGGGAAGCCCTTTTTTTTTTTTTTTTAATATCGTTTTTACTGCTTGTAATCATTGGTGGATTTGGTTTTGGGTTTGGTTACTCTCCTCTTTCTTTCTTTCTTATTTTCTCCCTTTTCCTCTGAGCTGTGTGGCTGACAGAGTCTTGGTGCTCTGGTTGGGTGTCAGCCCTGTGCACCAAGGTGGGAGGGCCAAATTCCGGATATTGGTCCACCAGAGACCTCCCAGTTCCACATAACATCAAATGGCAAAAGCTCTCCCAGAGATCTCCATCTCAATGCTAAGACCCAGTTCCACTCAACAACCAACAAGGTACAGTGTTGGACACCCTAGGCCAAACAACTAGCAAGACAGGAACACAATGCCACTCATCAGGAGAGACGCTGTCTAAAATCATAATAAGGTCACAGACACCCCAAAACACACCACCAGATGCGGTTCTGCCCACCAGAAAGACAAGATCCAGGCTCACCCGCCAGAACACAGGCACCAGTCCCCTCCACCAGGAAGCCTACACAACCCATTGAACCAACCTTTGACACTGGGGGCAGACCACAAATACAACGGGAAGTACAAACCCACAGCCTGTGAAAAGGAGACACCAAACACAGTAAGTTAAGCAAAATGAGAAGACAGAGAAACACACAGCAGATGAAGGAGCAAGGCAAAAACCCACCAGGCCAAACAAATGAAGAGGAAATAGGCAGTCTACCTGAAAAAGAATTCAGAGTAATGATAGTAAAGATGATGCAAAATCTTGGAAATAGAATGGAGAAGATACAAGGAACATTTAAGAAGGACCCAGAAGAACTAAAGAGCAAACAAACAATGATGAACAACACAATAAATGAAATTAAAAATTCTCTAGAAGGAATCAATAGCTGAATAACTGAGGCAGAAGAACGGATAAGTGACCAGGAAGATAAAATAATAGAAATAACTACCACAGAGCAGAATAAAGAAAAAAGAATGAAAAGAATTGAGGACAGTCTCAGAGACCTCTAGGACAGCATTAAACACACCAACATTCGAATTATAGGGGTCCCAGAAGAAGAAGAGAAAAAGAAAGGGACTGAGAAAATATTTGAAGAGATTATAGTTGAAAACGTCCCTAACATGGGAAAGGAAATAGTCAATCAAGTCCAGGAAGCGCATACAGGATAAATCCAAGGAGAAACACAACAAGACACATGCTAATCAAACAATCAAAAATTAAATACAAAGAAAAAATAGTAAAAGCAGCAAGGGAAAAAGCAACAAATAACATACAAGGGAATGCCCATAAGGTTAACAGCTGACCTTTCAGCAGAAACTCTGCAAGCCAGAAGGAAGTGGCAGGACATATTTAAAGTGATGAAAGGGAAAAATCTACAACCAAGGTTACTCTACCCAGCAAGGATCTCATTCAGGTTCAATGGAGAAATTAAAACCTTTACAGACAAGCAAAAGCTAAGAGAATTCAGCACCACCAAGCCAGCTTTACAACAAATGCTAAGTGAACTTCTCTAGGTAGGAAACACAAGAGAAGGAAAAGACCTACAATAACAAACCCAAAACAATTTAAAAAATGGTACTAGGAACATACATATTGATAACTACCTTAAATGTAAATGGATTAAATGCTTCAACCAAAACACACAGACTGGCTGAATGGATACAAAAACAAGACCCATATATATGCTGTCTATAAGAGACCTACTTCAGATGTAGGGACACATACAGACTGAAAGTAAGGGGATGGAAAAAGTTATTCCATCCAAATGGAAATGAAAAGAAAGCTGGAGTAGCAGACAAAATAGACTTTAAAATAAAGAATATTACAAGAGACAAAGAAGGACACTACATAATGATCAAGGGATCAATCTAAGAAGAAGATATAACACTTGTAAATATTCATGCACTCAACATAGGAGCATCTCAATACATAAGGCAAATGCTAACAGCCATAAAAGGAGAAATCAACAGTAACACGATCATAGTAGGGGGTTTTAACACCCCACTTTCACCAATGGACAGATCATCCAAAATGAAAATAAATAAGGAAACACAAGCTTTAAATGATACATTAAACAAGATGGACTTAATTGATATTTATAGGACATTCCATCCAAAAAAAAAAAAAAAGAATAAACATTCTTCTCAAGTGCTCATGGAACATTTTCCAGGATAGATCATATCTTGGGTCACAAATCAAACCCTGGTAAATTTAAGAAAGTTGAAATCGTATCAAGTATCTTTTCCAACCACAACGCTATAAGATTAGATATCAATTACAGGAAAAAAACCTGGAAAAAATACAAACACGTGGAGGCTAAATAATACACTACTTAAAAACCAAGAGATCACTGAAGAAATAAAGGAGGAAGTCAAAAAATACCTAGAAACAAATGACAATGGAAACACAATGTCCCAAAACCTATGGGATGCATCAAAAGCAGTTCTAAGAGGGAAGCTTATAGCAATACAATCCTACTTCAAGAAACAGGAAACATCTCAAATAAACAACCTAACCTTACACCTAAAGCAATTAGAGAAAGAAGAACAAAAAAACCCCAAAGTTAGCAGAAGGAAAGAAATCATAAAGATCAGATCAGAAATAAATGAAAAAGAAATGAAGGAAACAATAGCAAAGATCAATAAAACTAAAATCTGGTTTTTTGAGAAGATAAAGAAAATTGATAAACCATTAACCAGACTCATCAAGAAAAAAAGGGAGAAGACTGAAATCAATAGATTTAGAAATGAAAAAGGAGACATAACAACTGACAGTGCAGAAATACAAAGGATCATGAGAGATTACTACAAGCAACTAACTATATGTCAATAAGATGGAAGGAGATTAGAAAACAATTAAAGAATCAAAGAAATAAGACATCGTGTGGTATTCTCTATATTTAAATGATAAGTAAACTTACAGGATTCTAAAATGCTCTCAGTTCATTATTACTGTAATGGGTATAATTTTTCTAATTACTGCCCTCTAACTTTCTTTCTTTCTTCCTTTCTTTCTTTCCTTCTTTTTCTTTCTTTCTTTCTTTCTTTCTTTCTTTCTTTCTTTCTTTCTTTCTTTTAACATCTTTATTGGAGTATAATTGCTTTACAATGGTTTGCTAGTTTCTGCTTTATAACAAAGTGAATCAGTTATACATATACATATGTTCCCATATCCCTTCCCTCTTGCGTCTCCTTCCCTCCCACCTCTAACTTTAACATTGCACATCTTGATGCATTTGACCTTTGTTGGACTGTTGAATATTTTTAAAGGCTTTTCAGAAAAAGAAACTTTTCAAATATTTTAATAGTTTTACATGTGTTCAAATAATTAGGGTGGAATAGATATGAATCTTTAAAACAGATTCAGACCAAAATTTCATAGAGTAAATGACCTTTTCTCTTCTTAAATAAGCATGTGAAAAATGGCAGTTTTGTTACAATGGCTTTAGGACTAATAGACGTGGTTTTAGTCAGAACTTCAAAGATTTCAGAGTAGAAGTTCTACTTTTTTATCTTATTCAGTTTTTTTGTTTGTTTGTTTAGAGAACAAATGTGGAAGACATAAACAAAGTGGATTATCGAAACTTCTTAAATGACCCTCTTATATAAAAAAGTTACTTGAGTTTAAAAAGGAAAAGTCATTAAATCACATGAAATGATGTTGACAGCATCATATGTTTCATCATCACACTTCTTAGTCATATGCATAAATATATTGCAGAGTTAGACTAAAATTCCTCTCAGTGCAGATTCTGTTTGTACACCAAATGGTGAAGGACAGGTCATTATGTTGTGAAGTTTGGAAATTTTCTTTTTACACCTCTGTTTTCAGAGCCCTGTTAAACTTGGATCCCAATCTACCCTGGCCTAAGCCTCTCAGTGGCCTTGATCTGGCCTGCCTCCATTCCACTTTATGAAACAGAAAAGTCCCTCTTATTAATGGCTCACATTTGCTGATCTGAGATTAACTGCTTTTTATTGCAAAAGAGTTTAATTGATATGTATATAAATTTGCATTTTGTTTCAGAATACTTATATTTTTCCCCTATTGAAGTAATTTCAGGCTTCAGCAATTACTAAATCAAATATAATCCTTCTGTGATAACTATAGGAAGGATGGAGAAAGGAGGGAGATCTCAGGAATACAAGGACTCCTGATGCCCTGGGATAGCCAACAAACCTGGCTGTTACTGCTAAAAACCTATCATGAGGTACGAGATGCTATGACTCCCCACTACCAATTTCCCAAGACCTGCAGCTCTCGCTCCCTTCCCTCCAGACCCCCAGGACTCTTCTCCCCTTTCTGGAGAATTCTGCTCTCCTCTAACCACCCCTTATCTCTGACACATGCATATTTTCTTTTCTGGTCCATTTGACATTATTATAATTTAGTTAATCTTTTTTTTTTTTTTTTTTGCGGTACGTGGGCCTCTCACTGTTGCGGCCTCTCCTGTTGTGGAGCACAGGGTCCAGACGCGCAGGCTCAGCAGCCATGGCTCACAGGCCTAGCCGCTCCGCGGCATGTGGGATCTTCCCGGACCGGGGCACGAACCTGTGTCCCCTGCATTGGCAGGCGGACTCTCAACCACTGCGCCACCAGGGAAGCCCCAATTTAGTTAATCTTTAATTATATTTTCTACCATAATACCCCTATTATGATGACTTGGAACACAGCCCTGTGACTCTGATATTTATGGTTCTCATTTAGCTCTGCCTTTCCTGGAGAGTCCCAGTTTCAAATATTCTGCCCTATTGTCCTCGTAAATGCACTCATACTTATCAAACCATCTGTCCTGAATTTTAGTTTCTAAAATAATGCCTTGGCACTCTTGGCTGGAATTTGAAATGCTTTTTTCTCATGGAAATAATATTAAAATGTTGGTAAGACTCCTGGGCAAGTCCCAAAGCTCATTTAACCCATGGTTAAATATAACACAGATACTATTAATGAATTATTTATCAGTTAATCCACTAGCCTATAGTGATTTCAAGGTTGACAGGGGTTAGAGATCATCTCAGTATTGTGGCTACAGGGGGTGATGGGCTAACAACAAAGGAGGATGGAACACTAAAGGAAAGCAAGTCATGCTAAAGAAAATACAAATAACTCTTATTCTGTATATGTGAGTTAGGCTTTTTCAGGAACAAAGGTATATCTTGTTCCTCTCAAATAATGAAAGTTCATTATACGGATTGTCGGGGAAGTAAGCAAGAGCAGAAAAAAAACCCAGTCACCAGAGAGCTGAAGTCATGAAAAAATCTGAAGTGAACCTGCAAACAGACCGACCAGCATGGGTGTCTCTCCAGACTAAGCAACAGCTGCAGAGATCTGGTAGGCTCTTTACACCCTCTACAGCAGTGCTCTGCTTTTAGGTGACTCAGTTATTCTCCACATTGCCTCTTGCAACTTCTCTTATCACTACTTGACTCTTATGCTATTTTGCATTAAAAATGCCCAAGTGAGAGAAAGTTATTGTTTTAGACAGTCTCCATCTAATGCACAGAGGGCCACATCAGGGCTGCTGTCCACTCAATAGACTACTGCTTTTGGGAATTCTACCAATCCTTAATCCAGTCAGCGGTAGTAAGGATGCTAAATTAGGGTGGCCATATGTCCTGGTTTGTCCCAGACAGTCCCACTTTATACCTGTTATCCTGGTGTCATTATTAGCAACGCTTTCATTCTCAAAAGTGTTCAGTTTGTATTACAATTTATATTGTTTCTCTATGCAGAATCACATTGAACCAAAGCATGAGATTTGTCAGTCGGAAAACACCTGCAGGAGGACAAGTACTGGCATTCACCCCAACCATCTGTCTGGTTCTGTAGGCTATTGCCTCAGCAAAGGCCAATCCATTAAATTGCTAGATTATGGGACTCATTCTTACCAGTAACATGCAACTCATCGTTCTAGATGCAAATAACATTATATTAACTCAATCAATACATTTTTCATGGGGCACTTTTATCCAGGCACTATTCTAGGTACTGCAGATCCACCAGTAAACAAAACATACAAGAATCCCTGCTCTTGTGTGTCTACATAGTGGTTACATATCTTCCTAATTGTAGCAAATATTCATTGAATACTCCTATAATACATGCTGGGTACTGGTCATCATATTAAATGTGTCCTCAGAATAACTCCAAGGAGTGGATCCTATTTATAGCTGTTGTTCCCATCATCATCATCATAATCATCATCATTATCAAGGATTGAGACGCAGAGAATCTTAGAAATATGTCAGAGAGACATCTGGTGAATGGTAAACCAATGATTTGAACCCAGAAGTTCTAATTCTGAGTCTCTGCTCATGACTACTATATAAGTCCACTTCCTTGTTTGCAGAAAGTACAGTCTCCCTCTTGAGAACTTCCAGGAACTGTAGAAGAATCCCAGAGTTTTAAAAGTCCAAGGGAGGCCAGCTCTACTTAATATGTCAAAAAAAAATTGAACTGAAATATGAACAAGCTACTACTATCCTTTCCTTCTCCTGTCAATTTTTAGCACTTGCATGGCACAATTTAACAGTTTTTTGTCCATTTCTTGGAGAATCCCTTGAGGACCATTTGCCCATTGGTATCATATGCTCAAAGGTTACATTCTCTTAGATCACATGCACTTGGTCTGTCATTGTTTCCCAAGTCAATACTCCAAGTCTAGAGCACTTCTAGACTTACCCACACTTTGCTGAATCCAATTCTCCAGCCTGTGAACACTTAGGCTCTTGTCTTCCAACCCGCTCACCAGCTTAGGTGCCACTTTTCCTGAAAAAACAATTAATTAAATAACAGCAGGGGAAGGGGAGGGTGGGATGAATTGGGAGATTAGGTTTGACATAAATACACCAGCCTGTGTAAAATAGATACTAGTGGGAACCTTCTGTACAGCACAGGGAGCTCAGCTCAGTGTTCTGTGATGACCTAGATGGGCAGGATGGTGGGGGAGGGAGGTCCAAGAGGGAGGGGATATATGTCTACGTATAACTGATTCACTTCACTGTACAGCAAGAAACTAATACAACTTTGTAAAGCAATTATACTCCAATAAAATATATATATATATTTATTTTCCTTCCTCAGTTTAATTGTTGGTTGTCTACAGGAAGATCATCTCCAAGAACTGAAGAACTTTATGCCAGGAATGCAAGATTAGATAAATATTTGAAAATTAATCAATGCAACTCACCACATTAGCAGAATTAAAGAGAAAAATATTATGAGCCTTTCAATAATTACAGAAAAAGCAACTGATAAAATTCAGCATACACAATAAAAATCTCAGCAAACTAGGAATAGATGAAACTGCCTCAATTCGATAAAGGATATCTATGCAAAACTTTTAGCTAATTTCTGTAATGATAAATCAATAAATTTGTTTTCCCTAAAATCAGGAACGCATCAAGAATGTGTTCTGCTTTTACCCTTTCTTTTCAACATTGTAATGGAAGTCTTAGCAATGCAAGAAGGCAAGAAAAAGAAATATACATAATGATTTTATAAAGAAAGAAGAAAACTGCCCCTAATCCAAGACAATATGATTGTTTATGTAAAAAGGCCTAAGAAATCTATAAAATTATCATAATTAATTTTAAATTTAACATGATTGTAGGACACCAGATCAGTATAAAAATATAATAGCAAGTCCATAAAAAAATTCAATTTCTATAAACTGGCAATCAAAATTTATGAAATAATAATGTTTAAAATAGCTACAAAAAACAAAATATTTAGGAATTTTAATTAATGTACAAGACCTCTACACTAAATACTATTTAAAAAATAGAGAGAAATTTGGGCTTCCCTGGTGGCGCAGTGGTTGAGAGTCCGCCTGCCGATGCAGGGGACACGGGTTCGTGCCCCGGTCCGGAAAGATCCCACATGCCGTGGAGAGGCTGGGCCCGTGAGCCATGGCCACTGAGCCTGTGCGTCCGGAGCCTGTGCTCCACAACGGGAGAGGCCACAACAGTAAGAGGCCCACGTACCGAAAAAAAAAAAAAAGATGACGAAAAACAAGTATTGGCAAGGATGTGGAGAAAAGGGAACACTTGTGCACTGTTGGTGGGAATATAAATTAAAGAAAGCTTAAATAAGTAAGGAGAAAAACTATGTTAATGGATTGGGAGACAATATTGTTAAGATATCAATTATCTGCACAACCAGTGGCGGTTAAGTAGTGTTTGGTTGTCAAAGAAGACTCACAGGACTCAAAATGGCAAAGCTTATAAATCTACAGCTTACTGCAGGAGAAGAATGTATTATAACATCCATTTTAAGGGGCTTTCAGCCACTTTAAGTATTCTAGAGAGGCCACATGCAAACTGAAATTGTCCTCCCTCTGTAAGTTTCACAGGGAAACATTTTCTCTCTTGGATCAGAAACCACCAAAATGTTTAGGGAATACTTCAGGGAGTCTGAAATGGAATCTCAGCTGTGACTTCTTATATCTTGCTGGTCACATAGGCATTTGTGCAATGTAACCAGCCCAGCAGTGGAGCCCTCCCAGGGTCTCACTGAGATGAGATGCAAGTAATCTAGCTCACTATTATCAATAAATAATGCTGAAAAGCTGGTACACACAACTCTGAAATTCCTTGAACTCATGACTACAAAGCAAAATTATTAATCAGTATGTTTCATGCCTTAACCAGAGGTCAGTTCAGTGCAGGTACTTGAGCAGAATATATCAGGCCAAATCCAGAGCTACTGAAATTAACCTTCACAGCAAAATCGCTCAATAGAACTAGAATCAACACCATCTTTACCAAAATCCTAGCAGACATTTTTGTTGAAACTGAGACACATTCAAAAATATATTCAGAAATTCAAACAATGAAGTTAGAGAACTCACATTGCCTGAGTTCAAGACTTACTATAAAAGTACAGTAATTAAGACAGTATTAAGTTGACATAAGTAGACTTGACTAGGTCAGTGAAATAGGATGGAATTCAGAAATAGGCTCTCACAAATACATAATTGATTCTTGACAAAGACACAAAGGTAATTCACACTTCTCCCTATTTCTCCCACTAAATACAGCTAAAAACATCAAAATGAGACAGGAGAACCTGAGGAACAACACATTGGTGAATTCTCTGGGCTTTATTTTATCTAATATATTCCATTCATTCTATTACAAAAATGAATTTTAAGTGGTTGGAACAGCTGGACCAATAAAACTTCCCTAATAAAAAATGACATCTCATACTTAGTGAGAGTATCGTAGCTCAGAACAAGATTGCCTGCATTCAAATTTCAGCTTTACATCATTATTTGTGTGATGGTAAGCAAGTTACTTAATTTTTCTGTGCCTCTTTTTTTGTCTGTAAAATGGGAATAATAATGGTATTTACCCCAAAGGATGGTTGTGAGGATCAAATACAATAATGCATGTAAAGTGTTCACTGGCACATGGTGAGTGCCCGATTGATAGAAATTATTATTTTTTTGTTATTATTATGACAGACTTTCTAAGCATATACATACTTTTTTTTTTTTTTTTTTTCTGTACACGGGCCTCTCACTGTTGTGGCCTCTTCTGTTGTGGAGCACAGGCTCCGGACGCACAGGCTCAGCAGCTGTGGCTCAAGGGCCCAGCCTCTCCACGGCATGTGGGATCTTCCCGGACCGGGGCATGAACCCACGTGCCCTGCATCGGCAGGCGGACTCTCAACCACTGAGCCACCAGGGAAGCCCCTACATTTTTATATACTCTGTATATAGTATATAAACATATACTATATATAAAAATATATAATATACATATATAAATATGTATTTTTTAAAATAAGAACTTGGGGAAGAAAGATTTCAGCTAAATGACAACATTAAAAGTTGTGTTAAGGTATTGAAACTGAGGATAACTTTTTTATCTTTTCAATATTCCAATTTCAATGTGATTATACCTTTAATAAAAATAGATCTGTAATAATTTCCTTTAAAAAATGAATCTCAACTCCCACCTCATATCATACAAAAAATTAAAAATTGAACCTATAAAGCTTTCTAGAAAAAAAAATGAGAGAATATCCTTATACCCTTCAGGTAGGCAAAAATTTCTTATATACACAAAAAATGGTGGCATAAAAAATAATAACTGCAAGAAGAAAATAAATTGGACTTCATCAAAATTTAAAACTTCCGCTCTTCAAGAAATGTCATTATGGAAATGAAAATATAAGCCACACAATGGGAGAAAATATTTGCAAAACATATACTTAGTCAAACATTTGTATTTGGAATTTATGAAGAAAGCTTACCACTCAATATTAAAAAGACAACTGACCAAAAAATAAATATTAAACAAACACTTCATAAAAGAAGATATTCAAATGTGTATAAGCACAGGAAAAATATCTCAATCTCATTAGTAATTAGAGAATTATATATTAAAACTAGTGTAAAGTACCACTTTGCACCCACCAGAAGAACTAAAATTCAAGACTGACAATACCAGGCATTGGTGAGGATGTGAAGCAATTTGAACTGTTATATATTACTGGTGTCTGGAGAGAGTAAGATGGTATATCCACTTGGGAAGACAGTATCATATATAAACCATGACCCAGCACTTCCACTCCTAAGTATTTATCGGCAAGAAAGGAAAACACTTATTCTCAAAAACTTTTTTTTATTTTTTTTATTTTTATTTTTATTTTTATTTTTATTTTTTTATTTTATTTTTTTTTTTGTGGTACGCAGGCCTCTCACTGTTGTGGCCTCTCCCGTTGTGGAGCACAGGCTCCGGACGCGCAGGCTCAGCAGCCATGGCTCACGGGCCCTGCCGCTCCGTGGCATGTGGGATATTCCCAGACCGGGACATGAACCCGTGTCCCCTGCATCGGCAGGCGGACTCTCAACCACTGCGCCACCAGGGAAGCCCTTTTTTTAATTTTTAAAATAAATTTATTTATTTATTTTGGGCTACATTGGGTCTTTGGTGCTGCACACGGGCTTTCTCTAGTTGCGGCCAGCGAGGGCTACTCTTCATTGCAGTGTACCGGCTTCTCACTGTGGTGGCTTCTCTTGTTGTGCATCATGAGCTTCAGCAGTTGTGGCATGCAGGCTCAGTAGTTGTGGCACACGGGCTTTGTTTCTCCATGGTATGTGGGATTGTCTTGGACAAGGGCTCAAACCCGTGTCCCCTGCATTGGCAGGCACATTCTTAACCACTGCACCACCAGAGAAGTCCCAAAAAGATGTTTTAAAGAATGTATGTAGCAGCTTTTTTCATAACATCCAAAGACTGGAAATAGTGAAAATGCCAATTGACAGAAGAATGGATAAACCAACTGTGGTATAGTCATATAATGGAATACTCCTCTGTAATTAAAAGGAACTACTAAAACACACAAGAACCTAAGTATCAAGAAAATTGTACTGAGTAAAAAAAGCCCAATGCAGTAAGCACACCCTGTATGAGTCCATTTATATAGAGTTCTAAAAAAGGCACAACTAATTTATGGGGATAATAGTCAAAACAGTGGTGCCTCTTGGGGGAGTGGCAATTCACTGGAAAAAAGTCAAGGGAGTTTATTGGAGTGATGAAATATTCTATATCTTAATTTGAGTAGTATTTCTAGGTATATACATTTGTCAAAACTCATCATACTGTACAATTAAAATGTGTATTTTGGGCTTCATATATATTATATCCAATAAATAATTCTAAAAGCAATAATATTTTATGTAAGTTTAATGTCATGAATGTAAGCTTATGATACAGTGTCAAGTGTCAAATCAATAGAAAATACTGGTACGTACAAGGACTACACTTACAAATGTCCATGGAAAACAGAACTCTTTAGAAAAAATACTTTAAATTACAAATAATGATTGCTTTATTTTGCCAATTGCAAATAGCATAATTAATGTGCCTGGAAATTCATACCCATATCAAATGCCTTCTGGTTTTATGAGTCATTGTTGCTGACTCTGCCCCCCTTATCTTTGCCTCCTGGACCCTGGTCCCTCCCAGTAACCATGGGAGTCCCAGAGATTAAAAAATATATGTGAGGGGCTTCCCTGGTGGCGCAGTGGTTGGGAGTCCGCCTGCCGATGCAGGGGACGTGGGTTCGTGCCCTGGTCCGGGAAGATCCCACATGCCGCAGAGCAGCTGGGCCCGTGAGCCATGGCCACTGGGCCTGAGTGTCCGGAGCCTGTACTCTGCAAAGGGAGAGGCCACGGAAGTGAGAGGCCAGCATACCACAAAAAAAAAAAAAAAAAAAAATGAATACTTGAAACAGAAAAAGATTATACAGATAAGTCAATGGCCTGAATGTAAGTTACTCAACATAATTCAGTAGATTTTTCTCAAACTGCCTCTCCAAAATGCAAGATTATGTAGTCCTAGACCACAATAACTTCATTCCAAACCATACACCTGTTTTACTCCTCAGATGTGCTATCACACTGGCAATTCTAATGTGCGACTTTTTTTTATCATCTTATTAATAGTCTGCAACTTTTTGTTGTTAAAACCTTGGCCATTCCCTTTACTTTCTGTTTCCAATTCCAAGCTTTCTCTGTATGGAAATACCTCCATCAGTCTTGACACACAATTCATCTATGCCGCACATGAAAGCTTCATAATGAACAGAACAAATACTAACGTAAATTAACTTATTCTAGAATTTTGCAGGTGGAGAACTCGTAGTAGGAGAGAAATTAAAGATACATGCCAACTCCCAGTATTCAACAAATAATTAAGCTCATGGTATGATGGGGCACAAAGGTGTACAAAATAGCTCAGACTTCAAGAAATCTATAATAGAGCAAAGAAGACATACAATAGTTTTTGCTAATATTTCCTGAGTTGACTTAATGTCTTTACTGTGTTAAACGTTACCTGAATTGCTTAATCCTCAAAGCAATGTAGGGGGTCGTTGCTATCATCATTCTCATTTTACAGATGAGTAAACTGATAGTCAGAGGTTCAATAACTTATTCAAGATCACATAGATAGTAACCAGAAAATCCAGAATTGAAACTCCAGTAATCTAACTTCAAATGCTCTACTCTAAATCCCCACACCATTATAATATGTAAGCCAACGTCAGTCTTTCTTAATCTTTTTTTAATCTTTTAAAATTAATTTTTTAATTTAATTAAACCTTTGAAAAGTTTTCTATCCTCATCACATAGTGTCTAGAACATAACAAATTATTGATAAAAGCTTTGTAATGTGCATTAAGATATTTATTAATAAATCAAAATAAAAATTTATTTAACATCTACTATGTAGTAGGCTCTACGCTATCCTCTTTATATACAATATCCAATTTAATCCTCACAGCAGCCTAAGACATTATTATTAGCATAATACCATTATTGCAGCTGAGAATCTGGCCAAGTTAAAAAATGCATCCAAGGACTATTCAGCTAGTAAGAGGTGCAGCTGATATATGTATACAGTCTGACATCAAGACTCAGGTACTTATTTTCCACCACACTAATATTTTCTGAGACATTAGCAAATCGATAAAGTATTTATATCCCAAAGACGAACTCATTCATATGATGTTGTCTGGAGTTGAGCCAGCACTAACACATAAAGTGTCCCTGCGTCTGATTTGTGTGAGGTCACTTGTACCTGATAGATCTTCTTCTTTAGTGCTAACGTTGCCCTGGAGGAACTCCAAAGAATTGCCAGAAGTGTTTCTTCTCCAACATCTCATCTTATCCTCACCTGACCTGAAAGATGCAAGGCAGTTCACTTCTGCCTTCACTCTCAAGTTCCCTGCTAAAATTTCCTGTTCTGAAAATAAAGCCTTTGCTAATACCTTGTTGGGAATTGAGAAACAAATCTCACTTTGCCTCCTCAAAACAAAGTCCAAGAGGAACAATTCTTCCCCTGAGGTATTTTCACCTAATTAAGTGGAAAATTAAAGTTTGTCTCTTCTTAGCTAATTTTCTTAACTCTAACTTGTTAGTTATTCATTAAAAAACAGCCAGAAACTATACTCATTTTAACTCTCAAGAGACTTTTCCTCCTCTATCTCAAAGTAGAAAAAGATAATTACCTTAAAATAATGATTGTCTTTTGTCCAGCAGTGTGAGTGGGAGATAGCTAGTCCCTCCATGATGTTTACTGTGGGCCCCAGCTTCAAAAAGAGAAACAAGGCTGACAGATACAGCCTCAAAATCCAGCACAATCCCTTATTCTTTATATGACATTAGGCCAAATATCTAATGAGAACTTTGAGTCTCACTGTCTTCATCTACAAAATGAAAATATTACTTGGTTGGGATTAACATATACACACTACTATATATAAAATAGTCAACAAGGACCTACTGTATAGCACAGGGAGTTCTACTCAATACTCTGTAATAACCTATATGGGAAAAGAACCTGAAAAAGAATAGATATATGTATATGTATAACTGAATCACTTTGCTGTACACTTGAAACTAACACATTATAAATCAACTGTTTTTCGATATAAAATAAAAATTGTATTAAAAAAAGAAAATGATATTACCTAATAACTCACAGAACTGTAGTAGGGCTACAACCATAATGTATGTATGGTATTTAGCACAAGTTCTGGAATAAAATGTATGTATTCAAAAATATTAGCATCTCTCCCCTATTCACACTTTTATTCGTGCACAGTTAAAATAAATTTTGTGTTTGCAGTCCAAAGCTATCACTTACTCCAATCTTAGTTTTTTTCAGTCAATATTCTTTTCTGGAAGCCTTTGAACATTCATAGACTATTTAAACAAATATGGCTTCCTATCAGATCCAAACCAACATTGC
This sequence comes from Mesoplodon mirus, assembly GCF_964341445.2. Classification (NCBI taxonomy): domain Eukaryota; kingdom Metazoa; phylum Chordata; class Mammalia; order Artiodactyla; family Ziphiidae; genus Mesoplodon; species Mesoplodon mirus. Next base: position 96,591,051 of record NC_138978.1, on the reverse strand, counting down.
ATGGAAATCAAATTGGTGGTTAACATGAAAGAACTAGAGAGAAAGCCAACATGCTGAATGACAGATTTAGGAACCAAAAAGGAGTGCATCAAATCTAATTATGGGCTGAATCTAACTAGAATTTAACATGGTTAAATAAATCTAGAGCACAAGTCCAAAAATAAAGGAACACATACAAAATAGTTGATTTAATTTTTGACAAGATTAATAATGAGCAACAATCTAGGTGTAGGTTTATACACACTAAAAATGAACATGTTAATAAGGTATATGGCCTACTTTAATTTATCTTCAAAATGTGAAGTTTACCTAAAATTATTCTACTTTATCTTCATTATTGGATGTAAAGTACCAGAACAAGGAAGATTATCCTATTTTACCCAGAGCTAATCGAATACATTTAGATATAGTTTTGGGTATCAGAATAAATGAGAGTTTGGAACATTAAGGTAAGCACTAAAAAGAGTTTCTGAGAGGGTGGGAGGATTAAATCCAACAGAATATGAGCTGTGGTTGAAGTCCCAGAGAAGAGGGAAGGCTTGTTTGGGACATGATAATTGCTTTCATATATTATGTACGCCAGAGAGAAATTTAACTTTTTTTTTTCTATGTGCCCCAAGGAGAAGCACAAAGAACAATGAGTATAATTTTCTGGGAGCCAAATCTCATTTCAATATAAGGAAAAACTTCTTAACAATTGTATCTATTATTAAACTGAGCAGACTATCTTATATAAAAGTTCAGATCACTGGTGGTTTTAAAACAAAAGCATCAGAGTTTTCTCTCATCAGAAAATGACCTCCAAAGTGCCTTCCTACTAAAAGTCTCTTAGGGAATTCCCTGGCAGTCCAGTGGTTAGGACTCCACGCTTCCACTACAGGGGGCATGGGTTCGATCCCTGGTCTGGTGGGGGAACTGGGATTTTGCAAACTGCCACAAGGCGTGGCCAAAAAGAAAAAAAAAAGTCCCTTATTTCAGGATACGGGGTTTTTTTTTCAGCCCCATCATCCAGGATATTTGGTAAACACATGGACTCCGAAAGTAATCCTAGAGTAGGAAGAGAGTATAGAATTGTGTGATAGGTTCTAACGAGACTCCTCTACACAACATATACCTGCATTTTTGCTTAAAATTATTTTGATTTTTTTATTGTTAATCCATTACCTAGCAATTGATAATAATATTCACAATGGCAAACTATGACGTAAACCCAATGCAAATATTCTTTATGGATTATTCCATTTAATCCTCAACACAACTCTGGGATTTTAACAAACACATACTCCTAACTATATTCAGTGTTGTAGTTACATCCATTTTACCGATGAGGAAGCAACAAAATTAAGTAATGTTATTGTTATACTCATAGAATAACATAGAATAAAAGTCTAAAGTCTTTTTGGCAGAACATATGAGGCCAATCACACTGTCCCACAGTTCAGTAACATAAGTAATAATAGGAAATATCAAGAGTCCCATTCAGGACACTGAAACTCTGAAGTCCAAGATCTCCATTTATATATTTTATAAGATACAAGGGCACTGAGAGAATCATCAATTTTTTATGTTACTGGGAATTTAAAAACAAAATTCTGACTTCCGAAGGAAAAAATAATTCTCCAACTAGATGTCAGGGCCTAACTTATTGATTTTCTTCTTACAGATTTAATGACCACTAATAAATTTTAGTGGATGGAAAACAATTTTGCAACAAGATTGACTATTATTCATTGAAGACAAATGTCTTTTAGATTTCCTTGTAATTCAATGCATCCCCAAATACTAAACTACCTGAAGGGAAATTAATAATTTCTAGCCAATAAAATTCCACAGTGGTATTCAGTTTTATATACATGTCAATACTAAAATAATCTTCCAAGGTTATTACTTCTAGGTACAATTCAAGTTCACATTTACTGAGTACGATTATATGATGAAATGTGCAAGATACTGGCTGTAAAACGATGACTAAGACATTGTCCTAATACGGAGGAGCTCAGAGTCTTTGCGGGGGCACAGATATATAATGAGAGTATATTATCAAAATGAAATGATAAGGTAGAGATTAATCCAGGATGCTATGGGGAGCACACAGAATGAAAATTGTATTAGAATTCTCAGTTACAACTAAAAGAAAATTTCCAACAAATAGAAATATTAAAGTTTGTGGGAAGGTATTGGAAGGATTCTGTAGCACATAGGATCAAAAAAAAAAAAAAAAAAAAAGCGGGGGCTTCCCTGGTGGCGCAGTGGTTGAGAGTCTGCCTGCCGATGCAGGGGAAACGGGTTCGTGCCCCGGTCCGGGAGGATCCCACATGCCGCGGAGTGGCTGGGCCCATGAGCCTTGGCCGCTGAGCCTGTGCGTCCGGAGCCTGTGCTCCACAACGGGAGAGGCCACAACAGTGAGAGGCCCGCATACAGCAAAAGAAAAAAAAAAGGGTGCCAAAGCCATGCTGTGTACATTAGGGAATGGAAAGGGAACTCAGTAATTGTCAGGACTCTTATCTCTCCATCTCCTGTGTCTGCTTGTCCTTTTCTTTTTTTTGATGTAAAGTTTTGTTTATTTGCATATAGCATAATCATGTACTTAGACAATCCTAAGGAATATATTTTTTAAAAACCTCCTACAATGAATTACTGAGTGTAACATGTTTGCGAGATAAGAATTCAATATAAAAAAATTGTTTTCTGTCTTGAGTGTACATTGAGAACTGCAGTTATTTTATTTTTTAAAAAATTTGTATATATTTAAGTGTACAACTTGATGTTTTGATATACATATACATTGTGAAATAATTACTAGGGTTGTTAATTAACTTATCCATCTCTTCACAGTTACCATTTGTGTGTGTGTGTGAATGGTGAGAACACTTAGGATCAACTCTCTTAGCAAGTTTCAAGTATACACTACAGTATTAGTAATTATAATCACCATGCTGTACATCAAATCACTAGAATTTATTTATCTTACATAACTGAAACTTTTTACCATGTGACCAACATCTCCCCATTTCCTCCACCTTTCCCTTTGTCCCTGAAAACCAGCATTGTATTCTCTGCTTCTATGAATTTGACTTCTTTAGATTCCACATATATGTGAGATGATGCAGTATTTTTCCTTTTGTGTCTGGTTTGTTTCCCTTAGCTTAATGGCTTCGGGTTCATCTTTGTTACTGCAAATGACAAGATTTCCTTCTTTCTCATGGCTGAATAATATTCCACTGTATATTTATAACACATCCTCTTTATTCATTCATCCACTGACAGATACCTAGATTGCTTCCATATCTTGGCTATTGTGAATAATGGACATAGGAGTGAAGATATCTCTTCAAGATAATGAGTTCATTTCCTTTGGATATACACCCAGAAGTTGGATTGCTGGATCATATGGTACTTCTATTTTTCATTTGTTTAGGAAACTGCCTACTGTTTTCCATAATGGCTGTACTAATTTACATTCCCACCAACAGTGTACAAGGGTTCCCTTTTCTCCACATTCTCACCAACAGTTATTTTTGTCTTTTGATAATAGCCAATCTAACAGGTGTGAAGTGACATCTCATTATGGTTTTGATTTCCATTTTCTTAATGATCAGAGATGTTGAGCTTCTTTTCATATAGCTGTTGGTCATTTGTATGTCTTCTTTGGAAAAATATCTATTTGGGTGTTTTGCCCATTTTTAAATCAGGTTATTGATTTTCCAGTTATTGGAAAATCCAGTATTTAATATTTATCCAGTATTTTGGATATTAACTCCTTGTCGGATGTATGGTTTGCAAATATCTCCTGTTCTGTAGGTTGTCTATTCACTCTGTTGATTGTTTCCTTTGCCGTGGAGAAGCTTTTTAGTTTGATGCAATCCCACTTGTTAACTTTTGCTTTTGTTTTCTGTGCTTTTGAGATCTTATCCAAAAAATCATTGCCAGGACCAATATGAAGGAGATTTTTCCTTATGATTTCTATATACTACAAATTTTATGGTTTCAGGTCTCATGTTTAAGTCATAAATGGATTTTTTATTTTTTTATTGCAGTATAGTCTATTTATAATTTTGTGTTGGTTTCTGCTGTACAGCAAAGTGATTCAGATATACACATATATATGTGTATATATATACATTTTTTTTCATGTTCCCTGTGCTATACAGTAAGTCCTGGCTGTTTATCTATTTTATATATAGTAGCTTGTATCTGCTAATCCCAAACTCCTAATTTATTCCTCCCCTACCCCATTTCCCCTTTGGTAACCATAAATTTGTTTTCTATGTCTGTGAGTCCATTTCTATTTCCTAAATAAATTCATTTGTATCATATTTTAGATTCTACATATAAGTTATATCATATGATATTTGTCTTTCTCTTTCTGACTTACTTCCTTTAGTATGATAATCTCTAAGTCCATCTATGTTGCTGAAAATGGCATTATTTCATTCTTTTTTGTGGTTGAGTGATATTCCACTGTGTATATATACCACATCTTCTTTATCCATCTGTCAATGGACATGTTAATGGACATGTCTTGGCTATTGTAAATAGTGTTGCAGTGAACATTGGGGTGTATGTATCCTTTCGAATTAGAGTTTTCTCCAGATATATGCCTAAAAGTGAGAATGCTGGATCATATGGTAACTCTACTTTTCTTTTTTTAAGGCAGCTGGTCCCCAACATTTTTGGCACCAGGGACTGGTTTCAGCGGATGGTTTCAGGATGATTCAAGTGCATTTCATTTATTGTGCACTTTATTTCTATTATTATTACATTGTAATATATAATGAAGTAATTATAAAACTTTCTATAATGCAGAATTCATGGGAGCCCTGAACCTGTTTTCCTGCAACTAGATGGTCCCATCTGGGGGTGATGAGAGACAGTGACACCCTAAGTGTGTCATGTTCAGTCCACTCCATAATCTCTTTGCTTATGTCCAGTCCACTCCATAATCTCTTTCTGGTTGCTGTCACTGCAGAAAATCCTGCTTCACAAAGATAGGATGTTGGAAATGGAAGCTGTTCTTTTGTGGCAATCTCAGGATATTCTGCCTTGACTTTAATCCAGAACGTATGGAGATCTGAAGTTGTCTCAAACATACTTTTAAGGCTACCGTCATTTGTGATCTCAAGCTGTGGATCCTCTTCTAGCATGGACAAAGTTGATTCACCTGGCTTATTCACAAATGGGTCATAGATCCATTCCTTCCCAGTTTGGGGGTCTTTTGTGGTTGGGAACTAATGCTCAAACTCTTTTGAAAGCTGAGATAAGTGATAATGCACCAGCTGGGAGAAAGAAGGCCCTGGCTCAGTCTCTTTCAAAATCTCTGCTAATGTTTGAAACATGTCAAAAATCCCAATGTTCACTCGTTGCCCCCATAATTCCAGTTTGGCTTTGAATGCAGCCACTTTATCTGCCTACTTGAACACAGTTGTCGTTCTCCCCTGAAGTGACAGATTGAATTCATTGAGCAGATTGGATATGCCACACAAGTAAGCAAGTTTTGTGACCCATTGTGTGTCACTGAAATGTGCTGCCAGTGGTGACTGTTTTTCTAAAAGAAATCTCTAGAGCAGCTCTCATAGCTCAAAAACTCTGGCCAGTGATCTGCCTTTAGAAAGCCATCTCACTTCTGTGTATAAGAGAAGATGTGTGTGCTCTGCATCCATCTCCTCACAGAGCTGTGCAAACAGATGTGAGTTAAGGGCATGTACTTTAATGTGATTGCTGATTTTAATCATATCCTGCAAAACATTGTTAAGCTCAGGTGACATATTTTGGCTAGTCAGCATTTCTCTATGGATGCCACAGTGTGTGACTCACATTCAGAAGCGACCTTTTTTTTTTTTTTTTTTTTTTTTTTGTGGTACGCGGGCCTCTCACTGCTGTGGCCTCTCCCGTTGTGGAGCACAGGCTCCGGACGCGCAGGCTCAGCGGCCATGGCTCACAGGCCCAGCTGCTCTGCAGCACGTGGGATCTTCCTGGACCGCGGCACGAACCCGTGTCCCCTGCATCGGCAGGCGAACTCTCAACCACTGCGCCACCAGAGAAGCCCAGAAGCGACCTTTTTGACCCGAGTAGTGAACCCAGAAAGTCACCCTGTCATGGCAGACACTCCGTCTGTGCATATACCGACACAAAATGACCATTTCAGTTTTCCTAATATGTAATCATTCAAAGACTTGAATAGTTCTGCAGCTGTGGTGTTGGTTGGCCACAAAAGTGCACATCACATATCCTCATGCACATCATCCTGAAAAATATATCACACAAAAACAAGCATTGTTGCCTTGCTGTCAACATCGGTAGATTCGTCGACCTGGATTGCATACCATGGTGACTTATTAATCCTCTCTAACAATGGTGCCTCAACATTCTCTGCTATTTCATCAATTCATCTAGTTATGGTGCTAGCTGAAAGAGGAACACGTGCCACCTTTTGAACTGCAGCCTCTTCTAAAAGTTCACAACAAATTTCCTTAGCAGCAGGTAGGATCCACTCTTCACCAATAGTAAAGGGCTTCTCAGCTTTAGCAATGCAGTTAGCCAGTAAGAATGATGCTTTCAGTGCAGATACATTAGATGACGTGGTGGCCTTCAATAATTGCTTCTGTTTTTTGTGTTCACGCTTTTTCTTTTGAAAAACTCCAAAGGCTTGTGTTTTAATGCAGGGTGCTTGGTCTCCATGTGGTGAAGCAGTTTTGAAGGTTTCATGGCTTCGTTGGATAGCCGGTCGCCATGTATTATACAAAGTGGGCTTGAAAAATGTGAATCACCTGTTGCAATGAACCCATAATTTAAGTAGGACTCTTGGTATTTTCTTTTAAATTCAGCTTTCTTTTTGTTGGAAGTCTTAGAGTCTTCTGCAGTCTCATCATTGGGTCTTTCCCCCTTTTCAAAGAAGCTCTCCAGCGACGTTAGTTTTTTTACTCATTTTGGCTCGGGTTAGCCTGTGGGCTTACCAAAACTGTGACTGAGACAAGTGCACAGTGCAGGAAAGAGGCACAGACAGAAGTGGTAAATAAAATAATGGATGGGCCACACATGGACTAAAATAAGTGTTGGATTCTGACTTAAAGCCTGCCACCAGATGCAGCTGTACAATTGAAGTACATCAACTCACCTGCCACTATAAAGCTTGCCACCACATGCAGCTTGTCACTTGCCACTCACTGATAGGGTTTTGATATGTCTGCAAGCAATTGACTTATTATGGTCTCTGTGCAGTCAAACCTCTCTAATGATAATCTGTATTTGCAGCTGCTCCCCAGCGCTAGCATCACCACCTCAGCTCCATCTCAGGTCATCAGGCATTAGATTCCCAAAAGGAGTGCACAACCTAGATCCCTTGCATGCGCAGTTCACAGTAGGGTTCGCGCTCCTGTGAGAATCTAATGCTGCTGCTGATCTGACAGGAGGTGGAGCTCAGGTGGTAATGTGAGCAATGGGGAGTGGCTGCAAATACAGATGAAGCTTCTCTTGTTCGCCCACCACTCACCTCCTGTTGTGTGGCCCAGTTGCCCAGGGGTTGGGGATCCCTGTTTTAAGGAACCTCCATACTGTTCTCCATAGTGGCTACACCAATTTACATTCCCACCAACAATGTACCAGGGTTCCCTTTCACCACACCCTCTCCACCATTTATATTTGTAAACGTTTTAATGATGGCCATTCTGACTGGTGTGAGGTGTTACCTCATTGTAGTTTTGATTTGTATTTATCTAATAATTAGCAATGTTGAGCATATTAATGGACTTTTAGTTGATTTTTGTGTATGTTGTAAGATAAGGGTCCAATTTCATTCTTTTGCATGTGGATATCCAATTTTCCCAGCAACATTTATTGAAGAGACTATGCTTCCCACATTGTATTCTCTTGGCACCCTACATGAAGATTAGTTAACTGTATATATATGGATTTGCTTCTGGGCTGTCTATGCTGTTCCATTGGTTTATATGTCTGTTTTTATATGAGTACCATTTTGATTACTACAGCTTTGTAATATAATTTGAAATCAGGAAGTGTGATACCTTCAGCTTTGTTCTTCTTTCTGAAGATTATTTTGGCTTTAATTCATTTAGAGTTGATTTTTATATATGGAGTGAAATAGGGTCCAATTTCTTTCTTCTGCTAGTGGAAAACCAGTTTTCCAAATACCATTTATTGAAGAGACTGTCCTTTCCACATTGTGCTTTTTTTCCACACTGTGCATTTTTATTTCAGAAAGTACTTTGATGTGTGGTCTATCATTTTTAAAAATTTTATTTGGAAAAATTTCAAATCCACAGAAAAGTTACAAGAATGGCTCAACAAACATTTTTCTGTCCTGCACCTATAACAGTGGTTCCCATCCAGGGGTAATTTTGCTCCCCCAGGGGACAGGCCTGGAGGCAATGTCTGGAGACATTTTTGGTTGTTACAACTAGGACATGCTAATTGCATCTAGCGGGTAGAGGCCAGGCATGCTGCCACCACTATGTGTTCTTTACACCCTTCTCAAATATCTATTGACCAAAACTGCATGGATTTTTTTCTGGGCTCTCTATTCTGTTCTATTGGTCTATATGTCTGTTTTGTGCCAGTATCATGCTGATTTTATTGCTGTAGTTTTGTAGTATATTTTGAAATCAGTAGTATGATGCCAGCAACATTGTTCTTTTTGTTCAAGATCTCTTTAGTTATTTATAGTCTTTTGCGATTCCATATTAACTTTAGGATTGTTTTTCTACTTCTGTGAAAAAGCCATCCATGACACTGTACAATTGAACCCACTCTCCCATTTTGCCCCCCCCCACCATCCCCTCTGGCAATCATAATCCATTCTTTGATTCTATGAATTGGTTTTTGTTTTATTTTCTTTGTTTGTTTGCTTTTTTGTTTTTTGTTTTTTTAGATTCCACATATGGGTGCAATCATACAGTATTTTTCTTTCTCTGTGTGCCATATTTCACTTAGCATAATATCCTTAATGTCTATCCATGAGGTTGTAAATGGCAGGATTTCATTCTTTTTATGGCTGAGTACTATTCCATTGTTTATATACACACCACATTTTCTTTATCCATTCACCCATTGATGGACACTTATGTTGTTTCCATATCTTGGCTTTTGTAAATAATGTAGCAATGAACATAGGAGGTGTATATATCTTTTCGAATTAGTGGGTTTTTGTTGTTGTTTGTATTTGGAAACTTGATTTATATATACATCAAATAGAATTAATATTTTTCAGCTTTCAAATCCAATTAAGGCTGAGAAACTGTGATGCTAGTGATTACTTTCTTTCATGTGCTTCTATATAAAAGTGTTTTATCAAGCATATTTGCATATTTACTATATCTTTTAAGGAATATGTTAAGGTTAACTTATTCGAAAACTTGTCTAGTGTCTGATACCTTGGATACTTCTTAAAGAGCGATGAGACTAATGAAAAAGATTTCATTCATTGAATTAGTGTTTTTGTGGTCTTCAGATAAACACCCAGAAGTGAAACAGCTAGGTCATATGGTATTTCTATTCTTCTTATTTTGAAATATCTCCATACTGTTTACCATAGTAGCTGCACAAATTTACAGTCCCACTAACAGTGTACTAGGGTTACCTTTTCTCCACATCCTTGCCAACACTTGTCATTTGTTGTCTTTTTGATAATAGCCATTTAACAACTGTAAGGTGATTATCTCATTGTGGTTTTGATTTGCATTTTCCTGATAATTAGTGATACTGAGCATCTTTTCATGTACCTGTGGGCCATCTGTTAAATGGCTATTATCAATTGGAAAAATGTCTATTCAGATTCTTTGCCCTTTTTTTTTTTTTTTTTTGTGGTACGCAGGCCTCTCACTGCTGTGGCCCTTCCCGTTGCGGAGCACAGGCTCAAGACGCGCAGGCTCAGCAGCCATGGCTCATGGGCCCAGCTGCTCTGCGGCACATGGGATCCTCCCAGACTGGGGCACGAACCCGTGTCCCCTGCATCAGCAGGCAGACTCTCAACCACTGCGCCACCAGGGAAGTCCTCTTTGCCCATTTTACAATTGGGTTGTTTGATTTTTTTGTTTTGGGGTGATATGTGTTCTTTACATATTTTGGATATTAATCCCTTATCAGAGATACGATTTGCAAATATTTTCTCCCATTCACTAGATTGCCTTTTCATTTTGATGATGGTTTCCTCTGCTATGCAAAATCTTTTTAGTTTGATGTAGTCTCATTTGTTAATTTTTGTTTTTATTTCTTTTGCCTTTGGAGTCAAATCCAAAATAACGTCACTAAGACCAATGTCAATGTGGTTACTGCCTATGTTTTCTCCTTGGAATTTCATGGTTTCAAGTATTACATTTAAGTCTTTAACATATTTTGAGCTAATTTTTGTGTATGGTGTAAAATAGTGGTCTAGTTTCATTCTTTTGCATGTGGCTGTCCAGTTTTTCCAATAACGTTTTTTGGAGACTGTCCTTTCTCCATTGCATGTCCTTTCCTCTTTTTTGTAGATTAATTGCCCACATATGCATGGGTAAAACTGTTTGTAGTAGTCTCATGACCCTTTGTATTTCTGTGATATCAGTTGTAATTTCTCCTCTTTCATTTCTGGTGTTATATTTTTTGAGTCCTCTCTTTTTTTCTTGATTAATCTAGCTAATGGCTTGCCAATTTTCTTATCTTTTCAAAGAAACCATTCGTAGTTTCATTGATCTTTTCTATTTTTTCTCTATTTCATTTATTTTTTGCTCTGGTCTTTATTATTTTCTTTCTTCTATTAATTTTGGGCTTCATTTTTTCTTCTAGTTCCTCTGGTGTGAAGTTAGATTGTTTATTTGAGATTTTTTTGTTTGTTTTTTTCTTGAAGTAGGTCTGTTTTGCTATGAACTTAGAACAGCTTTTCCTGTGTCCCATAGACTTTGGTATGTCATATTTCTGTTCTCATTTGTCTTTAGTTATTTTTGTATTTCTCCTTCAATTTCTTTGATGACTGGTTATTCAGTAGCATGTTGTTTAATCTCCACGTTTTTTGTGGTTTTTTCCCCATTTTTTCTTGTGATTGATTTCTAGTTTCATACCTTGGTGGTTGAAGAGGATGCTGATATGATTTCAGTCCTCTTGAATTTATTGGGATTTGTTCTGTGACCCAAAATGTGATCTATTCTAGAGAATGTTCCATGTGTGCTTGAGAAGAATGCATATTGTGCTGTTTTGGGGGTGAAATGTTCTGTATATATCTATTAAGTTTATCTGGTTTAATGTGTCTTTTTTTTTTTCTTAATATTTGGCTGTGCCTTGTGTCATGTGGGATGTGGGATCTTAGTTCCCCAACCAGGGATTGAACTGTTCCCCTGCATTGGAAACATGGAGTCTTAACTACTAGATCACCAGGGCAGTCCCTAATGTATCCTTCAAGGACAATGTTTCCTTATTGATTTTCTGTCTGGATGATCTATCCATTGATGTAAATGGGGTGTTAAAGTCCTCTTCTATTACTGTACTGCTTTCAGTTTCTCCCTTTAAGTCCATTAATATTTGCTTTATATATCTTTGTGATCTTATGTTTGGTGCATATACATTTGTAAATGTATATATCTTGCTAGATTGATTCTTTTATTATTATGTAATGCCCTTCTTTGTCTTTTATTACAGTCTCTGTTTTAAAGTCTATTTTGTCTGATATGAGTATAGCTACTCCAGCACTTTTTTCCACTTTCATTTGCATGGAGTAATTTTTTCCTTTCTTCATCTTCAGTCTGTGTGTGTGCTCAGCTCTAAAATGAGTCTCTTATAGGCAGCATATATATGGGTCTTTCTTTTTATTCATTCAGACACTATCTTTTGATTGGTAAATTTAGTCAATTATGTTTAAAGTAATTATTAATAAGTATGTACTTATTACCATTTTATTGTTTTCTGGATGTTTTTCTTGTTCCTCTCTGTCTTTTGTCTTCTCTTTCTTTACCCTTATGTTTTGGTAGTTTTCCTTAGTGTTATGTTTAAATTCCTTTCTCCTTTTCTTTTCTGTATTTACTATAAGTGTTTTCTTTGTGGTTACTGTGAGGTTCACATATATTGTCCTATGTAAACAGCAGTCTACTTTAAGTTGGTAGCAACTTAAATTGGAACACATTCCAAAGTTTTATCTTTTTTTTTGTGTGTGTGTGTTATGCGGGCCTCTCACTGTTGTGGCCTCTCCCCTTGCGGAGCGCAGGCTCCGGACACACAGGCTCAGCGGCCATGGCTCACGGGCCTAGCCGCTCCGCGGCATGTGGGATCCTCCCGGACCGGGGCACGAACCCGTGTCCCCTGCATCTGCAGGCGGACTCTCAATCACTGCGCCACCAGGGAAGCCCCAAAGTTTTATCTTTTTATACACCCCAATATTTTATATTTTTGATGACACGTTTTCCATCTTTTTAATTTTCTGTATTCCTTAACTAATTGCTGTGATTGCACTCTAGAGTCCCCCTAGGGGAATAGTTAATGGATAGTTGACTTTATAATTGTTTTTGTGTGGAGTTAAAGGCTATGATCTCATGTCTGCCATTTTGTGATCTGCTTATCTTTATTTCTCCTAATGTCAGGAGTTTTTTTCCATCTTAATGACCCAACAAGCAACAGGATCCTCCTTCTCTAGATCCTGTTAGAATAAACTTGGTGAAGGATTCTGCCATGTCACTTCTACTGTAGTCAGAACTTTCAGAGCTATAGCAGAAATAGGGAATAGTCAAAGGTACTAGACAAATAAAAATTACCAGTATAATAGGCATTTCCAAAAAAAGAGCAGTTCATAAATCCTCAGAAAGAAGGACAAGGCAAAGTGTTTGAAAATGAGTAAGATTTAGCCAGGCATATAAGGGAAAAATAATACTATTTTAGACTGGACAATCAGAATAAGGAAAGATATCTCAGCAAGAGTCAACCTGCAGTGTATCTGGGGTACTGTTGTAGGTGGAGATATGGGAGATAAGGCTGGAGTGTCAGATAAAGGTCAAGTCATGGACTTGTACACTGTGCCCCAAATTTAAGATGACTTATGAGCCTGCAAAACCTGGAAATCTTATGTTTTTGTTTTCAATTTTGCCTAGGATTTAGTGAGCTAATGCACATTATGTCCCTCATGGGCAAAAGTTCTACTTTACCAAAACCCACACCCATCTTTCCTTCTTTTATTCACCACCCTTGAACTTTCTCCATCATTCCATTCATTTTGTTCTGTTGCCTTAACCTCATTAACTCTGATAATGTCATATATTTGTATGGTAACAAGCTCGAGGTGCATAACAATGGTGGCAACTCAGAGACTTTTCTTCCTGGCAGAGTTTAGCTGCTTCAGTCGGTTTTCTTTCTACCATCCTATCACAGCTGAGGGCACAGAATTCACCGAGCTTGCCAATCTGTCCTAAATCCTCTCACTTGAAATCTATTCGTCATTTTATCCAAAGAATTGCCTAGGAAGAAAATCTTTCTTGAGGCATGTATAAACCTGGGGCCTATTATAAAATAAATGGAACCAGTGGGGAAATTAATCTGTTTCAGCTGCATTAGAAATCCACATTTGTGTTTTATGTATCCTTTCAAGTTCAGCCTCCTTCTACTTTATAATTAATATTCCAGAGTTTTGATCACATAGTGAATACCCATCACAGGAAAACTGTGTCGTTCTTTCTTTTGATATTTTTCTGTTCGCATGCCAAACACTGCTGTGAAGCCCTCTCAGAGGAATTCTATTTCAACTCCAAAAAGTTGCTAACATAAGGCTGAGCCTGTACTGTGACCTTATTATGACAGCTTGTTCAAAACTACAGAAGACGAAGGACAGGAAAAAGTTTAGGAATCGTGTCTGTTATATACACACATGTTTTTAACAATATGTTAACTTTAGAAATGGTGGAGGCTGTAGTCCTAGAAGAAAAACAAAAGCAGTGAACCATTCCTGATCCTTTTCAGCCATTTCAATAGTCGGCAGCTCTCTGGAATCCAAAATAAATCTGACTGTTAAAATGCAGGGATGGCAATTATTCAGGTAGGATTCCATAGCAACTATTCAGAAGGATTCTTTAAAAATATTTAACCACTTGATTCAAATTATCCAACCCCTTAAGTTAATTCTAAGTGTTAGTATGGAATTCTCTCCACCTAAGAAAGTGAAAAATCTCCTGTGTGATTCCATCTTGTGGTGTGGCTTGAAGCATTCAGTGGTAGGCATAGAATATGTACATAATGTAACATTAAAATAAGAAAACAGACCACAAGTATCATAAAACAATTATTAAAACTATATAGGGCCTCCCTGGTGGCGCAGTGGTTGAGAGTCCGCCTGCCGATGCAGGGGATACGGGTTCGTGCCCCGGTCTGGGAGGATCCCATATGCCGCGGAGCGGCTGGGCCCGTGAGCCATGGCCGCTGGGCCTGCGCATCCGGAGCCTGTGCTCCGCAACGGGAGAGGCCACAACAGTGAGAGGCCCGCATACAGCAAAAAGAAAAAAGAAAAAAAAAAAAAAAAAAAAAAAAACTATATAAATGTTATTTAAAGTGGTGACAAATTAGAAGCAACCAAAATATCCAACAATGGGAAATGCTTATGTAAACTGTGGCATATTCATCTCATGGAATGTTATATAGTTGCTAAAAATGACATTAATAAAAGTTTATAATACCACAAAGACACACTTATAATATAATAAAAAAGTAGAACCAGAAGTTGCATATTAATATGGTCATGATTTTATAAATAAAAGGCATAAAAGAAAAGGTTTTAGATGGAATGCAGCTATTTTTAGTTTCCTTTTTTAAAAATTTTCCAAGGTTTCCAGGTATTTTTAATGAATATGCATTTTTATAACATAAAATTACAAAATATTTGTGAAATCATACTTGAGGAGCAGTTTGTCAAAATCTGTTAATGGTGAAGATGCCTATGTCTACAATCAAATAATTTCATTCCTAGGTATGGAGTAGCCAAAAGAAATTTTCACACTTGTACACAAGGATACAAATAAAAACATGTTCATTGTAGCATCAACTAGCAGCAAGAGAACAGAGAAAAAACTTTTTCTTAAGCAGCGGTGAAATTGAATGAACCAGAGCTACATGTATTAACATAAATCTGAGAAGCATAATGGTGACAAAAAAAAGAAAAAATCAAGTTGCCAAAAATATATAAAGTATGATCTTTTTACAAAGTTTAAAACATCCCAAAGAGTGCTATATATTGTTTATGCATGCTTATATCTGTAGTTAACATCAAAAGTAAAAGAAATGCTTGGATAGAGTAAATACCACATTCAAAATGGTGTAAACCTCCAGGAAGAAAGAGAAGAGATTAAGTCAGAGAGAGATATATAGACCTCATTTGCTGTTTTTATATTTCATTATATTTTTTAAAAGATTAAAAACAAATAAGGTAAAAATGATAAGATTTGGCAAAGCCAGATGGTAGGAATTTGGATCCTTATTATATGACAATCCTTTGTAATATGCTTGAAATACTTCATAATGCCAGATAAATTAAACTATATTTTAATATATGTAGTGAGGAAGTTAATTCTATTAGGAAAAGTAGCAAATTTTCATCTATACATGACAGTTATTTTTATAAATAAAAAAATGTTGACTACAAGAACTTAAAAGTATATCTGCTTAAAATGTGTTTAAATGGTCAGAAATGGGAGGAAACAGAAACACATTTGCATACTGTAAAAAATTGAATAGTAAATTACAGTTACTAAATGAAAAAAGTAGGAACCTAAGAAACCAGGAGTCTGAGCAGTTTTTTTGGTTTAAGTAATGTTACCCAGAAAGCTGAATAGAGTATGTTTATGAGTGTGGATGTTGTATTGTATTCATACTATCAGGGTTTGAATTCTAGCCCTACCAGTTACTAGCTATTCAACTGAAGCAGGTTAACATATTTTGACTGGGTGATTGTGCTTTTTTTTTTTTTTTTTTTGCAAGTAATATATTTAATAATTATATCATTTGAACATTTTTGTTACTTCAAAATGACCCCCATGTACATGAAAGTATTTGTTACATACAAATCATTTCTCTGTATTTCTTGCCTAATCAATCACTGAATAGGATAAGCATCTATGATGGGTCAAATACTATGAGATACAATGTTATAGAGTACCATTTCCAATATCCTCAAGAGACAATTGGTTAGAAATATACATGTAAATTATACACCAGGTTGACCAAATGGACAATGAGTAACCCAGAGTTACCTTGCTTGGAATCTTCCTTTCCTCTGTATTTCTCCCTCTCTCCATTGTTTAGGGCCTAATCCAAGCACTATTGTTTTTTTGTAATTTTATGGGGTTTTTTTTAACATCTTTATTGGAGTATGATTGCTTTACAATGGTGTGTTGGTGAAAGTGGGGTGTTAAAGTCCCCTACTATGATTGTGTTACTGTCAATTTCCCCTTTATGGCAGTTAGTATTTGCCTTATGTATTGAGGTGCTCCTATGTTGAGTGCATATTTACAATTGCTATATCTTCTTCTTGGATCGATCCCTTGATCACTATGTGGTGTCCTTCTTTGTCTCTTCTAATAGTTTTTATTTTAAAGTGTATTTTGTCTGATATGAGAATTGCTATTCCAGCTTTCTTTTGATTTCCATTTGCGTGGAATATCTTTTTCCATCCCCTCACTTTCGGTCTGTATGTGTCCTAGGTCTGAAGTGTGTATCTTGTACACAGCATATATACGGGTCTTGTTTTTGTATCCATTCAGCCAGTCTATGTCTTTTGGTTGGAGCATTTCATCCACTTACATTTAAGGTAATTATCGATATGTATGTTCCTATTACCATTTTCTTAATTGTTCTGGGTTTGTTATTGTAGGTCTTTTCCCTTTCTTGTGTTTCTTGCCTAGAGAAGTTCCTTTAGCATTTGTTGTAAAGCTCATTTGGTGGTGCTGAATTCTCTTAGCTTTTGCTTTTCTGTAAAGGTTTTAATTTCTCCATCAAATCTGAATGAGATCCTTGCTAGGTAGAGTAATCTTGGTTGTAGGTTTTTCTCCTTCATCACTTTAAATATGTCTTGCCACTCCCTTCTAGCTTGAAGAGTTTCTGAAAGGTCAGTTGTTAACCTGATGGGGATTCCCTTGTGTGTTATTTTTCCCTTGCTGCTTTTAATATTTTTTCTTTGTATTTAATTTTTGATAGTTTGATTAATATGTGTCTTGGCGTGTTTCTCCTTGGATTTATCCTGTATGGGACCCTATGTGCTTCCTGGACTTGATTAAATATTTCCTTTCCCATATTAGGCAAATTTTCAACTATAATCTCTTCCAATATTTTCTCAGTCCCTTTCTTTTTCTCTTCTTCTTCTGGGACCCCTATAATTCAAATGTTGGTGCATTTAATGTTGTTTAATATCCCCATATTTTATTAAAATAAAAAATAATTATTATGAAAATAAATTTTTTAAGTAAAAACAACAACAACAAAAAATAAACTGACAGACAGAACCCTGGGACAAATGGTAAAAGTAAAGCTATACAAACAAAATCACACACAGAAGTATACACATACACACTCACAAAAAGAGAAAAACGGAAAAAATATATATATATCGTTGCTTCCGAAGTCTACCTCCTTAATATGGGATGATTCGTTGTCTATTCAGGTATTTCACAGATGCGGGGTACATCAAGTTGACTGTGGAGATTTAATCCGCTGCTCCTGAGGCTGCTGGGAGAAACTTCCCTTTCTCTTCTTTGTTCGCAGAGCTCCCAGGGTTCAGCTTTGGATTTGGCCCCGCCTCTGCGTGTAGGTCACCTGAGGGCGTCTGCTCTTCGCTCAGACAGGATGGGGTTAAAGAAGCAGTTGCCTCGGGGGCTCTGGCTCACTTAGGCCGGGGGGAAGGGAGGGGTACGGGTGCGGGGAGAGCCTGCGGCAGCAGCAGAGGCCAGCATGACGCTGCACCACCCTGAGGTGTGCCATGTGTTCTCCCGGGGAAGTTGTCCCTGGATCATGGGACCCTGGCAGTGGCAGGCTGCACAGGCTCCCAGGAGGGGAGGTGTGGATAGTGACCTGTGCTTGCACACAGGCTTCTTGGTGGCGGCAGCAGCAGCCTTAGCATCCCATGCCCATCTCTGGGGTCTGTGCTGATAGCTGCGGCTCGCACCCGTCTCTGGAGCTCCTTTAAGCAGCGCTGTTAATCCCCTCTCCTCGAGCACCATGAAACAAAGAGGCAAGAAAAAGTCTCTGGCCTCTTAGGCAGGTCCAGACTTTTTCCCGGACTCCCTCCCGGCCAGCCATGGCGCACTAACCCCTTCAGGCTGTGTTCACGCTGCCAACCCCAGTCCTCTCCCTGTGCTCCAACCAAAGCCCCAGCCTCAGCTCTCAGCCCCCAACCGCCCCGGCGGGTGAGCAGACAAGCCTCTCGGGCTGGGCACCGATCCTCTGTGTGGGAATCTCTCTGCTTTGCCCTCCACACCCCGTTGCTGCACTCTCCTCCGTGGCTCCAAAGCTTCCCCCCCTGCAACACCCACAGTCTCCGCCCACGAAGGGGCTTCCTAGTGTGTGGAAACCTTTCCTCCTTCACAGCTCCCTCCCACTGGCGCAGGTCCTGTCCCTATTCTTTTGTCTCTGTTTTTTCTTTTTTCTTTTGCCCTACCCAGGTACGTGGGGAGTTTCTTGCCTTTTGGGAGGTCTGAGGTCTTCTGCCAGCGTTCAGTGGGTGTTCTGTAGGAGATGTTCCACATGTAGATGTATTTCTGATGTATTTGTGGAGAGGAAGGTGATCCCTGTGCCTTACTGTTCTGCCATCTTGAGCTCCTCTGGGTGATTGTGCTTTTGTTTCCTCATTCATTAATTGCAAAAAATACAAATAATTACTTCATAAGCTAAGTGTGAGGTGCAAATGAGTTAATACACATAAGATGCTTATAACTGTATATAGCTCCTTTACCATTTAGATGTTATCTCAAAGACCACTGCCTCAGAAAGGACTTCACTGAAATCTCAGTCTAAACACCCATTCCTTTTATCATATCACAGTTTTATCATCTTCATAGCACTTAACATTTTCTCATATTATGTTATGTACTGATTTGTTTACTTTTGTTTTCTACTTCCCACCAGTATAATACAAGTTCCATGAAAGCAGAGCCCTCTCCTGTCTTCTTCACCACAGTATTACTAGGACCTAAGTCAGTGCCTGGCAAAAATATTTATTTAATGAAGAATAAAAGGCATGTCTCTAGGAATGAGTGAGTCTTAATAGACATGAATGTCTATTCTTGAATATTCCTACAGGTATTGTGGGAATTTTGTCCAGTCAGATTTGGTAATAAATACTAACCCAGTTATAACTGATACTAAACATTCAATACCCCCTGTAACAGTATCCCCTTCAAGAGAAACTGTATCCACCCACAACCCCTACCAAAATAGCAGAACTAAACAGCCATGTTGTATTACATGAGCCTACCTTCCAGCCAAAAGTGAATGGACTAGGGATGAACAAAGGGAGTTCCAGACATTAGCCAATCATATCCTTTCAAAAGAATTTGAATGAAGAGCTCAGAGAACATTGTTTACTAAAGGTGGCTGCTAAAACTAAGAGTTCATGATGTAGTGATGGAGTTGGAGACCATGTTGAGCCAGATATATTTTCAGTAAGCAGAAAGGAGAGAGAAATAGAACACTAAGCAGCACAAAGATTAAAAAGATAACATGGTTCCACAGAGATAATAAGAATGAACTCATTTCCTGGCTTTCTGATTCCCAGCTCTGCTACAATATACACTATGAACCTCACCTTGGGATACTTGAGATCCTCTGCATCTCATTATAAAACCCCTTATTTTGCTATTTTGCTAGTGTGAAAGGGTGACTCTTCTTTGCAGCCAAAAGAACCTTGATTGGAACTCTATTGAAATCCAAATATTTTCATTCAAGAGAAAAAGTGATCCAAATTTACAGAAAAGAGGTGATCCTTAGAGAAACATTCAATGAATAGTGAATGATCAAAGGTATAAAACAAACCAGACCAAAATGTGACTCTTACATTATTAATATCGTCATGGAAGAAGAATTCACTATTAAAGGTGTACCAAAGGTGTGATGTAAGGCATTAAAGTCCTTTGAAGTAGGTACCATGCCCTAAACTTCTTTTCACATTACTCAAAGTTCTGAGAACATAGTGGTTTCTCAGTAAATACTTTTGATTGACATCATCACTGTGAATTTCTTGTATTTTTTTGTTTTTATGATTACATGCCTATTTTTCTATAGAGGATGAGATTTGCTTTGATATTTTTCACAGGACAAAATCTTACCAAATGTCACACCAGCACAGCATAGCAATTATTACCCAAGCTATTTTCATTCTGCTCATTTGGTTTATTTCCTCCCAGTGAAGTATAATACCACCTAGAACTGAGGTGAGTGTAGAGTCTGTCATTATGACAACTTAAAAAAAATCAACAAACTTCTCTGAATATGAAGAGTAAAAGAAGTCTGAAAAAACTGCTTCCTCAGAAGCCGAGAAAATAAGTCTGGAAAGTCACAGTATATTTTCCAAGAGGGAGAAAAACAGGGAGAAAAAAACAATAGGTTTAGCATAAAGATAGAAATGGAGTGTCAAAGGCTATTTATTTTAAAGATACAGAGCATTATGGAATAGCTAATAAAATACGAATGCAAATTTTCTGTGTCACTCTGAAAATGCCAATAAAAACTTGGCCGACTGAACATTATCTTCTATCATCCATCCAGATGTAAAAATGTGGAAAACATACAATAAAATCTTTTACATGTTGAATCTTTCATGTTAATTTAAACTCTGACTTCTGAGGAGCATCAGAAGTCTTCCCTGTCTCATGTTTATCTCTGTGCTTACCAGTTCTACATTAGCCAGAGAGCATAAATAATTACCCATTGTTAAGAAAGTAACATTTGTGTCATTACACAGTAAAAAATACAGGTTCTTTAAAACATTCTTTAAAATGTAGACATGTTAATAAAATTGCCTTTTGTTTCAAAAGCTTATTTTATCATAACCTCTGACTTCCAGGGACATGGCTCATTTGAATAAAAAAAATGACATACCAACATATTATGTTCTGGGTATTTTGTTTGCTTTTACCAACCTTTCATGGCTATTTTGACTAGGTTGACTAGGTACAGTGAACTGAAAGCCCAGGACATGTATTGCTTTATCCAGGATTCTAAAGTATATCCCTGCTCTCCTAGAGCACAGTGGGTTAAAAAAGCAAAATGCTTCATAATCAGCACTCTAACCCTCAACAAAATACATTTAAATTTTTCTTGAGAAGTGGTGTTAGGCAAATTCCAAGTATGATTAGCCCTTAAGTTTAGTAGAGTAGAAAGATTTTAAAGCTGTTTTTTATCAAATCTTTGCCCATAAATAGAAAGGGCCTTTCTTGTCTCATAGAAGACAACTAAAGTAAAGAGAAGCTTTACTTAGGTAAAGAGTACAGGAGCCACAGCTTGCTTCAGCAAGTTTTAAAGACTTTCTTTTCCTTTCCATCAAATAACCCCTAAAGTGTCATATTCTTGTTAGTTTCCCAAGCAAAAGCAAGAAATACCCTATTAAAAATTTTATAGCTCGGTAAACCAAGTCCCAAAGCACAATAAAAAATACAGCAAAAGGAACAGTAAATTTTCATGCTCTTACTTTATGAAATAAGTTTATTTCAGGTTATTTTCAGGCTTTCTTTAAAATAAAAAGTGATTTGTGACAAGAATTGATCCAAATTATGCCTCCAATCTCTCTCTGTTCCAGCTATAACACTACTTCATGGGTTGCCTTCAATAGAAAATTCATAGTTATTTTTCTAAAATCCAAAACTTAATTAGATTTTAAGGACTTTTTTTTCTGATGAGAGCCATAGATTTTTTTCCTAATAAAAATATGAATTCAGGGCTTCCCTGGTGCAGCAGTGGTTGAGAATCTGCCTGCCAATGCAGGGAACACGGGTTCGAGCTCTGGTCTGGGAAGATCCCACATGCCGCGGAGCAACTAGCCCCGTGAACCACAATTACTGACTCTGCACGTCTGGAGCCTGTGCTCCGCAATGGGAGAGGCCGTGATACTGAGAGGCCCGCGCACCACGATGAGGAGTGGCCCCCACTTGCCGCAACTGGAGAAAGCCCTTGCACAGAAACGAAGACCCAACACAGCCATAAATAAATAAAATTTTTTAAAAATGGCAAAATTCCTTTAAAAATAAATATGAATTTATTGCATTTTAAATTTCCTCAGAATATCCCTGATACAGGTTGTCATGTGTGAAGATTTAACTCCTCAAAGTTAGCCTCCCAGGAACCAAGTGAAGGCAGCACATTTATTTATGCCAGCTCCTTCTATATACAAGCCTTTGTCAAAAACCAGCTGAATCCCCACCAGAACACAGGCACTAGTACCCTCCACCAGGAAGCCTACACAACCCACTAAACCAACCTTAGCCACTGGGGACAGACACCAAAAACAACGGGAACTTCGAACCTGCAGCCTGCAAAAAGGAGACCCCAAACACAGTAACATGAGCAAAATGAGAAGACAGAAAAACACACAGCAGGAGAAGGAGCAAGATAAAAACCCACCAGACCTAACAAATGAAGAGGTAATAGGCAGTCTACCTGAAAAAGAATTCAGAATAACGATGGTAAACATGATCCAAGATTCTATTTCCAAGATCCAAAATCTTGGAAATAGAATAGACAAAATGCAAGAAACAGTTAACAAGGACCTAGAAGAACTAAAGATGAATCAAGCATCAATTAAAAATAAAATAAATGAAATAAAAAATACTCTAGATGGGATCAATAGCAGAATAACTGAGGCAGAAGAACGGATAAGTGAGGTGGAAGATAAAATAGTGGAAATAACTGCTGCAGAGCAAAATAAAGAAAAAAGAATGAAAAGAACAGAGGACAGTCTCAGAGACCTCTGGGACAACATTAAACGCACCAACATTCGAATTATAGGCGTTCCAGAAGAAGAAGAGAAAAAGAAAGGGACTGAGAAAATATTTGAAGAGATTCTAGTTGAAAACTTCCCTAATATGGGAAAGGAAATAGTTAATCAAGTCCAGGAGGCACAGAGAATCCCATACAGAATAAATCCAAGGAGAAATATGCCAAGACACATATTAATCAAACTGTCAAAAATTAAACACAAAGAAATCATATTAAAAGCAGCAAGGGAAAAAAAACAAATAACACACAAGGGAATCCCCATCAGGATAACAGCTGATCTCTCAGCAGAAACTCTACAAGCCAGAAGGGAGTGGCAGGACATAATTAAAGTGATGAAGGAGAAAAACCTGCAACCAAGATTACTCTACCCAGCAAAGATCTCATTCAGATTTGATGGAGAAATTAAAAAGTTTACAGACAAGCAAAAGCTGAGAGAGTTCAGCACCACCAAACCAGCTTTACAACAAATGCTAAAGGAACTTCTCTAGGCAAGAAACACAACAGAAGGAATATACCTACAATAACGAACCCAAAACAATTAAGAAAATGGGAATAGGAACATACATATCGATAATTACCTTAAATGTAAATGGATTAAATGCTCCCACCAAAAGACACAGAGTGGCTGAATGGATACAAAAACAAGACTCATATATATGCTGTCTACAAGAGACCCACTTCAGACCTAGAGACACATACAGACTGAAAGTGAGGGGATGGAAAAAGATATTCCATGCAAATGGAAACCAAAAGAAAGCTGGAGTAGCAATTCTCATATCAGACAAAATAGACTTTAAAATAAAGACTACTAGAAGAGACAAAGAAGGACACTACATAATGATCAAGGGATCGATCCAAGAAGAAGATATAACAATTGTAAATATTTATGCACCCAACATAGGAGCACCTCAATACATAAGGCAAATACTAACAGCCATAAAAGGAGACATCGACAGTAACACAATCATAGTAGGGGACTTTAACACCCCACTTTCACCAATGGACAGATCATCCAAAATGAAAATAAATAAGGAAACACAAGCTTTAAATGATACATTAAACAAGATGGACTTAATTGATATTTATAGGACATTCCATCCAAAAACAACAGAAGACACATTTTTCTCAAGTGCTCATGGAACATTCTCCAGGATAGATATCTTGGGTCACAAATCAAGCCTTGGTAAATTTAAGAAAATTGAAATTGTATCAAGTATCTTTTCCGACCACAATGCTATGAGACTAGACATCAATTACAGGAAAAGAGCTGTAAAAAATACAAACACATGGAGGCTAAACAATACACTACTTAATAACAAAGTGATCACTGAAGAAATCAAAGGGGAAATTAAAAAATACCTAGAAACAAATGACAATGGAGACACGACGACCCAAAATCTATGGGATGCAGCAAAAGCAGTTCTAAGAGGGAAGTTTATAGCAATACAATCCCACCTTAAGAAACAGGAAACATCTCGAATAAACAACCTAACCTTACACCTAAAGCAATTAGAGAAAGAAGAACAAAAACATCCCAAAGTTAGCAGAAGGAAAGAAATCATAAAAATCAGATCAGAAATAAATGAAAAAGAAATGAAGGAAACGATAGCAAAGATCAATAAAACTAAAAGCTGGTTCTTTGAGAAGATAAACAAAATTGATAAACCATTAGCCAGACTCATCAAGAAAAAAAGGGAGAAGACTCAAATCAATAGAATTAGAAATGAAAAAGGAGAAGTAACAACTGACACTGCAGAAATACAAAAGATCATGAGAGATTACTACAAGCAACTCTATGCCCATAAAATGGACAACCTGGAAGAAATGGACAAATTCTTAGAAATGCACAACCTGCCAAGACTGAATCAGGAAGAAATAGAAAATATGAACAGACCAATCACAAGCACTGAAATTGAAACTGTGATTAAAAATCTTCCATCAAACAAAAGCCCAGGACCAGATGGCTTCACAGGTGAATTCTATCAAGCATTTAGAGAAGAGCTAACACCCATCCTTCTCAAACTCTTCCAAAATATAGCAGAGGGAGGAACACTCCCAAACTCATTCTACGAGGCCACCATCACCTTGATACCAAAACCAGACAAAGATGACACAAAGAAAGAAAACTACAGGCCAATATCACTGATGAACATAGATGCAAAAATCCTCAACAAAATACTAGCAAACAGAATCCAACAGCACATTAAAAGGATCATACACCATGATCAAGTGGGGTTTATTCCAGGAATGCAAGGATTCTTCAATATATGCAAATCAATCAACGTGATACACCACATTAACAAATTGAAGGAGAAAAACCATATGATCATCTCAATAGATGCAGAGAAAGCTTTCGACAAAATTCAACGCCCATTTATGATAAAAACCCTGCAGAAAGTAGGCATGGAGGGAACTTTCCTCAACATAATAAAGGCCATATATGACAAACCCACAGCCAGCATCGTCCTCAATGGTGAAAAACTGAAACCATTTCCACTAAGATCAGGAACAAGACAAGGCTGCCCACTCTCACCACTCTTATTCAACATAGTTTTGGAAGTTTTAGCCACAGCAATCAGAGAAGAAAAGGAAATAAAAGGAATCCAAATCGGAAAAGAAGAAGTAAAGCTGTCACTGTTTGCAGATGACATGATACTATACATAGAGAATCCTAAAGATGCTACCAGAAAACTACTAGAGCTAATCAATGAATTTGGTAAAGTTGCAGGATACAAAATTAATGCACAGAAATCTCTGGCATTCCTATATACTAATGATGAAAAATCTGAAAGTGAAATCAAGGAAACACTCCCATTTACCATTGCAACAAAAAGAAAAAAATATCTAGGAATAAACCTACCTAAGGAGACAAAAGACCTGTATGCAGAAAATTATAAGACACTGATGAAAGAAATTAAAGATGATACAAATAGATGGAGAGATGTACCATGTTCTTGGATTGGAAGAATCAACATTGTGAAAATGACTGTACTACCCAAAGCAATCTACAGATTCAATGCAATCCCTATCAAACTACCCCTGGCATTTTTCACAGAACTAGAGCAAAAAATTTCCCAATTTGTATGGAAACACAAAAGACCCCGAATAGCCAAAGCAATCTTGAGAACGAAAAATGGAGCTGGAGGAATCAGGCTCCCTGACTTCAGACTATACTACAAAGCTACAGTAATCAAGACAGTATGGTACTGGCACAAAAACAGAAAGATAGATCAATGGAACAGGATAGAAAGCCCAGAGAGAAACCCACGGACATATGGTCACCTTATCTTTGATAAAGGAGGCAGGAATGTACAGTGGAGAAAGGACAGTCTCTTCAATAAGTGGTGCTGGGAAAACTGGATAGGGACATGTAAAAGTATGAGATTAGATCACTCCCTAACACCATACACAAAAATAAGTTCAAAATGGATTAAAGACCTAAATGTAAGGCCAGACACTATCAAACTCTTAGAGGAAAACATAGGCAGAACACTCTATGACATAAATCACAGCAAGATCCTTTTTGACCCATGTCCTAGAGAAATGGAAATAAAGACAAAAATAAACACATGGGACCTAATGAAACTTAAAAGCTTTTGCACAGCAAAGGAAACCATAAACAAGACCAAAAGACAACCCTCAGAATGGGAGAAAATAATTGTAAATGAAGCAACTGACAAAGGAGTAATCTCCAAAATTTAGACCAGCTCATGCAGCTCAATAACAAAAAAACAAACAACCCAATCCAAAAATGGGCAGAAGACCTAAATAGACATTTCTCCACAGAAGATATACAGACTGCCAACAAACACATGAAAGGATGCTCAACATCTTTGCTCATTAGAGAAATGCAAATCAAAACTACAATGAGATATCATCTCACACCAGTCAGAATGGCCATCATCAAAAAATCCACAAACAATAAATGCTGGAGAGGGTGTGGAAAAAAAGGAACACTCTTGCACTGCTGGTGGGAATGTGAATTGGTACAGCCACTATGGAGAACGGTATGGAGGTTCCTTAAAAAACTACAAATAGAACTACCATATGACCCAGCAATCCCACTGCTGGGCATATACCCTGAGAAAACCATAATTCAAAAAAGACATGTACCAAAATGTTCATAGCAGCCCTATTTACAATAGCCCGGAGATGGAAACAACCTAAGTGTCCATCATCAGATGAATGGGTAAAGAAGATGTGGCACATATATACAATGGAATATTACTCAGCCATAAAAAGAAATGAAATTGAGCTATTTGTAATGAGGTGGATGGACCTAGAGTCTGTCATACAGAGTGAAGTAAGTCAGAAAGAGAAAGACAAATACTGTATGCTGACACATATATATGGAATTTAAGAAAAAAAAATGTCATGAAGAACCTAGGGGTAAGACAGGAATAAAGACACAGACCTACTAGAGAATGGACTTGAGGATATGGGGAGGGGGAAGGGTAAGCTGTGACAAAGCGAAAGAGCGGCATGGACATATATACACTACCAAACGTAAGGTAGATAGCTAGTGGGAAGCAGCCGCATAGCACAGGGAGATCAGCTCCGTGCTTTGTGACCGCCTGTAGGGGTGGGATAGGGAGGGTGGGAGGGAGACGCAAAAGGGAGGGGATATGGGAACATATGTATATGTATAACTGATTAAATTTGTTATATAGCGGAAAAAAAACCCAGCTGAATCAAGTAAAATAATTCCTTAATTAAAGAACACCATAAATTATAAAAAGTATAATTTGCTTAAAAACTTCTTAGGTAATTTATACACAGTAGAAGTCACACAATTTCAAAAGTGTTAAAACATCTGTATCAAGGCCAGGAAGAAGATCTCAGTTTCCAGAGTTTCCCATAGCAAAAACAGTGCCTAGAAAAATACTTTGAATTTGGTAAACCTGTTGACATCTGACTGATCTTCAAGTATAGACAATTCAAATTATAGGAAACATAGAAAAAGTGGAAATATTGTCAAGTGCTAGTTTCCTGAAAATATTACCAAAGCAACTTTTGATAAGACAAAAAAAGAGTATTTTTTTTTAACCATGGTAACGGAGGGCAAAATAGGGATATTTATGGAGGATTAGATTCTGGTTTAACATGGGTCTTTCAATTTACAGGCTTGGTTAGGATTGGGTAAGAATCATGATAATGCTAGTGTAGTACTGATGGACATCAATGAGGCAAGGATTTTCAGGCAAGTTCAAATACTCTTAGGAGTAAATGGTCATTCGAAACTAGCTATTGAAATGAAACTTTCAGTGTCCTTTGTAAAGTATCTTCATTTTATTGCAACACAGACATGCTCATTTGCTTATATATTTTCTATGCCCTTACGGGCAGAGTTGAGTAGTTGCAACAGAGACATGGCCTGAAGCACCTAAAATATTTACTATCTGGCTATTTGCAGAAAAAGTTTGCTGACTACTGCTATAAAAAATACTGTCGATGTTCTACAGAGATTCCCTTTCTTTACCAATTCTGTGTGCCCCTCCCTTGACTTTTGTGTGCTTTTACTTCTACCTGCCTTCTTGTGACTCTCTTTGGAGGACTGCTCTGAAGCTATTGGAATCACTTTGCTTGGAGACACAGGTGGCTGGAAATAACAGAGGTTACATTTCCCCCATCCCACTATGGCTCTCAGCCAACTACTGACTGGTATGGGATTGTGAAAGCAGCTCCCTTCCCTCAAGTTGGAATAAATTCTGAGGGGTAATTTATATTTTGCAGACACATTTATACTTCAGAGTCTTTTCTACTGGGGAGTGGCTTATCTTTCTGCCTGCTACCTCAGTTTTCTGTAATGCTATGGAGATGGCAAGGTTACGTTTTTTCCTATGTCACCATCTTCCTTCTTTACAAAAAAACCAAAAATTGTAAAAAGGCAAATGCTAAATTGGGCATAAACTGAAAAAATGTTTCCATTACTTAGAAAATAAGATGTCACACTATAAGGCCTCCTCTTCTTAGTGCAGTTGCTCATAATTTGCTGTTTAACCATTTAATGGCCACAACGGGGTGATCTAGAGACAAGTTTCATTTCTCCAGTTTGATTCACTCAGCAGTTTTTGACTATCCAATATACCAGGTCCTATGCTAACTACTGAGAACACATTGAATGTAAGATGACCTAGGCCTTGAAAATTTCACACTTTTGTGAGGTACTTATAATTTCCTATGCCACTAGAGCAAGGACTGGAACTTCTATTATTTTTCAAATTTTCTGAGTGCCAAGCACAGTGATGTGTTGAATAAATACTTGTTAAATGTAATTGTACCACATCATTCTCAAGAATGGAAATCTATCCAGCCAGGCCAGCAGCTTAATGCCATACATAATTCCTAGTAAAGGAATTATTGACACATAACCTAGCATGATATAATGTCACAGGAGTGGGCTCCAGGCTGAGCTCCTGAAGTCCAGACTCCTGGTTGCCACTCTATTAGTAATTCCCTAGGTGACCCTGGACAATCCATTTCACTCTCTAAGCCTCAAATTCTTCAATTATAAAATAAAGAGGCCAGACTGGATTATACATAAGGTTCATTCCAGCTCTGAAATTCTGATTCCTTTGAACTCTCCAATTACTTAGCAATGCCTGACTTTTCATGGACTAATAGACTTATTTCAGGACTCAATCCAATATTCTTACAAGAATTGAGCTATGGAATTTTAAAATGTGATAAACCTTTTTGTGATAGAACCTCTATGTCCCTTGATTTATTCTGTCTACAGTCTCAGGCATGACAATGATATTTCCCCAACATTTAATTCACAGCTTTCAGTCTTTTATAAAAAGAGGTTTGCAGTAAGTTCTGAAAATATTTGCTACTTATTTTTTGACTCATATTTCTAGAAGGATCCAAGTTCCAATCAATGCCATCTTTTTTCTATTTTAGCAAATTGCCTTATTTCATCATTTCGGGTTATTTTTCAGATTTTTATATTTTTAACACACTCAAGCTTGTTACCTTTTTCCTAACCACTCCACCTCTTTCTTAGGTCCTCAGACCTCAGTAAGAGTCTTAAGATTTGTAAGAAATTAAATCAAAAGTAGCTTCTATAAAAGTTTGATATTAAAAACAGGAATAATTTATATTTGTTATTTTGATGCAAATAATTTATTATTTGTTCACTCAGACACAATTGTAGATATGTAGTTGGATATTTATCTTGTTCCAATTTTTTATCAGGAGCAGTTTTTATGTGAGTCTAAAAAACTTTCATGCATAAGAATTTTATATTCTTCATGTCTCCCTTTCTTTTCTTCATCTCTGAAACTGTACCACCCTGCAATGCCTTTCTCCAATGGAAAGAAAGAATTTTCTCACCACCAGTTTTGATTCCTGTATCACTTACCTACTGTTTCAAAATTTATTGAACACCTAGTACTTGGCCTGATGCTAGGCACTGATAATATAAAGGAAGAAGAGAGGGACTATTTCCCAGAAAAGTTGTTAAATTGCATTTTGAAGAATGAGTGAAGTTATGAGAAAAAGGATGGAGGCTTGAAGATGAGAAAACACAGTACATTCAAGAGTCTGCAAGTGCCATAGGATGGCCAAAGCACAGGGTCCTTTATAAAACATAGTAAGACTAATCAAATATCAGTAGAATGTATGTGATTTATCTATGTAACTATCACAGTTTTCTCTTCCAAAACTGGCTCTACTATAGGGCTATTTATTTAGGTTGTGATAAAAGAAAATAAATTTTTAGAAAATTTTCACCATCATCCATTTCTATTTTTTTCTTTCTTCACAGACTTTATCATCTAACACCATCATTCAGCTTTCCTATCTCCTTGGGTCCTATATCAGTTGTCACTGGGTAAATAGGGACCAACTGCAAACTGGGCCCAAGTTCAATTCTACATTAAAATTCTGGCATTCAGCATTTATGGATTTAGAAAGACTAAAAGCTAAGCTAAAGAGATGAAAAATTGGCTTCAAACCAAAATCCAAATCTCAAAATCAGCAGTGTGTGTTGTGGAGTCCTGGGTATGGAAATCCCTTAAGACCATCTTTAGAAGAAAAAACAAGAATTTGTTTTAAAAATAATGATTTCACACACTCTGTAAAGAAAAAAATAGCACATTTGATATAAGCAAAAGTGAGGGAAAATTGCTTTTTAAAAGCAGATTGCCTGGTTTAATCCCATTTCTGCCCCCCAAGAGGTCCTTAATAAGCCAAAAATAAACATAAGTATAAATAATAATCCCTCCAGGGACACCTATATCCTGAATGGCATTACAAATACATGTTTGCCGATACACTCACACACATGTGCACACGTGTGCATGCACACACCCCAGATCCTCGCCCTTCAGTAGGTGATCAAAGCCCATGAAATGGAATCAGATTCAAGGACTAGACTTGACTTAGATAGGTCATCACTGGCAGTCAAACTAAATAGATTGTCTACAATTACCTCTCACCTGAGTGCAGAGAATGTGGCACTATGCATCATTCCCACGCCTTTCCATCATATATGCTCAGTATATCCATGCCTGTATTCCCTCTTTTCACACTCATTATTTCATTATCCTACCACGTGAATCAGAAAATATCTGTAGGCAAAGTGAATGCAACTTAATTGTATTTAGACTTTAGTGAAATACTTTCTGGTCTAGTTCTTTTTCCTTTTGCTCAGCTCTGAAGGTGACCAAATTTAGAGAATTTTTCACCTCTCACTGGCATCACTTTGGTCATTTGAAATTTATCCTGTAAAAGTAGATATTCACATGCCAAATCACTCCCTTACATGTCAGCACAATGTTTTACAAGCCAAAAACAAAGGAAAGATGGCCATTCTTGTACTGGTGGCAGAAAACTAAGGTCTGGGACCCAAGGGTTTTCTGAAGGGCATCTATAAAAGATCACCTAGGGATAAAAAAAAAGGATTCCTCTATATATTAACAACATCATGCATCAAAAGGAAGCTATCAGGTAGCTATATATTTGACAGATAAAAGCACCAAAATGTTAAGGTGACTAACTCATGGTAACAGAATTACAGATTATGTTGCTTTTCTATACTTGAATTTATAAAACATAACCAATTATATTATTAATCAGAAAAATTAAAATGTCACAATACAGTTTCAGAAACTCAATATCAAAAAGAAGCAACAATGCATAGCAAAACCAAACAAAACAAAAAAGCAATTTTCACTGGATCAACCAAACTCAAATTTTAGCTTTGCCTATTATGTGATCATCAGATTATTTAGCTTCTCTGAATCTTAGTTTACTTAAAACTCCCATAACTAATTCATAGGGTTGTAATGAGGATGAAATAAAACAAATGCATATAAATTTAAAAGAATTTTCATTAGTATTATCAAGATGAACCTTCGCCTTCCCAAAGTTAAAAGACTGTCCCATTTTCAGACTGGTGCTGCCATCTTATCCATTAATAAATGGATACACCTGTGACTTATACCCCTGACACTCATTCCACGGACATTGAAACACTTAACAAATAATAAGAAATACCTCGTAGGCATTCATATAGTATGCCTTGCATATGAAATCCTGGCTTCTATTAGTAGCAACAATAACCATAATGATAATAAAGAATTCCTGTGGCCTTATTCTGTGTCCAGTTCTAGATTAATCACTTTATGTGCACTATCTCACATTATCTAAACAGTGATCTAGTGAGGTAAATACTATTATTAGAGGTTAGTAACTTGCTCAGCATCATGGAGCTAATAACTGATGGATCTGGGTCTCTAATCCCAAGTTTGTATGGTTTCAAAGAGCAGTCTCCTAACCACTTTATCATCTAAAAAAAGATATAAGAATTGTGGCCAAGACATACTTACAATTATTTTTTTTATTCACAATCTCAGTCTTAGATATAAAGTATATTAGACTCTACAATGGGCTATCCTTTCCCTGAGGCATGACAGAAACAACAAAAATCCAAACTCTGCAAACAAGTTTGGTCATGGGAGCTAAAGAAACTGGCAAAACTGACTAAATCGCAATTTTGATGCATGCAAATTATCTGCTCCTCAGACACTATGGTCAGAGTAGCAATTGTTACAGTGCTGTGATTTTGTTTTCACAGAGCAAAGTACAATCAAACCAGACCAAGCTGAACCTATTGGAAAATAAATCATTACTCTTCTCAACTTTTTAACCATGTAATCCTGGTTAATTGAAATGGAAATTAATTCTTCATTGTCTAAATATGATGGTATTTCTGTGTCCTAGATATTTGGTGATCTTATTCCCTGAAGATGATGCCCTCTCTTCCATTTGATAAAATAACATCCTCAAATAGCAAATGAAGGAATTTGGGGATTGCAGAAACAGATACTGTGCCTTTACAAAGTCTAAAAAATAATGTTGTGCAATATTTTTAAAGTGTGTTAGATTTGGAAGGAGGGTGTTCTTTTGTTATTATTTATTTTTTTTTTCTTTTGAATTTTATTTATTGTTTTTTTTACACCAGGTCTTTATTAGTCATCCATTATATACACATCAGTGTATACATGTCAATCCCAATTGCCCAATTCATCACACCACCATCCCCACACCACTGCTGCTTTCCCCCCTTGGTGTCCATACATTTGTTCTCTACATCTGTGTCTCAATTTCTGCCCTGCAAACCGGTTCATCTGTACCATTTTTCTAGGTTCAACATATATGCGTTAATATACAATATTTGTTTTTCTCTTTCTGATTTACTTCACTCTGTATGATAGTCTCTAGATGCATCCACGTCTCTACAAATGACCCAGTTTCATTCCCTTTTATGGCTAATATTCCATCGTATATATGTACAACATCTTCTTTATCCATTCGTCTGTCGATGGGCATATAGGCTGCTTCCATGTCCTGGCTATTGTAAATAGTGCTGCAAAGAACATTGGGGTACATGAGTCTTCTTGCATTGTGGTTTTCTCTGGGTATATGCCCAGTAGTGGGATTGCTGGGTCATATGGTAATTCTATGTTTAGTTTTTTAAGGAACCTCCATACTGTTCTCCATAGTGGCTGTATCAACTTACATTCCACCAACAGTGCAAGAGGGTTCCCTTTTCTCCACACCCTCTCCAGCATTTGTTGTTTGTAGATTTTCTGATGATGCCCATTCTAACCGCTGTGAGGTGATACCTCATTGTAGTTTTGATTTGCATTTCTCTAATAATTAGTGATGTTGAGCAGCTTTTCATGTGCTTCTTGGCCATCTGTATGTCTTCTTTGGAGAAATCTCTATTTAGATCTTCTGCCCATTTTTTGATTGGGTTGTTTGTTTTTTTAATATTGAGCTGCATGAGCTGTTTATATATTTTGGAGATTAATCCTTTGTCCATTGATTCATTTGCAAATTTTTTCTCCCATTCTGAGAGTTGTCTTTTCATCTTGTTTATGGTTTCCTTTGCTGTGCAAAAGCTTTCAAGTTTCATTAGGTCCCATTTGTTTATTTTTGTTTTTATTTCCATTACTCTAGGAGGTGGATCAAAAAAGATCTTGTTGTGATTTATGTCAAAGAGTGTTCTTCCAATGTTTTCCTCTAAGAGTTTTATAGTGTCTGGACTTACATTTAGGTCCCTAATCCGTTTTGAGTTTATTTTTGTGTATGGTATTAGGAAGTGTTCTAATTTCATTCTTTTACATGTAGCTGTCCAGTTTTCCCAGCACCACTTATTGAAGAGACTGTATTTTCTCCATTGTATATTCTTGCCTCCTTTGTCATAGATTAGTTGACCACAGGTGCGTGGATTTATCTCTGGGCTTTCTATCCTGCTCCATTGATCTATGTTTCTGCTTTTGTGCCAGTATCACATTGTCTTGATTACTGTAGCTTTGTAGTATAGTCTGAAGTCAGGGACTCTGAGTCCTCCAGCTCCGTTTTTTCCCCTCAAGACTGCTTTGGCTATTCAGGGTCTTTTTTGTCTCCATACAAATTTTAAAATTTTTGTTCTAGTTCTGTAAAAAACGCCATTGGTAATTTGGTAGAAATTGCATTGTATCTGTACATTGCTTTTGGTAGTATAGTCATTTTCACAATATTGATTCTTCCAATCCAAGAACATGGTATATCTCTCCATCTGTTGGTATCATCTTTAATTTCCTTCATCAGTGTCTTATAGTTTTGTGCATACAGTTCTTTTTTCTCCCCAGGTAGGTTTATTCCTAGGTATTTTATTCTTCTTGTTGCAATGGTAAAGGGAGTGTTTCCTTAATTTCTCTTTCAGATTTTTCATCATTAGTGTATAGGAATGCAAGAGATTTGTGTGCATTAATTTTGTATCCTGCAACTTTACCAAATTCATTGATTAGCTCTAGTAGTTTTCTGGTGGCATCTTTAGGATTCTCTATGTATAGTATCATATCATCTGCAAACAGTGACAGTTTTACTTCTTTTCCAATTTGTATTCCTTTTATTTCTTTTTCTTCTCTGATTGCCGTTGCTAGGACTTCCAATACTATGTTGAATAATAGTCACGAGAGTGGATATCCTTGTCTTGTTCCTGATCTTAGAGGAAATGCTTTCAGTTCTTCACCATTGAGAATGATGTTTGCTGTGGGTTTGTCACATATGGCCTTTATTATGTTGAGGTAGGTTTCCTCTATGCCCACTTTCTGGAGAGTTTTTATCATAAATGGGTGTTGAATTTTGTCAAAAGCTTTTTCTGCATTTATTGAGATGATCACATGGTTTTTATTCTTCAATTTTTAAATATGGTTTATCACACTGATTGATTTACGTATATTGAAGCATCCTTGCATCCCTGGGATAAATCCCACTTGATCATAATGTATGATCCTTTTAATGTGTTGTTGGATTCTGTTTCCTAGTATTTTGTTGAGGATTTTTGCATCTATATTCATCAGTGATATTGGTCTGTAATTTTCTTTTTTGTAGTATCTTTGTCTGGTTTTGGTAACAGGGTGATGGTGGCCTCATACAATGAGTTTGGGAGTGTTCCTTCCTCCACAATATTTTGGAAGAGTTTCAGAAGGATTGGTGTTAGCTCTTCTCTAAATGTTTTATAGAATTTACCTGTGAAGCCATCTGGTCCTGGACTTTTGATTGTTGGAAGATTTTTAATCACAGTTTCAAGTTCATTACTTGTGATTGGTCTGTTCATATTTTCTATTTCTTCCTGGTTCAGTTTTGGAAGGGTATACCTTTCTAAAAATTTGTCCATTTCTTCCAGGTTGTCCATTTTATTGGCACAGAGTTGCTTGTAGTAGTCTCTTAGGATGCTTTGTATTTCTGCAGTGTCTGTTATAACTTCTCCTTTTTCGTTTCTAAGTTTATTGATTTGAGTCCTCTCCCTCTTTTTCTTGACGAGTCTGGTTAATGGCTTATCAATTTTGTTTATCTTCTCAAAGAACCAGCTTTTAGTTTTATTGATCTTTGCTATTGTTTTCTTTGTTTCTATTTCATTTATTTCTGCTCTGATCCTTTTGATTTCTTTTCTTCTGCTAATTTTTTTGTTGTTGTTCTTTCTCTAGTTCCTTTAGGTGTAAGGTTAGATTGTTTATTTGAGATTTTTCTTGCTTCTTGAGGTAGGCTTTTATAGCTATAAACTTCCCTCTTAGAACTGCTTTTGCTGCATCCCATAGTTTTGGATCGTCTTGTTTTCCCTTTTCTCTAGGTATTTTTTGATTTTCTCTTTGATTTCTTCAGTGATCTCGTGGTTATTTAGTAACATATTGTTTACCTCCATGTGTTTGTGTTTTTTATGTGTTTTCCCCTGTAATTCATTTGTAATCTCCTAGCGCTGTGGTCAGAAAAGAGCTTGATATGATTTCAATTTTCTTAAATTTACTGAGGCTTGATTTCTGACCCAAGATGTGATCTATCCTGGAGAATGTTCCATGCGCACTTGAGAAGAAAGTTTAGTCTGCTGTTTTGGCATGGAATGTCCCATAAATATCAATTAAATCTATCTGGTCTATTGCGTCATTTCAAGCTTCTGTTTCCTTATTTATTTTCATTTTGGATGATCTGTCCATTGGTGTAAATGAGGTGTTAAAATCCCCCACTATTATTGTGTTACTGTCGATTTCCTCTTTTATAGCTCTTAGCAGTTGCCTTATGTATTGAGGTGCTCCTATGTTGGGTGCATATATATTTATAATTGTTATATCTTCTTCTTGGATTGATCCCTTGATCATTATGTAGTGTCCGTCCTTGTCTCTTGTGACATTCTTTATTTTAAAGTCTATTTTATCTGATATGAGTATTGCTACTCCAGCTTTTTTTTGATTTTCATTTGCATGGAATATCTTTTTCCATCCTCTCACTTTCAGTCTGTATGTGTCCCTAGGTCTGAAGTGGGTCTCTTGTAGACAGCATATAGATGGGTCTTGTTTTTGTATCCATTCAGCAAGCCTGTGTCTTTTGGTTGGAGCATTTAATCCATTCACTTTTAAGGTAATTTTCAAAATGTATGTTCCTATTACCATTTTCTTAATTGTTTTGGGTTTGTTTTCATAGGTCCTTTTCTTCTCTTGTGTTTCCCACTTAGAGAAGTTCCTTTAGCATTTGTTGTAGAGCTGGTTTGGTGGTGCTGAATTCTCTTAGCTTTTGCTTTTCTGTAAAGTTTTGATTTCTCCATCGAATCTGAATGAGATCCTTGCCAGGTAATCTTGATTGTACGTTCTTCCCTTTCATCACTTTAAACATATCATGCCACTTCTTTCTGGCTTGTAGAGTTTCTGCTGAGAAATCAGCTTTTAACCTTATGGGAGTTCCCTTGTATGTTATTTGTCATTCTTCCCTTGCTTCTTTCAATAATTTTTCTTTGTCTTTAGTTTTTGCCAATTTGATTACTATGTGTCTCGGTGTGTTTCTCCTTGGGTTTATCCTGTATGGAACTCTCTGTGCTTCCTGGACTTGGGTGGCTATTTCCTTTCCCATGTTAGGGAAGTTTCCTACTACAATCTCTTCAAATATTTTCTCGGGTCCTTTCTCTCTCTCTTCTCCTTCTGGGACCCCTATAATGCGAATGTTGTTGCATTTAATGTTGTCCCAGAGTTCTTTTAGGCTGTCTTCATTTCTTTTCATTCTTTTTTCTTTATTCTATTCCGCAGCAGTGAATTCCACCATTCTGTCTTCCAGGATACTTATCCATTCTTCTGCCTCAGTTATTCTGCTACTGATTCCTTCTAGTGTAGTTTTCATTTCAGTTATTGTATTGTTCATCTCTGTTTGTTTGTTCTTTAATTCTTCTAGGTCTTTGTTAAACATTTCTTGCATCTTGTCGATCTTTGCCTCCATTCTTTTTCCAAGGTCCTGGATCATCTTCACTATCATTATTCTGAATTCTTTTTCTGGAAGATTGCCTATCTCCACTTCATTTAATTGCTTTTCTGGGGTTTTATCTTGTTCCTTCATCTGGTACCTAGCCCTCTGCCTTTTCGTCTTGTCTATCTTTCTGTGAACGTGTGTTGTTTTTTTTTTTCCCCCACAGGCTGCAGGATTGTACTTCTTGCTTCTGCTGTCTGCCCTCTGGTGGATGAGGCTATCTAAGAGACTTGTGCAAGCTTCCTGATGGGAGGGACTGGTGGTGGGTAGAGCTCACTGTTGCTCTCATGGGCAGAGCTCAGTAAAACTTTAATCTGCTTGACTGCTGATGGATGGGGCTGGGTTCCCTCCCTGTTGGTTGTTTGGCCTGAGGCAACCCAACACTGTAGCCTTCCTGGGCTCTTTGGTGGGGCTAATAGCGGACTCTGGGAGGGCTCACGCCAAGAAATACTTCCCAGACCTTCTGCTGCCAGTGTCCTTGTCCCTACAGTGAGACACAGTCACCACCCACCTCTGCAGGAGACCCTCCAACACTAGCCAGTAGGTCTGGTTCTGTCTCCCCTGGGGTCACTGTTCTTTCCCCTGGGTCCCAGTGCACACACTACTTTGTGTGTGCCCTCCAAGAGTGGAGTCTCTGTTTCCCCCAGTCCTGTCAAAGTCCTGCAATCAAATTCCACTAGCCTTCAAAGTCTGATTCTCTAAGAATTCCTCCTCCTGTTGCCAGACTCCCAGGTTGGGAACCTGATGTGGGGCTCAGAACTTTCACTCCAGTGGGTGGACTTCTGTGGCATAAGTGTTCTCCAGTCTGTGAGTCACCCAACCAGCAGTTATGGGATTTGATTTTACTGTGATTGTGCCCCTCCTACCGTCTCAGTGTGGCTTCTCCTTTGTCTTTGGATGTGGGGTAATTTTTTTGGTGAGTTCCAGTGTCTTCCTGTTGATGATTGTCCAGCAGCTAGTTGTGGTTCTGGTGTTCTCGCAAGAGGGAGTGAGAGCACATCCTTCCGCTCTGCCATCTTGGTTCCTAATCTCTTGTTTTTCAATTAGAGAAGTCATGCACACATTTGTTCCTTCTGCCCTTGGAGATTATAAACACTCAGAGGCAACTCATTTTTGCAGAGTATTTGTTTTCAAGAAGCAATGAAGTGCAAATGGAAGCCAACTGAATTTAGCAATTTGTTTACTCAGAAAGAAAACTGCTGGAAAAAAATAGAGTATTTTAATAATTAGCCAGTCATGTTAGATAAGGGACATTCCAGTATATGTTCTAGCATTATAATAAGAAGGCTGACACTTTGGATGATAAAGAATTAGCAATTAACCTTCTAACTCAAGAAAAAAGTACTCAAAAGGGGGGGAAAAGTAGAGAAACAGGCTTCAGTTTTGAATTTTATTCACTATGTCTTCAAACTCATAATCGTTAGTTTTTAAAAGTTTTACCAGGTAATATGTTTTGAGTAGTTTCACAGATAGAAGGCTTCATGAGCCCATGCTAAAGGTAATGTTGTTGAGGAATTACAAGATAGAGCAGTTATCATGGGGAACTTTTCTCAGCTATCTAATGAAAACTCAAATTCTGTATTCCTTTGTCTACAATGTCTGTACCTACTTTAAATTATTAGAGGAAACGAGTTAACCTCTGCTATATAGCTTAATTATTAAATAGCTGCTGGCACAGAATACAAAATTAATAGCACTCTTCTTTACTGCAGATCTTTAATTAACCACAAAGTCCTTTCACAGTGTATGTGCCCAGAACACTTCTTAAAAATATAGAAGACACATTCAAAGAATATATATAATTCTTCGTTGAGGTGTGAGATTGTGACTATGGTCCAACCAGAACCATAGCAATAGGAACCAATAGGTAATTTTCTCCAAAGCTCACCCCTTTGCTTTCCTGCCATCAGCCTACCAACGGAGAACTTGAGCACTTTCCTTTCAGAGAAGCATCCTAACTGTCAGTTCAGGAGAATGGCCTCTTCTACATGTACTCTGCTTTTGTGTAGCAATATCTAAGCAGATGGATAGGGCTTTGAAGTCCTGATGAACAAGAGGAGAGCTACACTAAATAACTGTTATATCGCATAGGTCCGAGGGAGTATGACAAAGAAGCAGTCATTGTGTGAAGTTGCTTTTGGTGTCTAGAGGAGAAAGAGGAAAGGAAGGGAATTACAGAGAGCAAAAGAACTAAAAAGAGGGTTAAGGAAGAAATAAAGATGGTTTATGGTCTTATTGGAAGTTACTAAAATTGGTTACAAATCAAAATAACTCAGTATAGTAAATGCACTGAACCAGAATAACCCAACAGCTGAGGCTCAGAAAATGCTGCTGCTATAATTATTGTGTGATTGTTGTTGCTGGTGCTGATTCCGATGCTGCTCTTCTCCAAGAGGTTCTGATATATTTGAAGAAGAACCTGAAAAAGATGTTAGGCTTAGAAGCCCAACACCACCATGTAGCTGAGTTACCCCAGGACTTCCAACATCCAGAGGAGTAAGACCATGTAACATCAACATTTCTTCTCCGTAAAAGTAGGTTCTTTTTCTCCTCCTTTGATCCCATAGATGTGAATATAATGAGATTTTATCAAAACTACTTCATCCTATTGTTACTTCTGCCAGAGAAATAGTACGTTACACCCTCCTGGCTTTGATGCAGACAATGAACCTTTCTAATACATTGCCAATTGCTTTGACACAAAAGCTAGAGAAAATGTAACTTACCCCAGAACCTTGTTCCCAATCTGTCTCCAGCACTGCAGCTGTCAAATTCAGCCCCTAAAATGCCCTTGATTAAAGGAGTGAGCCAAAGAAAGAGTAATAGTCTGCCAAGTTAGGTGGCTATAATCCTCAGTATTGGTAATTACACTTCAAATACATCAAGCTTTGTTGTTAAAGCTCAGAAAGTAAAACTCCGATTCATCTAAACAAAAGATGATTCAGATCTTGCAAGACTCAAAAAGCTCAGTATGTTCTAAAATATCCCCTGCGGCTAAATTACCTTCATAGGATTTTGTCAGATTTCCAAGACAGCTTTGGCCTAGTCTGGTCATCTGAAGAAATCTTAGCCAACCATAGAAGGTACTACATGTGGCTTACTTTTCTGAAGAAGAACAGTGAGTCTGAAGCTATGCTCTATTTGATACAACATAAATCTAAGGTGTCTCCCACATTTGGCCAATAGCGCTGAGATTTCATCAAGAAGGAAGCGCTCACTTGCAAAAAACAGCCAGAAGGATCAGCTCTTCTTCCGAAATCTCTAACCATTTGCGACACGATCATAGTCAAAACCTTCTTTAACATGCTGTTGGAGTTCTCATATCTCAGTCAAGAAAAATGCTTCGTTTTTCACTTTCAGTATGTCACACATTCATGAGTTAGAAATATTTACAGAATCAGTAATGCAGGGCAAACTCATCTCCTATTGGCTGGCATTATTTTTATTTATTGGTTTTCCCATGAATAATAGAATGACTTTGTCCAAATTGCCATCCTGTATCAGTTAATACATCACTTAATTTCTTCTACAGTCAACAATGTCAAAGTTCACATTATAGTGTTTCTTCTGTTTGTCTAACTTATAGATGGCCTGTTGCTAATGTAGCAACGTTAAATTAAACAGTAGCATGGTAGTAGTAGTCCCTGAGTAGAGTTCAGTACCTTTTACACTTTTGCCACAATTGGCATTGATTAATTCACCTTTATAAAATCATTCATCAAATATTTGAGATGAAACCCAACGATTTTTATGTTTAACCCCTCCCCCCCACTATTTGGTTATTTAACCACCAGCCAACAAAATAAAGCCAGTTTATCCCAGACAAAAATTAAACCATGGGAACTTCCCTGGCAGTCCAGTGGTTAAGACACCACCGCACTTCCACTGCAGGGGGTAGAGGTTCAATCCTGGTTGGGGAAAGCCCACATGCTGCATGCAGTGCTGCCAAAAGAAATATTAAAAACAAAATTTAAATCATGATTATGCCTTTTAAAATATTTCTACCAGAAGTCTCTATATAGTTTCAACTTCACTCTTTCAGAACCTCCTCCACTTTCTATTTA
Organism: Mesoplodon mirus; assembly: GCF_964341445.2. NCBI lineage: Eukaryota > Metazoa > Chordata > Mammalia > Artiodactyla > Ziphiidae > Mesoplodon > Mesoplodon mirus. The sequence continues at coordinate 96,548,773 of NC_138978.1, read as the reverse complement.
AAAATGATCTTGAAACTCAATATCACTTTTTAAAAAGTCACATTCAGAAAACGCTCATTCCACACTGCACTCTCCAAGTATTCCCCAAATAATGGAGGGACGGATAGGTTGAAATCCCCAGCTCAAAATGTCATTTCAGAAATGAATCCCACCAGAAAGTAATGTTTCTTATTACATGTCACAGCTATGGCCAAATTATCTTTTAGGCACTGATGACATGTTAGTCCTGATACATGCTTAGTTGAAAACACTGAGTTCTAAAAGAGGGCTTCACTGACCTCGAGTGCAGAGCCAAACCATAGCCAGAGGAGCACCTCTAAAGTTGGCACCATGTTGCTTCATTTTTTCATGATGCCACACCAATCCAATAGAGCGAGAAAGAAACCTTGTGTTTGAGAGCTTGAAATTTTAGTAGTAGGAGGAGAAGGAATAGTAGTAGATATAATGGTAATAGTAGTACCAATTGTCATTTATTGAGTACTTCCCATTGGACAGACACCAGATTAAACGCTCTACAAACATTGTCCATGCGCTTAATAATTGAGTATTTGGGAAAATATTAATTTTAATATTAGGAATCTCATACATCCGAATATTCAAAAGGAGACCTAGTTTTCCTCTGCAGATTATTTTCTTAAGATAGCAAGGAAGAATGTAATTACATAGCTATCAGCCTTAGGAAGAGGGAAATTAGTTAAGTGTGCTTGAGGGAATAAGTCCTGGTTACTTCCAACTGAACAAAGAGAGCTGAATGGAAGTCCAAGGAAAGAAAGATGAAAAAAGAGAAACTATTTCAGAAATAAATCTTCAGGAAATATCAATATAACAATATCAAAGACCCAAGTAAAATACAGATAGTATATTGCCTAGGTTGAAAGAAGAAGGACAAAGAGATTGTTCTAACGGCTGGCGAAGGAAGGGTGGGTGTCTAATACATCTGTGTCAAACATGAAGATTGAAGCAAACTAGGTAGGCAGTTTGGGGCCTGTACAGCTTAACTATGGCTTTGCATTCATGAACAAGGTTGGTATTTAAATTCCAGATTACCTTCACCTGATAATGTTTCATGCATATTAAAGTATGCTAAAAAGAAAATTAGAATCCTCCCCCCTTTGTTGGTCCAACTTTTTTATCAGCATTTGTTGGAAATTAAGTATAACCTTTCTGGGAATCAGTTTCATCAAATGTATAATGAAAATTAATCAAACCACATGCCTATATCACACATTTTTATGCTGTATAGAGTGAGATAATAGATATGAAAGCAATTTGAAATAATATAAAGCATTATGCAAAGGTAAAACTTGTAATTATCATTTTATATCAAATGCAATCAACTCCAAACAGATGACTGGATGCTCTAATTTTTCATGAAGGACACGGAACAACATAAAAATGTGAAATGAATTACTGGGGTCTCTGTCTCATTAGCTTACAATGGAAAGGTTATAATGAGGATGGACCAAAAAGATCCAGTGGGAGTGGTACCTGGATGAAGAAATATATGAGTATTTTCCTTGGGTCTCCACTAACTAATGTAGTCATTTATTCATTAAATCTATGATTTTCACCCTTGGGAGATTCCAAGCTTATTTTATCTTATTTCTTGTTGAGTAGTAGTTCTTCATATATTAATTATAATAAAATCAACACCTAGATTTTTCTTCTTTAATAAAAATAATAATAACTCCAATGGTTTTCATTCTTACTCAATGAGAAATGTTTTTCAACTCCTTATTTACCTTCACTGAATTTGTCTGGACTTAACAGTGTGGAAACCTGGCTGTCTACCAAATTGTCGAAATGGAGAAAGGTCTCTGTGTCAGATATTGTCCAGGGCATAGACCGCAGCTTGGCTTGGAGTCATTTGGCTTGAACTCAATTAAGATCAACTCTACTACTCCTACATATCTGACAAAGCAAATGAAAATCCTCTTTAGAGGAAGGTAACATGATGCTCAGTCTTAAATTATTTCAACAATTAGTCTTTCAAAATACAATGTGCAACACACAAACTAAGATAACTAGGAACAAGAAACAACAAAAATAACAGGCTCAGACATTTTATTTTTTTAAGGTTACAATGTTGAATGTTTATCAAGTGAAATTTCTACAACTAGCAAGATAACACATGAGTTACTAGGACTCAGACCACGCCCTAGGGAATGTTTATTGGGCCATCCCAATTACACCACAAGCCAAATTCCAAGTCAAGCTTGAAAATGTTGGCAGCGAGCTGCAACTTATGGGAAGTGACATAGGGAACTGTAAAATAACCAAGTGAAAATGCTAGCAAAATTCTAGGAAATAATAATAGAATTTAAGAATTTGATGCATAAAATGAAGATAGAATGAAATGTGAAGAGGAAGAGATGTAGGAAGGAATGAAGAGCAATGAAAATGGTAAATATATGGGAGTCTCTAAATGAGAAGTAAATGAATAAAATAATAATAATGTTGTCTTAAAACACACATTATGTAAATATACATCTTACATACTATTGTTTGTTGTTTTATAGTCATTACTCATTTAGATTTACCCATATATTTGCATATATATGCATGTATGTGTATGTGTTAGAAAATATAAGAAAACAATGGCATGTAAGTCAATGTAAATGAGTTTAAATGTTTTAATAACCTTGCAATGTCCAGGGAAAGTCAAAGGTACATGTTGTAATTTCTAGAGTGAACACATACACACACTCCACACAAGACAGACAATTCTAACTAGAGAATGAAAGGTAAAAGATATCACCCTGGAAAATGGAAAGGAAAAAGAGAGCTAGAGCTGATTCTCTGAATGGGAAGGAGACATGTAAGGAAGGGAGGTGTGCAAATAGCATCATTTTTACATTAAGAGAAATTAAGAGATAAGTAGAAAATGGATGGGGGGAAAAGGAGATATACAAGCAATAAAGAAACAAAATTAACCAAACAACTGAGCGAAATACTATAGTTTTTCAAAATGGGAAACATGGTGAGGTGATACAAAGCATTATAAATGAGCTAAATGTTCATCCTTTATCATAAGGAGTCAAACTGATAAATTAGGAGACAGTAAAATAAGGATGTCTTTCGATTTGAGGATACTTACCCAAAAAACTAAAATAAAAAGTAGTTTAGTGACATTCTCTTAAAAGTGGGACTGAGGATGGTAAAGGTGTTGCTTTTTATTTTCAGTTCTTCTGTTTCATTATTTTATCCTCGATATATAAAAATTTAGATTACATATATTTATAGATTATTTTATATTGCATGAATCTACAGCTATAGTAAATTTTACTTATATATAATATATGCTATATATTCCTGACATAGTATATATTTTACATTAATATAATTCTCTTTATATAATATATATTTTATTGTGTACAGATCCATATTTTATATATTTATGTTTATATATTTATGTTAATACTGAGAAATTAAACTATAGTCATCCTTATAAACTGATTTTATTTTCATTGATCTCTAATACATAAGGGTGTTAAAATCCAGATCATACTTTCGCAAATTTCGAGTCAAACGGATTAGGTTTCAAATCTTTTTTCTGCCATAACCTAGCTATGTGACATATGAAAATTCACTTAACCTCGCTGAGTCTCTATTTGCTCATCTATTGATTTAAAGGAAGAAAAAGTATAGCTACTGTCAGAACTGCTGTGATAATCGGAGATAATATATTTAAAGTGCTTAGCCAGTGCCTGATATAAAGTAAGTGCTGAATAAATGAAAATAATTATTATAATTCAACACTGTTACAATGCCTTTAGTTAATTAACATTTTCTGGGGCCTATTATGTATCAAAAACTCTCCTAAGACTGCCCACAAGAAGATTACAGTATGGTGGGAGGAGGTGAGCAGAGGATGCTGTGGGTGCAGGGCTGTCAGAAGAGCCTTCATTAAGTCATTAACACTTGAACAGCATTGTGACAAATAATCTGAGCTAAAGAAAGGAAATTCCAAATAGATGGAACAGTGTGGGCAAATGACATAGAAATAAAATAACATGACATGTTTTATATCTCAGATATTGACTTTGAATTTGTCCACCTCTATAGATAGCCATTGAATTAAGCAGGACAACTGATATTAGAAAAAACACTCTGTTGACAATAATGACAAACTGGAAGGAGACTACTGTAAGCAATTAAGATGAGAGAGACTAGTTAAAATAATACCATAGTAATCTGGGAAGTAAGTGACAAAGACCTGAATTAATAGGAATGGAAAGGCAAAGTAAGAAATTAAATTTAAAATTAAGAATTTAGACATTAGAGACATGGACTATCTTAATGTGACAAATGAATGATAGGGAAGTATTGAAGGTGGCTTTGGAAATGGGGTGAATAGTAGTGTATTAACTGAGATAAAAAATGCAGATGGAGGAGAGCAGGCCGGGGCATAGTGAGTTTGGATAATCTCTAGAACACCAAATATGCAGTGGGTATTTAGCTTTGTGGATCTGGAGCTCAGTAAGAAGAAGGGGCTGAGGGTCTCTATATGGATCAGCACATAGAGAACAGCTGAAAATATTAATTATTTACAATTAATTAATTTACTTAATTTAGAAAATATCATTTTAATTCTCCAAAGGAAATTACAGAAAGTGAGAGGAACAATTACTCCTTGTATAAAAACCAATCCTCCAGACTCACTCATTGCACTTGTACAAAACTTTATTCCTTCATTCACCAAACGTTTTCCAATTAAATACCTATTACTGTCTACATGAATTGGTTTTTTGCATGTCATATACTAAATGCTATTTTTAATTTATATGTATATTTTTTATTCACGCTAGACTAAATTTTTCTAGGGTAGGGAACATGTCATACCTACATCATCTTTATCACTAGCATAGTTTCTGGCACACAAAATGCCCTAAATACATGTTTACTGAGTTCATTCCTCATGCCTCTGATAGCTTTATAATGCTATTCCTTATCCTGTGTTTAGGTCACAGCTGTTTCTAAAATTTTTTTTTTTTTTTTTTTTTTTGCAGTACGTGGGCCTCTCACTGTTGTGGCCTCTCCCGTTGCGGAGCACAGGCTCCGGACGCGCAGGCTCAGCGGCCATGGCTCACGGGCCCAGCCGCTCCGCGGCATGTGGGATCTTCCCGGACCGGGGCACGAACCCGTGTCCCCTGCATCGGCAGGCGGACTCTCAACCACTGTGCCACCAGGGAAGCCCTAAAATTTTAATTCAAGTTGTTTCTCTACTTCCCTACCTCCCACTTTATTCCATACTGCATGTTACCACTCCTGAGTCTTTTAATAAATATATGGCAGTAAAGTCACCCAGTCAACCACATGGAGCTCAAATGATTATGATATAAGTAGTGAGAGAACAAGTGAAACCTTGAAGAAGCTGAAGGTAAACATTTGCACTCCCAAATTATCATTGATGAATAACTTCTGGGCCAGAAATACATGGTATCGTTGACATTGCAATTTGGAGGGTGACTTTGATGCTCTCATGTTGGGGGTGATACTCCTTTCAACTGGAACCAAGGTCAGTAGAGAAATGCCTTTAGTCTGTAGGAAACTCGTCCTATTCCAGGCCTATCCACCACACAAAGATTTAACCTGCAGACCTAGCAGAAATGAAGACATTCCTCCTAGATGAAAATTTTGAAAAGAGTAACACTCAGTAAGACATGAGGAATATTCTTCAAAAAGTTTCATTCCAAAAGAATCTTTTTTTCAAAATGTGGTGTACATCTGGAAAGAGAAGGTCACAGTGAAAGTCAGCTCCACACAAACGTTTGCTCACAAAAACACTAGCAACAAATAAATAACGTTTGGGAAGCAATTGTCTTGCATTGACTATGTACAAATGGAGAAAAGTCTTCAAATACTTCAATACCTTCATTTTGAAATGCCAGTCAACCTCAGAAGCTGTCTCTTATAATACATTCCTGGCAATACCTGCACCTCTTTGTTTTCAGAGCTATTAACCAAATTTTAAATATTATGCGACTGCTATTTGAAAAACAGTGTCTGAGATGTGTTTATTTTGTAATTATAATTATTATATAAGGTTCTCACAAGTAATTAAAACTTAAATCATTAGTAAAAGAAGAAAGAAATACTATTAGCTACATGGAAAAACAAAGAAAGCATTTCCAGACTAGTTCTTCCATCTTGCCAATAATTAGCAGCTCAAGCCCCCAATATCTACTAACTCAGCTCAAGCCCCCAATATCTACTAACTCCTGATGGTTTCCAGTATCCCCATTCAAGTTCAAGGTCTTTGCAAGCCAGCCTCCTTTGTCACTAGCCACAACACCTAGTATTCTGCCCAAAATGCCTCTTGCTTTGCTGATTGACAAAACTTGTCAGAGTGTACATTTTCAGATAGATAGAATATTTTCCTTGGGTGTAATTCTAAAATGTCATGGCCACTGTTGTCCTCATTGATAAAGGTAGAGGCATGAGAAAGGAAGAGAATAAATATAAAAGGAAAGCAATTTCCCCAAGTCCCCATTAACCCACCTAATAAATAACAACACAGTCATCATATTGCTTAGCGTTCTACTGTACATCAATAATGCAGTCATCTGATTAATAGATTGCTAAGACTGTATTTGCCTTGCACCTTAGAAAAATTAAAAGACAAGCAAGTAAACGAGATTGCCATCTTTGGCAATATGCCCATTGAATATCCTTGTGCTTATTGAATATTATTGAAAAGAAAAGGACAGTAGTCATTCCTCAAAGGATCTGTTTTAGGCAGGGACTGACACAATGACCCAGGAGCACTTTGTCCCCATTCTTTAGAACAGTGCAGATAGTTAATGAGATATTATTTGTCCAGTTTAATTAGCCATTTTCCTCCATGTGGGTAAGAGTCAGGTGGTGTCTAAACACAGGAAGGAAGCCTCCTCTCCACACCAGGGGACAGAATACATTCACAAAACACCACATCCTGCAAGGATACAGTGGTGGATTCAGAAATCAGACTTCCTGAAATGGAATCCCTATCCAGCCATTTAGAACCTCAGGAAAGTTACTCAACCTCTTTGCCTCAAGGTCCTTATCTGTAGTCCACATGGATGTAATAACAACTACTTCCTAGGCTAGTTGTGAAGATTAAATAAGATCGGGCATATTTTATTTTGGGCATGTCCAGTACAATGCCTGGCACATGCAAAGAGCTCAAGAAACATTGACTATTACTATTATTATTATCATTACTCCTGGGCTTAAATGCACAGAGCCTACAGGGGGGATATCATCTCACATAGGGGGTCCAGATAAAACCAAGGCTGAGACATATCCAGTGTGTCATTTGGATGGTACCCCCTCCCTCACTAAGCTTTTGTGTGCATCTACTGATTTCCTAGAGGCTGAAGAGCCCCTGGGACAAAAAATTTAAACTACATCCACAATTAGGGTTCAGACCTAGATAGGAATGTGTGAGGACCTGGGAAGAGGGGATGAGGTAGCAGTGACAGGAGGGGAGTTCTTCCAAATTTGCATAGGGGGCAAAGGAGCCCTAAAATGGAAATCACTTGAAGGAAGAAGAGTCTGGCCCAAGGAGCCAGGAACAGGAAAAGCATTAGAGGAAACTAATTCTAGATACAGATGGTGGTCATTATGTGAGACTATTCCAACTCAGCTGTTCTAGTGGACTGAAAAAAAGAAAAGGGCTACATTATTAACCTCTGCTGTAATTTAGAACCGGGGTAACAATACTGGGGATGCTTCTTGCCCCTGATCTAAACAGAAGGCAGACGTGGCACCAACATATGAGGTGAATCAGCAGAGATCTGACCCTCAGCAGGTCAAGACAGCTGAGGGCAGAGCGGCACTGTTCAGACGTCAAAGGCAGCAGCTGTAGAATCCAGATCAACTAATGGTGAGGTCAGCAGATCTTTGGGGTCACCAGCGCTGAAGTTGTGAAAGGAGTCCAAACAGAACAATCAAGTCGGTGGCACAGCACAGAGCAGCAGAAATCAGCCCTGAGGAGTGGCCTAGCTGATTGCAGGTACTTGTAAAACACCTCCTAAGTGAGACTCCAAACCCTCAGCAGAGTGGGCTCTGCCAGGGGCCATCGTACTTTGAGTGTGAGTGCTAATAGGCCTTCATTTGTGTTCTCTGGCTCCTCAGTCCTGGGACAGCTGGTTTTCAGTTATGTCATATTTGTTGCCTTTTTCATGAAAGCCTGTTTTCATTTTTGTGACAGGTGTCTGAATTCAGAGTAAGGAGTATAGCCTGACAGGTTGGTGCACAGATTTTTCTGGTAATAACTAAAGCACAAAACTCAGATGTGGGAGAGGTTCTTCTCCATCCAAATCCCAGAAGCCAGGCCATAGTGCTGTTGTAGGTTCAGATGTGACAGCTGAGCTGCAAACAAAGTTCCGTGTCCCTATTTGAGATAGGAGAGTGTTGGGGGGTGGGAGGTACAGGGAATGACATCATCAGTGGATATTTTCCAATTTCTAATATTTTTTATCAAGTGAAATATAGTTAAAATGAACAACAACTTAAATAGTAGGTGAAGAGGGGAAGTTATAAGAAAACATGACTATCCTGTATGATTCTCAGTTTACAAACTTGGGTGTGCAAGAAATATTTTTAACATTTTCTTAAACCAAAACAAAACTCAGACTCTGAGCCACCCCCATCTCAACAAAATAGCAGAAAAGTCAGCCTTGGTCCTTCTTGAAGTTTCCCATCCTCCTGCTCCTTGGCCTGTCTCCTCCCCTGTATTAAGCAAAAGTCAAGCACCTTACAAAAAAATCAAGGCACTGAGGAGGCCTTTCGGTCAAGATACGTCACTCCCTACTGTCTACCTCTGAGACAGGCATGGTCTCTTTAGAGCTGGCAGGTCTGCTACTGCAGCACCACCCTTGGGTTAGGAAGTGTTTGAAGAGGGCTGGAGCATCCAAACTGGGCATCTCAGCCTCCCCAGGTGCCCCACTCAGCCTTTCTCTTGGCAGGTGACCCCTCTGCAATGTGGAGCTACAGAGCAGGACAAGCGGCTCCACTCTTAAAGCACACCCCCTGTACTCTTCCCTGTGGAGGGAACATGTTTCCCTCCTCTTGCTGCCCTTAAACGTTTTTAAAATAAAATGTAAAATAAATATCGAGAGAAGTATACACAGACTAAAATATGCTGAATCCAAAAAACCCTGAGCTTAACTTCCTGCTTGAATAAAGGAAGGGAGAAAGGTGGGAGATACACAGAGAAAGTCATAGATTAACGTGTCAAAAAATTTTCCTGCTATAAGTGAAAAGCCATGGTGACAATTTAGTTATTTACTTATCAAGCCCTTACTTATTACTTAGCACAGCCAGTCACTGTTCTAAGTACTTTACAAATATTAACTTATTCAATCCTTGTAACAATCCTATATTATCCTCATTTTACAGTGTAGAAACTAAGGCACACTGAGTAACATGTGCCAGTTCACACAGCAAATAAGTGGCAGAATCTATATTCAAAGTAAGACTGTCAGGCTCCTTAGACTCTGCTGTTGCCTGCTTCTGTGTGCTCCTTCCAGAAGGCAGAGATGGGGCTGCAGAGTACTACACAGTTTTGTCTCATTGCTGCTTTCTCTGCTGCTGCCCTCTTGCCCTGGGTCACTGCAGCTCCCTCCACCTGATCCACAATTTGCTGGGCCCCGGTTTACATTCTGAAGTTCAGACCTTACACTGGCTTTTATCCTCTCATCTTGATTCAACATTTGCTCTTTCCTCCCTGCTCTGTTCTTATATCTTCATTTTCCTCCTTGACCTTCAGACTTTAGGAACAATTTGGTCTTTCTGGCTTTCATCCTCCAAACCCTCTGACTTTCCTCTTGAGCTCTTAGAGTAATCCTCTTGGCCAAGTTTAAATGCCATGAATCTAACTTTGACATGAGGTCTCTGGACCTACTGTCCGCACTGAGCTTGCACTAGATCCCAGGGAGGAATCGTTGCCCATGCAGAACTCTATGAAAATATGACACGTTCTGTATCCCTTGAATGCAGGGATCTCAAAACCCTTTAAAACATAACATTTTTTTCACAATAAAATATAGTTAATGTTTGTATTTTTAAGGTACTTAATACTTTGAAAATCTTTATTTTTCAAATTTTCATTCAAAATAACATGATCCTATTATGGAAAATTAGAAAATAAAGCACTAAGTATTACCAAGTATTTTTTATATTAGAGGTTATTTTCAATATTGTGCAGTTACACATGAACCTTGTAATAACTCTTTGAGGTAAATTGCTTAAGAGACTTGTTACTTTAGGCCAATGCCTCAAATATTTTTAACTGCAACCTACAATAAGAAAAACAAATAATGGTACAAACCAATGCATACATACTTAAAACTTTCCTGTAACATTACTTCTTTTCCTATTTCAATACACACTGATTTAGTATATATTATGCTAGTTCATTTTTTAAATAAACCCATTAATGTTATGTTTCAGTTTGAGAAATAACATAGTATGCTATTACTGGCTTTTATTTTCTGATAAACCTATCTTCTTGCTGCTTACACACACACACACTCACATGCACTGCACAGAGAATGTGTATCTCAAAAAATACACTAGGAACAGAACACTGTCTCTCAGAAGATGGCTTTTTTCACAGTCCTAACGACCATCAGGATAGCATGTGCGCACATAGATTTCCTGTCCTTCCGGTCCAAGGGATCAATTGATCAAATACTGGCAGGCTTTGTGCAAGAGTCTATCCTAAAGCAAATGACACTGGTAGAGCTTGTTTCCTCTGTCTGAATGAGGTAGTATTGACTGTGGGACACATATTATTTGTCAAAGGAGTGTTAAGTGATACTTGAGGTTTAGAAGGGGAGGTATTTATATGATGACAAGAAAACAAACTATAACTTTTCTCTAGAAGTGTTATTTTCTGAATCTAAAAATCATATTGGATTAAGAATATAGGATTTCTTACTAAAAGTTCACCTTAATATGCATTCTTTTCTATCTCTGTGATATAAGAATAAATGTTACTTCATTAAGTTATCACAAGACTTTAGGGAAGGGCCTGGGATAACTTACCAAATTATCTCCTTCACCTAAATCCATCATACTTTATTCTTGGCAAGATTGGTAACCAAGACTGTTATGGACTGAATGCGTCCCCCTAAAATTCATATACTGAAATCCTAATCCCCAATGTGATAGAATTAGGAGGTAGGGCCTTTGGGAGGTAATTAGGTCATGAGGATGGAGTCCTCATGAATACAATTAGTGACCTTAAAAAGAGACCTCATAGAGCTCTCTTGCTCCTTTTGCCATGTGAGGACACAGCAAGAAGATAGACAACTATAAACCAGGAAGCAGGCCCTCATCAGATACCAAGTCTGTCAGTGCCTTGATCTTGGACTTCTCATCCTCCAGATGTGAGAGAAATAAATGTTTTTTGTTTAAGCTGCTCAGTCTATGGTATTTTTTATAGCATCTCAAACTGACTAAGACCCTTTAAGACAATATATTCAGTCTCCAGATTCAGCTCAGAGGATTTATTTCCACTCCATAAAGAGAGTTCCCATCTCAGAGAAACTCAACTGGTAACAAGGATCAAAGAGCCTAAGGATTCATCATGATTACCTCGCTACTCTTCAGAGCACCATTATGAAGGAAGCTAAAAACTCCCCATCTGCAAGGGCTAGATGTTGCTGGAATAAAGGAAACAGTTCATTACGTTGGACTTGATTCTGTTATCTTCTCAACACTGAGGGTACAAAATAGTAAGGATAGGATAAAACCCAAGAAACAGAATGTACACCAAAAGTGGAGGTATAGAGGTTGCTGAGTTCACTGTTTTTGCTTCAGAATGGAGAGTTAATATGAAATTGAAAGGAAATGAGGAACTAAAATACTGCCCATCAAATGAGTAACAATAGACAAACTCACCAGGTCTCTTGGGGGCATAAAATTTCATAGTTATGGCATTTATTAATGTTTTATTTTCATCAAAACTCTAAGCTTGTCATTGCCTAGCACATTACTTAAATTATTTATGTAATTCATTTCAAAGAAACATAATCTGTCTTCTCTGGATTCAGTCACTCTTCTCTTTCAAATGTTCATTCAGAACTCACCCACAAGGTAAAGGTCACCCCATCAGTCATCTCAAATTCCCAAACTATTGATACTTATTTTCTGCACAGCTTATTTTTGCACCTGATCACACAGACAAATTTAACTTGCCTCACCCTCTGCACCCATACAGATAAATATGGCTATTAGAAAAACACACAACCACACAGGCAGACACTCTGAATTAAGAACCACAGTTCAAGATGAGCCTTTAATGTTGTCCAGAAATCCTACTAAACTTCTCTAAACCATTTACTTTCCCACTCCCCAAGATGATAATCCACAACTCCTTCTCATGCCTCAAACACCCTCTCTTGTATCCTCATTCCCAGTAGGAAGCTGGTGACCTTGCTTTCTATCACACTGAGAAAACGAGACCAATCAGAAGAAAATTTCCATAGACTCCACCATCTGCTAACATGTGTACTCACGTACTCAGCCCTTCTTCTGTTACCACTGATAAATTACTAACGCAACTATCTAAATCCAAACCTTTCATTTTTGCACTAGATTTCCTTGTCTCTCTCCTGTACCATCAGAGTTTTACCTTCTACTGAATCATTCCCATCAGTATCCAAAAAACCAGTCTTCTTGACCCTACTACCCCTGCCACCTATATGTCCATATCTTGATCCCCTTTGCAAAAAAACTTATTGAAATAGTTGTCTATATTAATTGCCTACAGTTTCTCTCACCCTAATTCTGTTTTAAACTCATCACATTAGACTTTTGCTCCATCAGTTCACTTATGCTTCTCTGGTTAATGTCACAAATGACCTCCATGTTGCTGAATCCAATGGTCAATTCTTATTCTTCATCTTAGTTCATGCAGGTAATCGATTTCCCCTCCTTGATATGTTTTCTTCTCAGTTTCCAAAGACTACATTTCTCTTGAGTTTCTTCCTGTTGCACTGATCACTCCCACTCCTTTTCATCCTCTTTTGTGGTCCCTCTTTGTCCCTCAAACTCTTCATATTGAAGTGCTTCAGGATTCAGTCCTCAATCCTCTCCCAAAGGAGGATTTACAGTAAAGTTAATGAAGTTTAATCTTAGCTTCAGCAACCCTCTTTTGCATAAGCCCATTTTACAATGCCAGGAAGGCCCTAGGAACATTTTCACATATTTTAACTGCATTTGCTTAAGATTATTTTTTTCCATTTACACTTCCTCTGTATCACACTTTCACACATGTCAAGTGCTGCTGAAGTAGTGGCAGTCATTTTAGGAATGTGGCCAAAAGCAAGTGGGGTTTAGTAAGGTATTTTAAGTGGTTTGCAGTCATTTTCATTTATAGTTAAGCCAATGCTATCTACCTCATAGAGGAGTGGACTTCTAAGAGTACTCCACAATCATCCATGTGCCAGAGGTCACGTTGCAATATGAATATGTTCCAAGGCACCTGAGACTATGTAGGTGTTGGAAGGGAAAAAAGGTTTAAAACATGTGGATCTAGAAACCAGTCAATGGAAAATTCTTCCAATCTTCAGACATGTAAAATTAACACCTAAACAAAATGGAAGTTCTCTCCTGTCAGAAATGCACTCAGTAATTCAGCATGTCAATTATAAATATACCATTTTTATGGGAATGATATGCAATCAAATATATTAGAATTCTTGTGTTTATAGGGTATAGCCTATATCAGTATTATAAAGTATGTCTGTGAGTAAAGCCATGTGTCTTAGGTAATCAAAAACAAACTTTGATTCCAATTCCAGCAGTCAAAAACAAATTTTTTTCTTTTTCTTTTTTTTTTTTTTTTGCGGTACGCGGGCCTCTCACTGTTGTGGCCTCTCCCGTTGCGGAGCACAGGCTCCAGACGCGCAGGCCCAGCGGCCATGGCTCACGCATCCAGCCGCTCCGCGGCATGTGGGATCCTTCTGGACCGGGGCACGAACCCACATCCCCTGCATTGGCAGGCGTACTCTCAACCACTTGCACCACCAGGGAAGCCCCAAAAACAAATTTTGATATACCATTTCTATTTTCAATGGAAACATATCCAAATTGTGGCTATAAGAAATTGTTTTAAGGATGGGCAGCCAAAAAATGTAGGGAAAAAGGCTTGAGTGGTTTATCAATTGGTAAATTAATAAAAAATACTGTTACTTTCATGGACTTTGTAATATTTTTATATTTCTCAGCTTTTTTAAATGTGTAATTTATTTTTTAACCTAAATAATTATTTACTTTTGTACCTAATCTTGAACTCATAGTTTTGTATTCTATTTATTCAAAGGGTCACCCACCTTGTATGTGAGTCAAACCCTGGAAACCTGGATCCATTCTTGTTACTTCTCTTTCTTATCTACATGCATTCCCTTGGGGATCTCACCAAGTATCATGGTTTTAAATCTCACGTCAATACTAAAGACTCACAGACTTCTATCTCCTGCCCAAACCCTTCTCTTAAGCTCCAGACCCTACTGGATGTTGACTCCCTTAGGACTCCTTTCCCTGATAGTCCACAGTCAATCCTGTTAGCTCTACCTTCATAGTTTTTCCAGAATCTGAACTATATCCAGATCACTTTTCACCACCTTCACTGTTTCCGCTTGGGTCCAGGCCATCATCATTTCTTGTCTGGATAACCATAGTTTCATGAGATTCTTTGCTTCTCCCCAACCCTCCCACACCCACATCATAAGTCAGTCTATGTCTCTCCTCTGCTCAAAATCCTGTTCTGGCTCCCCATTACAATCAGAATGAAATGAAAAGTCCCTACCACAAAGCACTATGTCATTTGTTCTTCTCCCTCCTATGTCTCTGACATTATCTCTTACTACTCTCCCCATCACTGTCTTTGCTCCAGGCACACAAACTTTCTCTTCCTCAAGTACCCAATCCTAAGCCTTGAGGGCCTTTGATCTGACCATTACCTTGGCGTGAAATGCTCTTCCCCTCTCCTTGACTAAACTTCTCACTTCTTCAAATGTCACCTTCTCAATGAGACCTAACCTTGACTACTCTGTGTGAGTCATAATGCATTCCTCTTCCATTCCTAATACTCTTTTTTTTTTTTTTTTTTTTTGCAGTACACGGGCCTCTCACTGTTGCGGCCTCTCCCGCTGCGGAGCACAGGCTCCAGACGCACAGGCTCAGTGGCCATGGCTCACAGGCCCAGCTGCTCTGCGGCACGTGGGATCCTCTTGGACTGGGGCACAAACCTGCGTCCCCTGCATCCGCAGGCGGACTCTCAACCACTGTGCCACCAGGGTAGCCCCATTCCTAATACTCTTAACGCTGCTTTGTATATTATTTTTTCCATAGCATGTAAGACCACCTTCTCACATGTTACATAATTCACTTATTTCCTATTACGCTATTGTTTATCATCTGTATCTGCAACATACACACAGACACACCTGATTGTAAATTTTGCTCTTCTCCAAAGACATTTAAACAAAATGATATAAAAAGGTAAAACTAAAGACAGAAAAAAGCTATACTAATCAAATATCAATAAAAAGTTGCTTGAAAATATAATATCAAAAAATGCAATTTAAAGGAATATAAGAAAAAAAGGGGCAAAGTGAACATTATCATTGCTTTAAATTAAAAATAAGCAAATATTTACTCATTAAATCAGCAAATATTTGTTGATAACCTACAATGTGTCAGGCACTGTCCTAGACTGGGGACACAACAGTGAAGAAAACAGAAACAGAATAGAAGATAGAAGAAAAATACCACTCACCCAACTAAAAAAAAAATAATAAAATACTTCTAACTAAATATAACAAAGTATTTAAAATCTGAAGATTAAACCATAAAATGGCAAAATATTCAAAAATTATAGTCATTGTAATTATAATTATTCTTTATAATTATAAAATAATAAAATTTTATTAAAGACATAGGAGGCATGAATAAATTGAGAGATAAACCATGTTAATTAAGTAATTCAACCTTGCAACAAGTTCCTTCCAAAGTAATCCGTAAATTCAAAGAAATTTCATTAGGGAATTCCCTGGTGGTCCAGTGATTAGGACACGGTGCTTTCACTGCCATGGTGAGGGTTCAGTCTCTAGTCAGGGAATTAAGATCCCGCAAGCTGTGAAGCAGGGCCAAAAAAATTTTTTTTCATTAAAATTCCGGAGGTTTTTTCGGGGGTGAGGTGGGGTGAGGAGGGAGCATGAGTGTTGAATTCAAATGACAATTCTAAAGCTCATATGGAATATTAAAGTTACATTAAAAATTAAGAAAATTTTAATAAAGAATAACTTGGGGTAAAGAACTTGCCCTCAAGAATTAATAACATACTTCAAAGCTAAATTAATTTAAAACAGTATGAAATTAACACAGGAAGAAAAATAATCTCAAAGGAACTGAATAAAGAGCACAGAAAGAGACCCATTATATATGGAATCTCAGAATGATAGAATGGCACTGCAAATCAGTGGGGAAAAAAGACAAATTGTGTAGGACAATTGGATCTCCATATTGAAAAAAATAAAATAAGATTTCTATTTACACCATAAACAAAACATTTCCATATGGATTAAAGACCTAAATTTTAAATAAAATTGAATTCAAATACAAAACTGTTAGAAGAATATGATGGAAATTATCTCTACTTTCTCAGAATAGGAAACCTGTCTTAAATGAGACACAAAGCATGTACTCTAAAGAAAGAGATAAATACACTTGATATTACCAAAATTTAAAACTACGGTATAGATGGAGTAGAGTGAAGATATCAACAAGAGGCAAGTCAGTTCACCTTACAGAATCTTAGAGTCCCAGGAAATGGAAGCACCTAGTGTCCCTGAAGGCAGTTTTTGATTTAAGACTGAGAATAAGAGACTTGATTGAAAGTCTTTATAAAAAGCCACAGTCCCCATGTTCTCCTTTCATTATGAAGTGTCAAGTAACAAATCCAGTCTCACCCCACCCTCTCTCAAGCAGAAGACACTATGGAGTATATACAGTATAGAGTATACCATCTATGGAGAGAGTGTAGATGGTATACTCTATGGAGAGAGTATCCAGAGAGAATCTGGTACAAAGGACACCAAAGTTGAAGGAAGAAATGAATCATTGTACTGAAGACCAAGGGATAAATACAAAACACTGCAAATCAAATAATGAGATGCTCAGTCCTCAGAATGATATCAGCCAGGCTTACACCCATCCATTTTCATATTCCTGGTGAGTGATTAAAAAATATCCTGGGGAGACTGAACAGACCAAGGGGGTGGAGGTGGAGTGAGCTCTGTAGACCTACTGTTAAGGATCCTGCAATAAAATAGCAAGGTCCTCACCCTACAACCTACAATGAAATCTAGCCTGTCACACTGTGTACACAGAGCTGCAATAAGGTTTGTTGTGCCTCATTCTTTTTCTCTTTTTTTTAAATTGAGCTTTGCTTTATTGAGCTTCACAGATAATTGCATTTTTACAAATTGAAGTTGTTTTGACTCATTCTTAAGTATGAATGGATGACCAAGGATCACCAAGAAATTGAGGAAAACCTCTTTCATGAAAGAAAAGAGACCAAAATACATATTCTAAAGGAAATTTAAATAAATAGACACAATATATGCAGCAGCAGAAATGTTTTTAAAAAAATGTTTGTCTATAATTGATAACAGCAAAGAAAAATTAAACTGTTGAACAAGGAAACAATTAGAGAATACTATTTGGTACAATAATATTCTGGAAAAAACTATTTGGAAAAACAAAACCAGAAAGATTGCCAAGGAATATGGTCAATAACACTGTAATAACTTTGTATGAGGACAGATGGTTACTAGACTTATTGTGGAGATTATTTTGTAATGTATTTAAATGTTGAATCACTACATTATACACCTGAAACTAACATAATATTATACATCAACTATACTTCAATTAAAATAAATATGTATTGATAACATACATATATATAATAAATATAAAAATATTTTAGCCCAAATAAAAAATTTAATCACAGACTTGGAAGATGAAGAAAATTTCACTGAATGCAGAAAAAAGAGAATATGAGATGGAAAATAGACAGAAAAAAAAGAAGGAAAAAGAAGAGGAAAGGAAAGGAAAGAAAAAAGAAAAGAAGAAAGAAAAAGAATCAGGCCAGGAGGTCTCCAATCCAAATAATTAGTGCTATAGAGAATTAGAAAAAGAATAGAGGGGGAGAAAGTATCAAATAAATAATGTAAGAAAATTCAACAGAGCTAAGGAGCATGTGTTTCCAAACCATAAGGGAGTCCACACAATAAATAAGAGGGGAAAAAAAAGAATAATTTTAGACACATGATCATGAAATTTCAGAACAATAGAAATAAAGGGAAAAATCCTAAAAGTTTTCAGAAAGAAAAAAAAGTGTGTAATATACCAAGAAACAGGAGTCAAAATTTATTCAAACTTCTTAACTGTAACACTGGAAGCTAGATGACATTAGAGAATTTGGAATTATAGGGGCAACTGTTTACAACCTATAATTCTATGGGCAGACAGATGTGGGAATAGAATAAAGTGTATTCAGATTCACATTCTTTCTCTGAAAGCTCTTAAAGAATGTGTACCATCAAAATAAGGGAATCAAGCAAAAAAGGAGAAGAAAAAGGACTCAGGAATCAAAAGATCCCACACTAGAGAGGGACAAAGGTAATTTATGGTATAAGTCTTAAGCTGAAAATGAATAGCAAATCTTAAGAGTCACCTCTTCATCCCTAACAGCTAGGTATTACAAATTCTATTCAATCATCTAAGTACCACTTATAAAAACTGACCACATACTAGGTCATGAAACAAAGAACGGGACTATGTAGATCACATTTTTATGATAGTTAAGTTAGAAATCAAAATCAAAAGGAATTTTTAAAGTTGTGTACAGATTTTAAACATACTGCTAAATAACTCACAGGTTAAAAAAATAATACTAAAATCAACATTACAATGAGAATCATAACTAAGTTGGACAAAGAATAAGAAAACTAAGAATATTTTGAAGGTCTAAAATAATAAAAATGCATCAGAAATAAAGGTTAAAAGATACAATGGAAATAATAACATGATTCCACTTAAATAAGACAAGAATGGTCACTCTCACCACTTCCACTCAACATTTTAGTGGAGGTTCTAGCCAGTGCAACAAGTAAGAAACAGGAAAAACACATAAGGAAAAGACAGAATAAGCAAAACTGTTATTATCTGCTTATAATATAAATGTGTGCAGAGAAAAAGAAAATAATCTACAGATAAGGTTTTAGAATTAGTAGAGTTTAGTAAATTTACTGGATATAGAAATACAACTGACTTTTTTATAGTGGTCTAATATTAAGTAAAATAGAACATAATTTTTTTAAAAAATTGTACTTATACTAGCATTTACAATAGCAAATGAGAATGAGATGCCAAAAAATAAATCTAATGAAAGGTATTCTAGTTTTTCAACAGAAAAATATTAGTAAGATCTAAATAAAAGGATAGATATACCATTATGAAAAAGGCAATGTCAATTCTCCTTAAACTGATATACAGATTCAATACAATTCCAATCTAATGTATCCTGACTTTTTTCCAAGAAACTCAACAAATTCACTTTTTAAACTTCAAAAAAATTTTGAGATAGTTATAGATTCTTGTACAATTGTAAGAAACAATACAGAGATTCCACTCTCTTTACCCAATTTCCCCAAATGGTAGCATTGTATAAAGCTCTAGTGCTTTATCAGAAGCAGGATATGAACACTGGCAAAGTAAAGATACAGAGCAATTCCAACACAAGTATCTTCATGTTACCCTTTTATTGCCACACGCACCCCACCCCCCTATTCTTACCACTTGGCCATCACTAATCTCATCTCTATTTCTATAATTTTGTCATTTGAGGATGTTAGATAAAGGGCATCATAGAGTATATAACCTTTAGGGGTTGGTTATACTTTTTTCACTCAGCTTAACTCCCTCAAGATCCATCCAAGTTATTGCATGTATCAATATATTTCTTTTTTATTGCTGAAAATTCCATGTATTCCATGGTATGCATGTACTACAGCTCATATAACCATTCACCTGCTGAAGGATATCTAATTATTTCCAGTTTGGGGGTATTATGAATAAAGCTTCTGTGAGCAATCCTGTCAGATTTTTGTATGAATAGAGGTTTGCATATCTCTGGGATAAATACCCAATGGTACAATTGCTTGTTTATATGGTATTTACATGTTTAATTTTTAAGAAACTGCCAAACTGTCATCCAGAGTGGCTGTGTTCCCACCAACAATGTATGAGTGATCCAGTTTCTTTGCATTTTTTGCCAGCATTTGGTGTTGTCATTAATTTTTATTAATTCTAATAGATATGGAGTGATAGCTCATTGTAGTTTTAATTTGTGTTTCTCTAATGACTAATGATGTTGAAATCTTTTCACATGCCTACTAATGATCTGTATCTTCTCATCATTGAAAAGTCTGTTCATGTCTTTTGCCCATTTTTCTAATTGGATTTTTTTTTGTACTTTACTGTTGAGTTTAAATAATTCACTAGTCATATTTCAAATAAATGGTGTACAAACATTTTTTCTTGGTCAGTAACTTGTCTTTTCATCCTCTTAACGCGTCTTTTGCAGAGAAAAATTTTAACACTTTGATAAAGTCCAGTATTATATTGAATAACAGTGATGTCAATAAATTTATTTTAATATTTATGTAAAAAGCAAAAAGGCTATGAATAGCTAGGGCACTCCTAAAACACAAAAACAAGTTGTGAAGATATGTTACATCAAATTTCCAAATTGGTTGAACATATTTGTTTCTTGCAACACCACAACTCCACTTCTAGGCATATACTCTAAAAAATCACTTGCACCTATGTTCCTCGAGACATATACAAGAAACTTCATAGCATAATTGCTCCTCAGAGTAAAATATTGGAAGCAACATCATCTGCAGAAGCATTGCTAATGTAGTAAATTGTGTATATTTGCAAAGTAGAATACTATACATTACTGACAAAGGATGATGGAGACCTACATGAAATAATGTGGATGAATATGAAACATAAAAGACAACGTACAGGAAGATACAACTTTTGAAAAACCAATTAAAGCAAAACTAAACAATATGTTGTTTCAATATGCATGTATATGTGGTAAAACAAGGAAAACAACAAACAAGGGAATGATAAACACAACATTCTGAGTATTGATTACTTTGATTGAGGGGTAGGCAGAGAGATAGGATTAAAGAGGTACAAAGGTATCTTAAGATACCTTTGAGTATCTAAATACTAAGAGTATTGGTAATGTTGTCTTGCTTAAGTGGGATGGGGAAGACACAAATGTTGGTTTTATTATTCTTCTTTATAATTTAAATACCTTATTTTGTTTATAATAAATATTTCATAATTTTTATGCATGCCAAACTCATTATAGTGGCTATTTCTCAGGAGAGCAGGGGAGAAAGAGAATTGGAGGTAATGGTTTAAAGGGACGTTAGTCCTAATGATTCATTTATTTAACATGAGGGGAAGAAAACATAACAAATAAGGAAAATATTCACACATATCAATTGTGACAGTAGGTATAGGGAATATAGCTTTTTGTCATATCATTCTTCGCAATTTCCCTTTTTTGAATTATTTTCAAGATAAACTCTTGTATGCCCATCTCCTTTGTGCCGGGATTATAATGCCATAGATAAAGAGACAGACAGATAGATAGACAGAATTCTAGGCAGATGGATAGGTAATAGAATAAGAATGTGAAGAGTAACTATATAGATATTTGGTTTCATCCTCTGAGATACACTGAGAGCAGCAATATGATGCATCACAGAAGAGCACTTAACTCCTGGCTGAGTGAGATGGTAGAGAGAGAAAAACACTTCCGGTTTATACCACATCTTTATATTGTATATCATTTTAACACCACCTAAATCACCACAGAATCTCTTTCTGACAACAAAATTAACAGAAGATAAGCAGTGAAATACATTTCATTTTAGGGTAAGAAATAGTACTGAGATATTTACTAGCCATCAGTGACACTGTACCAAATATAAGCATTTGATGACTATAAAAAACATCTAAGGGCTACATCTACAATAAAAACAGACAAAAATAACTTGAAGTACAATTGAAATCTGCAAAACTGTTAAAAATACCACTTGAAATCTCAGTCATAGCAGTCAGAACATGTGTTTTCAAAGGCTAGGGAAAGAAATTTGCACAATGGAAAGATAAAATCTTCAACTAAACAGGAGCCTTATATAAGCGAGGAAGAGAAATGAAATTGATTATGTCAAAGAACTCAGAGAGTGAAATATGGAAACTATCAAAACCAACAGAAAGGAAAATGTATGAGAAGATAAGAAAATCCAATGTGAAAACTGGGGAAAGACTCACTGAAAAAGTCAAATACTTCAAGACAGCCATAGGAAAGTACATGCTGTTTCCCTGGGGAGAAAAGACTGCTCCATATCAGCAGAAAATTGAGGACTTGTAAATACACATGCAGTTTATAGAATGCCATTTAAACATACTGCCATTTTTTTCTATGCTCGAGTATTTGGAGTCTAACTAATTGGCTTTGAGAGACCATCCCACCAGCCCTGAAGCACACTGGGTCTCAAGAATTAACACAAGCTAAAACCCTTGAATGGCTGGGTCAGTGTCTGGTTCATCATTTTTATCTCCCCAGCACTTATTATAGTACTTTGTTCACAATAGGTACTCAATAAATTTATGATAAAAATAATACCGATTCTGCTAGAGAAAGTAAGTGTTTTCTACCACCTTAATAATCAAATGTGTTCTAAAGTAAATTAAATGTTTTTTGACAGTGAAGTAATACAAAAACAGCAGGTAAACCATAGCACTGTACTTTGAGAGAACTGTCTAGAGATGGTTTTCTCTAATATGGTATTGCAAATGTTTGTTGTGCTCAGTAAATGAAAGCTTTATTCAAAGAGTCCATATGAAATAAGAGAAGCTCTGCACTAAGAGAATCAGATACCTACTCTACCTCTCATAGGCTATTTAGTCGTGGGATCTTCCACAAATCACTTTATCTCTCTGACCCTAGGCTTTCCAATGCAGAAAATGAGACTGTTAAACTAGAAATCCCTAAGACCTCTTCCAGCTCTGTCATACAGTCTCTGATGTGAATCCATGAAAACACTAAACATAACCTCTGATATTCTTAGACTTCACTTTATTTAAAATAGCTTTTCTTCCAAGGTGTGGTTAAAACAAACAAACAAACAGGAAATAAAATTTCCTGGAACAGCCCAGCAGGGCTTTCGTAACTAGGTAGTGATATACCACAAACACCAGCAGAGCCATATGAACTTGGTGAAGGCAAAATTGCTGCCTCAAAAATTAGTGTGCATGAAAAGACCCATTAGGGAATAATGGGGTTCAAACCCATGGGACAGCATCAAGGCAGAGCTGACAGAATAGCAGCACTGCATTGTGGCTGTTCTCCCACAAACAGACCTGCAAGCCTGGTAGTGGGAGGAAGGCAATGGAAATGAACAGTCGATAACCTCTGCTAGTGGGTGCCTGTCCCCCCCCACCCCACTTCCATCCTGTGGAAAGCACAGCCTCGATGGAGACCTACGGTTTGAAACAATTGGCTCTTTTATGACAGGGTAACAATTCCCTCTCCTTGTCAGCTCTACTACAGTCAGTTTCTGTTAAGTTAAAAGATGCTAAAAAGATCAAGGAATACAGGTAATGAAACCAAAATAGTGTTAACTGAAATGAATGTAAAAAAGCAAAAAGAATTGTGTAGCCCTTATGACTTGGAGGTGCACATAAATTCAACATCTCTGCAGCTACAGAAATTTATAGCCTTCCATGGATTTCAACATTTCAAATTGCCTTTGCTAAATCAGAAATGGCTTCACAATATAAGAATTATATATAACATGAACCATTGGTATAAAGCATAGTGGCTTCTTTTTTATTCTTTCTAATAGTGCATGCTTTACAAATCCCAAATGAAGAAAAACCCTCTATGATTCCTTGGCACAAAATCATACCACACAGGTATCTTCTGGAATAAACAATCCATTTCTGTGGAACTCAAAGTTCTGTATTGCAAATGAAGACTCTCTAGAGTCAGACTTTGCTTTTTAACTTTGATCATTAACTTTTTCTCTTACATGTCTGATTAGGTTTAATGAGTTAGCTAAGTTAATGAAGTGTGATGTCCCATTAAATACATCAACTGACAACAATTAATTCCTCAGAGAATGTTCTCTGTTGATTGATTACATTTACCAGTGTAGTAGAATTTAAGTGATGTAAATCTCTTAGCAGAAAATAGGAGTTGCAAATTCTGGAAGTTTAATTCAAAGAAAATGATTATTTTCTGTAAGTGAACTTTGTTCATCAGTTCAGTGAATGAGCCTATTGTCAACAAATTAATGAAAACTTCACAAAAACAAGTTATCAGTCAATGGAAAAATGTCCTCTATCATCGAAAGCCGTAGCTAGGAGCCCCTAATTGTGTACAGTACTTCTATGTAGTTGCATTGGATCTAAGTAGTACATCACTGTGCTACATCTAAATAAGAAGCAGTGTGAAGTTTAGAGATTCAGAAAGAAAGCCCAGAAATATAGAGAAAATGTAAGTACCTTTGAATTTAGGGAAATCCTCAAATCCCTTTATTCATTTTTGGTAATAGACCAAGTTTCCCCAAAGCACCTGTCACAGGAAGCCTGCAAACTTTTGCACAAATCACCTCAGTAATAATGGGCCGTCACAGATTTCTCAAGTGATCCTGATAGAAATAGTACAGGATTTCCCAGGAGATTAAAACCCAGTTAAATCACCTCAGTGAGTGAAATTAACCAATGCAGGAAGATCCTAGTTGGAAAATACCAAACAACTGTTTAAACATAAATAGCTTGATAATGAGCAATAAGCAAAATGACAAAAGAATTCAAAGTTATCATTTGTAAAATACATCTATAGTTAGAAGAGTCTAATTAATCCAGATTATTACAGGGATTAGCATTAGATGTGGAGAGAAAGCAGTTAATAGATGCAAGCATCCAAGTATGGATGATAATAAGAAAACTCTTTCTCATTTCCTTGCACACTTCACTCCAGTTCCCGCATGTTGATACATTTGGGAAGACTGAAGAGCATTTACCCATGTACTCATTGAATGAACAGAGCAACACAGAGCCCAGTTTGTCCTTGAGACATGCATTTGTAGGATCTTTCTGATAACAGGATAACCTTTCTTGGTTCTTATATATTACTAAACAGCTGAGAGTCCTCAATAGAAAAAATTGTGTATTCAATTAAGTAGGTGTTTAATGTTTGCAGGCTTATCAAAGAGGCATCCTCGAATCCTGTTCATTTAACCAATCCATGAATGTAAGCAGCATTTGTTAGCTATTGTCAATGGTATATTTTTGGTTGTTTGTTTTTATGGTGCCTAAACCAGGATGTAAAAGCAAATGATCAGTGATAGTCATTTTACATATTCAAGTAAAATATTTAACAAATACATTAATTGAATCAAGCCCTCCACATCTCATCCATAACCTTGAAGTTAGTATAAAAGGTTTTCACGATTACCCGAGCAAAAAATAATAAACTTACAGGGGTGAAAAGTATACCTTACCTCTTCTGTATCTATGTGAGAAACAACTGTTGAATCCTGACAGTAGATGAAAGTAAAAAATTCCCAATTAAAGTGAGAGTCACTGGCTAGCCCAGCCATTGAAACTCATAGGCACCTGCTCATCTAAAGGGCCTGAAGTGGTTAGTGGATTCCTCCTTCATTATCCAAGATGCCTCCCATTGCAATCTGGCTCACATTGCATTGGCAGTTTCTACAACTGCCATAGCAGAGCATTGGGTTGGCATGTGGCAGACGAGAAAAGCATGCAAGTCCAGTTCTACCTATAACACTTCCCCTTTGTTTCTTTCCCTCCTTACTCCCAAGATTAGATCCATCTGCTATTGTCTCCCTTCAATACTCCTCATTTCAGAAAAGCAGAAAGAAGATGACTAAACACTGGTTTAAGCATAAAGTATTTTTCTGGTTGCCAAATAAAACTGTTTTAACTAAGTAGGATAAATCCTCTGTTTAGTACGGCCATTCATTATTGCACAATTCTTGCTGTCGTTTAAACATTCCATTTAAATGTATCAGATTCTGGATATTTAAACAAATAATAAGCAAGTAAAATGTTATATTAATTCTTCTTAAATATTATAACTAGCTCCATGTTACTATTCTCTGTGCAGTCCAATGTCTCCCAAAGTGTGGACAAAACACCATCTTAAACATCAGAATCACCTGGGGGTAAGGAGCAGATTATTAGAAACACAAATTCCTGGGCCCGTACCTACTGAATCAGAATGTCTTGGAGAGGACCAAGGAATTTGCATTGTTAATAAACACCCCTAGTGATCATTAGGCACTAAAATCTGAGACTCACTGTCATATCAATGAACCCTTAAATTCCCTCTTTAAAAAAAAAAAAAACTCTTTGTGAGCCAGCACCACAAATGAGGGCATGAATGATAAGGACACTTCATAAAATTACAAATGTACAAAAGAGGTTAGCTGCCTGAAATATGCTGAGTTACTACTATTCCACACTGTACCTTGTATTTATCCTCAAGTACAGCACTTACCACAATGTTTTATACCATAATGTATTTGATGTATCAATTTTTCCTACTTGGCTATAGGATATTAGAAAGCAGTATCAGTGTCTTACTTTATTTTCCTAGTGCCAAGAAACAGTGTTAATTATACATACTGAAATGAAGGAATAAAAGAATAAATATTGTGCCTATTAAGTAAGCTTATTCAGATATATGAGTTACTTAGAGAAACTCCACTTAAAGTTGCCTGAAGAGCAACACAGTATATTTCATTCCATCTAAGATGCCACTGATTATAAGACACACCATTATTTTATATACTACCAAGAAAAAAACTGTGGAAAATAAATGTGACATCACCATTGATTATAAGATACAACCCAATTTCAAGGATAATAAAAATGTGAAAACATGTGTGTCTTAGTATCAATATAATAGGGAGCTTATTATATGGTACCCTGGTAGCCAGAAAGAGTAAACACACTGCCACAGAAAGTGGTTTTCTTGATTATATCATCCATTTATTCCTGACTCACCATATTACCATGTAAAGCAAGTATGGTACATACTTCATTTCAGGAATCACAGTCTGAGAAATTCTACATAAAGACACTTTTCCCATTGAACACTGTCCAAAGCTCATGCAACTCACTGTAAAATGTGAGTCTCAACAGACCTTGATTAATTGATCATCCAAATAGGTTGCTTGTCTCTCCATCTAGTGTGCATTTGTTTAGGCCACAGAGCTCTGCAATATGAGCCTTAAATTGTATTCAGTGCTTAAATGGGAGTAATAAAAATAAGTGGGTGGGCCAGGGATTGAAGCCATCTATTTAAATGAATTTTAAACCTAATTAGGTGACTAATTGTGT
This sequence comes from Mesoplodon mirus, assembly GCF_964341445.2. Taxonomy (NCBI): domain Eukaryota; kingdom Metazoa; phylum Chordata; class Mammalia; order Artiodactyla; family Ziphiidae; genus Mesoplodon; species Mesoplodon mirus. The sequence goes on along the minus strand of NC_138978.1, from coordinate 96,521,242 downwards.
GTCAGAACTCAGTTGGTGTACAACACGCACATCTGGTTAATGATGATTTATTCTAAAAATTTTCATTCAGATTGTTTTGTTTTCCATTTTCGATGAGTCAGATCACAAAAAGACAGCCTTAATTTTGAGAATGTTCTCCTTTTTAATCATTCTCCGTCTATTAAATTTGCAGAAATTTAGAGACATCACAAAATAGAACCCAAAGTTACAAAATGAAAAGTAAGAAAATTTGCTATTCAAAGCCCTCCCTAGAGCCTTACATGTGGTACATAATTGAAGCAGTAAATTCTGGGTCATATTTGTCAAACACAAAGTACTACACTGGTAATTATCAATATTTCGAAACAAAAGGAGAATTGTGTGGGTAAAACTTCTTGCAGGTCTATGTAGTATGGCAGTAAATAAACTCCTCTAATTTCCCTAAATGAATTTTTGGGGCCCATGGGGGCAAAGACAATAAAAAATTAAACCAAACATATTTTACTCAACTAGCCCAACAAACAGATGGAATTATGGTATCCAAGAAATAAAACGTAGATAATTAATCTTTTGGAAAGTTCACATGAATCAGACCTGGTAGACATCTTAGGATCTTGGTCTCCTCATCGGCCTTCCTTCCTAAAATACTGACCTTACTGGGATGCAGAAGGTAGGAGGGAGGTGAGGAGGAGTTGTCTAACACATGATACAGAGAGGACCCCTCCTTCCAGATGAAGGCTGGATGGACTCTGTTCATTCAGGAAATTAAGGAGAGAATGTCAGAGTCTCTTCACCCTCTTATTCTCCACTATGGTCTCCTCACTTTTTCACTGGCCCCTTGTATCAAACTGTTCCTTTTCTTTACCAGCCTTTCTGCCACCCCCAACCAGTATTCTGCATTCATGAAAGCAATGTATAACCTTTATGTTAACCTCAGGCAGAAACTGAATTTTTATTCCAGCCTCACCACTGACTCCATTCTGTGATCTTAGGAAAGCCCAATCCTTCTGATCTGTACAATGAACATAATACGTATTTCAAGAGTTATTATAAATATTAAAGAAGATAATGTATGTGAATACTTAACTTTATGCCTGGCATATATTTATAGAACCTCCTCCAACAAATATCTTTAAAAGCGTACTCTGAGTCACTTGAACTGGGTTGGTATATAGGTGAGCTAAAGGTGGAATAGTGGACCAAACAGACTTGGTATCCCTTTTAGAGCCTGAGGTCCAGAGATGGGATAGAGAATTAAACAATTATAATAAAAATGGAATTACAGGGAGCTTAGTAAGGCACCTGTACTAGTCTAGCTGGTGGCAGAAAACATTACTAAAAGATATGTAAGAATTAGTCACACGCCACCTAGGGGGGAAGATTGTTCTAGGCAGAGAAAGCAGTTGAGTGAAGGCTGTGTTTATTTCAGAAAGCGAAAGAAGTTGTGTTTATATGGGATTGGCAGCTTGTGTGCAAGAAGAAAGAGCCCAAATGGAAAATAAAGATCTCTTAAGGAGTTTGGACTTTGTTGTAAGCAATAGAAACAAATGAAATACCTTTAAATCAAAGAGGGTCATGATCAGAATCGAATTCTAGAATGATCACTTTGCTTTAGTGTGAAAAATGGATTGCAATGGAGCAAGACAGAAGGGAGAGATTCATGTTGGAAGAGTTATGTCATTCTAGAAGGGAGTGGATGGAGACATGACCTGGGAAAGGGAAAACTGGGGATAATTAAAGGTAGACGTGGGAAAATAATTGAAGATATCATAAAAAGACAGTTGGTAATTTATTTGGATGTATCGGTGGGGAGAGGTGGAGAGGGGCAGAAAGGAGTGATGAAATTGAGAAGGCAAGGAGTCAGGCTTCAACAACTGCGTGAATGATAGGGCCTTTCACTGGGAAACCAGAGAAGGGAAGAAGGAGGAATTCTGTCTTAGATACTCTTAGAATTCCTAGAATTTTTAGACTGCCACTCAGGAGACCGGTGAGTTCACCATGAAGATGTGACCAGTTGGCAACTGGCTGGCAGTTGTATAAATGGGTGTGACGTTTAGGAGAGAGTTTGGGTATGTGTCAACATTATTTTTTAAATATGTTCTTTTTATTAATTCATTCTGGATTTTTGCCTAAGATGATCTCTTGAACCTAACAGAGGTCATACTTTCTCAGGTCATTGGAGTCAAAAAATGGCAAAACACTGTTGTAAGGATAATGAGGAAAGCCTCTAAGTGTTTGCCAGCTCTGTTCCCAAGACACCTATAATTTTTCTGAAGAATGGTTTTCCTGATCTCAGTATGCAAAGACAGTAAACCACATTTGTAGTATAAACAATTGATTTTGCTCAATGTACGCTATATATCTGCCATTTTCTCAAAACATTTCTCCATGTCAGCAAATCTGAAAAGGCTGCCACAGCAGATTACCTCAGCTAACATATAGCAGGCTTTCAGCAAATGTGGTCTGAGGGTAAGAAATGAAAAGTGGAGGCTTTCTGTACTGAAGAGCTACGAGAGCAAGCCGGGTTCTCTGTATTCTGTAAGAGAAACAGGTCTGCAGCACAGCAAGCTTGAGGAAATATTCTGCAAAGATCTTGCACAAATCGAACAGAACATAAAAGAGTGTGTGCTGATTAGTGCACAATTGCAAACACAACTGGAGCTTTCCTTATTCATTTTCTACTCTGGAAAGCTCTGCTGGGCACTCTATAACCATGAACAATTTCTTTGCCAATTGCATCATGGGCTTAAGAAAATATTTTTCATAAACATCTTAGGAACAGATTTTCCCCTGATGTTTGCCATATCCTTTGGGGTTTAATCAATGCTTTGCTTTTGAAATTCATTTTCTAGTTTCAGTCCATGAGCAGCACTTAAATTTAAAACCAGCTGATAGCTCTTCTGAGAAAATGATGATGCTATGTTTCAGATGCTCATTAATGAAGACCAACAACAAAAACACGCCAAGTCCAAAATCATTTCATCTCTCTTCCCATTTACATCTGAATCTGGGTTTTGCCGCATTCTTTACGAAGTTTCCACTGTCCACCTTGGGAATCATTTCTTCGTACAAATCAAGGGTGCATAGCTCACTGGCCACATCTGAAGTCTATTTATACACAGTAAGTAAGGATTATTGTTTCTCTGACAAATACAACTTTAACTTTTCTCTTCCTCCTCTATGTTAAAATATACTTTTGCTGGACAACTTCCAGCAAAAATTATGGGTTACGATATGTAGAAAATTACTAACTAGTCTTCTTTATACTAGTAAAACTCTAAATTGCACTTTGCTCACCTAGTGTGTTTTCATAAGAACTTAATCTCCTTTCTTTAGAACACATTTATGTGGCTCACTAGAAAAGTGTGTAATTTCAACTCATGCTGAGGATAGGGAATGGGAATTTTAAAATACAATAATAATGATACTTTAGCCATAATAATAATAATAATGGCTACAAGTTATTGAGAATGTCCTGTATAGAACTTGGCTAAGAGGTTAACATAATTTAAAAAAACTTTTTTAACTCCACAAAATCCAAGGGAGATAGATACTCGTTTTAATCAAATATGCTTTTTACCCCATTGGTTAACCCTTCCTAGGGTCCTGGCGCAGGCTGAGCACACAACACCCAACGCCTGATGGGTGAGATTGATAATTAGTCACAAATACTGACAGCCTAGGGGAGGAGGATACCACGTGCCACACAGGGCCACCTGGGCTGCATGCAGGGACAGAAGCAGGGTTTGGGAGGCAAGCTTTGCAGTGTCGAGAGGGTGAGGGGCCCCTGGTTCTGATGGGAGCATGTGACTGCCTTCTTTGAATAATCCTTCAGGCTGGCAGGGCACTACATCCACAGGGATCAGCAGAAGTGGCACTTGGCCAATTTGGTAAGGAAGCATGCTTGGCTAGGAGGCCTTACCCATGGGAGCAGAGGAGGGAGGGGAACTTGGGCTCAGGATATTTGAGGCCCTTCCAATTTCAGCAGATGTCAAGGCAGCACTTATTTTAAACCTTAATTTTAGACCTTACACTCTAAGATTTTTTTCACATTACCAGATGTAGAAACTGAAATTCAGAGAGGATTGATGATATTTGGGGTGACACAGGTGGCAAATGGTACAGCCAGGATGTAGACCTAGTTTTCTTAGCCTCCAAAGATTAAGAACTATTTATTTTTTGTCTTAAATCAGTATTTTGTGTTATATTTTTAATCTTGCTCTATCTTCCTTTTGAGATATAATAGAATTCTCTGTTTAAAATCTAATCACATTGACTTTACCTTAATAAAGGTAAACACCTAAATCCTGCTTAGGAATTGTGGTAGGCAGAATAATGGCCCCTTAAAGATGTCTATGTCCTAATTTCTGGAACCTATGAATATGTCACCCTTCATGACAAAAGGGACTTTGAAGATGTGATTAAGTTAAGCATCCACAGATGAGGAGAGTATCCTGAACTACCCAAGTGGGCCTAATGTAATCACAGATGGGTCCTTATAAGTGAAAGAGGGAGGAAGGAGAGCCAGAGAAAGAATGTGATGATAGAAGCAGAGGTCAGAGCCATGCAATTTCTGGCTTGGAGCCATGAGCCCAGGCATTTGGGTAGCCTCTAGTAGCTGGAAAAGGGAAAGCAACAGATTCTCCCCTAGAGCCTCCAGAAGGAACCAGCCTTGCCAACACATTGACTTTAGCCTGTGAGATCCATTTCAGATTTTTGACCTCCAGAACTGTAATATAATATACTTATTTTGTTTTTAAACCTTTCAGTTTGTGATAATTTGTTACAGCAGCCACAGGAAACTAATACAGTCATGGCAACCATCAACACTTATTTCAAACTTTGTTTTTTTCTTCTCCCACATCTCCAATTTCCCCCTAGGAGATTTTGATAGCCATGAACACTAACCTCTACTCCTGTGGTCTCTCATAGGTGATTTCAATGTCCCTCTCTACTCAGCTTCTCCACATTCTACCTTATCTCCAGCATCTTACTTCACTTTATTACTTCCCCAATTCACCTCTTATTTTCTTCTCAAGGATTCTCATTCCCATTTTGTTTCTGCTTCCTACTTCCTTTAATGTAAACCTCAGGCCTTTCTGCCTTCAACTTTTATTTTACTGATTCCTTCATGCCCTATGCTTCTTCTATCCACTTCTGTGCTTCTTCTCCCTCTCTGATCTACTAACACTATCTATTATTCAACCCAGGACTTGGCTTAAAGGTATTTCCTTTTAAGTCTTCCTTATTCCTCAGACATGGTTAGTACATCTTGCTCATACAAGATATGAGCAATCATATCACTGTTTTTGTAGCGCTGTAATTTACTAAACAGTTTTCCATTAAGGTCTATCTTTCCCATTGGACACAATTCTTGCTCAAGGATGGTTAGTGTCTTGTTTATAACTGTATCTCTAACATTGGGCCAACTATCTGGCACATAGCATATGTTCAATAAATAGTTGTTGAATGAAGGAATGAATAAATACAAAGTCTCACCAGTACTTTCTATGACTCAGAAGACAATACAACCATCCTTTATTCTAATACTAAAAGGAGAATTTTCTCAATAATCATAATTAAGAGGAAATAGAATATTATAATCAACGATACTGGTGCCATAACTGGAACATTTATATCGGCATTCAAGACATAGTCAACATTTATGTGATAGTCAACATTTATGTGAGTGCATTCATACACACACACATATACACATACACACAAAATGAATTTCATAGAGCCATTCTTCATGATATTCCACTGTAAAGGCTAAAATTTCAAACTAAAACACCATTGAGTACTAACAATTTTACAGCTGGGCCAATAAAATATGGTAGAATTTATATCAGATTACAGGTCACTGAATACAAGACTGACTTCTATCAGGGCTAGCTTCATGGGTGCACAACCTAAGAAGTGGCACAGGGCCCCAAACTCAGGAAGACCTCACACCCAGTTTAATTCTCTACCTTTACTGTCTTGAAATTCTTAATAATTACTGAACAAGGAGTCCCATGTCTTCATTTTGCACTGGACTTCACAAATGATGTAGCCAGTCCTGTTCCTCATGGATAGATTCATTCCACAATAGCTTTTAAGATCCTATTATACATCAAGCACCATTTATGGGGATACAAAATATGAATAAGATGATGTCTTCACAGATGGTATAGAGAACCAAATAAATATTTACAAATAATTTCAAAATAATATGACAAAGTCTGTAATGGAGGCAAATGAAAAGGACTATTGGAACACTAAGGGTGAAGTTAAGGATGCTGCCTGAGAGCTCTCAGGAAGGCTTCTCAGAAGAGATTACAACTGAGTTGAATCCTCAAGAATGAAAAGGAATTCTCCAATGGAAAGGGTCATCACTAATGTAGTGACTAAAATTACTTAATAGATGGATAAGAAATAGCAGGATAATAGGGCTGTCACCAACTACTTTCCAAGGTGAGAAGGTATCCAATTTGTGCATTTCATTACCCCCCAAGAACAAATCCAAGACTGCCTCCCCATAACAACCCAGTTAGGAAACAAACAGACTGTCCACTTCTTTGCAGTTTACAAAGTTCTGTGCAGGTGGAATGGGGAGAGGATGATAAACAGTGAGCACAGAGCCAAAGGGATCTGCTAGAATTACCTCACAAGGACAGAACAGAAGGCCCAGGCAATATGACAGGCTACTTGGTACAGCTTTCTAAGCATCCAAAGAATCTTAGCCAGGGCACTCACATGGGTCCTCCCTCTTTCTGGAAAACTTCTCCAGGGTCAGCCTGTTGATTCTTTGGCACCCCTCTGATGACTCTCTCACTTTCTCCCTCTTTTCTCACCTCCTCTTAATCTTAGGTTAATCCTTCCCTCTACAAGTTTTTCCAGTGTTCCTCAAAGGGAGGCCCTCCCTCTCTTCTCAAAATCTCTTTGTGTTTTTTTTTACATTATTCTTTAATAGCATATTAAGCCCTGAGCCCAAATCATTAACAATTAAATAAACAGTTCTCCTTTCTTTAAAGGGTCAGAGGGCTTAATATTTAAAACATCCCAGGAGATGAAGAATAATATTTGTGTCCTATCCTTCTGGTACAGAAGAAAACTAAAGAGTTAACTCTCTACCTAAGAGAGTCTGCAATTGCTCATGGAGCACAAGATGGAAGATTCTGGCTCAGAGTCCTTGGGGCAGGTCTTAAGAGATCCTGATGGGACCATTTAGCATCAGTGAATTCTTATGGTTAAGATGGAAATTTTGGCTTCATCTTCTCCAAACTCTTCCCTTTTCCAAAAGAATAGCCTAAATATGGTCTGGTCATCTCTTACAGATCTAGAAGTTATGGCTCTGGAATCTGTGCTGTCCATTTTTCTGTTAGAAGATTTATCTCGGGAAATGGCAATGCCTAGACCTTGCTCAGAGAGATGTAGATAAATTTGTGATTCTGAGGAATTATAACAAACTGGATCATTTTCAGGACTTTCCACTTCTAAGCCAAATGTCAACTCCTTATTGGAACAGAGGAAAGAGCCTTAGTTTTGCTGTCAGAGAGCTAGAAGGATGTCTGCACCCAAACAGCATATTGGTGGATATTTCTGTCCAATATAAGAATCTCCAACTTTTAGCTCATTTTGATATCAATGTTATACTGGTCTCACAAAACAATTTGGGAAGTGTTCCTTTTTTCTAGTCTCTAGAAGAGTTTATGGAAGATTGATTCTATTTCTTCCTAACTTATACATGTGTCAGAAAATACATTATTTGAAAATGCCAATTCTCTCCCAATTGATCTAAAGATTTAGTGGAATCTCAATAAAAAATCCCAGCAGTTTGTGTGTGTATGTGTATGTGTGTGTAAATTGACAAGCTGATTGTGAAATTTATATAAAAATAAGAAGCGCCAAGAATACCCAAGGTAATCTTGAAGAACAAAGCTGGGGACTTGTATTGCCAGATATCAGGACTTACTATAAAACTATAATAATTAAGACCGCTTTATTAATGTAAGAACAGAAAAACTATCAATAGTACAGACAGGAGATTCCCACAACCAGTGCCATATATACATATCATATCAGCTTGCACTCAGGACAGGATCTCTCACATTACTTGCATCTAACACCCTATGCCTTCTGTTCCCAAGGAGAGTTGGATAATCAGGGAAGAAGTCACTAACCAGTCTTCTTGATGCATTGGCGTAAGTGGAAAAGTCACAGTTTGCAGAGATACCTGAACACCTAAGCAAAACCCCCAGATGTCCAGCTGCAGACCTGAAGAAGAAAATGGTTGAAGGTTTACAGCACACTGTTGCCTCCATATCTTGCCACTCCTGTGGGTGTACTGCCAAGCATCTGGTGGTGGCCTAGGGCTGCTATTGGCCAGCAAGGGTAGCAGTCAGCAAAAGAAGCTAGACATGGACATAGGAAGAAAGAGGAAAGCTAGAATCCACCAGCACCATGTGTCTTTCCGTGGCCGTATCTAAGAAGACTTCCAAAGAACAATGGTAACATCCTCATTTTTTCCTTCCAAATCTTGTGTGAGTTCCTCTATTAACTAACTCTAATGGAAACCATTCAAAGAAGGAGATTCTGGGGAAAGCACTTCTACCTTAACCAAGTTAACACAGAAGAATTCAACATATACGGTCACCTGCTTGATGACAAATGTAACAATGCAGAAAGTGCAATGCAGAAAGAATGATCTTTTCAATAAATGTTCCTGGATCAATTAGATATCTTTATGGGAAAAGAATAAATCTTGATACCTAGCTCACACCATAAACAAAATCAATATCAGATGGATTATAGACCTAAATGTTCACAATAAAACAAAATTTTAAAAGGAAACATAGACCAATATCTTCATAACATTGAGGTAGGCAGAAATTTCTTAAACAGGACAAAAAAGCATTAATTACAAAGGCTAAAATTTTGATTAAATTGACTGTATTAAAATTAATAATCACTGTTCATCAAAAAAACTCTACTAAGATAGTGAAAAGATAAACCATAGAATAGGAGGAGATATATGCAATACATATGTTAGAAACTCATATTCAGAATATTTCAAGAACACCTATAAATAAATAAATAAACAAATAAATAAGCAAGTAAGCATATAACCCAACAGAAAATTGAGCCAACTTTGTGTACAGACACGTTATAAAGGAGCATATCCAAATGGTCAATGCATTAGTTATCTGTTGCTGTATAAAAAATTACCCCAAAACTTAATGGCAGAAAACAGTACACATTTATTATATTATATTTATTTATGTCACATATATTTATTATTCTTGTGGGTCAAGAATCTGTGTTGGCCAATCCAAAAATGGGCAGAAGACCTAAATAGACATCTCTCCAAAGAAGATATACAGATGGCCAACAAACACATGAAAGAATGCTCAACATCATTAATCATTAGAGAAATGCAAATCAAAACTACAATGAGGTATCATCTCACACTGGTCAGAATGGCCATCATCAAAAAATCTAGAAACAATAAATGCTGGAGAGGGTGTGGAGAAAAGGGAACACTCTTGCACTGCTGGTGGGAATGTGAATTGGTACAGCCGCTATGGAGAACAGTATGGAGGTTCCTTAAAAAACTACAAATAGAACTACCATATGACCCAGCAATCCCACTACTGGGCATATACCTTGAGAAAACCATAATTCTAAAAGAGTCATGTACCAAAATGTTCATTGCAGCTCTATTTACAATAGTCAGGAGATGGAAACAACCTAAGCGTCCGTCATCAGATGAATGGATAAGGAAGATGTGGCACATATATACAATGGAATATTACTCAGCCATAAAAAGAAACAAAATTGAGTTATTTGTAATGAGGTGGATGGACCTAGAGTCTGTCATACAGAGCGAAGTAAGTCAGAAAGAGAAAGACAAATACCGTATGCTAACACATATATATGGAATCTAAGAAAAAAAAATGTCATGAAGAACCTAGGGGTAAGACAGGAACAAAGACACAGACCTACTAGAGAATGGACTTGAGGATATGGGGAGGGGGAAGGGTAAGCTGTGACAAAGTGAGAGAGTGGCATGGACATATATACACTACCAAATGTAAAACAGATAGCTAGTGGGATGCAGCCGCATAGCACAGGGAGATCAGCTCAGTGCTTTGTGACCGCCTGGATGGATGGGATAGGGAGTGTGGGAGGGAGGGAGACGCAAGAGGGAAGAGATATGGGAACATATGTATATGTATAACTGATTCACTTTGTTATAAAGCAGAAACTAGCACACCATTGTAAAGCAATTATACTCCAATAAAGGTGTAAAAAAAAAATAAAAGAATCTGTGTTGGGTCTTCTGACTCTGAGTCTCTCACAAGGTTGCAGTCATCTTAAACTAAAGTCAACTAAAGGTGAATCTGCTTCCAAGCTCACTCCAGTGGTTGTTGGCAGAATTCACTTCCTACCTGGCTGTTGGACTGAAGCCTTGACTTCCTCAGTTCCTACTCACAAGGCCTTTCTTTATGGCAGGTCATAACATAGCTGGCTTCATTGGAGGAAGCAAGCAAGGTGGCAGGAGTGCCAGCAAAACATTCAAAGTCACACTTTTTACAGCCTAATCTCAGATGTAACATTCTGTCACTGTTGCCATATTCTATAGATTAAAAGCAAGTCACTGGGTCCAGCATACACAGAAGCGAGGGTTGTAGATTACATAAAGGCATGATTATCAGGACAGCTAGAACTCTCAAACACTGTTGATAGAAGTGTACATTGTTAAAACTGTCTTGGAAAATATTTTGGTAGTATTTATTAAAGTTGAATATATACATAACCTCTGACCCAGCAATTCCACCTCTTTGTAGATGACCAAACAAAACGTATTCATGTGTTCAAAGCAATGTAAAAAAAAAGAAAAGTTCAAAGCAACACTGTCCATGACAGCCAAACCAATTTAAATGTCAATTACTAGTAACATGCATAAATAAATTGTGTCATATTTGTACAAAGTCAGTACAACAATGAGGATGATTAAATTACAAATATATCTAACAATATGGATAAATCTATCAAATATAACGAATAAAATAAGTTAGAAAATCAAGGGAGCATACCACACAATTCCATTTATATAACGTTCAAGTCAAAGTAATCTATGGTGTTAAAAGTTAGAAGAGGCTACTCTTGGAGCATTGACTGCAAGGGAACATAAAGGGGCTTCTGGGGTTTTGCTCAAAAACTTTCTATAACTTTGCATCTCATTCAGAACTCATTGAACCACTAGAGACTATATGATTTGTACCTAAACTCTCCCTACTTTCTCTTTGTCTTCATTTACTATTCTCCTCACTCACTACTCTAGGTTCCTTGAACTCTCTAACCGTACTTCTACTTCAATACCTTGTCTCTTATTGTTTTACCTGTAAACTTCTTCCCCCAGATTTTGAAATGTCTTGCATTCTCACCTTTTTCAGGCTTTGTTCAAATGCTGCCCTATCAGAGAGGACTTCCCTAATTACTCTTTGTAAGCTTGTCTTTAATCTCCTTCATTTTTTGCCATGCAGTTATCAATACCCAGTATTTAATACATTTACTTGTCTAATATCTGCCCTCCTCCACTACAGTGTAAACTCCATGAGCAGGGATTTTGGTTTTTTATTACTGTTTTCATGGAATCTAGAACAGTGCCTTACATGTAGTAGCCACTCTTGAATTTTTTGTTAAATGAATAAAGAGACCAGGAAGCCCTATAAGAGATGAAGAAGGATCACAGAAACTGAGCTAGGATGAGTACAGACAGGGACCAGGGAAAACCATATGCCATGGAGAGGCTACCCATTAGGGTTAGTGAAAAGAAAGGAGTTAGTGTTCCATGTTCAATACCTTAAGACCAAGAGGCATGGAGAAGGCAATATTCACTTGATGCAGGTGTTAATAACCCATGAGTCCATTCTGAGAAAGATAAGAACAAGAACCAGTATGAATACTTCTGGGTAGCAATAGTTCTCCCCATAGGAATAAATCTGAGTCTTGCTTGCAACAGGGTAATCTTAGACTACAGAAGACACCACTCAGGCTTCCTGAGTGCTTTTTATGTCAACAGAGTTCATTCCCTCTGATAAATGCCTAATGGAAGGGTTCATAGACATCTTTAAAAAATAATTCATATAAATAGAAAGTAGTGAAATCAGACTTTCAAGGAACTTGTAGTACATCAAACAAATTGTTTAATTGATTATTGTAGCCATTAGGGTAAGATGGCTGTTATAACTACTGTTAAGATTATTGCTTTGGTAGATGAATTTATCTATGGAAAGTGGCAGCTTTTAATCAGCTGCCACTATATTGGTCACAAATAGAAACAATATGACAAATGTTACCAATGAACACTTAGTTCATAATTCTTTTTATTCCATGTTCCTATTTGTCTCAGGATTTGATTCACAGATTTATCTAATTCACATAAGCAGTTTATATGCCGACATTAGCAGTCTTCCTTTATATTTCCATTATTTGCACTCTGAAGTGTTTTATCTTCCCCATTGTCTCTATGGATTAATCACCATTTACAATATTAAGACGAAATGTGTTTTGTCTGGAGTTTTCAACTCCTAATAAATGGTGAACCCGATGTAATATAAGTCAATATTTAAATGCATACATCCTGTAATAACAAGATTACATTCAATTTGTTTATTAGCCCTTTATGATAGCATCTGTCTTCTAATTGCATTTTTAATGGTAGTTGCTCATGCATTTCATCATCTGAGAGAATCTAAGAGATGGTGTAAATAGATATCTTGTGAACAGAACACAACAACATGTTAGCTAAGTATAAATACTCGCATATAACCAGGAGATAGCACTTCAAATCTGACCTTCAAACTTCTTTTCAGGAAACTATAATGTGTGTTTAGGTGTGGCACAGAAAATTATGCATTTTTTTATAATCTGGCAGTTTACATATAAAATATTTCAAGAAGTGTCTGAATGCATGTTTATTTAACATAACCATGTATTTACAAATCAAGAGCAATAGCATGAAATAGATTCTTTTTCTTGCTAGCATGTTAAATTCAAATAAAATCATACATCATGAATTAATTATGTAAAAATAGGGCAAATAACTACCATTAGGAAAAAGTAAGTGTGAAGGAGCTTCTATATAAACTGCATTGAAAAAAGCAATATTGACCTTGTTTATTTTCCTGCTCCAAATTATTAAACTTCTGTGGCTACTAAAGGAAAGTAGCAAGCATATACAACTCAATTTGACCTTTCATTAGTAAATCAATTTCAGTTTTAGGCCAACAATTGCCCAAAATAAGGAAACTCCCCTTTTTATAAAATTAACACAATATTTTCTCAAAAAATCCATGTCTTTTCTCAAAACAAACAAATAAACAAACAAACTTACTTCTGGTATTTCCAACTTCATTTACACTTTATATACTCACTCATTACTTCATTTATTGAGAATCCAATATGTACTTCATCTTAGCATTTATTTCTTATGTCTGCCTGGTTCCCAATGGTCATGATGCTACACAGAAACTGCCCAAAGATCCTTATTTCAAGCCCCCAAACAGCTTTCTTTTTCCCTGAAGCATTCTTGGTTTTCAAATTGTTATTTTCTTTCCTTTGTCCCATCTCACTATCGAAGCCCCATGTTTGCCTTAATGATTCTAGCTGAGGAAATGCAGGCAAAAAAATCTACTTATGCTAATATTCACTAAAGCAAGAATGAATAAACTATTGGACCCCAATCATTCCCTACGTACATTCTGCTTAAAAGCCAATGAGAGTTAAATTAAACACTCTGGAATATGGTGGGCATGCCAACAAAATGACAGTGGAGGTAGGCAGGGTATTAGAAATTTGAGTAGACACTGTCCTCTAGCAGAATAAAATCTTATGATGTGGGTATGTTCCACCATTTCTGTGGAAGACAGCTGAAGGATGAAGGATGAAGATGGCTTCTGGAACCATGTTCTCTCCTTGGAGGCATAGTGTGCTCTTACCACCAGAAAAAAAGCCCCAGGATACAGTCTCAGGTGTTAACAATGCTCAGCCTTTAGTGGGTAGAGTTTCAGGCTGTAAGAAGGAGGAAACAAAAACCATCTGCTACATAAAGAAAGACAGTTAAGAACAATGAACAACCTCATGATTATCTTTTCCCATACCTAAGTCTTCACAAGTGGGAATGAGTCAGTAAACCTAATGTATCATCAATATTATTCCAACCAAATCACCATCGTCTTCATTCAAAATATTTACTGAGTCCTTTGTGCAAATCTCTAGGTGGAAGAATATAAAAGAATAGAGAAATAGTATAGGCCTTCTAGAAATGTACTAGTAAGATACAGTGATAAAGATAATTACAAAAGAATAAATGAGTTAATAGCAGCCTGAGATAATATGTTTTATATAGCCTAAGTATTATTAATTCATAGACATTTTAGCAGCAATCAACCTTAGATATTCTTCAGTCTGCCTCCACTATGGAGTCATAGAGGTTAAGGGGGTTGTCCAATGTTGCATGATTTAAAACTGGCACCAAAACTCCTCATATTGACAATAAGTGTTGGAAGTAATTAAAGAAAGTAATTCGGTCAATATAAAGCTAAGACAGGAAGAGAGGTCATTGTTTCTCTTTCAATACATGTACTATTTTATATCGTAATATCCAAAATCAATGGTGGTGAGTGGGTCTGTATTCATCCAGTGAAAACAATCTTCAGTAGAGTAAAAATGAGCCCTGAGTTTTGCTGCTGTCAGGTTTCATGACGAGCAGCAGGAAAACATAAGCCTGTTTTGAACATGCTGTGATCCATTTTACTGGTCAGAACAACTGGTCATCATGTAACGAGGTTCTGAAATATCTGCCTCTGCTATTTATTCTTCATTTATTAAATGAATTAGGGAAATTCTCACATATTAGTATTTGTGAAGACAAGATTAAAAGAATTAAATGACTATCCAACTTTGAAATGAAGAATCTTGCTTATGAGAAATATTATTCTCTTATTCAAAGTTTCATAGAAGAAAATAGCCATTCTTAGAAAGATAAAGAGATGAGGATGCCACTAAAATATAAAGAAAGTAATTTTCCTCAGTGGCCAAAGGGGGAACTAGGGAAAAAAGATACAAACAAAGTAATTTCTCAGGTAAGTAAATGAAAATTGCATTCACTTTCATAATATTGTTGATTTTGTCACAGTTAAAATTCCCAAGTATATGCACCACTTCACAGTCACCAAGGTTACCCCTTTGAACATCTTCAAGAAGGACAAAAAATAATTATTGGCCAACAAAAATGGCCAGTTGATCTCTTCTGAAGGGCCAACAGAAACCACATAGATATTCATTAAGAAATGTTCAAAGCTCATACATTATCAACACGGATAGTAGTGGCAAGCAGATGTCAGAGAAATCAATATAAGATGAAATCACAAAACACTCAGAAAAGTATGAAGTGGTAAAAACACAAGGTGATAAAAACTATCCAGGACACTTTCCTAAAGAGTAGATCTGTTCAAGTAAATGTGGTAGAAATTTTAAAAAATAATAAGTTCAGTGAAGTGAATCACTAGGTATTAGCAAATCCCAAATGAGTTTGAAATTTGTGCCACATAGTCTTCTCATATAGAGAAATCCAGTGGAGATGGAGAGGGTGGAGGGGCTGGGGGGAGGAGGAAGTCTAGTTAGTAATAAGCAACCAAGTGCCTTACTGAAAAGAACTTGCATTCCTTTAATTTAGCCAAATGCTTGCTTTATAGCTGGTAGTCAATATACATTTGCTGTAGAAAACAAGAAAGAAAGAAGAAATTTGCTTTCCAGACAGAATCTAAACTGATGAGGTAATCAGGAGAAGACCATAATTAATTTAGAAATAAGGAAGAACTGATCCATTAATATATAAAACTCTGTATTAGGGTGATGAATGTTTAGAAGAGAAATTCGCTTGAGGAAGTGCTGGAAACAGGAGTATTCATCTCAATTTAGAATTATATAAGCATTAAGATGGACAAAATGAAGCTTCTCTTTTGTAGGGCACTAGATGGAAATTATTAATTTTCACTTGGGGATTTCCTTTTTTTAATTATACAAAAAAATTATATACTGTGAAGTTCAAGCAGTCTCTCAAAATTTTAGCCACATCTCAATTAAACAGCACTGGGAATTGCATAAGGAACCCTGCTAGAAATGAGAACAAGTATGTAAAAAGCAACTTTGATCAAGTTAAGATTTGTTTCCAAAGTAGAATTTTTAAAAATAAAGAAATGGAAAAAATGGTTCTTGTCTTTTACTGTTTTGTCAACTTAACTTGAATCTTATGCCCAGCTCATTAATCATGTAGTATCCTCGTTGTTTGAGTGAAATATTGTAGTTATGAGTTTGTGCCTGCCCAGCACATTTCCTATCTTTCTATAACTGGGAACAACATGCCCTCTTTTTTTCAGGAACCATATAAATAATGATACCCTCTACTTCCTCAGTCAAGGTAGAGGCATTTGGCATAGTACTGCCTATCAACATACCCTATTCCTCTGGCCAGGAAGAGGCCCATGGTATAAACAAGGGCTGTAAGAATCAAGAGTTTTTGAGATTAGCCTGACAGAAAGTGTGCTCAATCAACATTAGTTAAAAGAATGTCAGTCAACTGAATGAATAAGTTGTGGGAATAAGCTAGACCTTTTTCTTTCCTTTAGAGTCTGATGCTAGGAGAAAATCACCCTGGGCTTCTCCAGCCTTTATTAACTTACTAGAAGGAGCTCATCATCAGTAGATAGATGATAATGATGATGAGATTAAAGGAAAGCAGAGACAAGTATTACTAAGACGTGAATAAAGAGAAAGAAATATTCATGGAACCCTCCTGGAATTTCTGGTTTTGTGACTAACAAATTTCCTTTTAGGTGAAGTTGATCTAAGTTTCTACCACTTGCCCAAAGAAGCTCATGACGAAAACCACAATTTTCAGTAGGGCTTTAACAGACCCTCAGAGTACCTAGCAGAAATGGAAGTGATCAAACAAGCAATCATTATAGATTTAAATAAAATGTATTTCATTATAGATGCAAATAAAATTCAAAATTGCTGTCGGAATAAGCAAAATTTTGCTCATGGTGCACTTTCAGTTCACAGTTGCTTTCACATCAAGTCTAATAATATTACTTTAGAAAAATATAGATAATATTAAGTTCATATATACTGCATATCCTGTATAATATAGAAGACTCTAAAAGGATAAATGTTTACTATTTCATTTTCATGATTTAAGACTTTCATATCATATTAAAAACATTTACAACTTATTAGCAACTGCCTCTTGCATTTCCTGCTTTCTTATTTCTTTGGAAGGCTATTTTAAATTTACCATCAATTGATGAGTTTCATCTTACGGACATTAAGTTTCAGAATCATAAGTTCAGATTCCCACAAGGCTGTAAAACAGGCTTTACTCCATGGTAAGCTTAAGAGTGTTTTAAACTATAATTCTGGTGAAACTAATTCTCCTTATCAGCCCTTGGAAATCAAGCCACAACTGTAAATTACTCCTCTGAGTGTAGAAGATGAGTAGGAAGAAAACACCTCAACTTTAATTCAACATTCATCTGATAAATATCTATGGAGTTCACCATGATAGAAGTATTGTTCTAAGTTCTAGAGATAAAACCATGAAGAAGGAGAAAGAACTCCGATATTGTAATTGGAGACAGAGCTAATAAAGTAAACAAATGAATGAGATAATTTCAGATAGAGATAACAAAATTTAAAACGTATTGTAATAGAAAATGATCAGGTTAGGGAAATCCACGTGAGGAGATGATGTAAAGCTGAGATCTGAATGAAGGTCACCAGACACTGAAATTGGGAGACATGCATTCTGAGCAGAGGGAACTGATATGCAAATGCTCTAAGAGGCAGTGTGTTTGAAATTCAAGAAAAGTAGATGGATACTAATGTAGCTGGCATGTGGGGAGCAAAAAGGAGAGTGGTAGGTGATGAGGTCAGAGAGCTTGGTGGGCATTGGTAAGTTTGAGAAGCCACTGAGGAGTTTTAGATGAGGAGTGACACTATCTAATGTCCCTTTCAGAAGGGTCACTGGCTCGAATGGGAGGCTGGATTGTAGGGCTCAAGATTAGAATGAAAGATATCAGTAGGAAGCTATTATGATAGTCCAGGGGAGACATGATGGTAGCTTGGGCTAAAAGGTTCAAATGAAGTGAAGAGGAATAGTACAGGATCCTTTGAGAAGTAAAGATTACGAGATTTATAAGATGCAGGTGAAGAAGAAAAGAGGAATCAAGGAATCTCATAACTACATCTGACGATCAACTTTAAGAATGTGACTCTAGGGGCTTCCCTGGTGGCGCAGCGGTTGAGAATCTGCCTGCTAATGCAGGGGACACGGGTTCGAGCCCTGGTCTGGGAAGATCCCACATGCTGCAGAGCAACTAGGCCCGTGAGCCACAACTACTGAGCCTGCGCGTCTGGAGCCTGTGCTCCGCAACAAGAGAGGCCACGACAATGAGAGGCCCGCGCACCGCGATGAAGAGCGGACCCCGCTTGCCACAACTGCAGAAAGCCCTCGCACAGAAACGAAGACCCAACACAGCCATAAATAAATAAATAAATAAATAAATAAAAATTAAAAGGCTCAACATTTAAAAAAAAAAAAGAATGTGACTCTAGATAACATGGTATACTTACCAGATTTCCAAGTTGAACTCAATTATTAAATTTACTCCCGTTTTCAGTACTCTTAATGTCATAAAGTAAAAATGACTAAGCCAAAAAAATAATTAAGAATGTGTATGACCACATTTCCTTTGCAAGAAAAATAATTACCTTTAAAAGCATTGTTAGGAAGAAGTGGATGATGGCAGTTTGAATATTTAGGTCTTTAACTTGACAACGTTATACAACCTTATACGGAAATCCCCTTCTGAACTTTTTTTAGACCTTCCCTCTGTATCACTTAAAATGATATTCAATTATTCTCTCTCATTTTCGTGTATAGGATTTATATCTTATTAAATTGTAAGTTTATACTCCCTTATATCCTCTCCATAATTTAACACATTTTTTTCTCACAATAATGGCTCAATAAACATTTTTCAGTATACAAATTACTTCCTTTTAGAGAAACGTCTCCCTCGTCTTCACTTTTTCACAGTTTACTCATTCTTCCAGGACAATTAATCAACAGCTCCTGCATATGCCTTCTCTGCTGTCTCCTCAGTCCTCCCAGAGCATTTCATCCTCACCAGTTTCATTGATCGACTCTTGATTCTTCTCTTAGCATTGTGGTTGCTGGGCCACAGTGGCAAGGCAATTGGTCCCTCCATCACTAATGGAACTTCATGTCCCATACTCTAAAAGTGAGCATCTCAGCTGACAAAGAGAATCTTAATGTTTTACTCCCCTGGGCAAACACTGAAATCCCTTCATAGATCTTGAATATTTTTTTCTCCTGTACAAATCCAATAACCCTTTAAAAGATCCTTAATGTTTTACTAGACAACAGTTGTGACCAGTACGGCATTTCAAATGCTATATCTCAATTTGGAATTTCTAAGGTAATTCTTTTCAAATAGTTCAAAGCTCATTAAGGAATGACAGACTCCTCTTTCCTTCTGCTACTGACCATTCACCATATTTCATCTCCCCTACCCAAGTGCATGAGGCACCTCCTTTCCTGCAGAACACAAGACAAATCTGGAAAACGGTCTTTTATACTTAAGTGTAAAAGGAAGCCTGTAATTTTGATGTGTTTAAGAAGCAGTGTGTGGCATCCCCCAGAGCCTGGTTGGTGGGTACTCTCCTCCTTCCTTCTTGAAATATATTTCTATCAACAGCACAATCTTTTAAAGTTTTGTGGTGTTTTTACAATATCTCACCTTCCCTACTGAACTATAAGCTCTTAGACCAGTGCTAATAACCACCACAGGGTGTTCAGAAAATATTTGTTTAATCAATTATTGCATACACTTAATTAAAAAACAAATCAATGAATGAAAAAATGAATAAACGCCTTGATGGCTAATATTTAACTATGAAGGCAGTCTCATTTGGGCCAAATTTTTTAAAACTTTTAATACAGTCAGATTTGCATTAGAAAGTCTCCTTTTTGCAAACACTCCAGGGCAACTGTGCAAAGTCACTTTGAAGGTAAATGCCATCAAATATTAATAAGATAAGCCAAGGGAAATAAGCTTGTAGTTTAGCCCAGATAAAAAGAGCATTTTTTTCCCCTGAAGTATGACTACATACAGGAATTTAAAGCTCCCTTCTAGATGCCAGACAGAGGCATGTGTGCAGCAAAGCTGACTAGGGAAAGCAGAGTGACTGAGGCATATGGGTAAGACTGAATGGGTGGAAAACCCCTCATATGGTGAACAAGAACCTTAGAACATGCTGCTATTTTTCTCATTAGATTTTCTTCCCAGAATATACTTACTTCCATATCTAATCTAAGGTAGAAATAAATTTAAAGCTCTATTTTAACAAGCCTTCAATCACACTGTAACCTTCTAAAATAACAAAAGCAGGGCTTCACTGGTGGCGCAGTGGTTAAGAATCTGCCTGCCAATGCAGGGGACACGGGTTCGAGCCCTGGTCGGGAAAGATCCCAAATGCCGCAGAGCAACTGGGCCCGCGAGCCACAGCTACCGAGCCTGCGCTCTGGAGCCCAAGAGCCACAACTACTGAAGCCCGCGTGCTTAGAGCTCATGCTCTGCAACAAGAGAAGCCACCTCAATGAGAAGCCCGTGCACCGCAGCGAGTAGTAGCCCCCGCTCGTCCAAACTAGAGCAGCAATGAAGACCCAATGCAAACAAAACAAAACAAAAAAAGTCCAGGATCTCTACTCTATGGTCAGAAAGGCTTCACATATTCTGACCAAAGAAGAAAGAGAGGGGGTGTCTTTGTCTGACAGAGCAGCAGCAAGCCTGGCTGGAAATGGAAGAAAACAGGTCCCACAAGAAGGTCCCCACTCAAATGAGTTTCCAGTGAATTGTGAAATGTATCTTATTGGATCAAGAAATTAAACACTGTAGAAAGAGCCAATTAGTCATTAAACGAGAGCTGTATGTCCTAGTTCCTCCCCACAGCATCTGCCTGCTCTGCCCAGGGAGTCATCACCAGCTCTAGGACTGGTCTTACATCATAGACCACGTGTGGTAGTAACAAAAGCACTGGATTGTCAAAAGAGCTGGATTCTAATTCTAACTCTGCAACTTATTAACTGTTTGGCCTCAGCCAAATCATTCACTTGTCTGAGACTTATTTTACTTACCTGGAGTAAAAATACAACTGATATCAATCTCACAGGACTATATGCATATATGTAAAATATAAGCAGAATGAGCTCCAGCCTACACAGTGTGTTGAGATAAGCCTTCTGACACCCAAAACTCTCTCCCACATCCTTAGATAAATGTTGATGTTATGTAAATAAAAAATCCTTACATGTAAAAGTAAAAACTTTAAATTTCAGGAAACATGTCATTGACTAATTAATCATAATTAATTAGTCATTGACTAATTAATCATAATTAATTAGTCATTGACTAATAATAATTAGTCACTGACTAATAATATGATGTAACTAACATGATATCATATTTTCCCTGAATATATCCAGTGTAGCTCCTCTCCTGTCAGAGAGCTCCAGTAAAGAATGGACCAAGTGAACCTATGCTAAAGGAAAGACAACTGTGCATTGAGCCAGAAGGAAAATAAGAGAATCAGTCTGACAAAAGATATACAGATTTCCAACAAACACATGAAAGGATGCTCAATATCACTAATCATTAGAGAAATGCAAATCAAAACTACAATGAGGTATCACCTCACACCAGTCAGAATGGCCATCATCAAAAGATCTACAAACAATAAATGCTGGAGAGGGTGTGTAGAAAAGGGAACCCTCTTGCACTGTTGGTGGGATACAGCCACTATGGAGTTGATACAGTTGATACAGTATCAACTATAAATTGATACAGCCAGTATGGAAGAACAGTATGGAGGTTCCTTAAAAAACTAAAAATAGAATTACCATATGACCCAGCAATCCCACTACTGGGCATATACCCTGAGAAAAGCATAATTCAAAAAGAGTCATGTACCAAAATGTTCATTGCAGCTCTATTTACAATAGCCAGGACATGGCAACAACCTAAGTGTCCATCAACAGATAAATGGATAAAGAAGATGTGGCACATATATACAATGGAATATTACTCAGCCATAAAAAGAAATGAAATTGAGTTATTTGTAGTGAGGTGGATGGACCTAGAGTCTGTCATACAGAATGAAGTCAGAAAGAGAATAACAAATACTGTATGCTAACACATATATATGGAATCTAAAAAAAAAAAAGATGGTTCTGAAGAACCTAGGGGCAGGACAGGAATAAAGATGCAGATGTAGAGAATGGACTTGAGGACAAGGGGAGGGGGAAGGGTAAGCTGGGACGAAGTGAGAGAGTGGCATGGACATACATACACTACCAAATGTAAAATAGATAGCTAGTGGGAAGCAGCCTCATAGCACAGGGAGATCAGCTCAGTGCTTTGTGAACACCTAGAGGGGTGGGATAGGGATGGTGGGGGGGAGACGCAAGAGGGAGGAGATATGGGGATATATGTATATGTATAGCTGATTCACTTTGTTATACAGCAGAAACTAACACAACATTGTAAAGCAATTATACTCTAAGTGTTAAAAAAACAGAATGGACCAAGTGAACCCATGCTAAAGGAAAGACAACCGTGCACTGAGCCAGAAGGAAAATAAGAGAATCAATCTGAGAAAGAATGTCAAAAATCAAGCTGAGATATTATGTCTAAAAGTGCTCCTCCAAGCTGATAGCATTTAGGATGTTAATTGTATTAGGGTGTAATTAAGGATTAGTAATCTCAGCAGTGCCATTGGTACCTCCCGGCCACTAGGCGGGGCCAGCAATACCCTGCTCTATAAAAGGAAAAGGCTTGTTTCAAAGTCAAAAGGAAAAGGTTTGTTTCAAAGTCAACTCTGGACTTATCGAAGGGCAGGAATTATTTTGATTTTATAGGGCCACAGGAACTCTTGCCATCAAATTATTCCTCTGAAATATAGAAAGAAAAAATGGCAGTTCTATTCCCCAGAAAGAAAACTGAAACAAAACACAAATTCAGGAATTAAAAATCAAATATTCTGAGCATAACTGCCTTAAAAATTCATTTGCTAATCAGTGGATTAAACTAGAGACAGCACCCCGTATATTGTCTGCAGGTAATGCACACATTTATTTTATTTTTAAATTTGATATTCCATAGATATTTATTTCCATGTGTGTCCCACATGGGCCAGAGAACTTGAATATGACTTTGCTTTTGTGCTAAGTGATAGGACCTGACCACTTGCAGCACATGTGCATGGTAAAATGGCACTGCTATACTGCTTGCTTTTCTTTTCCTCTAAACTTGTATGTGTGTATATATATATGTATATATATACACATTTTTGTTTATTTATATATGTGTATACACTATATATAAATAATATATATAAACAATATTTATAACTATTTGATACATGCAAAAGTAAATAACATCTATGTAAATATTGAAGAATATTAATAGAAAAAAGAAACAAAACTCTGCACCAACTAGAACATAACTTTAAAATGTCTGTTGTCTTCTTCCCAAACCCAACTGCCTGTTTCCACTCATACTGATTCACTACTATGAATATTGTGTTTATCACTTCAATGCTTTTTTAAAAATTTGTATCACACCTATGTGCACTTTTAACAATATATATTCTAAATTTCTTGGAATTTTATTAAAATTATATCATGTTGCTTCTTGTGATTTTTTTCTTTCAAAAATATGCTTCTATGATTCATCCATTTTTTCCATGTAGGTGTCATTCATTCTTACTACTAAATAGTACTCCATGGTGGAGAATATCACACTGTATTTAATTACTATCTTCTTATTGGACATTTGGGCTGTTTCTACCTTTTGCTCTCATAATCAGTTAACAATTCTGCTATGAGCATTCTTGCTTATGCCCCTTAGGACACAGAGGCACATACCTAGGAGGAGAATTTCTGGTTCATAAGTTGTGTACCTCTTCAGCTTTCAAGAAAATACTAAATTGCTTCCAAATTTGTGGTTCCACTTTATACTCCCACTAACAATGTGTGAGAGTTCTCATCCTTACCAAGATTGGCATTGTCAGACTTCTATTTTTTTTTAAGTTTTTCTAGTTTTGTTTTTCACATTTCATTACATTTTCTCTTTCACCCTGATATATAAAAATGCAACTGCATTTTTTAAATGGGTCTTATATCTAGCCACCTAGCTAAACTCTCTTATTAGCCTTAATAAATTATATGAACAATCATATCATCTCTGTAATTATTGTGCATGTTCCTTTCTATAGTAGGCTGAATAATGGCCCCCCAAAGATGTCAACATCCAAATCCCCCGAACATGTTAATATGTTACCTTACATTGTAAGACGGACTTTGCAGATATGATTGTGAAAGATCTTAAGATGGGGAGATTATCCTGACTTATCCCAGTGGGCCCAAATAATAATTAGTATCCTTCTAAGAAAGCAGAAGAAGATTGTATTACAGTAGTAGATGTACCAAAGAAAGCACAAGATTGTAGTGATAGGAGGAGGGGGATCATGAGGCAAGGAATGCAGGTCTCTAGAAGCTGAGAAAGATAAGGAAACAGAACCTCCCCTCAGAGCCCCCAGAAGGAACTAGCCTGCCAACACCTTGACTTTAGCCCAGTGAGACTGATTTTGGGCTTCTGACCTCCAGAGCTATAAGATAATAAATTATTGTTGTTTAAAGCTACTAAATTTGTGGTAATTTGTTAAAACAGCCATAAGAAAACAATACCCTTTCCTTTTTAATTCTTTTTCTTCCCTTCTTTGGCTAGAAATTCTAGCCAAATATTTTATTCTGACTACATGCTTTTCTAACAGATTCTTAAATATGACAGGAAGAAAAATTTATAATACTCTAGACATTTTCGGATTTATTAACTATAGGATATTTCCAAAGAAAGATCCAAATTCTTTTCTAAAGTCTATAATTTTAGTCTGGAACATGTACTTTCAAAAATTCCAGGCACACTGCCTTTAATGATAACCTACTTCTCATGTCTATAATAATGATCTGGTCCGTATATATATATTTTTTCATATATATTCTTTATTTGTGATTGATTGATACTTTACCTCTGGAAAGGACTGAGGTATCAAAATAGTTAGAATAGGAAGATTAAAAATAACAACAAAAGAGCACAGCACTCTAAGGAGGAGAGGAAACAGACGTACCAGGTGCCTGGAATGAGTAGTGAGCACAGTGGGAATTCTGAGAACATTGTCACTTTGGAGAACTTAATTTGCAAGTTAGAGATTGACTTGCCCATCAGCCAAATGTAAGAGTATCTTTCTAGATGTATAAATAGCCATAATTATTAATAACTATGGCATCATGAAGAAGTGGGAGTCAACTTTAATTGACACCATGGTCAGTAAAATTTGGAAAATTTCCATCAAAGTAAAGCCATAGTTATTTTGTTTATAATGTAATAATTTTAGTATGTAAACTTGATCATTTTTCCTTTGAATACAGAGCTTAAATTAATACTAAATATGATTCAACAGAAAGATGCAGAAAAAAGCTAAAGTTCACTTTTGTGCTTTTTATGAGTTTTTTACACCATAATTCTTATCATCTTCCTGAGGGAAAGTGTTATATATCGTATTTTCCATGATTGAGACATATACATTGAATCTAATAAGAACTGGATAATCAATGGATTGTAAATGCTTATGTACAGAAGTTCTCTGAGAAAACAGTAAAATTAAAAAGAAGGGGCAGTTGTACTTCCTACTTCCTCAGTAAGGACTAGAATAATCATAAAACTATTAACTAGAAGTGTAAGAAAGAGTACCGTAAAAAGTTTATTTTGCACTCCCTAAGATCTGGTTAGATTTTGTTAAACAGTTCAGAGTTTTTGAAATCCCCGTTGCCTTTCCTAGTCTAGTCTTGTGTGATAAAAGCTGACTTGTTGGGTTTTCATAGCAGTTAGTTCAGCTCATACATATTTTGGAGACTTACACCCAAGGTAGCCAAGAAGATTTCTTGCCTCAGGTTCAGGAATATGCTTACCAGCTTTTCTCATAAGTTGTACCTTCCTTCTACTGATTTATTCCTGAAGAGCCAGCTCATTACACTGGAGTTCCTTCTGTAAAGGAAAACATCAACACAAAGAAAATTTATTTCCCTCAGTGAGTATTTTTATGTGTTGACCAGGTGCTACTTTAACCTTCTCACTCATAGCTAGCCCGCTCCCAAACCAACTTGTATGTCTAATGCACAAAATCAAAATAGAGGAAAGGACACATAAAGGTTTCACTTTTAAAGGTACCACTTACTCCTTGCTCAGGATTGAATGTAGAACCATTAGTGGGAGGAGTAAAGAAATGTCTCCATTACCCTGATATAGACTGATGAAAACTCTTCCCAGTTTGAACATTCTCCTAGGATCTGTTGGCTCAGCCTGACTTTTGAGGCCCCAGGTCTGGTGGCTTAAGCAAAGCGGAAAATAGGAGGCGAAGATGTGACTTCCAAGTCTGAGCTCTGATGTAGGCCTCAGGAAAGAGTAATAATAATAATAACAATAAAAACATTATTATTTTTATTATTATTATTAATACCTAACAGTTCTTTATAATCTAATATGAACCAGACATTTAGAACTTTTCATGTACTTTGTGTATTCTAATTTATGTGATCCTCATAACAACTCCATGAGTTAGTTACTGATAAAAAAAATGAGATTATGTAAAATGCCCAAAGTCATGGAACTATAAACTATGCTGCCTCTTAAAAGTTCATGAAGTGTTAGTATTATCCAGGCAGCTCATCAGGACAGGAGTCAAGATAGTGATTTAATGTAGAAGCCTATGTGGAAGTTGACTACAAATGCCCCTAATCCTGGTGGTGGTAGTTAGTCTGTGTGGAGCCCAAATCCAGAGGAGGAGAGAGCTGCCATATGCAGAGTAGTGTACTATACTCTAAGAGGACTTTAAGAGAAATACAATACATTGTTTCTACCCTCCGAAGTTTCACATTCTGAAGGTAAGCTTAGATATTCACATAAACAATTAAGTAGTAATTCAATCCAATATGTATTTATTTCATTCAATTCAATAAACATTTGCTTGAGCTTACTTTATTTTACAAACTGACTAAACACTGCCAAAATCAGGATCTGCATTCAAGAAGAAGAAAGATGAAGAAGTTGTGGGATCTGTTTGAAGGACCTCAAGGTTTGGTGGGAAAAAGCAGATGTCAATCAGCAATTAAAATTTCAATGCATCAATGCATTCAGGCACTAGGTGCCCAAGAAGAAGATGTGACTGGAATTTCCTAAAAGATCAAGGAATGCTTGCCAGGGAAGGTAATGCTTAAGTTAAATCTTAAAGGATACATTTTTAATATTTCTATGAAGGGAATATTTCTCATTTGAAAACATACATTTTCATTCCTAAATACAATCATTGATTGTATATGGCATCTCCTCGGTACATCATGGATATGCAAACCTGAAAGTAGCTCATTCATGACATAATTTAACTTTATATGTTGCAAATCAATGGCATTTGGAAAATCAATTTCGTGAAAGGCCAGCTGCCAGGGCAAAGGACACGTGTTTTCACATCAGTACCTTTCTGCTGGCTAATACAAAAGCTAAGTCAATGACTAGATCAATGCCATTAATAAAGAGATTTCACAGGTTTAATCCATTGTAATACCTTATTTTTACACATTTAAAGACTCTAAGGATTTGGAAATACATTGTGGGTTCTTGTCATTATTTTTGAAATAAGATCAAGATCCAATATTTTGACATATTCATCAGTAGTGCTCCATTTCAGATGCATTCATTCTTTCACTACATCCTTACTGAATACCCACTCAGTGCCAGGTACTGTCCTGGGCATGGAGTATATAGTACAGCAGTTCACAAGGCAAGCAAGAGTCTAGTTTCAGGAAGACTACACTCTAATGGAGAAAGATTGACAATAACCATATAAGAAATGAATAAATAAGCTGCTTTTACATAAGAACTAGAAGATAAATAAGTGCTATGAAGAAAATAAATAAAACAAGATGGTGGCTTAGAGAATGAATTGGGGGCTGTAGAAGGAAGCTATTTGAGCAAGAATGGCCCCAAAATCCTGGTATGAAAATATGACATTTTTATCTAACACTAGAATGTTGAAAAAAGTACCAACTATGAAATATACAGTAAAGAAAATTCCAGGCAGTAGGAACAGCAAGTGCAGAGGCTAAGAGACAGAGGGGATCTTGGAGTGCTTTAGGGACAGAAGGAAAATGAGAGTGGCTGGAGAACAGTGTAAAAAATGAGAGTGGTCAGAGATGAGACCAGAGAAGGCAGCTATAGACAGATCAGAGAGGGTTTTAGAAAATAAGGTAAGAAGTTTGGATTTTCTTCCAGTTGGTATGGAAAGCCATTGGAGGGGTATAAGCAAAGTAATGATGTGATTAGATTTAAACTTTTAAAAAACTGTTCGAGCTACTGTGAAGAGAATTTACTATAGATTAAGAATGAAAGCAGGAATATCAATTAAGAGGCAAGTACAGTTGGGCAAATAAGACATGAGGGTGGGTCAGACTACAGTTGTAGGAGTTGGTGGGGTATGATCACATTCATGATGCATTCTGGAAGTAGAGCTAGTAACATATTTGTGAATTGGGTTTTTGGTTTGGGGGCCTGGATGATAAAGACCCAGAAAGAAACTAAAAAATTGGAAGGTAGAAAAATAGTTATCTTTTGCCATGTTAAGTTTGTAATGTCTATTGTATATCTGAGTGAAGATGCTAAACAAGCTTCTAGAAATGTGATTCTAGAATTCAGAGAAAAGATATGGAAAAGGGGATTTATATTTGAGAGATATCATCACATAGGTAGTATTTGAATCCATGGAACTGAATGATATTATAAAAGAAAACATATTTTTAAAATGGAAAGGAGGACACACATAGACCCCTGTGATTTCCAACATTTAAACATCTGGCAGAGGAGGAAAAGAAGTAAGGGAGATTGAGGATGAACATCAGTGAGGTAGCAGGAAACCAAGTAAATGTGATATCATGAAGGCCTAGAAAAGAATTTCAAAAAGGAGCATTTTGTCAGATAATTGACTCTAAGATGTCGTGAATTAGAGGGCCCTGGTGACCTTGATAAGAACAAGGTCACTTTCAGAAGTGTGGTGGCAATGAAAGCCAGATCAGTGGAATATGGTAACTAGTTATTGCTGTGTAATAAACCACTACAGAACTCAGTGGCTTAAAATAACAGTTATTTCTCACAAGTCTATGGATCATCTGGGTGGCTCCTCTCATCTGGACAAGTCTCAGCTGATGTCAACAGGGTTAGCTCATGTAACTGCAATTAACCAGTGAGTATCCTAGGGGTCGACTGCTCTAGAATAGCCTCAAGTGGAACAATGTTTTGCCGGGTTTCTCAACCACCCAAAGGACTGTCCTGGCTTGTTTTCAGAATGGTGGCAGGGTTCCAAGAAAGAGGGCAGAAGGGCACAAGTCTTCCTGAAACATTGGCTGAAAACTGGCACACCATCATTTCTCTCACAACCTATTGGCAAAGGCAAGTCCAAGTCCTCCCGGAAACAGAGTGGGTGAGAGACTACAAAATTAGAGACCAAAGGGCATGCATACAAGGAGACTATTAATTAGGGCCCACAGTGCAATGAAGTTACCATATGTGGGCAAAAGGGTCGAGAAGAAAATAGAAAGAAAGTGAATAGAGACAGCATTCTGCTTCAAAAAGTCAGATACATGGGTGGGTGCCAAACTAAAGATGCTGTGGAGTTAAGGACTCTATTCT
Organism: Mesoplodon mirus; assembly: GCF_964341445.2. NCBI lineage: Eukaryota > Metazoa > Chordata > Mammalia > Artiodactyla > Ziphiidae > Mesoplodon > Mesoplodon mirus. The sequence goes on along the minus strand of NC_138978.1, from coordinate 96,491,336 downwards.
GTTGTCTAGTAGGTTTTTGTTTTTTAAAATAGATATGAATGATTGTGTTCATTGGCTGATTGAAATGACTGAGGAGAGAGAGAGTTCAGGAGAGAAAGGATTCCTGTGGGAACAGTCTATGAGTAGATCAGCTAAAATCAGAGGGGTTGGCCTTATGCAGATGCAGGGGCATGTCTTCAAGAGCAACAGAAGGGAAGGAAGAGCATGTGCACACCTGGTCTACCTCATGTTAAACTGGATATTAATTTCAGAATTCTTAGGGATTAAGAAAAGTGTACCAAACTGGTTTACAGGGCAGAAATTGAGACACAGATGTAGAGAACAAATGTATGGACACCAAGGGAGGAAAGCAGTGGCGGGGGGATGAATTGGGAGATTGGGATTGACGTGTATGCACTAATATGTATAAAATGGGTAACTAATAAGAACCTGCTGTATAAAAAAATCAATAAAATAAAATTCAAAAAAAAGAAAAGTGTACCAGTTCAGGGAAATCTTATTTTTTAAAAAAAGACTTGTTTACAATTCAAAATTATAGAGAAACTGTTCATACCAAGGGAATTTACTTCTGCTAGGCAATAAAGCTACTGAGAGACAAAGACAAAATATGTTCAGAAGAGAAATCAGCTGGGATCAATGTCTTGGTTCCAGAAATCAAAATATTCCACAATGACTTGCACATCCAGTGATGTGTTCACAGAGAAGTCACTCTTCGATGTAAAATACTGATTTAGATCCACGGTACAAACTTGCATTATTACTGTACTCCTAGAGTGTTACATTTTCAATGTGCGCTCTTGCAACATCCTTTATTTGACTAATCACTTGACGGGTTGAAACAGCCGTTCAGTTAAAGATGGCTTACATTTACAAACCACAGCATTTGTGAAAAATTCATCAGCTCACTACTGAGAGATGTTGAGCTAATTGTTCATGATGTGGGTCAAATATCTTTGAGTGCCTAAGACCGTTTAGGGAAATTTGTGCATATGGAGATGGTTGGGGGAGAAAAACCTCACAAAGTTAAACTTCAAAAATCTGAGTTTATTATGTAAAATTTTACAAAAGTTTAAAATTGTACAAAATTTTAGGCATTAAGTTGCAGATTGAGAGGGATGTGTGGCTGACAATGAACATGACATATATAGTAACTGTCTCAAAATCAGAACCCTCTTTCACTCAAACCAGGTTCTGATTTCACTGGGAACTCAGGCAGACCAAATATCTTAAAGCTGAACTTCTTATGTCAATTGTTAGGTATTTATTTTCACATTAGTTAAAGACAATGCAACAGGACTCTTAGGTCAAGAACAAAAGCTTTCTAATTTCAAAATCCTTCCTGTAAATCCTTCCTATATATGATTTCATCTTTATGTAGATTGCCTCAGGCTGCCTGTGAGGATCCTAACAGGACAGGTCATTAGCAATTAAAAGACAGGACAGGCTTCTTTAAGGAGTTCTTGACTTCCATTTTCCATCGGTGCTTTGTGACCACCTAGAGGGGTGCGATAGGGAGGGTGGGAGGAAGATGCAAGAGGGAGGAGATATGGGGATATATGTATATGTTCAGCTGATTCACTTTGTGATACAGCAGAAACAAACACAACATTGTAAAGCAATTATACTCCAATAAAGATGTTATTTAAAAAAAAAAAAGAAAGAAAGAAAACATTCTAAAATTAAAACTGTTTCCAGTATTCTCCACCTGACTCTAGGAATGCCTAATTGTACTGAAGCCATAACACTATGAGAAGGATGTGAAAGTAGGAAATATATATAAAGTTGGAGATTTATATAATAAGGCAGAGTCATCACAAATACACCAATCAACAACCAGGAGCATGCGGAATGAGGAAAAAGAAAGAGATAGATCAACAGACCAGAGGCAGATAAGAAATAAATGTAATTCACTTTCGTAAACACTTACTGCGCAGCTACCATGAGCCAGACAAGGTTCAGAAATAGAAGTTGGGAAGGGCAAGATAGACATAATAGCATATGATATTAATGTAATGCAATGGTAAGGCGTACACAAGATTCCATGGGTCCCCAATGGAGGGGCACTGATTAAGTCTGGGGCACCGGAGGATGTATGCTAGAAGGTATATTCTATGAGCTGTATCTTAAAGGGATGGATAAGAGCTAGAGAAGTAAAATAGAAGAAGATTTTAAGGTGAGGCAAAGTAGAGGTCCAAGGACATGAAATACCATAATATCTTATAAGGATATTACAAGCAGTAAGGCTAGAGTGGTTAGTAAGCCATATCATGGAGAACCTTGTTTTCTAAGTCTAAACTTTATCCAGTAGGTAATGGTAATTCTTTTCAGCACAGGAGTCAAATGATTTGAAGGGATCAAGACTGGAGACCAGAAATCAGTGAGAATTAATGCATGAGTTTAGGAGAAGGAAATAGTGTAGAGTAACATTTGTAGGATTTGGTATATAAATGGAAATAGAGGTCATTCTATGGAAAGAGAGGTGGAACAGGAGGAAGGTCACTGCAAGAGATGTCACACCAACAGAAATATGTCATGAAAAATAGGCCTGACAGACACACTAGCTTTCAGTCCTGGAAATTTTAACATCTTTCCTTTGCAAGCAGAAGTCCACTTAGAGATGATCCCAGAGGGCTGTGAAGAGTCTAAAACAGATATACAGGCAGTTTGTAACAGTAGAAAACACCTACGGCACTTTTTTCATGGAAATATCAGGGAGTACATAAATGAAACATCTTGTTTCTGAGCATCTGAGAGATAAGATGACATACACATGCTAGGATAACTGAGAGATTACTATAAACACATCCATATCTACAGATTGCAGGTGAAAATATGTAACCTTTCAGTTTAAAGTAGGTTGTTCTTTGGCCAGATCAAATGCATGAAGGCAAAACTACTAATCTCCATGTTCAGCTTTTGCTATGATCAAAAACAGACTAAAAACATTTGACAACCTCAGTTCCAATTTCTCCTCACCAATGAAACCCAAGATTTGTGCTTTCAACTCCTCCTTAAAACTTTTCCACTAACCTTTGATTACCTTGATGCAGCTAATCAATTAAAGCCATTTAGGAAATTATTAACTGAGGGTCAGGATTTTGAAGGTTCGAATGGTATTGGGAATAGTAATAATTGAATATATCAAATAAGTCATTCACTATTGCTGCACTGATATGGTAAAACTCTATAAAGTACAGCCTACCAATATTTGAGTCAAAATTTCATGAGATCCCATTTATGGAAAAATAATATTCCTGGGCTGTAATAAGATCCAACACTTTAGTTGGAAGACAGAACTTAAATAGCAGAGCTTATTACATAATCTGAAATCTAGAACGTCTCTAGAAAGCTTTAAAAGATGTAGCTCTAACATATTTTTCAGCTGTCCTGAAAAAGCTAAATCTTCTTTTTTTCAATTGTGAAATCTCTGCATCTATCATCAGGTTAAATATCAGTCACCAAGTTCTGCTCCTGCAGTTCTTATAAAGTCAAGTTCCTAGTAATTAAAGAGACAACTGCTCATGTTACAGCTGTAAGATCAGCTCTCTAATAGGAAAGCAAACATCTCACAAAGACTGAGATCAAATCCTTTTAATGCGCTTTCAACTTGCTGGGGAGGAGATCTATTCCAAGCATAAACACAAGCCTCCAGAAATAGTTTTTTTTATGATGCTCTTAAATGTCTAAGAGGTGTTCAACATCCACTGTGAACTGGTGAACCTAAAAGGGATTTAAGGGTATTTATAAGTGTGGTGCCATATAGTACAACACATATACACACATACACATATCTGATGCAGGCATAGTTATTGCACCATCATCACTGTAAAAAACTACTTGAATAGTACCATAAGTCCCCCAAAAAAAGATTTTTAAATTTTACAACTGAAAAAATAACTACAAAATGGATTATAGTGACTCTACAAAATCAATAGTTAGCCACGTTAACACAAAAATATTTAGGAATTGAAAGGCATGCTGTTTTGTAATGCTGAATTTTTAGTTAGAAATGTGTTTTATTGTCTTCATTTAAAAATCTTAAATAATAAACATATTCCTCAACAGTATACATTCTTCATAATGTTGATATTAAAAAAAGCATTTCAATTTTGAAAGTGCTTTTGGAGTCCTTTTTTAGGCCTTGGGGAGTGGTGATTTCACAACTTCCCAACCAAGCATTTAAATTATCATGCTTAAATAAAAGCAAATCTCTATTTATGTAGCAGATATGGTCTTGAAGAACTCTTTAAAAACAGAATTTCTTAATAAATGACAATGTAGTAAATAAATGGGGAACTGGCCAGTTAAGTAAAATATATAGTTAATTTTTTAATATGGTAAATCTTTTGATAAAATAAAAAAGGAAGACCTTTTAGTATATCTGTTTTGTAAGTTAGGATTTTATGTATGAGATTTTCTTAAACTGGGGCAGATGTGTATACCTTATGGCTGAGGAAGAAGAAATTCTAATTGCATGAGTTGAGACTTTGGTGAGATTGTTCAATCTTTTTAACACTGAGTGGGGTGTTTTAAAAAAATATATCACTTCTTCTATGATGGCTGACCAGATTATTGCCTACATTTCTCCTTTTGGTTACCACAAATATCCATGTATCAGGAATCATTTTTAGCTGTAAATAACAGAACCCATTCCATCCAAGATACACAGAAAAAGAATATATTAAAGGTTATGAGGTCACTCATACAATATGGAGTGGAGTAAGGCTCCACTGTCACCACCACAGCAGTACAGTTTGTACTGCCCATGCAGAGCATGGAACTGTACACTCAGAACTCTGTGTGTGTGTGACTTCTGAAAGCTCATTGTCTCTCCGTTGTTCTCACAAGAATTAATTCTCTGCATGTGACATTTTCATGTCGCTCTCTTCTGAACTGACTCCCAGGTGGGTTCTCTCCAACTTACATTCTCACTCTAATGGAAAGTAGGAAAGCATTTCTGTCTTCTACCTCAGAATGATCTACCATAAGGTGAGAGACTTTAAGTGGGGAATTCAGAAGGAGCTAGGAAGACCATAAACAAGACAAATATTCATCCTAGTCTCTTCCCGGCATCAATATATTCCATCTTTCTATGCCTAAATTTCCAAGCATTTATACCACAACAACAAATGTTCATATCTAACAAGATGAAACTACTCTTTTTAATATGAAAATGCATTCACTCTCTTCCTGAAAGGGGGACTGCCCAAAAAGTCATTGGTTACTTCATCGGCTCCAAGTCCAGAACCAACTGGCCTCATGCTAATAGTCTGCAACAAATGGATGAAATTGAGAAGTCAACCATCACCATTAGGTATAGTTAGATTAAGTAGGTGAAATAGCAAGGGAATTGTAGCAAGAAATAGAAGCATATTAATGAACGTGAAATTTCTAAATATTTAACAATTGGCTCCTATGAGCAAAGATTGTTCTCTACTGCAAGAAAACTAAGCATCCAACAGTGATGTTAGTCAAATCAGCCTTAGAGGGTGCCACCATGGTATACCACCATGACCACTTTATTTACTGTCTCATTGAGTAAGCACAGGTTTAGCTGGGAAAAGGCTACAGACAAAATGGTTATCATGTACACCTAATTATCAAGAGCCTCTTCTATAATGAAGGGTATTTGCTGGATATTCAAATATTCTCACACTACCTAATCTGAAAGAATAATCCACATATTTCTCTCACAGACCTTTTTTCATGAAACTTCCGGTCTGTTCATTCAAAGATACTGGGTTATCCAGCTGAAGCATTAGCATCTCCCCATGAATCACTGTAAATGCATACCTCAAGCATCTGTCCTTCTAGACAAAATGAGCATGAGGCATACTATTCAACCAGCTATACACTGAGATTTCCCTTGCCCCAAGTGTTCAGAGCCTCTTCAATGTGGGGTTACAATGCTGCAACTGTCCACTTTCAGCAAGTGCCAGTGTAGTATTAATGAATTTACTTTTAACTTTTGCCTTCTTCAGTCAAAGGTCACTGGATAGGATGATGAAGGATTGCTAGGAATGTAAGCCCCCTGCTAAGAGAATTTATTTTTTGTCATATTGAAGCATATTCCTGGTTTGCCAGGCAAAGTACCAGTTTATTCTAGTTGCCCCAGTATAATTATTAGTAGTGCCCTTTTTACTCTCAAAAGTGTCCTGGTTTGGAGACTTCCCTGGTGGAGCAGTGGTTAAGAATCTGCCTGCCAATGCAGGGGACACAGGTTAGAGCCCTGGTCCGGGAAGATCCCACATGCCACGGAGCAACTAAGCTTATGCACCACAACCACTGAGGCTGCGCTCTAGAGCCCGTGAGCCGCAACTACTGAAGCCCGCGTGCCTAGAACCTGTGCTCCGTGGCAAGAGAAGCCACTGCAATGAGAAGCCCATGCACCGCAACGAACAGTAGCCCCAGCTCGCCAAAACTAGAGAAAGCCTGCGTGCAGCAGCAAAGACCTAATGCAGCCAAAAATAAATAAATAAATAAATAAATAAAATGTTTTTAAAGTGTCCCAGTTTGGATAATAAATTATATATTCACCCTACATATATACTATTTTCACTTGATAATAAAGTGCTACTGGGCATGCCTAACTTTTCTTCTTGGTGGATTGGCTCACCAAGTTATGCGCAGCGTAAGCATGGCCAATGGCCAACTGTTTAAACTCTACTAGAAACTATTAATAAGAAGAGAATAGTTACTTGTCAAAGAAGGCGTAGTTTTGCTCCAAATCTCTAGGAATCTCTGCTGTGATTCTCCGAACAGTGATTTCCACAAGCACCCTAATAGGCTACATATACTTTGAATATCATTGTATCCACTAAGTCATGAGAACTAAATGGTAGAATAAATTGTACTATAGCTTGGCTCTGCTGGAGAGGCTTTCCTTGGTGTAGGGCCCTCTCATATCTGGCATTTTGGGTAATAGGGTGAATTATTCAGAGGCTCACTCCCATATCTGATAGGCATTTCTCCAATATAAGTGGGCCCACCAAACTTGTGCCATTTTACTAGTAGTATGGTACTACGTAAAAGGCGCAACTTCTTTCACTTTGAAGGCAGTCTCTTAGCAGATCTCTTAATAGATCCATTAAAAGGTAAATGGAGCTGGAGACCTCCATATCTTTTTGCATTTCATCTGCCCACCTCTGGCACTGCACACGAAGGCACTAGAATACGTGATACTCCCTGATCTCATAGTCCTTTCAGCATGATGGCATCAAGGTACTAGAATATATGATGTCCTGTGAAACAGTGAGAAAATCAGGGTGCCTGAAGGCTACATTTTATGTATTGAATCTGAAGAGTTAACATGACCCTGAGATAGGATAAGGAAAATGAATTGCTCTCACTGTAAGGTTAAAGAAAACTGCTTCTTTTTTTCCCTGTATATTGGAATAGATAAAAATCAAGAGCTATATAGTAGATGCCACGGACTCTGTTAATTTGTTCCAATAAAAAGATAACTTCTATGCCTGGGCCCGTGCAGTGGGTACCGGGGCCCCGGAGGCCGCGGGGCTTACTTACTGCAGCGTCCGGTGGGAATGGGAGTCGCCTCACGTGGGAGAGGCTGCGAAGGCATAATTAAAGGGAAAACCTCCTTGTTATTCTTGTAAATGCTTGGTTAAACTATCAGAAATGGAATTAAATAATAAAGCTGATGGACGCCATCCAAAAAAAAAAAATGATAACATCTGGAAGAGCAAATGAAAACTAGTCACTATCTGAATAAGCTGCTGAAATTATGTCAATTTTTTTAAAACCAATATGCCTTCTGAATGGCCAAACCGTTAAGGTAAATGAGGTTTCCACTGATTGGTTTTGGCTTTAAGTCTGTGTTCAAGGCACTGGACACAGCTACCCTATAAATGAGTGCAAGTTTAGGGAAAGTTTGGTGGAAGATTTAAGCAGTCTTATGACATTACAGAACCTTCCTCAAACATACCACGCCTTCCTCTTTTTTTTCTTCTTTCTTTTTTATTTTTTTCCAGAGTGCCTGTTTCTGTTAATGGACTTAGTTTTTGGAACAGAAGAATTCCCGTGACTATCCATCATGGGGGCCCAAGACAAGCCTCTTTTTACCAGACTTAGAATCTTTGTTTGTTTTCGGTTTTCCAGTTCAAGTGAGACTTTAGAAGGCTACCTATCTATTTCAATCCCAATGACCCTGTAATCAATTAGGCACCACTAAAGATGCTTGCAGGTCATATAATTCTGAATATGACTCTACCTTTGCTGCCTGTAATGGAAACCATAACCACTAATGCCACTCTAAGATCCATCATTCCCATCGAAATCATAGAACCCATTTTAATCCTGCCCCAATCACTTAGGTAAATTATTTAAGCTCTAAATTAAAATTACTGGTATTTTAGCAGGTTGTTTCTCCTTCTTGCACTTGATATTTCTATAATACCTTACAGTTACCAGGAATAAAATGAGTTAAAACACACTAAGTATTTAGAACAGTACCTGGCATAAAGAAAGTGTTCAATGTCAGCTATTATTTAATTTATTTTGAATTATTTTTCCTTTTTTTGGTAACGGTTTAAATATATGACTAGGTATGGCACCTTACGTGAACTGACTTAAGAGATTCTATCTCTCTTGTTTAGTCTAATAAGATCTATTTTCTTTTTTTTTCTATTTTATTTATTTATTTATTTATTTATTTAACAGGAGAATTTTTTTTTATTACTTTCTGCTTTATAACAAAGTGAATCAGTCATACATATACATCTGTTCCCACATCCCTTCCCTCATGCATCTCCCTCCCTCCCACCCTCCCCATCCCACCCCTCCAGGCGGTCACAAAGCACCGAGCTCATCTCCCTGTGCTCTGCGGCTGTTTCCCACTATCTATCTACCTTACGTTTGGTAGTGTATATATGTCCATGCCTCTCTTTCGCTTTGTCACAGCTTACCCTTCCCCCTCCCCATATCCACAAGTCCATTCTCAAGTAGGTCTGTGTCTTTATTCCCGTTTTACCCCTAGGTTCTTCATGACATTTTTTTTTAATTCCATATATATGTGTTAGCATACAGTATTTGTCTTTCTCTTTCTGACTTACTTCACTCTGTATGACAGACTCTAGGTCTATCCACCTCATTACAAATAGCTCAGTTTCGTTTCTTTTTATGGCTGAGTAATATTCCATTGTATATATGTGCCACATCTTCCTTATCCATTCATCCGATGATGGACACTTAGGTTGTTTCCAGCTCCGGGCTATTGTGAATAGAGCTGCAATGAACATTTTGGTACATGTCTCTTTTTGAATTAGGGTTTTCTCAGGGTATATGCCTAGTAGTGGGATTGCTGGGTCATATGGTAGTTCTATTTTTAGTTTTTTAAGGAACCTCCATACTGTTCTCCATAGTGGCTGTACCAATTCACATTCCCACCAGCAGTGCAAGAGTGTTCCCTTTTCTCCACACCCTCTCCAGCATTTATTGTTTCTAGATTTCTTGATGATGGCCATTCTGACTGGTGTGAGACGATATCTCATTGTAGTTTTGATTTGCATTTCTCTAATGATTAATGATGTTGAGCATTCTTTCATATGTTTGTTGGCAGTCTGTATATCTTCTTTGGAGAAATGCCTATTTAAGTCTTCTGCCCATTTTTGGATTGGGTTGTTTGTTTTTTTGCTATTGAGCTGCATGAGCTGTTTATAAATTTTGGAGATTAATCCTTTGTCAGTTGCTTCATTTGCAAATATTGTCTCCCATTCTGAGGGTTGTCTTTTGGTCTTGTTTATGGTTTCCTTTGCTGTGCAAAAGCTTTGAAGTTTCATTAGGTCCCATTTGTTTATCTTTGTTTTTATTTCCATTTCTCTAGGAGGTGGGTCCAAAAGGATCTTGCTGTGATTTATGTCATAGAGTGTTCTACCTATGTTTTCCTTTAAGAGTTTGATAGTTTCTGGCCTTACATTTAAGTCTTTAATCCATTTTGAGCTTATTTTTGTGTATGGTGTTAGGGAATGATCTAATCTCAAACTTTTACATGTCCCTTTCCAGTTTTCCCAGCACCACTTATTGAAGAGGCTGTCCTTTCTCCACTGTACATTCCTGCCTCCTTTATCAAAGATAAGTTGGCCATATGTGCGTGGGTTTATCTCTGGGCTTTCTATCCTGATCCACTGATCTATCTTTCTGTTTTTGTGCCACTACCATACTGTCTTGATTACTGTAGCTTTGTAGAATAGTCTGAAGTCAGGGAGCCTGATTCCTCCAGCTCCGTTTTTCGTTCTCAAGATTGCTTTGGCTATTCGGGGTCTTTTGTTTTTCCAAACAAATTTTGAAATTTTTTGTTCTAGTTCTGTGAAAAATGTCAGGGGTAGTTTGATAGGGATTGCATTGAATCTGTAGATTGCTTTGGGTAGTAGAGTCATTTTCACAATATTGATTCTTCCAATCCAGGAGCATGGTATATCTCTCCATCTATTTGTATCATCTTTAATTTCTTTCATCAGTGTCTTATAATTTTCTGCATACAGGTCTTTTGTCTCCTTAGGTAGGTTTATTCCTATTTTATTCTTTTTGTTGCAATGGTAAATGGGAGTGTTTTCTTGATTTCATTTTCAGATTTTTCATCATTAGTGTACAGGAATGCCAGAGATTTCTGTGCATTAATTTTGTATCCTGCTACTTTACCAAATTCATTGATTAGCTCTAGTAGTTTTTCGGTAGCATCTTTAGGATTCTCTATGTATAGTATCATGTCATCTGCAAACAGTGACAGCTTTACTCCTTCTTTTCCGATTTGGATTCCTTTTATTTCCTTTTCTTCTCTGATTGCTGTGGCTAAAACTTCCAAAACTATATTGAATAAGAGTGGTGAGAATGGGCAGCCTTGTCTTGTTCCTGATCTTAGTGGAAATGGTTTCAGTTTTTCACCATTGAGGACAATGTTGGCTGTGGGTTTGTCATATATGGCCTTTATTATGTTGAGGAAAGTTCCCTCTATGCCTACTTTCTGCAGGGTTTTTTATCATAAATGGGTGTTGAATTTTGTCGAAAGCTTTCTCTGCATCTATTGAGATGATCATATGGTTTTTCTCCTTCAACTTGTTAATATGGTGTATCACATTGATTGATTTGCGTATATTGAAGAATCCTTGCATTCCTGGAATAAACCCCACTTGATCATGGTGTATGATCCTTTTAATGTGCTGTTGGATTCTGTTTGCTAGGATTTTGTTGAGGATTTTTGCATCTATGTTCATCAGTGATATTGGCCTGTAGTTTTCTTTCTTTGTGACATCCTTGTCTGGTTTTGGTATCAAGGTGATGGTGGCCTCGTAGAATGAGTTTGGGAGTGTTCCTCCCTCTGCTATATTTTGGAAGAGTTTGAGAAGGATAGGTGTTAGCTCTTCTCTAAATGCTTGATAGAATTCGCCTGTGAAGCCATCTGGTCCTGGGCTTTTGATTGTTGGAAGATTTTTAATCACAGTTTCAATTTCAGTGCTTGTGATTGGTCTATTCATATTTTCTATTTCTTCCTGATTCAGTCTTGGCAGGTTGTGCATTTCTAAGAATTTGTCCATTTCTTCCAGGTTGTCCATTTTATTGGCATAGAGTTGCTTGTAGTAATCTCTCATGATCTTTTGTATTTCTGCAGTGTCAGTTGTTACTTCTCCTTTTTCATTTCTAATTCTATTGATTTGAGTCTTCTCCCTTCTTTTCTTGATGAGTCTGGCTAATGGTTTATCAATTTTGTTTATCTTCTCAAAGAACCAGCTTTTAGTTTTATTGATCTTTGCTATCATTTCCTTCATTTCTTTTTCATTTATTTCTGATCTGATTTTTATGATTTCTTTCCTTCTGCTAACTTTGGGATGTTTTTGTTCTTCTTTCTCTAATTGCTTTAGGTGCAAGGTTAGGTTGTTTATTCGAGATGTTTCCTGTTTCTTAAGGTGGGATTGTATTGCTATAAACTTCCCTCTTAGAACTGCTTTTGCTGCATCCCATAGGTTTTGGGTCGTCGTGTCTCCATTGTCATTTGTTTCTAGGTATTTTTAAATTTCCTCTTTGATTTCTTCAGTGATCACTTTGTTATTAAGTAGTGTATTGTTTAGCCTCCATGTGTTTGTATTTTTTACAGCTCTTTTCCTGTAATTGATATCTAGTCTCATAGCATTGTGGTCAGAAAAGATACTTGATACAATTTCAGTTTTTTAAAATTTACCAAGGCTTGATTTGTGACCCAAGCTATGATCTATCCTGGAGAATGTTCCATGAGCACTTGTGAAAAATGTGTCTTCTGTTGTTTTTGGATGGAATGTCCTATAAATATCAATTAAGTCCATCTTGTTTAATGTATCATTTAAAGCTTGTGTTTCCTTATTTATTTTCATTTTGGAAGATCTGTCCATTAGTGAAAGTGGGGTGTTAAGGTCTCCTGCTATGATTGTGTTACTGTCGATGTCTCCTTTTATGGCTGTTAGTATTTGCCTTATGTATTGAGGTGCTCCTATGTTGGGTGCATAAATATTTACAATTGTTATATCTTCTTGGATCGATCCCTTGATCATTATGTAGTGTCCTTCTTTGTCTCTTCTAGTAGTCTTTATTTTAAAGTCTATTTTGTCTGATATGAGAATTGCTACTCCAGCTTTCTTTTGGTTTCCATTTGCATGGAATATCTTTTTCCATCCCCTTACTTTCAGTCTGTATGTGTCTCTAGGTCTGAAGTGGGTCTCTTGTAGACAGCATATATATGGGTCTTGTTTTTGTATCCATTCAGCCAGTCTGTGTCTTTTGGTGGGAGCATTTAGTCCATTTACATTTAAGGTAATTATCGATATGTATGTTCCTATTCCCATTTTCTTAATTGTTTTGGGTTCGTTATTGTAGGTCTTTTCCTTCTGTTGTGTTTCTTGCCTAGAGAAGTTCCTTTAGCATTTGTTGTAAAGCTGGCTTGGTGGTGCTGAACTCTCTCAGCTTTTGCTTGTCTGTAAATGTTTTAATTTCTCCATCAAATCTGAATGAGATCCTTGCTGGGTAGAGTAATCTTGGTTGCAGGTTTTTCTCCTTCATCACTTTAAGTATGTCCTGCCACTCCCTTCTGGCTTGTAGAGTTTCTGCTGAGAGATCAGCTGTTATCCTGATGGGGATTCCCTTGTGTGTTATTTGTTGTTTTTGCCTTGCTGCTTTTAATATGATTTCTTTGTGTTTAATTTTTGACAGTTTGATTAATATGTGCCTTGGCGTATTTCTCCTTGGATTTATTCTGTATGGGACTCTCTGTGCCTCCTGGACTTGATTAACTATTTCCTTTCCCATATTAGGGAAGTTTTCAACTATAATCTCTTCAAATATTTTCTCAGTCCCTTTCTTTTTCTCTTCTTCTTCTGGAACCCCTAGAATTCGAATGTTGGTGCGTTTAATGTTGTCCCAGAGGTCTCTGAGACTGTCCTCTGTTCTTTTCATTCTTTTTTCTTTATTTTGCTCTGCAGCAGTTATTTCCACTATTTTATCTTCCACCTCACTTATCCGTTCTTCTGCCTCAGTTATTCTGCTATTGATCCCATCTAGAGTATTTTTTATTTCATTTACTGTGTTTTTAATCGATGCTTGATTCATCTTTAGTTCTTCTAGGTCCTTGTTAACTGTTTCTTGCATTTTGTCTATTCTATTTCCAAGATTTTGGATCTGGGAAATAGAATCTTGGATCATCTTTACCATCGTTATTCTGAATTCTTTTTCAGGTAGACTGCCTATTACCTCTTCATTTGTTAGGTCTGGTGGGTTTTTATCTTGCTCCTTCTCCTGCTGTGTGTTTTTCTGTCTTCTCATTTTGCTTATGTTACTGTGTTTGGGGTCTCCTTGTTGCAGGCTGCAGGTTCGTAGTTCCTGTTGTTTTTGGTGTCTGTCCCCAGTGGCTAAGGTTGGTTTAGTGGGTTGTGTAGGCTTCCTGGTGGAGGGGACTAGTGCCTGTGTTCTGGTGGATGAGGCTGGATCTTGTCTTTCTGGTGGGCAGGTCCACGTCTGGTGGTGTGTTTTGGGGTGTCTGCGGACTTTTTATGATTTTAGGCCGCCTCTCTGCTAATGGGTGGCATTGTGTTCCTGTCTTGCTAGTTGTTTGGCATAGGGTGTCCAGCACTGTAGCTTGCTGGTCATTGAGTGAAGCTGGGTGCTGGTGTTGAGATGGAGATCTCTGGAAGATTTTCGCCGTTTGATATTATGTGGAGCTGGGAGGTCTCTTGTGGACCAGTGTCCTGAAGTTGGCTCTCCCACCTCAGAGGCACAGCACTGACTCCGGGCTCCTCAATTTGGGATGATTTGTTGTCTATTCATGTATTCCACAGATGCAGGGTACATCAAGTTGATTGTGGAGCTTTAATCCGCTGCTTCTGAGGCTGCTGGGAGAGGTTTCCCTTTCTCTTCTTTGTTCTCACAGCTCCTGGGTCTCAGCTTTGGATTTGGCCCCGCCTCTGCGTGTAGGTCGCCGGAGGGCGTCTGTTCTTCGCTCAGACAGGACAGGGTTAAAGGAGCAGCCTCTTCGGGGACTCTGGCTCACTTAGGCCAGGCGAGAGGGAGGGGCACGGAGTGCGGGGCGAGCCTGCAGCGGCAGAGTTCGGCGTGACGTTGCACCAGCCCGAGGCACGCCGTGCGTTCTCCCAGGGAAGCCGCCCCTGGATCCCGGGACCCCGGCAGTGGCGGGCTGCACAGGCTCCTGGAAGGGCGGTGTGGACAGTGACCTGCGCTCGCACACAGGCTTCTTGGCGGCGGCAGCAGCAGCCCCAGCGTCCCACGCCCGTCACTGGGCTCCGCGCTTTCAGTCGTGACTCGCGCCCGTCTGTGGAGCCCCTTTAAGCAGCGCTCTTAATCCCCTCTCCTTGCGCACCAGGAAACCAAGAGGGAAGAAAATGTCTCTTGCCTCTTCGGCAGCTCCAGAGTTTTCCTGGACTCCCTGCCGGCTAGCTGTGGCACATTAGCCCCCTTCAGGCTGAGTTCTCGCCGCCAGCCCCAGTCCTCTCCCTGCGCTCTGACCGAAGCCCGAGCCTCAGCTTCCAGCGCCGCCCGCCCCGGAGGGCGAGCAGACAAGCCTCTCGGGCTGGTGAGTGCCGCTCGGCACCGATCCTCTCTGTGGGGATCTCTCCGCTTTGCCCTACCCAGGTATGTGGGGAGTTTCTTGCCTTTTGGGAGGTCTGGGGTCTTCTGTCAGCGTTCAGTAGGTTTTCTGTAGGAGTTGTTCCACGTGTAGCTGTATTTCTGGTGTATCCGTGGGGAGGAAGGTGATCTCCGCGTCTTACTCTTCCGCCATCTTACCCGGAAGTCTGAGATCTATTTTCTTACTAAATAAAACCGTTTTTCCTTTGTCCAGCTTGATATCACCCTGCCTGAATGATAGAGGCCTTGAAGCACCAGGAAGTCTGCCTGTTTGCAATTTACTGATGTTTACATGTAGGGTTAGAATAAACAACACAATTCTTCCAGAATTCGTTGGTAATCATCTTTTTTTACACTAAAATAGATAGTTCTCTCTAAGAGATTCACTAGAGGTGTCATAGAGCATTGTGGCTTTGAAAAGACCAGAGTTCAAATCCTGGTTCTGCCACTTGCTGGCTATTGTTCATTTAGCAAGTTTCTTAAACTCTTTCAACTCTATCACATGAGAATTGAATTTTACTATATGTAAAATGCCCAGCAAAGAACTTCTCACTCTTAACATTATTATTAATAGCCTCAACACAAAATCATTTTTGTTATTTATTACACATACAGTTATAGTGAATGTCCTTTAAAACAAATTACAAATAACCCAGTAAACAGAAGGTGAAACTAACAGCTTTAGAGTATTACCTTGGATGGCTTTAGATCACAGATAAAGGTGTCCTAGTCCACAGCAGTAATTGATGATCTTTCTTCACAAAGGAAGAAAACAACACATTTCCCTCACACATCACTAGGTCTGAGTTATGGAGGCATTCATTATTTTGAGTACCTCCCATTCCTCACTACCATCCATAAAGTGTTTTCTCACCTTGCACCCTTGATAACATGAAAAGTGAAAATATAGCTTCTAAATACCATACAGCAATTAGGGTAATGATCCTTCCACGTACAGGGCACTGGACTGCTCTCCACACCACCCCATTTCAGCTGACTAGGAAGGTTGCCATAGGGTGCTACTTAAAAAAGCAATTTCCTATAAAAGCTATGGAAAGAAATTGTCTGTTGAAAATTACCACTAGAAATTGAGCTTGCATCTGTCTTACCAAAAATGTTAAATTCTTTCAGCAGTTATTCGAATTCTATTCCAAAGTAATATTAAACCATTTAAGACAACACTGCATAATTCAAAAGAAAAGAATAGATAGACTGTAGGAAGGAAAATTGTATAATACTGTGGTTTAATGTAATAGAAATCCATTATCTGGATCTAACCATAATTTCAGCCATTAAAGCACCAGGGACTCCATCAGTATAGACACTATATTCTGACTCAATTACATTGTGCATTAAAAGTAGTGGTTTACAGAATCTATTAGACTTGTCATTACCCTTGTGCCATACTCGATTGACCAAAGGGGTGGAGGAAACCCTCTCTCCTAAGGGAAAAGAAAACTAAGAAGCAAATTCAGTGGAATGCATAATAGGTGCTCCTTGGGAGAATGCTTTAGGTTTCAGTTCATTTCTTTATAAGATTAATCTTCCCACCAAAAGCATCAGAGTAAACAGCATGCCTCATTATTTCTTTCCACTGTTCATACAGCATGCATACAGGTATAATGCTGATTAATGCATAAAAAATTACAATATTCAATGACTTTGAATAAGCAGTGGAGGAAGCAAACATTTACTAGATTCCATGAATAAAAACCTCTCTAATAAAGCTTATGTTGGAGGATAATGGCTCCAGCTACCCTAGCAAAGGAGGCAGAGTCCCCTTTCCTATGAAGAGCTGGGCTCATGTGTGATGTTGGGAACAACACAAGCCCATACATCACTCTGAAGTGACAAGGCAAATAAATAGCAATTGAGAAAATAAGTTCTTCAGATACATATCATTTGGTGGGCATTCGATAATCTCAAAAAGCACATATGGGAATTGTATGTATAGGCTCTTATGGTCTGTAACTAAAAAAGCTTTGATTTTACAAATTATTTTCCTCTAGAAACCAGAAGCATGGTATTTCAGATGGAATAATTCCCTAATGTAATTAGTTTTGGCCTGCCAGTAAAGATTTGTCAAAAATAATAATAATACATATAGATTAAATAGTAATAATTATTATAGACTAAATAAATAGGTAAATTTTTCATGTGGATATTTTGCCATAACCTGAATCTCAAAATAACGAATAGAACACCAATTTTGGTTTTCACAGCTGCAAAAGAAGTATAACATTTTACTTTTTTTTTTAAAAACATAACACCAATTAGTTTATACCTTCACAAAATGAAGAAGATTAAGATAGTGCAATTCACATGGTACAAAACCCACTAAACACAGAACTGAGGAAAACCCTAAAGATCAAGAGGCACCTACTTCATAATTTCTCTTCCTCACATTAAAGAGAAGAAATATACCCCATCTGTATTTAGGGGTGAGGGTACTAGAGCCAATCTCCAATCTTCTTACCATGGGGTTACACTTTATTTTCATTGGATCCTGGTTTAGGTCCACTAATTAATGCTCTTATTTTTAGTCTTTATTAGTTATTTTATCCTTTTTCTTTTTCTGGAGAACTTTCTAGGAGGTAAACTTTCTGAGTATTTAGTTGCATGTTTGTAAAAGACACCTGATTATTAATTTAAAACATGTCACTGTTAATAGAATCAGAAATGTTAAAGGTGATTTAGATCCATAATATCCAAACTGGACTAATCTTCAGAATTATTTATGGTGCTTCCCAGACATGCTGTTTTGGGCTGAATTATGTCCCCTCAAAATTCATGTGTTGAATTCCTAACCATCACTACCTCAGAATGTGCCTGTTTTTGAAGATATGGCCTTCAAAGAGGTAATTAATAAGGAGTAAGGTCATAAAGGTGAGCCCTAAACCAATATGACTGGTTTTCTTATAAGTGTAGATTAGGACACAGACAGGCAGAGAGGAAAGTTCATGTGAAAACAGTGGAAGAAGAGGCTCTCTACAAGCCAACGAGAAAGGCCTCAGAAGGAATCAACCCTGCTAATACCTTGATCTCAGACTCCTAGCCCCCAGAATCATGAAAAAATTAATTTCTGTTGTTTAAGCCACCCAGGCTGTGGTACTTTGTTGTTAGGGTAGCCATAGCAGACTAATATACCCACTAAATCAAAATTTCTAAGTATTGGCCAAATAATTTTTCTCTTTTAAAATATCCCTAGGTTTACATATCCAAAGGAAATGAAAACAGGATATCAAAGAGATATCTGCCAACCCACTTTTATTGCAGCATTAGTTGCAATAGCCAAGATATGGAAATAACCTAAATGTCTGTCAAAGATGAGTGGATAAAGAAGATCTGATATATATATATATATATATATATATATATATATATATATATATATATATCACAAGTGAATATTATTCACCCATGAGAAAGAAGGAAATCCTGTTTGTGACATGTATGGAACTTGAGGGCATTATGCTAAGTGAAATAAGTCAGACAGAGGAAGACAAATACTGTATGGTATCACTTATATGTGGAATCTGAAAAAGCTGAACTTGTAGAAACAAAGAATAGAATGGTAGTTACCATGGGCTGGGGGTGGGAGAAGCAGGGAGATATTAGTCAAACGTTACAAACTTCCAGTTGGAAGTTAGAAGTTGGAAGATGAATAAATTCTGGGACATCTAATGCCCATCACTGTGATTACATTTAGCAATAATGCATTATATACTTGAAAGTTGTTCAGACAGTAGACCTTAAATGTTCTCACCACAAAAATGAAACAGTAATTATGTGACATGATGGAGGTGTTAGCTAACCTATGGTGGTAGTCATTTGCAATATATAACTGTATCAAACCAAAATATATACCTTAAACTTACAAAATGTTATATGACAATTATATCTCAATAAAGCTGGGAGAAAAATATCTCCAGGTGATTTTGCTAATTGGCCAGGCTTAGATCAACCCCACCATCCAGAAGTTGAATTCAGTTACTTATCAATTCATTTTGCCTTGTTTTGTTTTGATTTTTGAGAGAACAATTACCAAGCATCTGCTGACCTAGGAATAGTTCCAGACACTGGGGATACAGATGAATAAGACACGATAATTGCATTCAAAGAGCTCACCATTTAAAGGATATAGATATAAGATGTGGAATTAACACAGAGCACAGAGTATCAAAGGGATACTGATGAAGGGTACTTAACAAAGTCTGCAGAGGTCAGGGAAAGCTTCTTGAAAGAGGAAGTGTTTGAGATGTGCATTAAAATATGGTTAGAGGTAAAGCAAGTAAAGAAAACTGGAGGAAGAAAGAATGCAAATATTAGCAACACTTATTTTATAGCTGAGGAACTGAGGCCCAAGTGGGTTAGGCAGTTCCCGAAGGTCATAAATGCTACAAGCAGAAGAGCTGAGATTTTAACCCAAGTAACCTGACCTCATGCCCCAAGCTCTTCCCAGCTTACTTCCTCTGTGCTTCACCAAGTTTTCCTCCCTGCATCATTATCTTAGTCTATTCAGGCTGCTATAACAGAATACCATAGACTGGGTGACTTAGAAACAACAGAAAGTTATTTCTTATGGCTCTGGAGGCTGGGAAGTCCAAGACCAAGGTGCTAACAGATATAGTGTCTGATGAGGACCCTCTTCCTGGTACATAACTGGTGACATTTCCTGTGTCCTCACATGGTACAAGGAGCAAGGAATCTTTCTGAAGCTTCTTTTGTAAAGTCACTAATCCCATTCATGAGGGCTCCACCTTTATGACCTAATCACCTCCAAAAGGCCCCACCTCCTAACACCACCTGCAGGATTAAGATTTCAACATTTGACTCTTGGGGGACATAAAATTCAGACCATAGCTGTATAAACATTTCAAATTTTATCACACGATACACTTTAAATATGTGTGTTTTATTGTATTATTCATATACCAATAGAGCTATTTTTAAAAATCTGTCAGTTTGAAAAGCTTTCAGGTAAAGATACATAGTTAAAAAATTATGAAGTCATAACAATAATTAAAAAAGAAAACTGCCAATGACACACAATCTAAATATCCCATATAATAAGTTAATGTGTAATATTTTATAATACAGATTAAGACCTTCATACATAAATACATTAAGATATGGTGAGTCCAACATTTTTTTAGTGGGTGGGCAGCTAAAGATACTTTTAAACTTCATCAAAGGGCCTGCATCAAAGAACCAGGCTCCGTCTAGAGGCTGGAATATATATGAACGTCTTTGGCAGCCATTGACAGGAAGGGATCCTAAGAACAAACTAAAGTGATCATTTAGGGCTGACAGCCTTATAAATGCTCCTCTATACCTATAGGAAGGACATAAATCATAACTGAGCTATTAAATCAGGAGAGCGAAGTTTGAGTCCCATAATTAATGCACAGTGGTTCATTCCACTATTCTCTCTACTTTGAAATTTTCCATAATAACCAAATACATTTTGGTTCAGCCACACAGTAGACTATTAAGTGGTCTCTAAAACACATATTTTCAAAGAACATTTAATAACCTGAAGAACAGCTCAAAATAAAATGCTAAGGGCAAAAGGCAGGATTAAAATTAAGTATGTACCATGATCCCAATTATTAGTGTATGTGTTTATAAACAAGAAGATGAATCAAAACGTCTGCAGTGTGACCTCCGTGTGAGGGGACCATGAGTGATAATTGTTTTCTTCTTTTTATCTCTATTTTAAAAATTATCTCCAGTCAACACAGAATATTAAGTATATACAATAAAGTGTGTATGTGTGCTTGTAAAGTTTAGTATTAATTGACTAAGCTGTTTGAGGTAAAAGTAGAGAATGAGAAACTTTGGGGCCTCTCTCCAGGCCTATAATTTTACAGCATGTCTC
Organism: Mesoplodon mirus; assembly: GCF_964341445.2. Classification (NCBI taxonomy): domain Eukaryota; kingdom Metazoa; phylum Chordata; class Mammalia; order Artiodactyla; family Ziphiidae; genus Mesoplodon; species Mesoplodon mirus. Next base: position 96,470,341 of record NC_138978.1, on the reverse strand, counting down.
AAATCTAGCTTCACATTAGAAAGACATAGGTTATCTTTAAAAGATTCTAATGCCTAAGCCCCATTCAAAGAGCTGGTGATGTAACTGGTCTTGAGTAGAGTCCAAGTATGAGTTTTATTTCTCCTTGTTTTAGAGTTTTGTTTGGGTTTTGGTGGGGGGGGAGGGGGTATTTGTTTTTTACTTCTCTCCAAGTGAATCTAGTTTGAAGTTAGGATTAAAAATCAGTGCTCTATATGTATGGATCAACTATTATTTACCAAGCACTATAACTTGCTAGAGTGAAATGTACATGGAAATGCACAAACTTGAGAAAAGAAGCATGGAGATCACTTGGAGACAGAGAGGAAAAACAAATCATCACTGTAAACTTCCTAGCAGAAGCAATTGGAACACAATTAGCAGAGATTCTATATCTGTATGTATACAAAGCTTCCATAGTGATATTCTGAATTCCCTCATGGTCATCTGCTAGAAGTTTATTCAGGTAAGTTCAGAGAATGTGACAAATAATTGCACTTGCTAATAATTTCAGCTGTTTGTGTACAGGAGCATGTATTGATTCCACTGAACTCTATGTAGAGACTGCAATTTGGCCAGTCTTCTCTCCTGATGTCCTTAGTTAGACCAATAGGCTGGAAGTTACCATGCTGGTTAGGAAAATGGATGCTGATTATCAAGAGGAATTAGGGATGTTACTGTGCAATGGGGACAGGAGGAGTAAAGTCTGGAACCAATGGGCTCCCCTAGGTTGCCGGCTAGTTCCACCTTATCCAGCAGTAATAAATTTTAGAAAAGCTATAGCAATCTAATATAGGGAGACCCTCTCAGCCCTAGAAGAACTGACTGAGGGCAAAGAAATTAGATAATGGACAAGGGAATGAAGGAATTAAGAATTAGGAATTTCCCTCCCCTTATCCAGTAACTAAATTTTTTCCTTTCCATGTTCCCTACTATTTTATATAGGATGAGCTGGTGATGATAAACCTTATAAATTTGATACATATTTAAGTATATCAATACAGAATAGTGATTGAACTAGAGGATTTATGAACATCGCCCAGATGGGTAATGATTGATGAGATTTTGAGCCTCCCCTTTCTTCAATTATGAAAAGAATAGTTATTTTATATTATGTTCTTTTAATATGAACAATGCTGCTGGCTCCCATTGTTACAGGCAAATTTAAATCTAGGAAGAAGAATACATACGCATGTGAGGTTGCCTAAGGGTGACTGCAGCAGACACCACAGATTGATTCCCTCAAGGCCACTGCAGCAGCCTTACAATATATCTCCCTGTTCACTAGAGGTTAGAAAATTGTCTACATTTCCCAAGTTCCCTGTAGCTAGGTTATACATTTGACTACATTCCCCTAACAGACTCACTTATGAGACCTTGATGGTAGAGGCAAGATTATGAGCAGGGCCTGCACAGATCTAACAAACATGATCAAGGAGGGCTTGGAATTTCAACAGCAGCACTTGAGGAGGTTTGGTGAATAGGTGTAGAACAACAGAGGGCAGAAGTACAATTTCTTGGCTTCTTTCAGAACAGAGCAATGATGTGTTTGGGCATTTCTTCTACTTGTATCACCTGTGTGTGTATACAACATTGATCCAGTGCACACTCAGAAATTCTCTGAGCCAATTAACACTCTGTAATAAATTCCTTCCCATTTAAACTAACCAGAATGATTTTGACTGTAACTAAAAACACTGACTAATACAAGGAGATAGTGATATATATATAACTGAAATGCTGATAGACTAAAACTGTGTTTATACACGCTTTATACTAACCTGCTAGAACAAGACCAAGTTTATATATTATTTATATAACTTACATTATAATAATGTATAAATTATGTTTACATTAAATTTATATTAAGCAAGTCAGAATGCTCTCTTGGCCTATAATTATGGTGGGGAGGGGGAGCCTTAAAATTTTAAAAAGTTTTTTAAATAAGATTTTCTCATTTATTGAAGGCTTACATGTGAGTTGAAATGAAAAAAAGCAACTATGAGACAGAAGCTGGGCAAATACCACATCTTAGTTCTTAACAAATTAAATTATAGACTGTCTTTAATATAAGATCACAGTCTAAGTCATCTTCCAAGGATTGTCTTAAAAACAGAGGGGAAGAAAGGATCTCATGACACTTAAGTAGGAAAGGTGAGACCTCTAATTACTCAGAAAAGAGAAGAAAATGAATCTTCAATTCCTAACTTGGCAAACGTCAAAAACGGTATTTTAAAAAGATGCTAATAACATCAATTTGAAAGAGGTCACAGTATTTGTAAACTATTGAAGATCTTTACAGTGTTTTCCCATTTGAATAAAACATTACATCTCTGTTACTTGAAATTTCAAATTTTAGAATATGTGACATGAAGCTCTGTTAATTATGGAGGCTGCTTTTTTCTTCAGAATCTCTGGATGAATAAGACAGATATGAGAACCAGGTGTTATATCATTGTATAAATGTACAGTTGATTGAATGACTGTGTCCAGAGAATGGCATACCATATTTTGTCCTCTGCCTTGCTCTTTTCAGTATTTTCAACAATGACAAGAAAGTAGATTAAAATAGAGGGACTACATCACGCTAAGAGGCTTCAGCATAGCCAAGGAAACCATCAACAAAATGAAGAAGAAACCTATGAAATAGGAGAAACTATTTGCAAATCATATATCTGATAAGGGGTTGATATCCACAATATACAAAGAATTCATACAACTCAATAACAAAACAAAACAAAACAAATAAAAAGTAAAGAGGAACTGAATAGACTTTTTTCCAAAAGAAGACATTCAAGTGGCCAACAGGTACATGAAAAGTGCTCAATTTCACTAATCATCAGGGAAATGCAAATGAAAACCACAGTAAGGGGGTGGGGCTAATGGCAGACTCTAGGAGGGCTCACGCCAAGGAGTACTTCCCAGAACTTCTGTTCCCAGTGTCCTTGCCCCCACGGTGAGCCATGGCCACCCCCTGCTTCTGCAGAAGACCCTCCAACACTAACAGTTTCCAAGTCTGTGGATTCAACCAACCATGGATCAAAAATATTCAGAGAAAAAATTTCCAGAGAGTTCCAGAAAGCAAAACTTGAATTTGCTGCACACTGGATAATCTTTAAACAGGTTTCCCACCGTGTATTAAATCCAACTAAAGAATGTGGTTTCAAGTTTGATTCCACAAAGGATGTGGCTTAATTTGTTTTCTATGAATCAGTTCTCACCTCAGTTAAGCCTCCCCTAATCCTGTTCGTCAGAATCAATTGCTTCGGGACTTCCCTGGTGGCACAGTGGTTAAGAATCCGCTTGCCAATGCGGGGGACACAGATTTGAGCCCTGGTCCGGGAAGATCCCATATGCCACGGAGCAACTAAGTCCGTGAACCACAACTTGAGCCTGCACTCTAGAGCCCACAAGCCACAACAACTGAGCCCGTGAGCCATAACTACTGAAGTCCGCAAGCCTAGAGCCCTTGCTTTGCAATAAGAGAAGCCACCACAATGAGAAGCCCGCGCACCGCAATGAAGGGTAGCCTCGGCTGGCCGCAACTAGAGGAAGCCCACATGCAGCAACAAAGACCCAATGCAGCCAAAAATAAATAAATAAGTTAATTAATTAATTAATTAAAAAAGAAGAAGAATCACTTGCTTCCTTGCCTGAGCTCTCCCAGTAGAGTATTTGTATCTCTAGTATTTAGTTATTTGCCTAATTGTCTTATCTGTTACTAGAAGGAAGAAAGGACTCTCTTATTCATCTCTATGCCTCCCTAAGCACCTAGCATATGCCTTATACATAGTAGGTCTCAAAACATTTTTGCTGGATTAAAAATAATTTCATAGATGAAATAGAATTTGTAATACCCATGATATCCTGAGACCTTAATGCATATTTTAAGAAGTATGCACTTTAACAGTATGTGTGTGTATTTGGTGGAACTCCTGTGTGAAATCTGCCTAGATTTTTTTTTTCAAACAGGATTTTCATCAGCCAGGCAGCTTTTAGTGTTCGAAACCCTATCACTACCAGCAGTAAATTTCTTTGAAAATGCCAAGTGAGGGTCATCGGGCTAATGGATTTATTCACTATGATATTCTAGGAAATTATGCCATCCAACTTGCCAGAAGTTGTTTCAAGGTCAAATACTGAAATATCTAAGTAGATTACAAAGGTGCCTGGAAGATTCTTTTTTGACAGTCTTGCCTATTTCTACATCTCTATTCCCAACTCTGATTACATATTTCTATTATCCAATGTTCAGATGTACTTTCTTTACCACTCTCTATTTATAATTAGGATCCATCACTTATTTGAATTTTCAGCTCACTGGATATTTCAGAAAATTTTACCCTTTGAGCAGCACTTCTTTGGCTCTAAAACGCAAGGAATAAAACCAGGAGGATGAAACAGTAACACTTCATTTGGAAATGGCTTCCTCTAGAGCAAGTGAACTCTGATCAGGAATTAGAATATGATCACACAGGTGCACTGAATGGGCTGAACAAACTCTCTTCTTACTGACAGGTGTGTAATGATAGGCAAGTGTTTGACAATGGAAAATACAGCTTCCCCTCAGTCAGATCCTCTGAAAACATTATCCCTCCCTGGCCACTTCCTGTCCAGTTATTCACTCAAGACAGGTCTTCAATCACCTGGCCAATTATAAAACACACCACTAGCTACCTGATCACTCTCTGGCTTCCTATTTACTTTGACAGATCTCTGATCATTGGGTTCATTAAAGGAAAAAACACCATCATGGAAAGACATAAGTGTATAACAAAGGCCCCAGCTTAAGCATAAGTGGTGCTCAAGTATGTTTCAAAATGCCCCAATATACTGTATATATATTCCATGAAGGCAGAGACCATCTCTCTTATATTTTCTGAGCTACACCTCTGTTTTCATTGTCACTTTTGGGCTTATTGGTTTGACATTTCTCCTGTTTGTTCTTTTTTTCTTGGTGCAACATTTTTTTTTTAATTAAAAAAATTTTTTTAAATTGAAGCATAGTTGATTTACAGTATTATATTAGCTTCATGTATACAACATGGTGATTCAAAAGTTTATAGATTATACTCAATTTAAAGTTATTATAAAATATTGGCTATATTCCTTGTGCTGTACAATATATCCTTGTAGCTTATTTATTTTATACATAGTAGTTTGTATCTCTTAATCCCCTACCTTTTTTCCTCCCCCCCTTCCCTCTCTCAGCTGGTAACCACTAGTTTTCTATATCTGTGGGTCTGTTTCTGTTTGGCTACACACATTCATTTGTTTCTCCAGTTTAATTCTACATCTCGTTTTGGCTTTGTTTGATTCCACATGACTTCCTTGAACTCCATACTACATGTGTTAGTGGCACTTTGGGGGAATCAAGGAGGAAGAGTGCTAGATGGGGCGGGAGGGGATGGAGGGCCACAAAGTAGGGGAGATAAGAGGTCAGCAGCTTTCAGACATATGATGATAAGGGGATCGAGAATCAGTGAGGGATGTATTTGGGGATGAGATTTCCACGGTTGCAGCCACCAACCCACACCCCAGGAATCCTTGGTTTTTAGGGAGGGTGCTGAACTTTTCATTGTATAAGTAATGGTGATTTACATCATTTTATAATTGGATATTACACGAAAGAGTGGCTTCAGAAGACTGGAGAACTTGGCAGCATTTGGGTATTGGAGCAGGGTTTTTTTTACATTGTTATTCAAGTCTCTTAAGAATTCTGTTGCCTCCTAGCAATTGTTTTTTATATACAGCTGTGCTTGTTAAAAATCCTGGGTTGGATTTTAACCTGGTTGAAGAGGAAAATCAAAGAGGGAGACAGAGAAGCCTTTCTTTACCTCTGTACCAAGGGAGTATATGAGAATTTTTACACAAGATGTAGCCCTGGATTTGATTCGGGAAAATACCAGAGAAGGCTATAATTGAGTTCCTATAAAGAAAAAAGTTCTTTAATTCAATATCATCTTTTACTTACTAAGAAGAACATGCCATCACAGTGTGCCAGGAAAGTAGAATTGTTATGTTTACCTTGAAGTGCTGGGTGTAATGAAGTCATTGGCAAGTGTTATTTATTTTTTAAAGGCAAGCAAGAGAAAAATAATAAAACTCAAACCTCTACATTTCTATTGATCACAGGATGCAGATCTTATTCATTGTTTCTTTATCTGTCAAGAAATGGGAACATATAGTTTTAAAAAATGTTAAAACTTTGATCTTGTTTTCTTCTCTTCCTCTCCAGTAAATTCTCTGAGTATTTGAAAAGGTGGAAAGATTAGAGAAAACTTTTCTTTTGATGTCTAGACACAATTTCGTTAGAATCATAGCAAACATGTTTTGTTTTTGAAAAGGCAGTGCAGAATATGGTGTCAATGCTGGGATAAAGTATACAATGGGAATACAGAAGTGTTACATAGAGTCTTCAGACACTAACACTTGGAGTTTGTAATAAATTTGGGGAAAACACATTTACTGAGTTAAGCAATAAATTGTAAGAACTAGACTTACTTATAGTCTGTAACATGTTCAACCAAACAATAAATATGCTTGTAACATGAAAAAAAAAAAAAAACTACAGTGAGGTGTTACCTCACACCTGTCAGAATGACTATCATCAAAAAGATGAGATAAAAAGTGTTGACGAGGCTGTAGAGAAAAGAGAAACCTTGTGCACTATAGGTGGGTTTGTTAATTGGTACAGCCACTATAAGAAACAGTAAGGAGGCTCCTCAAAAAATTAAAAACAGTACTACCATACAATCCAGCAATCCCACGTCTGGCTATAGATCTCAAGGAAATGAAAACAAGATCTCAAATAGATATCTGCTCTGCCATGTACACTGCAGCATTATTTATAATAGTCAAGATACTTAAACAACCTAAGTGTCAGTCAATGAATGAATAAAGAAGATATATACATACACACATACAATGGAATATTTTTTCATTCTTTTCAATTTTTTATGTTAATTTTTATTAAAAAAATTTTTATTTTAATATAGTTGATTTACAATGTTGTGTTAGTGTCAGGTGTATAGCAAAGTGATTCAGTTATACCTATATATAAATATATACATTATTTTTTCACATTCTTTTTCATTATAGGTTATTACAAGACATTGAGTATAGTTCCCTGTGCTATACAGTAAGTCCTTGTTGGTTATCTACTTTCTATATAGTAGGGTGTATCTGTTAATCCCAAACTCCTAATTTAATCCTCCCTGCCCCCCTGTGGTAACCATAAGTTTGTTTTCTAGGTCTGTGAGTTTTCTATGTCTGAGTCTATTTCTGCTTTGTAGATAAGTTCATTTGTATCATTTTTTTTAGATTCCACATATAAGTGATATCATATGATATTTGTTTTTGTCTGGCTTACTTCATTTAGTATGATAATCTCTAGGTCCATCCATGTTGTTGCAAATGGCATTATTTCATTATTTTCTGTGGTTGAGTAATATTCCATTGTGTATATATATCACATCTTCTTTATCCATTCATTTGTCAATGGAAAATTAGGTTGCTTTCATGTCTTGGTTATTATATACAGTGCTGCTGTGAACATTGGGGTGCATGTATTTTTTGAATTATGTTTTTCTCTGGATATGTGCCCAGGAGTGGGATTGCAGGATCATATGGTAGCTCTATTTTAGTTTTTTAAGGAACCTCTATACTGTTCTTCATAGTGGCTGCACCAGTTTACATTCCCACCAACAGAGCAGGAGGGTTCCTTTTTCTCTACACCCTCTCCAGCATTTATTAATATTATTTGTAGACTTCTTAATGATGGTCATTCTGACCAGTGTGAGGTGATACCTCGTGGTAGTTTTGATTTGCTTTTTTCTAATAATTAGCCATGTTGAGCATCTTTTCTGTGCCTTTTGGCCATCTGTATGTCTTCTTTGTAGAAATGTCTATTTAGATCTTCTGCCCATTTTTGATTGGGTTGTTTGTTTTTTTGGTAATGAGCTGTACGAGCAGTTTGTATATTTTGGAGATTAATTCCTTGTCAGTCGCATTATTTGCAAATGTTTTCTCCCCTTCTGTAGGTTGTCTTTTTGTTTTGTTTATGGTTTCCTTTGCTATGCAAAAGCTTTTAAGTTTAATTAGGTCCTACTTGTTTATTTTTGTTTTTATTTCCATTACTCTAGGAGACAGATCCAAAAAGATATTGCTGTGATTTATATCACAGAGTGTTCTGCATATGTTTTCCTCTAGGAGTTTTATAGTAGCTGGTCTTACATTTAGGTCTTTAGTCCATTTTGAGTTTATTTTTCAAATAACGGAATATTATTAAGCCACGTGAAAGAAAAATCCTGCCATTTGAAACAATTTGGATGGAATTTGAGGGTACTTTGCTAAGTGAAATAAATCAGACAGAGAAAGACCAATACTGCATGGCATTACTTATATGTGGAATCTTAAGAAAAAAACAAAAAGTTAAACTCAGAAAGAGAGAGTAGAAATGTTGTTGTCAGGGGCTGGGAGGTGAGAGAAGTAGAGAAAGGTTGGTAAAATGGTGCAAACTTTCAGCTATAGGATGACTAAGGTCCACGGATCTAAAGTATAGCATGGCAACTAGGTAACTGTAGTTGCTAAACTGTATTGTAGAATTGAAATTTGCTAAAAGAGTAGAACTTAAATGTTCTCACTAAAAAAAAAAAAGACAAATATGAGAGGTTATAGATGTGTTAATTAACTAGATGGAGGTACACTTTAAATATCTTACAATTGTCTTTGTCACTTGTTCCTCAATAAAACTGAAAAAATAAAAAGTAAAGCATATACATGTTGCAACCTTATTAAATCTTTATAGGACATAAATCAGCACCTATAAAGTGAATTCAAGAAACAGTAAAGATGGACCACATGTGCATAATAAAATTTAGTTTTAAAAAATATCAACTCCACAACTGTAGGATAAGGAGATATGAATAGAAAATATCTCTGCCAAAAAACTAGAAGTTAGGGTAAACCTAAGATGAATATGAGTCAGTAGTAAAATAAGAAGTTCAGAAAAGAATTTATTTCACTTCAGTTTGCATAGCTAAAAATATAGAGCTCAGGAAAAGAGGAGTCACATGTGCTCTCTTCCTGAATAAATCCATCTTGGGAATACTAAGTTCCAGTCTAAAGATGACACCTTAAGAGAGATATTGAGAAATGGATGCATCTCCAGAGGACTAAGACCAAGATGGTGAGAGGAGAGGACCTGGAATCAAGGCATTTGTGGGATGCTTGAAAGAGCTGCATCTGTCTCACCTGGGAAAGACGGAGCTGCTTCTAAACATTCAAAAGAAGTGTCCTTGTTGACATAGGATTAAATTTGCCCTAGGAGGCTTCTTAAAACTAAGATCAGTTAGTACTATATTATAATCATTGGCTACTATAACCAAATGACCCCAAGTCCTCTAGCATTCTCTGATCATCTTTTCCTTTAATATCCAAACAACACAGCACTCCTCCCTTCCCCATATTTCCATGATTTCCTGGAGGAAGGAGGAAGTTGCTTTCATTCTACAAGCCATTTTCTCTACTCTACTCTGTTATGTCTGCTCTCAGCTTTTTCTCTTGTGCTCCTCTGGTTGACTCACCCTTTTCCTATAACTGTCCTAGATTTTCTCACCCCAAATGATCTCTCTTTCATTTCACAAAGCACCATTACACAATTCTATTATGAAACAGGCTTTAACTGAAACCTTTCATTTGCTGAGTAGCCTTACCGCACAAGGCCAAAAGAAAGGGAAAAAAAAAAGCCTGTAATTAAATATCTGTTCTGTTAAAAAGAAAACCACTGGCCCAAAACGGACTCACTTATGCCAGGCCATACCACCAAACCCGGGCTTAATACCTAGCCTAATTGAAGATTCATCCTCCCCTAGAAGGGGAGTCTTAACTAATCAGTCAGGAATTTTCTGGTCAGCACCAATGAGGTAATCTGTCACTTGGGCCCTCTCCATCCCCCAAAGGAAGATGAAGTAATCTGCCACATAGCCCCCTTTCTTCCCCCATAGGTAGGTCATCTAAGCCTGAAATAATCTTTTTAGTTGATAACTTCCTTGTCCTGCTGTTGGAAACTCTCGCTTTTCTGTAGCCCTTTGGAGTTCCTCTCTACTTGCTAGAAAGGATGCTGCCAGATTCATGAATTGTTGAATAAATCCAATTAGGTTTCTAAAATTTACTCAGTTGAATTTTTGTTATTTAACATTCTTAGAGTTGATCTGACCATCACCATGTTTGTTGGACACGTTTATATTCTTGTTTCTTCCCTGAATCCCAGAACTGCAAACTCCAGTCTTTAGATCATCACCAGATCAAAAGCAAGTTCTTATTCCTTAATTAAACTTTATTCTCTTTTACTCATTTTTCCCCTTCCATATACAATATCATGGGTCTTGCTTTCATAATTTTTCAAAATTTGTTTTCCTACAGAAAAGAGACTTCTAGCCATACTTCCAACTTTATGCAAAGAACCACTTAAAATGTTGACGGTTCTGGTCACCAATTGCCATGTGTGGTTGTGTGTGTGTGTGTGTGTGTGTGTGAGGGGAGGTTTCCCATACCACCACCAAGCAATTCTTGGATACCAGCAGGGTGTACAAGAATTCAACTCAATTTGAACACTACCTAGCCAGAGATAATGACAGATTTCCAAAGGCTAAGGATTCAGTCTTACAAGACTGCCCCACCCACCAACTTCAGACGCCAGTCGCCAGCCCAGGTTGTCATCTGTGCTTTAGACCAACCTGCACCAATCCCAATAAGTCATCTAACCCAGTAGATCAGACGTTGCAATGACTCCTTGTCCTGGGGTTCAATTACAGTAGTCCCCACTTATCTGCAGGGAATACATTTCAAGACCCAGAGGATGCCTGAAGCTACAGATAAAACCAAACACTACATGTACTATGGTTCCTTTTTTTTGGCATTCTCATATATTTTTTATTGAAATGTACTTAATTTACAATGTTGTGTTAGTTTCAGGTGTACAGCAAAGTGATTCCATTTTATATATATATATATATATATATATATATATATATATTTTTTTTTTTCCAGATTCTTTTCCCTTATAGATTACAAGATTTTGAATATAGTTCCCTGTGCTATGCAGTAGGTCTTTGTTGTTTATTTTATATATAGTAGTGTTTATCTGTTAATCCCAAACCCCTAATTTATCCCTCCATCCCCCCACATTCCCCTTTGGTAACCATAAGTTTGTTTTCAATGACTCTGAGTCTATTTCTGTTTTGTAAATAAGTTTACTTGTGTCATTTTTTAGATTCCACATAGAAGTGATATCATATGATATTTGTCTTTCTCTATCTGACTTACTTCAGTTAGTGTGATAATCTCTAGGTCCATCCATGTTGCTGCAAATGGCATTGTTTCATTCTTTCTTTTTTATGGCTGAGTAATATTCCATTGTACATATGTACCACACCTTCTTTATCCATTCATCTGTTGAAGCAAAACCATGCAACCCAGATCGGGAATTGAACCCACAGTCTTTTAATTGAGATCACACACCTGGTCTAAGGACTTAATGCAGCTCAGGTTCTTCATGTCTTACTGCAGAAAGAATTCAGTGAGAGACAAAGTGATAAGTAAGAAATGGATTTATTTAGAGAGAAACACACTCCACAGATGGAGTGTGGGCCATCTCAGAAAGAGTGTGGGCCATCTCAGAAGGCAAGAGACCCTGAAATATGGGGTAGTTAGTTTTAATGGGCTGGGTAACTTCATAGGCTAATGAGCAGGACGATTATTCCAAGTATTTGGGGGAAGGGGCAGAGATTTCCAGGAATTGGGCCACCACCCACTTTTTGATCTTTGATGGTTGGCCTCAGAACTGTCATGGCACTCGTGGGTGTGTCACTTAGCTTATGCTAATGTATTACAATGAGCATATAATGAGGCTCAAGGTCCACTGGAAGTCAAATCTTCTACCATCTTGGACCTAGTTGGTTCTAACCAGTTTTTGTCATGTCCTATGGCTATGTCCTTCTTTTGTTTTTTAAACAATTATTTTATTTATTTATTTATTTAGGCTTCTCCAGGTCTTAGTTGCAGCATGAAGGATCTTCATTGCGGCATGCAGTATCTTTAGTTGCAGCATGCTGGCTTCTTAGTTGTGGCATGCGAACTCTTAGTTGCAGCAGATATTCGGGATCTAGTTCCCCAACCATGGATTGAACCTGGGCCCCCCTCATTGGGAGCACAGAGTCTTACTCAGTGGACCACCAGGGAAGTCCCTATATCATTCTTTTAAAGGTTGTACCCTGCCCCTTTCCCTCCTGTTTCAGATGGACACTTAGGTTGCTTCAATGTCTTTGTTATTGTATATTGTTCAGTGCTGCACTGAACACTGTGGTACATGTCTCTTTTTGAATTATGGTTTTCTCTGGGTGTATGCCCAGTAGTGGGATTGCAGGATCATATGGTAACTCTATTGTTAGGTTTTTAAGGAACTTCCATACTCTTCTCCATAGTGGTTGCTATGATAAAGTTTAATTTATAAATTAGGTGCAATAAGAAATTAACAGTTGATAATAATAAAACAGAACAGTTATAACAATATACTGTAATAAATGTTATGTGAATGTGGTCTCTCCTTTCAAACTGTTGCCTTGTACAAATTTCATGCCTGTTCCATCTTAACTAAGCACTTATGCAATGTGGCCATAATTTTTGCAGTTTGAGGTGCTACAGCAAAGCTAGCATGGATTTTTCTTTCCTTCTTAACAATTTCACAGATAGATTTGTTCGTACTACAGATTTTAAAAACCTCAGCATATGACTTTTTTCTTTATTAAGTCGAGAATTTTTACCTTTTCACCTAGAGGAAGCACTTTACAGCTTCTCTTTGGCAAATCCAAATTGCCAGCATCACTAACACCTGCACTTTGGGGCCATTATTAAGTCAAGTAAGGGTTGCTTGAACACAAGCACTATAATACCATGACAGTCGATCTGATAACCCAGGTGGCTGCGAAGTGACTAACGAATGGGTAGCATATATAATATAGATACGCTGGACACAGGGATGATTCATGTCCCATGCAGGATGGAGCAGGACAGCATGAGATATCATCACACTAGCCAGAATGGCACTCAATTTAAAACTTATGATTGTTTATTTCTGGAATTTTTTTTAAATATTTTCAGACCATGGTTGACCTTGGGTAACTGAAATGAAGAAAAGTGAAACCACAGATAATGGGGGACTACTGTGATTTGCTAGTGCAGCTCACAGAACTCAGAGAAACATTTTATTTACTATATTACTGTTTTTTTATAAAAGGATGTTGGCCTGAAATAAATAGAATGCCAGATATTTCTTTAGCAAAGATGGGTTTACTCAGGATCAGCAGAGAATTGCAATTCGGGGTCTGCAATCATGGCAAGTCACATGCAAATCCCCACACAGCAATGGAAGAAGAATACATTTAGAGAGGGAAAAGGAATTTGGGAGGGCCGCAGTAAACAAAAGAGTCCATGGCTTTCTATTGGCTGAGTCCTTGCCAGAAAAGAAGGAGAGTCATTCTTCCTCCTGTTCGTCTCTGCTATCATCACAGGGCATGAGAGCTCCGTCTTCTGGTCTCCCAACTCTATTTAATTGAGGCTTCTATTTATTAATTTTTTACAAGGATATAACTCAGGAACAACCAGATGGAAGAGATGCAGGGCAAGGTATGGGGAAAGGGCATCACTCTCCGGGAATCTCCACATGTTCACCAATGCAGGAGCTCTCTGAACTCTGTCTTTTGGGGGGTTTATGGAGGCTTTATTATTTAGGCATAATTGATTAAATCATTGGCCGTTGGTGATTGATTCAACCTTCAGCCACTCCCCCAGTCTGGAGGTCAGGGAGCTAAGACTAAAAGTTCCAACCCTGTAATCACGATTGGCTCCACTGACAACAGGTCCCCATCCTTAGGTGGGGATTAAAAGTCACCTCATTAAAAGTCACCTTTGTCTCTTCTTAGGAAATTCCAAGGGTTTTAGAAGCTCTGTGCCAGAAACTGGGATGAAGACCAAATATGTTTTTTTGTTTTTTGTTTTTTGTTTTGCGGTATGCGGGCCTCTCACTGCTGTGGCCTCTGCCGTTGTGGAGCACAGGCTCTGGATGCGCAGGTTCAGCGGCCATGGCTCACGGGCCCAGCCACTCCGAGGCATGTGGGATCTTCCTGGACTGGGGCACAAACCCGTGTCCCCTGCATCGGCAGGTGGACTCTCAACCACTGTGCTACCAGGGAAGGCCCCAAATATGTATTTTTTATTAGAAATCATAATATCACAGGCCTAAACTTTTTATTTAGAACTTCACAAATTACAAATTTCTTAGAAGGGCTCAAGATTATTCTTACTGTGCTCCCCTCCATCACTACTGCTCTGAAAGCAGAAGAGTAAACAGGTGATAGAAGATTGAGTCTCCTCTTACCCAAAGCAACCCCCAGGTGGGGTATAGCAATAATTTTTGTTGTTACATTAGGAAGAGCTTTCCAACTCTAGAAGTGTCTGGCTCTATTAGTTCCTGTATCATTGATAGTGAAACCCTATGAACACCCCTTGTGGAATAAAAACATCACATAACACAGAAGAAAAAAAGAAAAAAAAGACAAACTAAGCCTAAGTGGCTTCCATCCAACTAATATTTTACCAATGAGCCGTACAAAACAGTGCACTTTGTTCATCTTTACTCAGTCCAAAGAAACTGTATTTTAATGAGAACTGCCTCGTTTACTTCTTTATAATCCTCTGCTAATCTTTAAGTTTGGGTTAATGACATTTCTCCCAAAGAACAACTCCAGTCTTTGAGCCACGGTCATCCAACCCAATTCAAATCTTTAAAACATTTTCTTCTCAGCTATTTCTGGTTCCTAAGTAATTTCTCTAATTCTCAAAGTAATCCTCATTTAGAAGAAGACTCCTCTTTACAGAAACCAAAGTCCCTTTCCTAATTATGATTGTCCATTTAAGTAGGGCTAGTTCTAATAGGGGGTTTTATTAAAAGAATTTTAAAAGGTATCAAACTCTGCCTTTCTGTACTGTGGCATAGCTGACACATCGATGTTCCTAGTTCAATAATCGAGCTATATATGCTCCTAGCTGCATATATATCTACATAATAAATTTAGCTACAGGAATTACTGACAATCCTAATAAGTCAAAATTAATCAAATGTAGCATTACATGTCAACATATATTCTACATTTTTTTCTTGTGAATATAAAATAATGAGTCTAGACTTAGCATATTGGCATTGGGAAATTCAAACCATTTGTGTCTTCATTAAAACTTACCTCTCTATCAATTTTTAGGTAACTATTATAACCACAGAGGTTTTCATTATAGTCTCTTAACCACAATGGCTTTGAGGTAAAGACCATCTGTGCTGTTTTCTAGTCTCCAGAATATGAAGGCAGATTCTCTCTAAAGTCGAGCCCCAACTTCTGTATCAGCTTGACACACCAAGATATTGCCTTTCTCCCAGATACCCTCGGTTAGGGTAATCCCAATAAATGCCTAAGATTCTCTAGGTGTAGTTCCAGGCACATGGTTTCTGATAAGTCATTTCATTAGGGATGAAGTTAAAGATGCAGCAAGGTGAGTCAGCCCAGGTATTCACTCTGGTCACTGCTCCCTCAGGCACCACCACTGGAAAAGTGCATTATATTGCAGGTCAATGGGGAAATGCCCAAGTGCCCTCCAGAGTCCTAAAATCTTATCACTTAGTCCACAACATTTTGCAAGTTACTTCAAACATTATGAACATTATTAGGCTTCAAAATTTATAGACCCTCATCATTAAACCATAAATGACAACCCAATCCACTCGCATTTTCTTTTCTTTGATAACTGTCATTATTAGGTATATTTACAATGTGCTGTTATTTACTGATATTATAACACTTATTTCTCATAAAAACCTTACTATGTGGTGATTGCTTTCTCCTTTAAAAAATGAGGAAAATAAGGCCGAGATTGGTTGCCCAGGACAACTTTCTCATAAGTGACAGAGACAGGAATCTAAAGTCTGTCATATTCTGAATCTTCCACTATTCCCACTGTATCTCACTGTCTCCTCTTTTAAAGCATTACACCATTTAAGCATTATAACATAGTCTTATTATCTGTAAGTGTTTTTCCATCTGCACTGAGATGTTTCAGAGACATACTCTTTGGGCCAGTTGCTACTTTCCCTGTGGCATCTGTCACCTCATTCCCACTTTTTTAAGTACCTAGAATACCAGAAATAAAGCCCCAAGACATGCCCACAATTAGCTGGAAATTAGAATCCAATCACAAGCTATTGTTCGAGGCCCCTTGAGAAGTATGGGGGGAGGAAAGAAAACTAGCTGCTGGCTTTCTAGCTCTCTCACAGTTTCACAACCACTTCGGTGAACTTTAAGCTGACTGAGTCACTATTTTTGCTATTTTTTAGCATTACTGAGCTTTGTAAATTGCATAATATATATACACTATCAAACAGTAATTTTTCAAGAATATACTCAATGCTGAGAAGTTTGTTGTAAGAATGGCATTCTCATACACTCAAGAAGCAACGCAACCTTTCTTAAAAACCTTGGCTCTATGTATTCAGAACTTTAAACATTTAAATGTTTATGACATTTGAACCAGTAATCCCACTTCTGGAAATCTATCATAAGGAAATAATCAGAAAAGCAAACAAAAAATATTGTTATAGTCTTATTTTGAATAGTGACAAAGTGGAAAAAAGGGAAATGGTTAAATTATGGTATTCATGCAACTAAACATTACACAACCATTAAATTTTATGCCTATAATGAATTTTAAATGACTTTTTTATTTTAAAAGTAGAGGGTAAAATTGCAGACTGTAGCACTTTGGTATATTTTTTTTAGTGGAAGGAAATGCCAAAGTCAAAAGCAGTAGGATTGAGAAACTAAAAAGAAAGAACAAAAAGGAGAGATTTTACCTTCTAAAATTCTCTAGAAAAGGCAAAAAAAAAATGTGATTATATAGTGAGTAGAAAATATGCTGAAAATTCCTTGTGAACAATTTATGTACCTAGAAAGTCTTTGAATGGTAGCTTTTAAATCCCTCCTGACCTCACTTAGGACTCAGTGCAACTGGGACATTACAAAATGTCACTTATAGCTTTTTTCCTTTTATCACTACGATTTACGATTACGATGTAATCGGGTTTTACTGCATTCCATTAGCAAAAATATAAGCCTAAGTATGTGTTTTCTGGTAATTAATACTCTGCATTTGGCCTAATCTGCTTCTTGCACCTAAGGCATGAACTACTGGCCCTAAAACACATGCCCTATTGATTCTCACCATTAAACTTGCAACTATAATCCTACCTAGGCAAATTACAAGGCCTCAGGAATCCAGCAGTTGAACCATCTGGATCTAAGAAAAAAGAATGTGTCCCTGATGCTATCATTTGGGATCTTCACTCCCCACAAAAAAGAAATATTGAATGAGATTTGTATAAGTTAACAGTTGCTACAATACTACTGTTAATAAACTACCCCCCAAATCAGCCTTTATTTAGTTCACAAGTCTGCATAAGCAATTTAGACTAGGTGGACCTACTGGTATCAGCTGGACTTGCTTGCCCATCTGGGGTTGTTTTGCTATCAGTGCAGAGACCTGACTTGCCCCACATGTCTCTCACATCCCTCCAGCGAGCTAGGCTGAGTGTGTTCCCTTAAGAAAGGCACAGGTTCAAGAGCACAAGCAGCAGTAACAAGCACTTTTTTTTTTTTTTTTTTTTTTCCGCTGTACGCGGGCCTCTCACTGTTGCGGCCTCTCCCGTTGCGGAGCACAGGCTCCGGACGCGCAGGCTCAGCGACCATGGCTCACGGGCCCAGCTGCTCCACGGCATGTGGGATCTTCCCGGACCGGGGCTCGAACCCGTGTCCCCTGCATCGGCAGGCGGACCCTCAACCACTGCGCCACCAGGGAAGCCCAACAAGCACTTTTTTGAATGTCTACATACATCAGAGCTGCAAATTACATGGCCAAACTCAGAATCCAGAGACAGAAAGAAACTTTGCTTCTTTAGTGAGAGGACCTACAAAGTCACAAATCAAAGGTCATGAATAAAAGGAGGAGTAAAGTATTGAGGCCACTTATGTAATTAATCTACCATAAAGGCACATCTAGATTCCTATTATACCCAACTAATCTCTTTTTCAGCAAGAAGTTTATATCATTGACACAGTGGCTCACAATTGCCCCAGAGGTGATTAGTGTCTTGAGAAACCTAAAGCAAGGATGAAATTGGCCAAGATATTTTAAAAACAAAAACCCTTGCTACTCTTGTCACCTTAGACACTGTTATACATTCCCCTAATTGGCAACCACTCATGGGTAAAGCAGGGTATATTTAAAGTTAACATTAAACATATACATATATTATATAAATTAAAATATTAATATAATAATGAAAAAATATAAATAAATTAAATGGATTAATTTAATTGAAATCAAAATTATGTGAGGAAAATACATCAATTTCTAAATTAGTTATTATTTTTATGATAGAGGAAGGAAAATGAAGGCTATTAATAAAACCAAAGCTTTTTTAACAGAATTTGCTAGTCACTTCCTTCAAAAATGGTCTTTTTCTTTCCCTTACACTGAAATAGTGCTATGCCATTTATGATTCCCAAGCAACTAAACCTATATACTGATTGATCACCTATCTTTACTTCTAGACCTGACCCATGTACAAGAAATTCTCATGTACACTGCGCAAGACAGGTCTTCTAGGATATAAGCGTCCTCAAGGAGGGTAGCCCAGATTTGCAACAGTGTGAGAGCAGAAGCTGCAAAAACTTTTGAGGTCTAGGCTCAGAAGGAACAGAGCATCCTTTCCACTGCATTTTATTGCTTCAAGCAAGAAACAAGGCCATCCTACATTCAAGGGGTAAAGAAATAAACTCACCTCTTGATGAGAGAGGTGACAAAGTAACATTGCAAAGGGGTGTAAGTATTGGGACAGGAGAAATTATTGAAGCCATTTGTG
The DNA here is from genome assembly GCF_964341445.2 of Mesoplodon mirus. NCBI lineage: Eukaryota > Metazoa > Chordata > Mammalia > Artiodactyla > Ziphiidae > Mesoplodon > Mesoplodon mirus. The sequence goes on along the minus strand of NC_138978.1, from coordinate 96,451,299 downwards.
CAAAGTTTCTATCACAAATGATGGTAATCATACCCATTTCACAGTGTTAGCATAAAGATCTGAGAAATAAATAAAAACACTTTATACATTATTTACAATTAGAAATAACACATTGAATTTAAAAGGAAAATGTCCATGAGGGTTTGAAATCTGCAGATAGTCTGGGTATAATCATACTTATTAGGTCTGACTAGTGGCTCAACACCTGCCCCAGTGATCCTTGCCATTCTCCTTACCCAGAATTCCCTTCTAAAGTATGTGGGGTGGGCTGCTTGCTGAGTTGGTTTAAATATACATCCAACTGCATGTTTTCTCCATGATTTTGGTTTTGCCTTCATCTATAGACTTTTACTTAAAAGTAAGAATGGGGACTTCTTTCTCTATATTATCATCAGAGATTCAGAAAGTTTCTTTACTGAAATGATTGCTATATGCCTACTTTGCTCTATATCTACTTCAATTTGCTTCCAGAACGTCTCTTCCCAGTTCATCATTTACTTTTTTTTGAATGAAGTAAGACTTTTATCTTCTTCTTTAAGACTATAAAATATATATGAAAAGTTTTCCCAAAATGTGAGCTTGTTTCACCACCACCACTGCTGCTGCTGCTGCTTACCTAATAACTCCCTGGTTCTAACCCAGCTGACAACCCAGCAAAGAGCAGCCTTCAAGCCACCACAGCCTATGGAGAAATCCCATACTTGTTTCATGTAGTGGGTTGCTTTATGAATAATGGCCCCCAAAAAGCTATGTCCAAGTTCTAATCCCTGGAACCTGTAAAGAAGACTTTATTTGGAAAAAGCGTCTTTGAAGATGTAATTAAGCTAAGGATCTTGAGATGAGATCATCCAATGACAGACATCCTTATAAGAAAGGATACAAAAAGATGCAGGGAAGAAGACCATGGCTGAAGACAGGCTGAGATGGGATTCATCCTGCCGTAAGCCAAGGAATTTCTGGAGTCACAAGAAGCTGGAAGAGACAAGGAAGGATTCTCCCCTAGACCCTTCAGATGGAGCATGACCTGCGGATACCTTGGTTTCAGACTTCTGGCCTCCAGAACTGTGAGAGAATACATTTCAGTTTTTTAAGCCATCTGGTTTGTGATGATTTGTTATGACAGTACTAGAAACTAATATACTTCGCTTGAGCATTACCAAGATCCACACAAGTAGAAACCAACAGAATAGTCCCTGGACTTGAGCTGTCTTTGATTGGGAAGATAACTTCTATCTCCGTTGGCCCCAGTTGTATGACTGAGTCACTCAGTGACCCATTCCATCACTCCAGCCAGGAGATATCCTGGCAGGGAGCCTAGCCCCTGCACACACACACACACAAACCTGTCATTGTAACATTCATACTTCATGGCCCCTACTTCCTGAGCTGATAACATAAAAATGCTTATCACAAAATTGATTCTTATACCCCTTTCTATATCTTATCAGGAAGGGAAATTTGGGAGTTCCCAAAGTTTAAAATATAAGTAGTTGAGGATGCTATGCATTTTTATGAATGTATGACTTATGTGTACATGCATATGTGAAGTTGTAGGCAACCAATGTAAGATTCCTGATAGTTTGTATACTGGTGATTTATTGCTGTGGAACAAATTACTCTAAAACTCAGTGGCTTAAACAAACAAACATTTATTATCTCACATTATCTGTTGATCAGGAATTCCAGTGTAGCTTAACTGAGCAGCTCTAGCTCAGAGGTGCTCATAAGGTTGCAGTTCAGATGTCAGCTGGAGTAAAATCACCTGAAGGCTTGGCTGGGGCTGAGGGATCTGCCTCCCAGATTGCTTGTTCATGTGGCTGTTAGCAGAGGGTTGCAATTCCTTACTGGCTACTGGTCAGAGGTCTCAAATCCTCACCACATGGGCCCCTCCTCAAAACATGGCAGCTGGGTTGCGTCGGGGTACATTATCAGAGAGTGGAGGGTTGGGGGGCAGAAGAAACAATGTCTTTTAAAAACTTACTTTGGGGGTGACATATCATCACTTGTACAGAATTCTGCTGGTTGAACTTACCACCCCTGATACCTGAACACCAGGAGGCAGGGATCATTGAGGGACATTCTAGAGGATGGGTATCCCAGTCACTTTTTCTAAAAGTAGTTGTTAACTTTCAGATTAGCTTTTTCTAGTCCTTGGGGTACTTAATATAATCATTCTCCTCATTCCCACTCTGAAAGGGTTAGGCTATATATTTTTTAATCTTGAGAATTTAAAAAAGTAGAATTAAAATAATTATTATTCTTTCTAGTGTCTAACATTCTGCGTGAAGTAAGGTAGACAAAAACTAGAAGACAGAAGAAAATCTCAGTTACTTTCATAACATTTTATATCAGTGGATTATGAGATGGTGTTCTTTACTAGCTAACTAGTTTCACGCTACAGATATTTTCTCATCATCAAAGTAGATAGGAAGACAATATTTTCATTAATTACATGAGATATGGTACCAAACTAAAATGCATTTTAAAATCATTGTTAGACAGACTAACTACAGGACTGGAAAAATAGACCTTGGCACCTGGTTTGAGAAGGGACAGGGTTATACAAAATAAATGCCAGATATCTCCAATGTTCAAAACAAATAATTCACAGTTGTTAAGAGGACTCTTAATGATGTCTTCTTAGAATGTTCTTTTCTTTGGGAAAAGCTTTGTGACATCCGTCTGGATCTCAAAGGCAAATCTCATCCCTCAAAACATAACAATCATAAGCCATAATTGTCCAAGGTAATATGGTAGTATGTATCAACTACTTCATTAACACTAGAATTATGAAGGTGTTCTGCACAATAATTTCACACACTGAATTATAATTTTGCATTATTTCACTTCTTTCATCAATCATTTCCTCACAAATTTAAATATAAAAGAAAGAAATTCTAGTTGGTAAGCATATTCAACCCCTAATTTTTTTTCAAATACAGAACTACAAAGTAATTGGTAACATTTGTTGTCATTGACTGTTTTCATGATTTGTGTGGTACCTAAAAATTTATTGTAACTAAAAACAGAACACGATTAGCTTTATTTTTTTTCAGATAGTGATTCCAAGAATGCAGCAACAGCATCTGTGACTATCACTAATCAGGGAGTCACTCAGCAAAAATATGGTACAAGCACATGTGGCTGATACACTGAAAATTACAGCTAACCATAAAGTATTAATTGTTTTTTTAAAGAAGCCTCCAGGCCATAGCCAACTGGATTGCTGTACAATCCCTGGAAATCTTGGATAGTTCAAAGCAAACTTTCAAAAGAAATTTTTAAAAAAGCAAGCAAAACAAAAAACAGAAACCAGTCTTCACCTATGGAAATGATCTAGTCAGGACTTCCCTTTAGCACCAGCAAAGACTCTGTGAAAGCATGTATCTGCCTGTGGTAGAAAACACCAAACTAGCAGTTGCAGATACATGATGTCTTAAAATTATTTCATCATTTATTGTGATATAAATCTTCTGTCTGTGTGGGCAGAGAGGAGATGGTATAGTTTTCAATGACAACAGAAATTTTGATGTTCGTTTTTAGTTTACTCATCCATTACTATAAGCATTTCTAATAAGGCCACAAGTGTCTTTTGCCATCGGTATCCTCAGGATAGCTACATAAAAGAGATAGTGATTCAACACCACCAGTGAGGACGAATGAGTTAGATAAGGTCAATAAACTGACAACTCTAGCAAAAATCCTACTAAAGTTGCCTTAGATTCTTTAGCAGCTTCAACAACATGGATGTATCCTTATAATGTTCAATCTTATTTGTAAGATCAGAATATAGTATTGAAGTCTCAGAGTTGGTCCCTGAATTTCATCTATTTTTTTTCTTATAACTGTGTATTGAGCACCTTCGATGTGCCTCTCTTTAGGGTGAAAGCTCCAGTAGTGAACAAGACATTGTCACCATTCTCAAGAAGACTGAAGTCTAGTAGAGACAGCAGCCAAGGAAATAGGTATTTATAAGATAATGTGATAAGCACTACAGGAAAGATATATACAGTTGTGATGGGAACGCTGAGTTTCAAAGCAGGAAAAACTTCCCATAGGAAGTTCACCTCAGAAGTAGGGACAGGACAAGTTCAGCTTTAGGTAGAAGGTCTGAGGGCAAGAGACAACCTGGTGTGCTAAGGGAATGCATGTAGTGCTGCATGAAGTGGAGCAGAGTGAAGATGTATATCAATGAAAAAAATGGCATCAAGTGAGCAAGATAAGAAAGAAGAATCCAATCAGGCAATAAAAAGATTTGTTGAATGTAACCTTGCAGCAAAAAGATTAGCTCTAACTAGTTAAAAGAGTGAGCAATTCTATCTATCAAAATCAGGGGATGACAAAAGAGCATTTTTTTTGTCAGAAAGACAAAAAAAGCAAAGATATATACAGTATACATATCATATACACATACAAAAAAGCATGGCTTGAAAAATTTTTCTTAAAAAGGATAGAGGGTGCTCAGCATGTTTACCTGTGGCTTGGGCTGAAGCATTCTGAGACTCTACTCCAGACAAGCCAGAGATGTGTTACAGAACAGAACCTAACTCTGGTCCGCTTGCCTACCTTGCAGCAAAGCCAAACTATGTGTCAGTTGTGGTGAAGGAAAGTACAGTGTTTATTGCATGGCACCAAGCATGGCAATGGGAGAAAGCCTCAGATCCACTCCAACTTGGGGCTTGAATCAGAGTTTTTTTTAAAAAAGAGGAAGAACAAAGAGGCTAGAATTGATTATTGTCTATGATATTTCTGTGATATTTCTTAATTGTAGTTTCTGGAGTCAGGATGTTTCTGGTTTACAATTCCTGAATTGTAAGAAATAACCTGAGTTTGTATGATAATAATGATATCTATAATAGCAAACTTAGTATTTTAAAAATGTTATCCACAACAGCAATTTTAGTCATCTGACTCTAGTTGATTAGTGTTCAGGTAGCATAGGACTGAGGTCACAGAAGACAAGAAAGGGAATAAAGTTTTGAATAGAGAGATTAATCATAAACTTGGTAAGGGAACTCAGTATTAGGGAGACTCAACTTCAGCTGGGTAAGTGGTTTTGCAACCCCAGAAATGTCAGGAATAATATTTGGAAGCATTTTAAAAGTTTGTAATTTTTTACCAAAACTGGGCTGGAATGCAGATGTTTTTCATGCTATAATTTACAACTTCCTCTTTGAATAAATTCCCACTTTTTATAAAATGCATAAACAATTTTTTGATGAACTTTATAGGGATTCAGGCTTGTTCTACTAGTAACTAGTTCATTCTCAGCATACTGTCAACTGTCAGTCAAGAAGCTTAATCAGACATTAAAAAAAAACCTAATGTACTAAAGTATGAATTCTTAAAAAATTAAGAACATGACTCTCATAAAAATATAAAATGAATACTGTCAAAAATTTTATTTAACTTATTAATTAATGAGAAAATCAATAAGGTGTTAAAACTGGTTCAAAGGAGACTGAAGCATAGACATATATATAGGCAACAAGGACTGCTAAAATGAATTTGCTAATAGATGAAAACTGATTAATAGTTTAAAATACAATGTTTGAGATGATCTTTTCTACAAAGTAGGAATGAGTTTGAAACTGACAAGCATCCTGTGGGGCTCCTGGGCACAGAAGCTTTTCCATGTTCCCCATTTCTTGTTTGCAGGGAACAGACTCCAGCCTCCATGACCTTCTCTGAGTTCCAAAGGGCAGATTCGAACAGTTGCTAATTCGGGAAGGGAAGGGATGCCAGAGTCAAGGGAGGAACAGTCAAGAAACAATAGTGCAGCCTTAGGGCAGGATCCTGGTTCCACCTCAAGGGACACACATAACAATATCTTTAAGCCCTTTTATAGAATTAAAACCAACAAATGGAAGATGTCAGCATTCTTCATTCCAGAGAAGACCACTTGAGGCCAGATTAAAGGAGTGCAGGTCCTACACACACCCTAATCCTTATCAGCAACCCTGCCCTTGAACCATTGCTATAAAACTCCTCACCAAATCTTCTCGGGTTGGGACACACAGTTTTTGAGGGGCATGAGCCCCTGTGTACCCCATTGCCTGGCAAAGCAATAAAGCTATTCTTTTCTACTTCACCCGAAACTCTGTCACTGAGTTTTGATTTGGCACCAGTGCACAGAGGCCAAGTTTTCGGCATCAAGTTGTGTCTCTACAGGACACAACTCACTTGCATTGCTGTGAATGAGAATAATTTGAGAAATATCAGTTTTCTATAACTAAATTTCTACCCCCTACAGGTTTGTAAAATTGTCATAGAAAGACAATCAAAGGTGCACAGCCCTAAAAAGTCAGATAATCTCTGAAGGGAATCCTCAACACTCCTTTAAAAGCACAATCATTTCTTTTGCCCATTTCTAAACCTTTGAATTTTTTTCTTAACAAATCTAACATTAAGCATGGAACTGTTTTTCTTCCTGTATAATATCCCTACAGAAAATGCGTATTTTAATTGGTCTACTAGGACCCTTTTCCTTTACATCAAGATGATAATAAAACGTTCACACATTCTCATAACTAAATTGCCTGAAAGGTTTTGCTTCACATTTTTAAAAGCTCCAAATGTTTAAGAGAATCTGACATAATAGCCTTGTGATCTGACACTGAAATATCTAACTGAGGGACTGCCCTGGTGGTCCAGTGGGTAAGACTCTGCTCTCCCAGTGCAGGGGACCCAGGTTCAATCCCTGGTCCGGGAACTGGATCCTGCATGCATACTGCAACCAAGGGTCCACATGCTGCAACTAAAGATCCCACATCCCTCAACGAAGATCCCGTGTGCCACAACAAAGACACTGCGCAGCCAAAATAAATAAATAAATAAATATTTTTTTTTAAATAGAGTTAAGTTTGTGGATAGGATATGAATTTTTTTTTTTTTTTTTTTTTTTTTTTTGTGGTACGCGGGCCTCTCACTGTTGTGGCCTCTCCCGTTGCGGAGCACAGGCTCCAGACACGCAGGCTCAGTGGCCATGGCTCACAGGCCATGGCTCACAGGCCTAGCCGCTCCGTGGCATGTGGGATCTTCCCGGACCGGGGCACGAACCCATGGTCCCCTGCATCAGCAGGCGGACTCTCAACCACTGCGCCACCAGGGAAGCCCAGGATATGAATTTTTAAAGGAACCTACCCACAACATTTATGTTAGATTTATCAGATTTATAAAATTTAAGCGCTTAGAAAGTCTATTTTTAAAGCTTTAGTTGGGGGAAGGGTAAGCTGAGATGAAGTGAGAGAGTGGCATGGACATATATACACTACCAAATGTAATATAGCTAGCTAGCAGGAAGCAGCCGCATAGCACAGGGAGATCAGCTGGGTGCTTTGTGACCACCTAGAGGGGTTGGATAGGGAGAGTGGGAGGGAGACACAAGAGGGAGGGGATATGGGGATATACGTATATACGTATAGCTGATTCACTTGTTATACAGCAGCAACTAACACAACAATGTAAAGCAATTATACTCCAATAAAGATGTTAAAAAAAAGCATATTTGCACAACAATATGAGCGTAGCTAATGACACTGAATTATACACTTCAAAATGGTAAAAATGGTAAGCTTTATGTTATGTGTATTTTACTATAATAAAAAAGCACATTCACTTGTTTTTTAAAGTGTCTAAGATCAAGGTATTTAAAACTTTTTAATGTAGCTTGAAACACTTAAGAGAATTTAAAATAACTAAATTTGGGGCTTCCCTGGTGGCGCAGTGGTTGAGAGTCCGCCTGCCGATGCAGAGGACGCGGGTTCGTGCCCCGGTCCGGGGAGATCCCACATGCCGTGAAGCGGCTAGGCCCGTGAGCCATGGCCGCTGAGCCTGCGCGTCCGGAGCCTGTGCTCTGCAACGGGAGAGGCCACAACAGTGAGAGGCCCGCGTACCGCAAAATAAACAAACAAACAAACAAACAATAAAATAACTAAATTTGTAGATGGAGTTATTGCAGGGGATAATCTAATCTACTACTTTATGAATTAAATGATTATTAATTTTTTAAAAGGTGAAGGTAATAATTCCTGTTTTTAACATTAGATTTACAAATAAAATTAAGAAGTTGTGGATTTTGAGTAGAAGGATAATAAGATGAGGCAGGAGAGCTAAAGAGAAACCAGGTCACAATAATAAGGAGTTTAGATTATATCTTGTGAGAAACAGGGAACTACTAAAGTAAAGCAATAAGAGCAAATACAGCAGTAGCATGTTTGCACCTTAAAAAGTATCACTCTGACTTGCTCTATGAAGAAAAGAAGGGAGGAAGACTAGATTGTGGGAAAAAATATTACAGGTTATTGCTGTTATTCAGATAAAATATAATGACAATCAGGACTATAGCAATGAAACAGTAATTATAACCAATTTATATTGAGCACCTATTTATGTGTCAGGAGTTCTTTTAAGCACTTCACCTGTGCTAACTCATTTTATTCTTATATCAATGTCAAAAGGCAGGTACTACTAATACCTTACACAGCAAAAGAATTAATCCTCCACTCAGTATCATAGTTCAAAGTTATAGGGAAATTCTAAGAACACATGATTTAGCAAATGCCTTATCAGCCCGACTGGGGAAATGAGAAGTGGGAAATCAGTTAATACTGTTTAAAGATAAACTGAGTCATATCAAACATTTTAATAGTTTATTTGAGAAAAAATCTATTTGAATCAGGCGGCACCAAACCAGAAGTAGTTAGGAGCATGCCACTGGCAGTAGCTTGAGGAGAGACTTTTATAGAAGGAAGGCAGAAGAAAAGTAAAGGAATTATTGATTGGCTATAGCTTTAAGCCTTAGTTGGCTTTTCATGACTGATTGTCCTCAGGTTTCAATTTCATAACCTTGAGGTCCTTACAGGCTTAGATTTTGGTTTGCTTACACAGGTGACCAGGGCATTAAAGCCACCTCAGGCTAATGGCCTCCTTGTTTAATTAATTTAACAATATCAAAATGCAAACAAAGAATAATCAACTCTTTACTTCTTAAAATTCCAACTTCAAAGGAGAATGGGTTCAATATGGAAAGATTGTACCCAAGAGCAGTTCATACCGATTCAAACAACCAATTATTAACTTACAAAGAAATCAAGTTCCAAATATACAAATAATTGATTTGGAAGGAAACAAATTAACTGCTTGTGATAAGGTATTTGAAGGAAGTGTTAGTTTTTGATTTATTTGTTTGTGCCTATAGTGGTTGTGGTGTTTTATCTCCCAAGAAATCTTGTTTCACTAAATGACTAAACAAATGAGAGTAACTTGAAAAATGGGTAAAATTTTACATATGCCATGAAACCTTACAGGTCATATTTTCTCTCTCCATGATAGCTTCAAATTGCTGGTGATAAAAAAAGAACTAAATGGCTTGTCTCTTATAAAATGTGAGATTTTGAAATCTGCATGTGTAAAACTCTCAGTTCTTCAAATGCTTCCCCTGAGCTCAAGGAATTGCAGGGTGCCAGGATTTCGTTGTCCCGAAGTACACTCACTGGCCAACCCATCCTCAACCTCACCTTGCTCAGTTGCATGTAAAAGCACCAGAGGGGCACTAAAAGGCTTAATTTTTATAAGACAGAGAGAGATGGAGCCTCTGGGTGATGTTTTTTCTTTCCTAGTGGTAAGGAAACACATTGTCTGCTTTACGTTTGCAATGCAATTGTTTGTCACAGGGCCCGGCAGTAAGGACAGGTTAAGAATCACAGGATGGGAGATATATGAAATGTAGCCAATATTCAATCCGTAAGTCGTTCAGTTTATTGAAAACAATTAGTACACAACACAAATTAATCTCCAAGGAGAAGTCCTGGAAGCAGGTGTCATAGCACAAGCAGCAATCTGGCAGCAGGTCTCTTGACAAGCATGAGTGGGAAGCAGCCCTCTGCTGCAACAGGGCTTCCAGCAGCACTGGTCTGGAACAGCTCTCAGCAGCATGGAGATGGGACCTCCAGCGAAGAGACTTCAAGTCACTCGGCTCGGTGGCCTCTTTTTAAGGAGCAGCACTTACTCCAGGAGAGGGGGTCATGGCTCTATCAGTTGCTTCTCCTGTTCCAGTGACACTTAACACCCATCAAATTTCTCATCTAAAGTAACACTCTCAGTTTATTACTCTGAGACACCTGCAGTCTTACAGCAGATGTTTTAAAACCACTAATATATTGAAGTTCACATTGGCCACTGTGACTACATTTTGAACTGCCTCACAGAGTGTAACACAGCTTAAATCCTATAAGTTTCACATAAGATGAGTAGGAATCAGAACACAAAATAAATCACATTAAAACTGCAATACAATGGACTGGGGAAAGAGAAAAGGGAGTGTCTCTAAACAGGCCTGACTCATACCTTGAAGAACACATGACTGATCTGACTCCTGGATATTCTAAAAGAATGCTATTCTAAAGTTCTACCAGATTTTCCCTTTAATAGTCTGCAAATTAGGCAGAAAGCTTTAAATGTGCAAGCCAAAGGCAATACCTGCTGTCTCAGGACAAGCTCAACATCCTGCCCCACAGACTGGTTCATGCATTACAAACCATCCCAATGACTGTCTATTATCATGTGGTATTTTCACCCATCCCTGCAGTGTCTGCAGTGTCTGCAGTGTCTGCATCAATTGACTAGAATATTCATCCTCTTCTCTTAACTGAGACTCCCTAAAATAAGCTCACTAGAAATTCCTGGAAATAAATTACCAAAAATTTTCTATGTCCCTAGTCAGCATTTCAGAACATCATATTTTAGCATATTCTCTTTTTAACAACAAAAAGCTTCTTTGGGAAAAAAAGATCATGAATGTGGTTTTAGAGTGTGGTCATAATGCTGGTTTAAGTTTTTGCCTTCTTAGGTAGCTTCACTTGCATTACCAGTACACACTGCCTGACATTAAATGGTAAAACAATTGGGCTCCACAACAAAGATTTGAAATATTTCAACCCACTAAAAATGAAGCAACAGTCATTACAGTATCCCAACTGCTTTAAAGGAACTGTAAGTAGTGAAAGTCTAATATCAGGTGGAAAATAGTACCATGTAGTGGAAAGAGCACAACTTTGTTCTAAGACTTGAGTTCAAACCAAGTTTTTCTGTTAATCAGTACTGTGACCTCAAGAAGTTAATGTCAGGAAGGAGAAATTTTTCCTTTCCTCTTCCCTTTGTTTCTTGTTCTTTTGGCTGGTCAAATTAAATGATGTAAGGCAGATTAAGAGGAGAAAATCAAATTTAATTTCATATGTGTGGGAATCCCACATACATGACAGGTTCAGAGATAGATAGAAAGGTAAAATGAGGTATATGTGTCGTCCTGAGCTAAGAAATGGGATAAGGACCTGGGGCTTCCAAGGACAGGAGGGTCATTAACAGGCGCAAGAAGAGTAGATGTTTGGTTATTATATGTTCACCCTACCATACAGATGGGGTCAATTAGATAAAATTTATCTCTGGTAATAACTTTTTCTGGGAAAAATCCCCAATTCAAATTCTTCTAGGTGGTTAAGGGAGGGGTAGTAGTTTCCCTTGAGCCCCTAGGGTCTCCATTGCCTTTAGCTCAAAATAATCTTCATGCCCAAGTGGCACATCTTGGGGAGGTCTGTTCTGAACCCCTCCATAAATTTAAATATCTGTGTCTTAGTTTTACCATTAACAAAACAGGAGCTATGATAACTGCCCTTTAAATCATTATGAAGTTTATTTAAAAATATATAAAATACCTGGCTTGTGACAGGCATTATTGTGGCTTTCAGTATCAGTATTCTCAAGCAACTGCTCTCTTGAAAATCTATAAAAAAAACATGTAAGCCAAGTAGAAAACACATTTGAGAAACAACAGAAAATTATCTCTCATAAAACTCCTAGAAGAGAACACAGGCAAAACATTCTCTGACATAAATCAATGTTTTCTTAGGTCAGTCTCCCAAGGCAATAGAAATAAAAGCAAAATTAAACAAATGGAACCGAACCAAACTTGTAGGTTTTGTACAGAATAAGAAACCATAAACAAGACAAAAAGACAGCCTATGGACTGGGAGAAAATATTTGCAAACAATGCGACCAACAAGGGCTTAATTTCCAAAATTTATAAACAGCTCATACAACTCAATAACAAAGAAACAAACAACCCAATCAAAAAATGGGCAGAAGACTTAATAGACATTTCTCTAAAGAAGAATACAGATGGTCCACAGGCACATGAAAAGATGCTCAACTTCTCTTATTATTAGAGAAATGTAAACCAAAACTACAAGGAGATATCACCTCACACCGGTCATAATGGCCATCATTAAAAAATCTATGAATAATAAACGCTGGAGAGGGTGTGGAGAAAAGGGAACTCTCCTACATTGTTGGTGGGAATGTAAATTGGTGTAGCCACTATGGAAAACAGTATAGAGGTTCCTTAAAAAACTAAAAATAGAGTTACCATATGATCCAGCAATCCCGATCCTGAACATATATCTGCAGAAAACTCTATTTCAAAAAGATACATGCACCTCAATGTTCACAGCAGCACTATTTACAACAGCCAAGACATGGAAACAACCTAAATGTCCATGGACAGATGAATGAATAAGGAAGATGTGAGATATATACATATATATATATATATATATATATATATATATATGTATATGTATATATATATACACACACACAACACACACACACACACACACACACACACGATGGAATACCACTCAGCCATAAAAAAGAATGAAATAATGCCATTTGCAGCATCATGGTTGGACCTAGAGATTCTCATACTAAATGAAGTAAGTCAGAAAGAGAAAGACAAATATATATGATATCACTTATATGTGGAATCTAAAATATGATACAAATGAACTTATTTATAAAACAGAAACAGACTCATAGACATAGAAAACAAATTTATGGTTACCAAAGGGGAAAGGGGGTGGGAGAGGGATAAATTAGGTATTTGAGATTAGCACATACAAATTACTATATACAAAATAGATAAACAATAAGGTCCCACTGTATAGCCAGGGAACTATATTTAATATCCTATAATAAACCATAATGGAAGAGAATATGAGAAAGAATATATATATTAAAAAATAGAAAATTGTCTCAAGCACCTCCATTAAGGAATGAGTTGACTCAATTTTAACAAAGGCTTCAGAACCATAATCTATAGAAAAACAAATGTTTTCAGTAAACTGATTACAGCTCCAAAAGAAAAGCCATTCTTCACACTTGCAAAATGTGGACATAAAGGTAGCTGTCAGCCATGTTTACAGCAGCAGGATTTTTTAATTAGAAGAGATGATAAGACACATTGTACAGGGAACTCTACTCAATATTCTTTGATAACCTATATGAGAAAAGAATCTGAAAAAGAATGGATGTATGTATATGTATAACTGAATCACTTTGCTGTGCACCTGAAACTAACACAACATTGTAAATCAACTATACTCCAATAAAATTTTTTAAAAAGATACACTGTATTTACAAAAAAACATAATCAAATAATATCCATGACTTTGCAAAACATGGCCTTCTTCCAAGCACCTATTGAAGCTACCAAATGATCCTAAAGATTCAGCGCATATCCTACACATCACTTAAAAACTATAGAGAAAATTCCAGCACATTTCCTTCAAGTCCTCAGTGAATAATGACATGTCTACACTGATAATATCATGCTGAGACATATTCATGCTGTTTTCTCTGTTTTAGACATTTGCGTTTACTCCATCATAGAGCATAACTCAGTGTTTTATACATAATAAGTACTTCACAATTACTTTATAGAAAATAGACACAGTGAACACAAATGAAATTCTTTAATCAAACAATGGAAGATTTCACTTTAAAAGGTATAATACTATTGAAACAGCCATATTTAACATGAGCTTTGATTTGAGAGGATTACAGCTTGTGAGTCAAATAATTACAGGTTTCATATTTTGCATATTTATTTCCAAGTCTATTTTCTATCCAACTTTTGTCTGCAAAAATTTTGGACTCATTTGACCACATAAAGATCCCTGAATTTCTCCTATCTGTTCTCTTCTAATATGAAAAAAGTAGTATTTTATCACTGAAGTCATAATGCCACAAAATAGCTGTTGTAAAAACTTTCCATGACCTTACATATGTGAAAACATTAATGAATTGCAAAAGTCAAAATTGGTGTTCCTCATTTTGGCACATAAAAAACAAGAGTGTGTCCCATGATGAATCACCCAGGGAATGTGCACCAGAGCCAACAGGCAGTCAGGAGAAGCAGCTGCTTTCTTGGCAGTAGAAGTGACAGCATCTGGAGCATCTGTGTAGCAGACTGCATCGAGGTGCTATGATTCTCCCCTGAAATGCTACTAAAGCAACTTATGCCTATCACATGAAAAGTGCCATAGTTATTTTCTCACAGTTTACAAAGGGACTATAAATGACATATGTTACCAGCACATTAGGATCACTTTCCTATACAAGACTTCATAAAGATCCAAAATCAGGCTCTCTACCAAAATAAATTGGCTTCAACAAATAGAAGTTTCCTTCCCATAGGAAGTCCAGGATAGGCAAACAAAAACTGATACAGTGGCTTCATTATCACCTGGAACTTGTACTACTTTCAGTTCTATGTCATGATTACTTATACTTGGTCCAACATGGTGCTCCAAACATCATTTCTGAGTCCTAAAGAGTAGGAAGAAAGCAGGGGGAAGCAGGATCAAAGTACATCTACCACCTATCTTAAGAAAGTTTCCCAGGAGCTGCCACACGCTTCCATTTGTATCCCTGTGGCTAGACCTTAGACATATGACCACACTTAGTTTCAAATATAGTCCTTATTCAGCTGATCATGTGCCTAGGAAAAATTGGGAGTTCCAAGAAGAGATGGATATTAGGATGAGCAACACTCATCCTTTTACCAGCCACAGCAGGTAAAATGTCAAGAATTTGAGTAGATTATAAGACAAAGAATATTTTCAAATGTGGGTGTTAAGAGTACAGATCTAGAAAGAAAGGAAACCCTATGGTGCTTGGCTTTGCTATTGATATCATGAATCAGTACAAATTGAATATGCAGAGTTCTCTTAAAACATTTCTGAGGTCCTCACACATTAGAAATTATTTTCAATGCCGTAAGTTTCACAGCCCTAGACTAGTCTCCAATCAATCACAAGTGGCTAGAATCCCTTGTAAGACTTACTTTGGTCAGATATTCTTCTACTTGGTCAGAATGCCTTTGATTACCAAATTAAGATTTAGATGTCAAGCAGGTGCCAAGGGAGTAGAAAAAGTTGAAATGGGTGGTAAATGAAGACTTAGAATAAGAAGCTTTAAGGCGGGGGCTGGCAATGGTGGATTAACACCTAAACACCCACTCACTACTCCCCTCCCAACTCTCTATCATCCAAGATCAGGCCAATTCATCATCATACACTAGACTATAAGCCAGCCAAGTATGACACCAGCCCAAAACACTATTCAACCAGTGTGCAGAAACAAATGTCTCCATTTGGCAAAACATGACAGTTTCAATAACACTGTCAGTAATAGTAATAAACTCAATATTAATAATAAACCCAAATGAGGAATACAGTTCAATCACTGAGGTACTTGACAGAAAGAAACAGCAAACCTCTTGGCAGTCACTTGTGTCATGTTTTTGAACGTTCACAGACTATGAATTTCTTCCTTTCTCTTTTAAGGTAGAAGATAATTATTTTTCAAAAGAAGGCAGGTTTTTCACCTTGGTCTCAAAAGTTGGCAACGGTTTTTAGCCATTCCAGGAACATTCTATTTTTTGTTTTGCTTGCTTGTATTTGGTTTTTCACCTGGCTTCTGACTGGCAAATGTTCCGTCTCTTCTGCCTGCATGCATATCCTGAGTAAATGATAAAAGCCATGTTTCAAAAATGTCTGAATGTCTGCCCCTAAACAAGACAAAATGTCTTGTTTCCACAAGTGAAAATGTTGACAGCTCTCTACTAAACATTTGCACAGCCATTATCCTTTCAACAAACAGTACACCATCATGAACACCATATTTATTTAGCATGCTTCTTCTTCAGTCATCCCACCCAAAACAAATAACGCCCCCACACACAGAATTTTCTAACTTCTCATGGAATGCAGATGTTGGTAGCTGTTTAATTAAATCCTGTTTGAACAGTTCTTTTTTACTGCTTCAGCTCTTCTTATCAAACCTTTAAGAAACAATGCTATACATAGCTAAAACAGCCTGATGGGGGGAGAAAGCATTCCTAGTGATTCCCAATGTTCAGCAATAGCTCTCAGAAACTAGTTTTAACAAGATACCAGCAAATGATTGGTTAAAAAAGATTGGATATGTAAATTCTATGGCACACATTTAAATTCCCTGCCTACCCCAGAATGTCTTTCACATGCCTTGACCTGAGAGGTGAATTTCACTCCAATAAGATTGAAATATAGTATCTCAATAAAGGAAAATCTCCAGTGTGCTACATCCTTTGCACTTTTGTGTGTGTGTGTGTGCACTTTTGTGTGTGTGTGTGTGTGTGTGCTATCTATCCTTGGAACAAATTCTGTCTGAGCGGATCAACTTTTTAATGTCCAGTGGCTTTGGCTGACAGATCACATCCAACACGGACACTTACCCAGGATGAGAAGGGGAGAGTGGGCGGTGGATTGACAATGAGCCAGCTTGTGGACCATATGCAAATGAAACAGCTTGCAGTCAAGTCTGCTTGTTCCTCCCACTCTCACATCCTCTTCAACTTGCAGCCCAGCTGTCAGTGCTGTCCAACTCCCTCTCCCATGCCAACCAGAGAATACCACCTAGATAGCCTAGCCTATTTTTTTCTTTCTACCTCCCATGGAGTCTCCACCTCCCCACTGTGCAAGGAGCAGGCACCCCAAGTGTTTCACGTCATTATTTTGCTATTCGCCATCTCATGCTGCTCATTTAATTTTAGCAGTGTGCGTGTGAAGAATTGTCCATTTATAGTCTTAAAAGGCAAGAGAGGCCGTTAGGCTTGCTCAGTATTTGAATGTTCCTTTCCAGTAACAATGCAAGCTGTCTGGTTTGATGGATATTTGGAGCTGTGATCTTTGACATATAAAATGTCATACACAGCTTTTAAATCCTAGGACTCAGTTATTTGGGGGTAAAAATAAAAAACACCTTCCCAGTAGTTATATTTCTTAATGATTAATGCTTATAAAAAAAAATAACAGAGACTTCCCTGGTGGAGCAGTGGTTAAGAATCTGCCTGCCAATGCAGGGGACACAGGTTCGAGCCCTGGTCCAGAAAGATCCCACATGCCATGAAGCAACTAAGCCAGTGCGCCACAACTACTGAGTCTGTGTGCCACAACTACTGAAGCCTGCACGCCTAGAGCCCGTGTTGTGCAACAAGGAAAGCCACCGCAGTGAGAAGCCTGTGCACCACAACGAAGAGTAGCCCCCACTTGCCGCAACTAGAAAAAGCCCATGCGCAACAACGAAGACCCAGTGCAGCCATAAATAAATAAATTTATTTAAAAAAAATAACAGGTGCTGTGATACAGAAAAATATCAGTTGACAAGGGTGTAGCTCTTCACATGTATTGCAGGAATTTCATTTTCATCCCACTTGCCCCTCCAATTCCTCCTCACTATCCCCTACTTTACCAAGGAAACTTTGAAATGGAAAAAGGGGAGAAACCAGAATGATTCTTTCCTTTTTCAGCCCAAATGGTAATCAATCATATTTCCCTTCTTTTCCACAATAGCAGAACACACACACACACACACACACACACACACACAAATGCTTTGCTTTCTTAAGGCTTTTTGAGAAAAATGGATGAGGATGGGTGAGTGGAAGAGAAAGGCTTCTGAGGGTAGAATTATTGTGTAACTGGATGCACCACACCTACTCCAAAGAGAGAGCAGGCATCACTTCCAAAGAACACACACTTCCTGTTGCTACTCCCCACTGAAGTTTTTAAAAATAGATTTTATATTTAGAAGAATTTTAGATTCACAGCAAAACTGAGCAGAAGGCACAGAGAGTTCTCATACACCTCCTGTTCCCATAGACGCAGAACCTCCTCCATTATCAACATCCCTCAACAGAGGTACATCTGTTAACAACTGATGAATCTACATTGCCACATCATTATTACCCAAAGCCATTGTTTACATTAGGGTTCTCTCTTGCTGTTGTACATTCTATGGATTTTGACAAATGTATAATGAGATGCATCTACCATTATATTATTGTACAGAGCAGTTTTACTCCCCTAAAAACCTTCTCTGCTCTGCCTGCTTGCCCGTTCCCCCACACAACCCCTGGCGACCACTTGTTTTACTTTCTCCATATTTTACTTTTTCCAGAATGTCATATAGTTGGAATCATATGGTTTGTAGACTTTCCAGACTGACCTCTCACTTAGAAATATACATTTAAGTTTCTTCCATGTCTTTTCATGGATTTTCTGCTGCATTTTTGTTGATTAGAGATGTGGGTACTAACCAAATCCAAGGGCACAGTTAAAGTGAACACAGGGTCCAGGGACTAGGTGACATAAATTTCCCAAGAAAAAACTAGAAAGAACACAGTAAAGCAGTGTCTCCCCTTGTCTTTAATGCCACTCTCTACTTTAGCAATTTCAAACAAAATATCAAAAGCAAAGTGGGAGGTTGAGAGGCACAGTGAAAAGAGCCAGAGAGACCTGGCTGGACTCTCACTCCTGTGTACCTGTGAGATTTTTGGCAAGTTTCTTAGGCTTTCTGATGCTCCGTTTTCTCACCTATAAAAAGAGAGTATTCTTAGGATTTCATACAATACCAGCCCAGTATCCAGCACACCACAAGCACTCAAAAAAATTATTATAGTATCATAATGCAGACTTGTGGCAGTATATAATGATTAACAATGAGGCATTCTCTCCCCAGGAACTTAAAGCTGAAGAAAATAAATGTTTTTTCTGGACTAGAAAAAAAGTGCATATATGATGATTGTATTAACCACCTGTGGATTTTAACTAATAGATCTAAAGAATTCAGGAACACTCAAAACTGAAATCAAAGTGATTGATTGCAATTGGGCAAGCAAGAGCCATTTCAACTGAATTGTACCATGCCTAAAGAAGGACTAAATGAACTAAAGGAGGATGGTCAATGAAAAAAAAAAAAAAAAAAAAAAGATACCAACATTCCAGAGATTAGCAGCAGTTTCCTGCCTACCTGGGGAGAGTGACAGGGAATATGGAGCATGTGAACACCCCAGGTAAGTTACCCTATTGTAGAGCAGGTATGATTCATTGGGCCTACCTGGCTTGGATGAAATATGCCTTAACATTATTCCAGCTTCCTCTGCACTGATTACAGGTTTACTGAACAACTTTCTGATTATTCATTTGGCTTCTGGGTATATTGACTCCAGAGCTGAAAAAGTGTCCCGAATAGCAAGCTCCACCATCTCACTCTAGAAAATAACATTTCCCATTGTATATTTATAAGTTGTAGATCTGGGTTATCTACTTCAATCTTTGATTGATATACTTCTTCAAGTCCAGTGAATACTGGGACACTGAATGATTCAGAGGTGGTCTGAATCACTGTAAATTCACCAGATGATTGATCTTTTGTAGTCAGCCCATCTTCTCTCAGTGGCATCTTACCTTCCTCTCACTACTTCTATGCCCTATCCCTTTCTACTTCTAATAGTAATTAATGTCAAGTAAATATAATGTTTAATTTCCACTTGAAGGTAGAGGAATTTTTCAAGTGAAAATGCTCTCACAGGAAACAAAAAGAAGGAGATGATCCTTTAGGTTCAATAGAATAGGAAAGAAATTCCTCCAATTTTTCAGTTATTTCAGTGGGGGGTGGGGGAATAATTCTCAAAGCAAAAATTCTCAAGT
The DNA here is from genome assembly GCF_964341445.2 of Mesoplodon mirus. NCBI lineage: Eukaryota > Metazoa > Chordata > Mammalia > Artiodactyla > Ziphiidae > Mesoplodon > Mesoplodon mirus. The sequence continues at coordinate 96,431,431 of NC_138978.1, read as the reverse complement.
AAAATAAAATATAACAAATTTTAAAACAAGAAGATAAGAGATATGTCACAAAAGAACACAATAGGAAACAATCCCAATGATCTCAGAAGTGTAGGCAATACTTCTCAAAGCAAAAATAAAATATAAAATAAATAAATAAAAATAAAATGCAAACATTTTATTTTTTTGTTGTTTTACTTTTTTAATTGTAATTTTTATTTATTTTATTTTGAATTTTATTTTTTTTTACACAGCAGGTTCTTATTAGTCATCCATTTTATACACATCAGTGTATACATGTCAATCCCAATCTCCCAATTCATCACACCACCACCCCCGCCCCCACTTCCCCCCTTGGTGTCCATACGTTTGTTCTTTACATCTGTGTCTCAATTTCTGCCCTGCAAACCGGTTCATCTGTACCATTTTTCTAGGTTCCACATATATGTGTTAATTTATGATATTTGTTTTTCTCTTTCTGACTTACTTCTCTCTGTATGACAGTCTCTAGATCCATCCACGTCTCCACAAATGACCCAATTTCATTCCTTTTTATGGCTGAGTAATATTCCATTGTATATATGTACCACCTCTTCTTTATCCATTTGTCTGTCAATAGGTATTTAGGTTGCTTCCATGACCTGGCTATTGTAAATAGTGCTGAAATGAACACATGAGCATGTGTCTTTCTGAATTATGGTTTTCTCTGGGTATATGCCCAGTAGTGGGATTGCTGGGTCATATGGTAGTTCTATTTGTAGATTTTTAAGCAACCTCCATAGTGGCTGTATCAATTTACATTCCCACCAACAGTGCAAGAGGGTTCCCTTTTCTCCATACCCTCTCCAGCATTTGTTGTTTGTAGATTTTCTGATGATGACCATTCTAACTGGTGTGAGGTGATACCTCATTGTAGTTTTGATTAGCATTTCTCTAATAATTAGTGATGTTGAGCAGCTTTTCATGTGCTTCTTGGCCATCTGTATGCCTTCTTTGGAGAAATGTCTATTTAGGTCTTCTGCCTATTTTTGGATTGGGTTGTTTGTTTTTTTAATATTGAGCCGCATGAGCTGTTTATATATTTTGGAGATTAATCCTTGTCCATTGATTCATTTGCAAATATTTTCTCCCATTCTGAGGGTTTTCTTTTCATCTTGTTTATGGTTTCCTTTACTGTGCAAAAGCTTTTAAGTTTCATTAGGTCCCATTTGTTTATTTTTGTTTTTATTTCCGTTACTCTATGAGGTGGATCAAAAAAGATCTTGCTGTGATTTATGTCAAAGAGTGTTCTTCCTATGTTTTCCTCTAAGAGTTTTATAGTGTCCAGTCTTACATTTAGGTCTCTAATCCATTTTGAGTTTATTTTTGTGTATGGTGTTCGGGAAAGTTGCAGGATACAAAATTAATGCACAGAAATCTCTTGCATTCCTATACACTAATGATGAAAAATCTGAAAGAGAAATTAAGGAAACACTCCCATTTACCATTGCAACACAAAGAATAAAATACCTAGGAATAAACCTGCCTAGGGAGACAAAAGACCTGTATGCAGAAAACTATAGGACACTGATGAAAGAAATTAAAGATGATACCAACAAATGGATAGATATACCATGTTCTTGGATTGGAAGAATCAATATTGTGAAAATGACTATACTACCCCAAGCAATCTATAGATTCAATGCAATCCCTATCAAATTACCAATGGCATTTTTTACAGAACTAGAACAAAATCTTAAAATTTGTATGGAGACACAAAAGACCCTGAATAGCCAAAGCAGTCTTGAGTGAAAAAAACAGAGCTGGGGAAATCAGACTCCCTGACTTCAGACTATACTACAAAGCTACAGTAATCAAGACAATATGGTACTGGCACAAAAACAGAAATATAGATCAACGGAACAAGGTAGAAAGCCCAGAGATAAACCCACGCACCTATGGTCAACTAATCTATGACAAAAGAGGCAAGGATATACAATGGAGAAAAGACAGTCTCTTCAATAAGTGTTACTGGGAAAACTGGACAGCTACATGTAAAAGAATGTAAACATTTTAAAAACAAGGAAAAGTAAAATATGTGCGCCCCCACACCCTGCCCAGCCAGAAAGAAAGATACAGGGAACACTATTTTCAGAAAGGGTTATTCTGAAAAACAAAAATAAAGATCTCCTTGTTACAGGGCTTGCAGATTAGAAATTTACAGAATTTAAGATAAATGGCCTTAAAAGCTGAACCAAACTGAATATATTTTAGTGGACTATCCAAGATAGAGAACTACCTCTCAGGTCCTTTGGAAAACAATGGAATTCAAGTGCAGTACTAATCCAATAAGAATTTTCAAGAGTCAGTATCAGCTACTTAGCATTGTAATAGCCCCAAAGCCATTATTACTATTTTTAAAGCCATTATTATTGCCTCCACTTCCACTACTCAGAAGTATTGCTTTTCTATTAAACTATGGCTTTAGGGGATATTTAGACCTCTTCCCCCTAAGCATCCCTCATAATTTATTCCATCTGGAAGATTTGCATGAAGGATAACTTAAAATCTTTAGTCTCTATTCTCTCCTGCTGCAGAAGTATAACTCCCATTAGCACTAATGAAAGCTATCTGTTCATCTCAAGCAGTGTACTGCTCATAAGTGTTTAAGAGCCAAAATGTTTCATGTCCTGTGAGAGAAGCAGCATTAAAGAGAACTTGTATACAATATAGTAAGGTTAAAATGCAAAGTGTGAATTGTTTTCCAGATGACAGTATTCTTTAAAAAGTATGTCATGTTTCTTTCAAAAAAACAAGCTTCTCACAGACTCACTGGGGAAAAAAGGAGTCCTAACCAACTTTGAACATACACAAAAAATAAGAAATACTTCTATTTTAAAAAGGAAGTTTGCAGTTTGAGATTGCTATTCTTACCTTTTTTTTCAAGAGGAGAAAGATATTTGTGCTCTAAGAGTGTAATACTTTATCTATGGAGTATCCCTTGCCTAAGTTCAGAAGCTCACCAAATCTTGTATAGGCCCTATATCTCCTTTAGCTATATTATTAGAAGGTTAGAAAATTTTTTTTGCAAATTTGTGACTAAAAGCCTGTCATTTCCCACCGCCATGGTACTCAACTGCTGTTCTCTTCTTGCTTTTCTAGCCAGTGTGCCGCTGGACTGGATATCCCCAAATCACACTCCAAGCAGCCTGCAGTCATTTCTTCTGACAGCCTCACCAACCTTGGAGCTTCCTCCTGCAGGTTCTCCTGGCCAGCTGGTGAGCTCATCTGGATCACCAAAACCTTGGGACTGCTAAAAGAGTAAATCTGTTCCAAGTCCCCCCCAACCCCTTAGTGAAGCAAAGGGGATATTTAGTGTTTCCTGAAAACACAGAAATAATCCTGAAGAAAATAAAGGATTTCATCATATTTTGGAATCAAATGGCTGTTCAAAAAACTGGGATAGTCTCCAAGTTTTGATGTGGGGAAAAATTTGGTTATCACAACATTATCACTGAGGCTGTACATGGCACAAAACATTGATATAAAGCAACATCACTGCTGATTAAACACTATTAGCATATTCAGTTGGAAACACAAATGTAAACACAGATTTCCAATGTTTGCATCACGTACAACGGCAATACTCATCTTTGTGTAGGGGTGAGAAAATAGAGACTCAGAAACAGAAGAAAAACTAGTGTGCACACTCAAAGAATGTATAAATGAATACTTAAAATGGCTTAGGAGGTCTTATTTATTTTTAAAAGAAACTGGTTAAGCTCTCTTTTATTTTTTCTTTACAGCTTGTAGCTATTATGTACTTGTGATCTTGCCAAGTGGAATGTGACTGGGAGCATATGTTTAATAAAAGTGTGTGCAGGCATGCACACACACACACACGCAGCATTAAGGCAATGCTGTGGTCCCCTCTTAAACTGACAGATGCAAGGCACTGTGGGAACTGAGGCACTCCTCTATTTTAACTCTCCACATTACATTCAGGCACTTGAAGTTTGAGTACAAAGGGAAAGGGAAATAAGTAAGCCTTATGCACACCAAGAACAGTAAGAGCTGACAGGCAGTCTAGAGCAGTTACTTTTATTGGCCCAGAGTTCTTTTAGTGTTTTTTCCCCCAGGTTTGATCTCATACATTTTCAAGGTGCCAGAAATTCTGTGTTGTGTTTCTTCTGCACTGACCTCTACCAGACTCACCATCCATTTATAGCCCACCCCTACAACCATCCAGACTTTAGCACAGGTATTTTGCAACTCTAGTTCCACCTCACTTTCCCTCCCCCAAATTCCTAATTTGTTGTGGCAAGCCACCTCAAATTCTTCATGGAAAAATGTTGTCTAGAAATAATAATTTTAAAATGTGCATGCATATTCATGGAGAAACATATTAAGATAATATTAAAGTCATGTTTATATTGGGCTAAAGTAGCTCTTTATCCTATGCTCTGAAGGCATCAAGGATGGAACACCTGAAAAAGTCTGAGATTCAAAAACCTGAATTCATATCCAAATTTTGTTTCTACCAAATGATATAATAACTGTGTAATTTTCTCTTAGTCACTTAACCTTTGTAAGCTTCAATTTCTTAACTTGTAAGATGGAATAGTTGCTATACATAAGTGGTTTTCAATTTTTTTAGTAATAAAACACTTTATTTCATGTGAAAGCCTACCCAGAACCAATATTCAAAAGAACCAAAATCATAGCAGCTCAAGTTGAAGCTGGATGGACTGTGGTGTTCCTTCTCTACAAACTTCTCTTTCAGCTCCCACTTCACCTTTATGGTTACCACATCTTCTAGCACCTCTTCTGTGAAACCTTGAGTGTTCCAAGGAATTCTATTGAAAACCTGTGAAATACATCATCTCCATGGACCCACTCCAATTGAAATTATTTTATCCTATATATACTGAGAACAAGAATAGTAGTCAAAACATTTAACATATATAGCATGGGCACCAACCAGTCAGAATGGACTCCAGCTGAAAAAAAACAGTAACCTATACCTCCATCTACCAGGTGAAGGTCAATCCTTAGTATTCATGCTAAGCATATTTAATCAATAATGAATAACGGTAACTCATTTATAGGATGAAAACCTGGCAATACCTATTCAGCAGGGCCGTTGGGAAAATACAGTGAAATAATAACCGTGAAAGTGCACTGAAAGCTGTAAAATGTTACACAGTTGAAGGAAGAGCATACAACCTCTTAATTCAGTGCTCCTTAAACTCATACACCTCCCAAAAAAACACATCAACTTTCAGATACAACCTAGTCTAATCTTTATTTTTTTTTAAATCTTCCTTAAATATAAACTCTAGAGACACAGATGACTGAAATCTTTATCTAATTTGCTGTGATACATACAATGCTTAAATTCTCCATCTGAAACACCTATATTCAGGTAGTTCCTGCCATTCAAATCTTCCTTAAGGGACTTTTGAAGATTGCTAATGGTCTGTTTCTGGATTTAGGTGCTGCTGTGTTCAGTTTGCATAAGTTTATTGAGTTGTATTTTTATGTATACTTTTCTCTATGTATTTATACTTCAATAAAGTTTTAAACAATCTTCCCCAAGAACAGCAGACAGGCAATTTCTTTAGTGTTAAATATGTGTATTAGTTTTCTATTAATGTATAACAAAATTACCACAAATTTAGCAGCTTAAAATAACACATATTTATTATCTTACAGTTTTCATGTGTCAGGAGTCCAGCATGGCTTAGCTGGGTCTTTTAATCAGGGTCCCACAAGTTTGCAATCAAGGTTATCAGCTGGGCTGCATTCACATCAGGAGGCTTGACTGAGGAAGAATCTACTTCCAAGCTCTTTCAGGTTGTTGGTAGAATTCATTTTCTTATACTTGTAGAACTAAAGACCCATTTCTTACTGGCTATTGACTGGAGGTGCCCTTCTAGTTCTAGAGGCCACTCACAGTTTCCTGCTATGTGACTCTCTTCATAGGCAATTCACAACATGGCAGTTGTTCTTCAAGGCCAGCAGACTCTGCTAAGAGGGACTGATATATAATGAAATATAATCATGAAAAGTACCTACTCCATCACTTTTTCCATATTCTGTTGGTTAGGAGCAAGTCACAGGTTTCAACAACACCCACAAAGGGGGAATTCTATTTCCCTTCTCTCAGCCTCGGTCTTCTCAAGTGTAAGAATGGAGCAAGTAATAATAATAATACCATTATATTATTGAGAGGAATAAATGAGATATGTGGAAAGCTTAATAAGGAATTGAACACCTAATAAGCTTTCAGTAAGTTAGCCACTGTTTAACTTCTTATTATGTAGAGTCCTAAGTCTATTCAAACTTGGCTTTAGTATAATGCAGCTCATTAAAAGAAACTGAAGGTAGGTGGGAATCTACAATAAGACTTCATTTTTAAACTTCTTTTTTCTTTTATTTTTGGCTGTGTTGGGTCTTCATTGCTGTGCGTGGGCTTTCTCTAGTTGCGGTGAGTGGGGGCTACTCTTCATTGCGGTGCATGGGCTTCTCATTGTGGTGGCTTCTCTTGTTGCAGAGCATGGGCTCTAGGCACGTGGGTTTCAGTAGTTATGGCACGTGGGCTCATTAGTTGTGGCTCGCAGGCTCTAGAGCGCAGGCTCAGTAGTTGTGGTGCACGGGCTTAGCTGCTCCGTGGCATGTGGGATCTTCCCAGACCAGGGCTCGAACCATGTCCCCTGCGTTGGCAGGCGGATTCTTAACCACTGCACCACCAGGGAAACTCTAAACTTTCTAATATTTGTGGGAAAAAATATTTTAAATGTAATGGGAAACTTACTAAACCTGAAATATTTTACCCAATCTAGGAGCAGCTGAAGATTTACACAAGCCTGTTAGTTATCTATTACCACATAATAAATTACCCTCAAATTTAGTAGCTTAAAACAACATTTATTGTCTCACACAGTTTCTGACACTCAGGGATCAAAGAGTGGCATAGCTAGTAGCTTCTGACTCAGGATCTCTCTCGAGGTTGCAGTCAAGATGTCAGCTGGGGGCTTCCCTGGTGGCGCAGTGGTTGGGAGTCTGCCTGCCAATGCAGGGGACGCGGGTTCGCGCCCTGGTCTGGGAGGATCCCATATGCCGCGGAGCAACTAGCCCTGTGAGCCATGGCCGCTGAGCCTGCGCGTCCGGAGCCTGTGCTCCGCAATGAGAGACCACGATAGTGAGAGGCCCGCGCACTGCGATGAAGATTGGCCCCCACTCGCTGCAACTAGAGAAAGCCCTCGCACAGAAACGAAGACCCAACACAGCCATAAATAAATAAATAAATAAAATTTTTTAAAAAAAAGATGTCAGCTGGGGTTTAATCATCTGAAGGGCCTGAAGAATCCACTTCCAAGCTCATTCACATGGATGTTGTCAGGAGACTTCAGTTCTTCACTATGTGGGCCTCCTCTTCCAGGGTTGCTCAAACAACATGGCATCTGGCTTCCCCCAGAGTGAGTGATGAGAGAGAAGAGAGAGACCCAGGAAGGAAGCTGCAGTCTTTTAATAACTAATTTCAGAAGTGATATACTTTTGCTGCATTCCATTTGTTAGAAGCAAGTCACTAAGTCTAGTCCACATTCAAACAGTAGGAATTAGGCTTTTCTTCTTTAAGTGAAGAGTACCAAAAAATTTGTAAATATACCTTTAAAATGACCACAAGTATTATTGTTGTCTTGAGATTTTTTGGTGTTTGTTTGTAATTTTCTTGGCCATGGATGAACCAAATTTGGCACCCAAAATTGAGTCATTTCCTGGGAAAGATGCAAAGGAAAGATTAGCTGAGACCACTAAGTATTTTAGCTTTTGGCATCTTCTCTAGTTCCTACAACTCAAGCACGCGCGTGTGTGTGTGTGTGTGTGTGTGTGTGTGTGTGTATGATTTTTTTATAAGGAATTGGCTCACATGATTATAAAACCTGAGAAGTCCAGATCCAGAAGAGCCAGGTTTTTTTCTATTGAGGCCTTCAATAGACTGGATGAGGCCCACACATATAGGGGAGAGCAATCTGATTTACTCAGTATACAGATTCAACTATTACTTTCATTCAGAGAAACCTATATAGACAAACCCAGAAATAATGTTTAACCAAATATCTGGGCACCCTGTGGCCCAGTCAGGTAGTGACTTGCTCCTAACCAAATGAATACTGCAAAGGTGATGGGATGTATGTGATTGCTTTATATAGGATTATAACATTCCTCTTTCTAGATTTTCTTCGACGAAGGCAGCCATGTTGAGAAGGCCCACTGGGCAATGATCTGAGAGTGGCCTCCAGCTGACAGAAAGTAAGGAACTGAGGTCTTCATTCCAACTACCTACAAGGAACTGAATGCTGCCAATAATCATGTGCACTTAGAATCAGATCCTACCACAGTGGCGCCTCAGATGAGACAGCAGTACCAGGCGAAACTGTGACTACAGTGTTGTAAGACCCTAAAGCAGAGGACTCAACTCTGCCATTCCTAGATTCCTTACCCAAAAACACTGTGAGATAATAAATATGTGTTGTCTTAAACCTCTAAGTTTGCGAAAATATAGTTACACAGCAATAGAGAACTAATATAGTCCTCTTCTAGGCCATTCTTCCTCCTAAAACCAAGGGTAGAACATTATCATCTGGACATATGATTAATCCAGTTCTGCACTGCTGGATGATGTGTTCTGGTCGTGTGTAGAGTTTCTGATGGTAGTCATTCCAACACTAAAAAGTATCAGATTTTCTTATTTTTTGTGGAAAAGTCATTAACTGCTTCATTTCACAGAACAGTGACCTCTCCACAGCATTCAAGACCCCGAAAACCATACAACTGAGCACTGAAAAACATACACTAACTGAAGAATAGTAATCATAATTTGTAGTCCATGCATAATACAGGAACCAAGAGAAAACATCCCATCCCAAACCAAAAAGCCTGTAAAACCAGATATGGGAATATAAGCCAAATTACCTAATTTCATCATGTCTTTGTTCCCTGGGTATTTTTAGTAATATAAAAGATCCTGGAGAGGTCTATAGGGATGTAAGTACAATATTCTTCTCCTAAGACGGTATACATTCTACCTCCAGATGCCAATATCCTAAAATTTAGTACTATCACCTGTCTAATTTCAGAAACCTCTCCTGTAAGTTCCACAACCTCAATGGCATTGTCTAGCTCTCATGCCATACATTGAACCACTGCATGTAGGATTATCTACATTTGTGTGGGCTTTTGTAAAGTATAAACTGAAGAAGTTTGGGGGCAGAGGAAAGATGTCCAAAATTCTCTTTCAATGTCTGAATGCAAACTGGGACCCAATTTTTCTAATTTTTGAGTTTAATTATCTAAGTAACACTTTTTTTTCTGAGAAGAGAAACTGATGGGCTAAAATGGACCTTGGGTAATATCTGAAGGCAGTCATCAGACTACCAAGATAAGACATCTCTACAAAATTTGTGGGGACAGTCAATAATCTTTTGTGACACAAATCCAATCCCAGTCATTAAGAAACAACCACTGATCTATTTTCAGCCACAATGCCTCATGTGGTTGTCATATAGTATGGCAATGTTTTAGTACCACTCATCAAGAATGGCCCTGTGCCAGGAGATAAAATTTGTCGTACAGAGACCAGCAGGCTTAATCACCCCCAAATACTCAGAGGTTAGAGGAGTCTCTTCTGGAGGAACTGAGCAGCCCAAGAGAAAAAACACACAAATATGGATATTTAATATTCAGGGATTCCCACACACATACCACATCTGACCACTCTGCACATCATTTGACAAGCCTCTCCCCCACCCCTCCCACCCAGCTGCACAAAAAGATTTCAATCATCTTTTTAGTGTCATAAATACAAAAAAAGAGTCAAGGATCACCAGACACTTTAGAAAAGCCTCCAATAGGAAAGACAAAGACCAAGAAAAACAAACAGAAAGGGGAAATTTGAAGAAACAATGGCAATGCATTGGTTGGTGGCAAAAAGAAAACTTAAAATTTAAATTAATATCTTCTGAGAAATAAGAATATATATTGAATTCATGAAACCAGAAGGAAAAATACATTAAAAAATGAAAGAAAAGAACTCTTAGAAACTAAAAATGTGACAGCAAAATTTAATTTTAGACTGAAAGATTAAGTTATGACTATATTATAATACACAGAACAAAATATCAGAATTGAAAAACTGGAGAGAAAAAATGAGAGCCCTATAGGTTTGTGGTAAAAGTAGCTACATTCATCAAATATTCAACTATATTTCCCAGCACACTTGGGACTAGGCAGGGTCGTGTGACTAGTCATGTCCAATGAAGTGTGAGCAGAAGACATGTGTTACCTCCAGGCTGAAACAGAGAAAATTCTCCACTCTCTTATCTGTTTGATAAAAAGCTTTGCAGCAAATGGTGGTGCCTCCATCAGCTGGGTACCTGTGTGACCATGTGGAGCCGAAGGAATCTCACCCAATTCACTTTGAACATGAGTATGAGACAAACAGTTGTTGGGTTAAGCACTAAAACTTCACAATAGAAATTTATAACAGCAAAACCTGGCCCATACAAGAATCAATCCAGAAGGTTCAACATGTGACTAACAGGAATTTCAGAACAAGAACACTAAAAAAGCTGCTGTTTTTTAAATATAAATTTATGCTTCTACTTCTACTTTATAAACAATATACAGTCATTAATTTGATAAAAATTTGAAGATATTTAATAAGATAATTTTAGTATTCAGATTGGATAAAAGTTATAGATTGATACTAGCAATATTTGCAAGATAATAGGAAAATGGGCAGGCTCATGCATTACTGATGGGCTCAAAAACCAGTAGGACTTTTTAGGAAAGTAATATGGTAGTGTCAATTAATCTTTAAATTTACACACCAGTTATTCCAATTCTAAGTGTCTTCAGAAATACACTAGTATATCTACCAAAGTATTCTTAGAATAATACCAGGGAATTCCCTGGTGGCGCAGTGGTTAAGAATCTGCCTGCCAATGCAGGGGACATGGGTTCAAGCCCTGGTCCAGGAAGATCCCACATGCCGCCGAGCAACTAAGCCCGTGTGCCACAACTACTGAGCCTGCACTCTAGAGCCCATGAGCCACAACTACTGAAGCCCACGTGCCACAACTACTGAAGCCCATGCACCAAGAGCCCGTGCTCCGCAACAAGAGAAACCACCACAATGAAAGCCTGCGTACCACAACGAAGAGTAGCCCCCTCACCACAACTAGAGAAAGCCCACGCACAGCAACGAAGACCCAATGCAGCCAAAAATAAATAAATTAATTAATTTTTAAAAATACCATAAATTAGAAATTACCCAAATATCAGTTGGGAAACAGTTGTATATAAAGTACATCCATACTCATCAATGCATGGAATAGTATGAAGTGCATGGGTTTTTTTTGAAGAAGTAGATGTATGTGTATGGATATGAGAAAATGTCCATGGGACTTCCCTGGTGGTGCAATGGTTCGAGCCATGGTCCGGGAAGATCCCACATGCCACGGAGCAACTAAGCCTGTGCGCCACAACTACTGGAGCCTGCGCGTCTAGGGCTGGTGCTCTGCAACAAGAGAAGCCACCACAATGAGAAGCCCACGCACCGCAATGAAGAGTAGCCCTGCTCACTGCAACTAGAGAAAGCCTGCACGCAGCAACGAAGACCCAACACAGCCAAAAATAAATAAATAAATTTAAAAAGAAAAAATGTCCATGATAAATTGTTGAACAGATAGAACAAGACACAGAACAATATATATAGTATGATTTTTCATTTATGTAACTAAAAAAGGGAAAGTGAATCTGCATATGTGTGTGTGTGTGCGTGCACGCACTGAGAGGGATAAAAAGATAAGAGGCTATAATGTTTACCATCTTCTTGCCTCTCCATCACCATCACAAAGAAGAGAGATGGGGGCGCAGTGGTTGAGAATCTGCCTGCTAATGCAGGGGACATGGGTTGGAGCCCTGGTCTGGGAGGATCCCACATGCCGTGGAGCAACTAGGCCAGTGAGCCACAACTACTGAGCCTGCACGTCTGGAGCCTGTGTTCCGCAACAAGAGAGGCCGCGATAGTGAGAGGCCCACGCACCGCGATGAAGAGTGGCCCCCGCTTGCCACAACTAGAGAAAGCCCTCGCTCAGAAACGAAGACCCAACACAGCAAAAATTAATTAATTAATTAATAAACTCCTACTCCCAACATCTTCTTTAAAAAAAGAAGAGAGATGAAGCTGACTTACTTGCTCAGCCAGCTTCAAGACCCTACTTTGTTTTACAGAATCTAGGTACTGAAGGAAGAGAAAAACTGACTGAGTAATAGAAAACTACACCAGAGAGAGGGTTGGTCTGGACTGAATTGGGTGGAGAATTTAGAAAGCTTGGAGTGAGAAAGGAGTGAATCTTTAAAGCATTGCTATGGGTGTGAACAATATTGACAATAAGAACTTGGGGAAAGAAGTTTTTGAAAGAAATTCTGGGATGCATGGGAATGTTCTCCTCTTTGGATATTTTTATGCAAGACTGGAATATGATTCACATTACTTTGAATTATTTTCTTGGACTATAGATTGGGTTTTTTTTTCATGTAATCAGATCTTTGGGTATACAAGGATTATAATTGTATTATAGACAGATCAGAAGATAACATATAAAGATATACGGAGATAATCTACAAAGATGAAAACATTTATGTTTCATGTTTAGGAAAATTTATTGAGGAATAGACATCAAACTACTAACGGCAGAAATCTCTACAATGTCAAACTAGGTGAGGGAAGGCAGAACATATGGTCAGGAGGACTTTTTTTATACATGCATATATGCATTGTTTGTAATATGATTTTTAACTGAAACAAATGAAGAAAATAAATGCAAGCTATTACTTCTTAGAAAATGTGACATTTTCTTATTCATGACTGTTAATTAAAAACTATATCTTATAGGTAATTTTTTTTCTTCATTTCAAATACCTCTCCTAGTCAACAGACTATGTTTATATGCATATATAGGTCACAGAGGTCCTTCAACTAAAACATTAAAATAATTGAGGCAAAGATGTTTTTAAAGCGTAAAATAAGCATGTAATTATTCAATTTGCCTACTCAATTTTCAAGTATAGACACATAGCGAAAGCTCAGTTTTCACTAAGAATTTTCTCTCTGGAAAAGCTCTTTCTGGACATGTTTAGTCTTCTACTCTCTAAACATGAATATTCAAAGAAAACATTTTTATATTGTGTTGTCAGGTCTTTTCATGTACGGGCTAGAGGAAAATGACATCTTAAACGATGTTAGACAAAGTGACACTCCGTACATACTTAATAAGTAACATTTTAAGGTAATACGATTTTAAATCCGACAATAATGACTCTAAAAATAAGGGACTGCTCTCCAAATACAGTTAGACAGAGGAAGGTGTGTGAAGTCTAGATATGAGATATGAACTCTAGCGCCATCTAGCAAACATGATGGGTAATGTCACTAACATTCTCTCTAACATCTAACAAAGCAAGGTTGTTCTTGAGCTCTACGCTGTCAACCTTGGAAATCCCACTTAAGCATTCTTTAGTCTTTCTAGAGTTCTGAACGTGGTTTATAGCCCTTTAAAAGGCAAGGGGAAAAGACACTTTTCAATTCCATCGGGCCTAGTACAGAAAGGTGTCTTAGAAAAGAATAAACACCACTTAACTATAAATTTGATACTATATAAATGTTTTCACCCTCACAAGAACATTGATATCTTTTTATTTCTTAATAAAAGCAAAATGTTGCTAAATTTACTAATCTGTAATCTGGGCTATTTTCAGTCATTAAAGTAAACAAGAAAAAAAACCACATTCTCAGACTCCCACCCAACACACACACACATTTACTTTAATTTACTGATATTTTAATACATACTCATATGTAATACTTGTCAATCTATCCAAACCTCAGCTACGCAATGATTTTCAAGCAAAAGTATATATTTAAGCTCATATTTGTGAACAAAATGAGTTAAACTCAAAAGCCTCTTGGCCTTCCAAGACCTTGAGGTCTAATTAATATGAAAACATAGTACCTGATACTTTGCTGCTAAAATTCCTCAAGTAAGGGGCTACAAACATATGTTTTAATGATGAAATCCCAAATATCATAATCCCAGATGGATTTCAGCAATAATGTAAAAAGTTCTATTTTATAACAGAGAAGACATGAATGAATGACTAGAAGAATTAATAAATAAAACTTCTATTATCACCATGTTATCAACCACAGAAAACATTTCAAAAACAATATTAATTTATTACTTTCTACTTATGAAGAACTTCTTCAAGAAACTCATTATGTTTGCAGCCTTCAAAATGCTTATATGATGCTGCTTTTACTGCTCCCTAGCAGCAAGAAAAATATGGGTAATAATATGACTCTATTTGGCTAAAACACATAGCCTTTTATATCTTCAGATAAAGAGAAATGTAGACGATGTTGCTTAATTATGAATGTCCAACAAAATTAGATACTATTTGTATCAGTCAGGGTCCTATCAGGACCTATATCACAAAGATTATACAGGAGTTTATGGGGAATGTTTAATATAAATGTTTATTAAATTCAACAAGGGATTGGCTAGTGAAAAGCGAAGAAAACACCAAGGAATACAAAAATTACAGATAAAGGAGCAGCCACTACCCTTAGGGCTGAGCTATTGCCCCACATAAGAGTCTCCCCCAACAAGGGCTAATCTACTCCCTCACTGGAGAGGGAGCAGCTGTGGCTCATTGGTTGCTAGAGAAGTTGCTGAGGTCCTGTGCCAGCAGAGCTTGCCAGAAAGTTGCCCTCTGGTGTCCTGGAAGAAAGCCATCTACAAGGTTGTCCTTCAGTAGTGGCTCTGCTGCAAAGCCACCTGAAGGGGTGCCGGGAGAAGCTGCACTGATGCTACAGGAATCTGATGCTAGAGAACTTGCACAGGCGGCCAAAGCCAGACCTTGGAGAAGCCATGTGTGCTACAGAAGTCCGGAGACAGGTGCACACTGGGCTCAATATAAGGAAGTCCTTCCTCCAGTGTCCCTGCAGCGCCCTTCACTGGCAAATCGTAACAACTTGTCAGCTGGCAAACAGAGGCCAGCTCCACTCTCACAGAACAGGCATCGCAGTGTGAATTTGGAGCTGAGAGGCAATAAATTCATACCTGGTGCACAATTCTTTAATTGTACCCATTGTCACACATCACATCATGCTTTAGGAACTGCTTATTCTCAGCTCACTGGTTTTCTCAAGCTTAATTTCCACAAGAGGTTTCTTATTGGTTTAGCTGCCTTTAATCTCCACTTTTAAATCTATAGAGCACTATCAGATTGGTTTCCCTAAACCATCATTTCACTTTGTCTTGATGCTGCTCAAAAGCCTTCAAAGGACTCATACTGCCTAGAGTAGTGATCCTAAACTTCTTAAATATGAAAACCCCTTTACAATATCAACAATTTTGTACAGGTCACCACATGATAGTAGTCTTACTATTAGAACACTTTAATTAAAAAAATAGATGATACATGCTGCAATAAATTTAGACATATACAATTAATTTGTATTTTGCTAAGTCACATCACCTACAGTCAAGTACAAACCGTAGCTCATATCATGGGACAGACATATCTGTTCCATGTCCAGGCTATGCATGGTATGCATATGGATCAGAGAGCCCCTGACAATAACTCCTCCAGGGTCCCAGAGGCCTCGGGCCCACAAGTTGGGACCCACTAACCTAAAATCAATTCCCATCCCTTCAACTCACCATTAAGCTGTCCATAACCTGACCCAACCTATCTTTATAACTTTATCTGTCACTAACTTTCCACATGACTTCAGTCAATTTGCTATAATCCCTGCACCCTGAACACATTTTGGAATATCCTAAGCCTTGGTTCCACCTGGAATACACACCTTCCTTCTTCCTTATCCAAATCTCACTTCTCTTCAAGACCCACATTATATCCCTCTTTCAGTTGCTTTTCTTCGCTACTGCAGAAGACGTGTCTGTTGATTCTCAGAAACATCACTGCCCTCTAAGCCCTCTCCTGCACGGAAGGGTATAAATTCAGGAAATTACACTTCCAGGCTCTTTTCAGCAGAGCTCACTGGATTCTACCAATAAGGGGCTGACCCAGAAGGCAGGATGAACAGGTCATTACTCCCCTAGATCATCTGCAGGTAAGTAAGGTGGCACTCCCAGATGGTAAATGTAAGGTTTGGCCGGGGACACTCCCTTCTCTATGCCCTTTGTGCACTCTGTACCTGATTCTACCACATCACTTATCACACTGTATTTTGATTATGAGTTTATCTGATTATTTACCCCAGCAGAACAAGCGCTCCACAAGGATAAACATGATCTCCTGAGAATCAGCCACTCCAATGTTGCAGACAGCTGAGCTCGTCAGTGGCAGCTTCCCTGTGAACCCTGCACTTCCAGGTCTCCTAAAAGCCAGCACTCCCAGCCCTTTCAACACTTGTGTAAGTCTCTCAGGCCCTGCATTTAACCCCTTTCTATTCAAAATACCTATAGCAGCTTTCACTCCTCCAAATTGCTATAAGGCCTTAACATAGTCGTTTTACTGCTTATACAGTTAGTTATCTTTTCATATGTATTCAGATTGTCTTCACAACTAAGCTACTGAAAGAAAGGGCTGAGTTTTATATTTCTTTATGTACAATGTAACATCTTCCCTTGAAAGCAGTTTTTCAATAAATAATTACTGATTTGACTCATTTAATATAGGGATAAAAAAGACTGAGCTGATAGCCTATCAGACTTACATCTTAGAAAAAATGGACAGACTTTCAAACTGCCAAGTCAATACTTAAAGTTTCAGTGGTTTAGGACTTTTCAATGGTTCTTACCTTTCTGCCCTTCAGTAAACTAATTTACCTATTTTGAATTAAGTTTCTGACTTCCAATCTAAATATCTGTAACCATTTTTGGATGAACAACTTTGGGGAAGTTAGGCTATCACAGCACTTCCTGCATTACATTTTGGTCCTAAGCATTTCATATTTCTCTACATGTTAAATCTCCTTACCTCTATCAGATCTTACCTAACTACCCTTAAAGTCTACCTTTTCCCCACGTCTTTTTCCTTCTACCACCAGGTATAAAAATAGTATAAAGAAATATCTTTCTTCAAATATGAAGTATAAAGCTTTTATCCTTGATCTGCAAATATATCTTTTGCTGTTTCTGTAAATCTAACTGTAATAAGTTGAATAGTGTTCCTCAAAATTCATGTCCGCCCAGAATCTAAAATGTGAACTTATTTTGAAATAAGGTCTTTGCAGACATAAAATTAGTTAATGACCTTAAGATGAAATCATGCTGGGTTTAGAGTGAGCCCTACATCCAGGAGAGAATCAGAGAGACACAGGGGAAAAGGCCATGAAAAGACCAAGGCAGAGATTAGAGTGATGCTACTACAAACCAAGAAACATCCAGGGCCACCAGAAACTGGAAGAGGCAAGGAAGGATTCTCCCCTAGAATCTTCCGAGCATGCCTCAGAAGCCTGTCTCTGCTGATACCTTGTTTTAAGCCACACAGTTTGTGGTACTTTGTATGGCAGCCCTAGAAAACTAATACACTAGTATTGCTGGTATTTTTCATTAAAGTCAAAACAACTTTATAGGCATAAATGAATGTATTACATTGTGAGTAAGTTGACATCACTGTACATGCTGCTAAGCACAAAGTATTCCTAATACATACCCTCTACTCTTTTAGGACCACCTCCAGAGATGTAAACAAAGTATTTCCTGGTGAAAGGACTTCCTGGCTAAATAGTTTATTAGGAGAATCAATTTGACATTTAGAAGTTGGTTTCAAAGAGAATTACATTGGTAAAATTAACTATTTTCTACTTTCTAAAGATAATACTTTAGGACTTCCGGGTAAGATGGCGGAAGAGTAAGACGCGGAGATCACCTTCCTCCCCACGGATACACCAGAAATACAGCTACACGTGGAACAACTCCTACAGAACACCTACTGAACGCTGGCAGAAGACCCCAGACCTCCCAAAAGGCAAGAAACTCCCCACATACCTGGGTAGGGCAAAGCGGAGAGATTCCCGCACAGAGGGTCGGTGCCGAGCGGCACTCACCAGCCCGAGAGGCTTGTCTGCTCGCCCGCCGGGGCACGCAGTGCTGGAAGCTGAGGCTCGGGCTTCGGTCAGAGCGCAGGGAGAGGACTGGGGCTGGTGGCGAGAACTCAGCCTGAAGGGGGCTAATGTGCCACAGCTAGCCGGGAGGGAGTCCGGGAAAACTCTAGAGCTGCCGAAGAGGCAAGAGACTTTTTCTTCCCTCTTGGTTTCCTGGTGCGCGAGGAGAGGGGATTAAGAGCGCTGCTTAAAGGGGCTCCACGGACGGGCGCGAGTCGCGACTGAAAGAGCGGAGCCCAGTGACAGGCGTGGGACGCTGGGGCTGCTGCTGCCGACGCCAGGAAGCCTGTGTGTGAGCGCAGGTCACTGCCCACGCCGCCCTTCCGGGAGCCTGTGCAGCTCGCCACTGCCGGAGTCCCGGGATCCAGGGGCGGCTTCCCTGGGAGAACGCACGGCGCGCCTCGGGCTGGTGCAGCGTCACGCCGACCTCTGCCGCTGCAGGCTCGCCCCGCACTCCGTGCCCCTCCCTCCCTCCTGGCCTGAGTGAGCCAGAGTCCCCGAAGAGGCTGCTCCTTTAACCCTGTCCTGTCTGAGCGAAGAACAGACGCCCTCCGGCGACCTACACGCAGAGGCGGGGCCAAATCCAAAGCTGAGACCTAGGAGCTGTGAGAACAAAGAAGAGAAAGGGAAACCTCTCCCAGCAGCCTCAGAAGCAGCGGATTAAAGCTCCACAATCAACTTGATGTACCCTGCATCTGTGGAATACATGAATAGACAACACATCATCCCAAATTGAGGAGCCCGGAGTCAGTGCTGTGCCTCTGAGGTGGGAGAGCCAACTTCAGGACACTGGTCCACAAGAGACCTCCCAGCTCCACATAATATCAAACGGCGAAAATCTTCCAGAGATCTCCATCTCAACACCAGCACCCAGCTTCACTCAACGACCAGCAGGCTACAGTGCTGGACACCCTAAGCCAAACAACTAGCAAGACAGGAACACAACGCCACCCATTAGCAGAGAGGTGGCCTAAAATCATAAAAAGTCCACAGACACCCCAAAACACACCACCAGACGTGGACCTGCCCACCAGAAAGACAAGATCCAGCCTCATCCACCAGAACACAGGCACTAGTCCCCTCCACCAGGAAGCCTACACAACCCACTAAACCAACCTTAGCCACTGGGGACAGACACCAAAAACAACAGGAACTACGAACCTGCAGCCTGCAAAAAGGAGACCCCAAACACAGTAACATAAGCAAAATGAGAAGACAGAAAAACACACAGCAGGAGAAGGAGCAAGATAAAAACCCACCAGACCTAACAAATGAAGAGGTAATAGGCACTCTACCTGAAAAAGAATTCAGAATAATGATGGTAAAGATGATCCAAGATTCTATTTCCCAGATACAAAATCTTGGAAATAGAATAGACAAAATGCAAGAAACAGTTAACAAGGACCTAGAAGAACTAAAGATGAATCAAGCATCGATTAAAATCACAATACATGAAATAAAAAATACTCTAGATGGGATCAATAGCAGAATAACTGAGGCAGAAGAACGGATAAGTGAGGTGGAAGATAAAATAGTGGAAATAACTGCTGCAGAGCAAAATAAAGAAAAAAGAATGAAAAGAACAGAGGACAGTCTCAGAGACCTCTGGGACAACATTAAACGCACCAACATTCGAATTATAGGCGTTCCAGAAGAAGAAGCGAAAAAGAAAGGGACTGAGAAAATATTTGAAGAGATTATAGTTGAAAACTTCCCTAATATGGGAAAGGAAATAGTTAATCAAGTCCAGGAGGCACAGAGAGTCCCATACAGAATAAATCCAAGGAGAAATACGCCAAGACACATATTAATCAAACTGTCAAAAATTAAACACAAAGAAATCATATTAAAAGCAGCAAGGCAAAAACAACAAATAACACACAAGGGAATCCCCATCAGGATAACAGCTGATCTCTCAGCAGAAACTCTACAAGCCAGAAGGGAGTGGCAGCACATAATTAAAGTGATGAAGGAGAAAAACCTGCAACCAAGATTACTCTACCCAGCAAGGATCTCATTCAGATTTGATGGAGAAATTAAAACGTTTACAGACAAGCAAAAGCTGAGAGAGTTCAGCACCACCAAACCAGCTTTACAACAAATGCTAAAGGAACTTCTCTAGGCAAGAAACACAACAGAAGTAAAAGACCTACAATAACGAACCCAAAACAATTAAGAAAATGGGAATAGGAACATACATATCGATAATTACCTTAAATGTAAATGGACTAAATGCTCCCACCAAAAGACACAGAGTGGCTGAATGGATACAAAAACAAGACCCATCTATATGCTGTCTACAAGAGACCCACTTCAGACCTAGAGACACATACAGACTGAAAGTAAGGGGATGGAAAAAGATATTCCATGCAAATGGAAACCAAAAGAAAGCTGGAGTAGCAATTCTCATATCAGACAAAATAGACTTTAAAATAAGGACTACTAGAAGAGACAAAGAAGGACACTACACAATGATCAAGGGATCGATCCAAGAAGAAGATATAACAATTGTAAATATTTATGCACCCAACATAGGAGCACCTCAATACATAAGGCAAATACTAACAGCCATAAAAGGAGAAATTGACAGTAACACACTCATAGTAGGGGACTTTAACACCCCACTTTCACCAATGGACAGATCATCCAAAATGAAAATAAATAAGGAAACACAAGCTTTAAATGATACATTAAACAAGATGGACTTAATTGATATTTATAGGACATTCCATCCAAAAACAACAGAATACACATTTTTCTCAAGTGCTCATGGAACATTCTCCAGGATAGATCATATCTTGGGTCACAAATCAAGCCTTGGTAAATTTAAGAAAATTGAAATTGTATCAAGTATCTTTTCCGACCACAATGCTATGAGACTAGATATCAATTACAGGAAAAGAGCTGTAAAAAATACAAACACATGGAGGCTAAACAATACACTACTTAATAACGAAGTGATCACTGAAGAAATCAAAGAGGAAATTAAAAAATACCTAGAAACAAATGACAATGGAGACACGACGACCCAAAACCTATGGGATGCAGCAAAAGCAGTTCTAAGAGGGAAGTTTATAGCAATACAATCCCACCTTAAGAAACAGGAAACATCTCGAATAAACAACCTAACCTTGCACCTAAAGCAATTAGAGAAAGAAGAACAAAAACATCCCAAAGTTAGCAGAAGGAAAGAAATCATAAAAATCAGATCAGAAATAAATGAAAAAGAAATGAAGGAAACGATAGCAAAGATCAATAAAACTAAAAGCTGGTTCTTTGAGAAGATAAACAAAATTGATAAACCATTAGCCAGATTCATCAAGAAAAAAAGGGAGAAGACTCAAATCAATAGAATTAGAAATGAAAAAGGAGAAGTAACAACTGACACTACAGAAATAAAAAAGATCATGAGAGATTACTACAAGCAACTCTATGCCAATAAAATGGACAACCTGGAAGAAATGGACAAATTCTTAGAAATGCACAACCTGCCGAGACTGAATCAGGAAGAAATAGAAAATATGAACAGACCAATCACAAGCACTGAAATTGAAACTGTGATAAAAAATCTTCCAACAAACAAAAGCCCAGGACCAGATGGCTTCACAGGCGAATTCTATCAAGCATTTAGAGAAGAGCTAACACCTGTCCTTCTGAAACTCTTCCAAAATATAGCAGAGGGAGGAACACTCCCAAACTCATTCTACGAGGCCACCATCACCTTGATACCAAAACCAGACAAGGATGTCACAAAGAAAGAAAACTACAGGCCAATATCACTGATGAACATAGATGCAAAAATCCTCAACAAAATCCTAGCAAACAGAATCCAACAGCACATTAAAAGGATCATACACCATGATCAAGTGGGGTTTATTCCAGGAATGCAAGGATTCTTCAATATACGCAAATCAATCAACGTGATACACCATATTAACAAACTGAAGGAGAAAAACCATATGATCATCTCAATAGATGCAGAGAAAGCTTTCGACAAAATTCAACACCCATTTATGATAAAAACCCTGCAGAAAGTAGGCATAGAGGGAACTTTCCTCAACATAATAAAGGCCATATATGACAAACCCACAGCCAGCATCGTCCTCAATGGTGAAAAACTGAAACCATTTCCACTAAGATCAGGAACAAGACAAGGTTGCCCACTTTCACCACTCTTATTCAACCTAGTTTTGGAAGTTTTAGCCACAGCAATCAGAGAAGAAAAGGAAATAAAAGGAATCCAAATTGGAAAAGAAGAAGTAAAGCTGTCACTGTTTGCAGATGACATGATACTATACATAGAGAATCCTAAAGATGCTACCAGAAAACTACTAGAGCTAATCAATGAATTTGGTAAAGTTGCAGGATACAAAATTAATGCACAGAAATCTCTGGCATTCCTATATACTGATGATGAAAAATCTGAAAGAGAAATCAAGGAAACACTCCCATTTACCATTGCAACAAAAAGAATAAAATATCTAGGAATAAACCTACCTAAGGAGACAAAAGACCTGTATGCAGAAAATTATAAGACACTGATGAAAGAAATTAAAGATGATACAAATAGATGGAGAGATGTACCATGTTCTTGGATTGGAAGAATCAACATTGTGAAAATGACTCTACTACCCAAAGCAATCTACAGGTTCAATGCAATCCCTATCAAACTACCACTGGCATTTTTCACAGAACTAGAACAAAAAATTTCACAATTTGTATGGAAACACAAAAGACCCCGAATAGCCAAAGCAATCTTGAGAACGAAAAATGGAGCTGGAGGAATCAGGCTCCCTGACTTCAGACTATACTACAAAGCTACAGTAATCAAGACAGTATGGTACTGGCACAAAAACAGAAAGATAGATCAATGGAACAGGATAGAAAGCCCAGAGTTAAACCCACGGACATATGGTCACCTTATCTTTGATAAAGGAGGCAGGAATGTACAGTGGAGAAAGGACAGTCTCTTCAATAAGTGGTGCTGGGAAAACTGGATAGGGACATGTAAAAGTATGAGATTAGATCATTCCCTAACACCATACACAAAAATAAGCTCAAAATGGATTAAAGACCTAAATGTAAGGCCAGACACTATCAAACTCTTAGAGGAAAACATAGGCAGAACACTCTATGACATAAATCACAGCAAGATCCTTTTTGACCCACCTCCTAGAGAAATGGAAATAAAGACAAAAATAAACACATGGGACCTAATGAAACTTAAAAGCTTTTGCACAGCAAAGGAAACCATAAACAAGACCAAAAGACAACCCTCAGAATGGGAGAAAATATTTGCAAATGAAGCAACTGACAAAGGATTAATCTCCAAAATTTATAAGCAGCTCATGCAGCTCAATAACAAAAAAACAAACAACCCAATCCAAAAATGGGCAGAAGACCTAAATAGACATTTCTCCACAGAAGATATACAGACTGCCAACAAACACATGAAAGGATGCTCAACATCTTTACTCATTAGAGAAATCCAAATCAAAACTACAATGAGATATCATCTCACACCAGTCAGAATGGCCATCATCAAAAAATCTAGAAACAATAAATGCTGGAGAGGGTGTGGAAAAAAGGGAACACTCTTGCACTGCTGGTGGGAATGTGAATTGGTACAGCCGCTATGGAGAACGGTATGGAGGTTCCTTAAAAAACTACAAATAGAACTACCATATGACCCAGCAATCCCACTACTGGGCATATACCCTGAGAAAACCATAATTCAAAAAGAGACATGTACCAAAATGTTCATAGCAGCCCTATTTACAATAGCCCGGAGATGGAAACAACCTAAGTGTCCATCATCGGATGAATGGATAAAGAAGATGTGGCACATATATACAATGGAATATTACTCAGCCATAAAAAGAAATGAAATTGAGCTATTTGTAATGAGGTGGATAGACCTAGAGTCTGTCATACAGAGTGAAGTAAGTCAGAAAGAGAAAGACAAATACTGTATGCTAACACATATATATGGAATTTAAGAAAAAAAAATGTCATGAAGAACATAGGGGTAAGACAGGAATAAAGACACAGACCTACTAGAGAATGGACTTGAGGATATGGGGAGGGGGAAGGGTAAGCTGTGACAAAGTGAAAGAGCGGCATGGACATATATACACTACCAAACGTGAGGTAAATAGCTAGTGGGAAGCAGCCGCATAGCACAGGGAGATCAGCTTGGTACTTTGTGACCGCCTGGAGGGGTGGGATAGGGAGGGTGGGAGGGAGACGCAAAAGGGAGGGGATATGGAAACATATGTATATGTATAACTGATTAAATTTGTTATAAAGCAAAAAAATAAAAAATAAATAAAAAAAAAAAAGTATTACTTCATCATAAGAAATTATTTCCTTGACTAATACCTCCCAGTTTCCTCCTCCTCCCAGCCTCTGGTAACCACCATTCTACTCTCTGCTTCTATGAGTTAGGCTATTTTAGATTTCTTATCTAAGTAGTAACATGTAGTATTTGTCCTTCTCTATTTTGTTTATTTCATTTAGCCTAAGTCCTAGAGAACTACCATATGGTATAGTACCTATAGTTTATAGTACTGTATTATATGCTTAAAAATTAGCCA
Source organism: Mesoplodon mirus (assembly GCF_964341445.2). Taxonomy (NCBI): domain Eukaryota; kingdom Metazoa; phylum Chordata; class Mammalia; order Artiodactyla; family Ziphiidae; genus Mesoplodon; species Mesoplodon mirus. Next base: position 96,406,669 of record NC_138978.1, on the reverse strand, counting down.
ACAAGGTAGATAATATGCTGTGTTCTTATCACACAAAAATAGTAACAATAATAATAAAGAGTGTAGGAGAAAACTTTTGGAGGTGATGAATATGTTTATGGCATTGATATTGGTGGTGGTTTTATGGATGTATATTTATCTCCAAACTCATCAATTTGTATTCATTAATTATGTATAGCTTTTTATATCAATTATATGTCAATAAAGTGTTTTTTTCAAAAAAGAAAAAAAAAAAAGATAATACTTTAGTAATTATAAAAAAAAACTTTAAAATTCAGTGAAGACATAATGCTCTTTTCCCTCTGGGGATAGAGTAGCTGAAAAAACATTCCACAGCCTGCAAGCACACATGCTTCTCCTCCTGAACACATCAGACCTTCTGAGGTTTGTATTCTAAGGGATGCTGTAGAATACAAATTCCCAGGCAGAGTTAGACACCCGCTTCTCAGGGCCCTCTCTGAACTCCGTAGGCAGCTCTATTGTTATCACATTATTTTGTTATTATTGGTTTACCTGATTGTTCCTCCCAACAGACTGAGAACTCAGAAAGGGCAGGAATGTGTGTAACTCATCCTCATATTCCCGGGCCCTGGCACCATGTCTGGCAGCACTTGGTGTTTGATAAATACTGAACTAATTAAACTGTTGACCTTACTCTGTTCATAAGGGAGTAGACAAATTTAAAACACACTGCCAAATTGCAGTCCTGAAATTGAGCATTTATTCTTAAATCAGATGCAGCAGACATATTTTTATTTACAAATATATTTTATATACTGCCCCTTTCTCAAAAGAAAGCAGCAAGACTCAGCAATTAATTATCCAAACCTAATGAGGGAAACATTCACAAGTGACTGCAGCCTGATATTTATCAGAAAGACATAACAGCCTGGGTGGTGGCAAAGTCAAGACATTTTCCCTCTTCAGGCGCCATCCTCCCATACAGCAGGTTTTAAGAACAATGGGAATGTGTAGCTGAAGGACAATGAGTTTTGCCTAGAAGTCAAACAAAGCCAGAGGTTCAACCTTCCAAATTCTTTGGCCTGGGGTTTTAACCAGATTCCACACCTCCTACATTTAAAATTGATAATAAATGTGTAAATATTCTAAAGTGGGTCTAAAGTTTTTTTAATCCTCAAAATTGGTAGGTCAAGAGAACACACGCTATAGCTAGTATACCCGTCTCTGAGATCACACCAGCAGTCTAATTCTAGCCCACTGCTAATGGCTTTACAGAGCAACCTCAAAAACTGTTCCAAGAAAAAAAATCATGAAAAGTGAAGAAATTGGGAGATTTGGGACAGGGATCCCAAAGAAGAAAGAATATTAAGAATCTTGGTTGCAGGAAGTTGACTAAGAGGGGTCTTAAAGAAGAACTACTCTTGCCAGGTTTTCCCAGTTTGCAGTTGGCAGCCTCTGAGATGGCCCCAATGATCCCTGCCTCCTAGTATTCATGCCCTGTGAAGTCCCCTCCCCTTGTGTGGGCTGGATCTAGTGACTGGTTTCTAACAAGGAGGCCACAGCACAAGTAACGGGACATCAGTTCTGGGATGAGGTTACAAAGAGATTGCACCTTCCATCTTGGGCTGCCCTCCCTCCCTCCCAATCCTGCACATCCACTCTGAAGAAAGCCAGTGGTCATGGTGTGAGCTGTCCTATGGACAGTCTCCTTTGGCAAGGAACTCAGGCCTTCCATTCAACACTTGACTAGGAACCGAGTTGAGCCAACAACCACCTGAGCTTGGGAGATCCATGCCTGATTGATCCTTGAGATAACTGCAACGCTGGCCACCTTGATTTCAGCCTTGTGAGAGACCCGGAAGCAGAGGCACTCAGCTAAGCCACACCAGATTCCTAACCCACAGAAAATGTGTGATAATAAATGCTTGTTTTTGTAAGCCATTAAGTTTTGGAGTAACTTGTTAAATAGCAATATATAACTAATATATAGCAACTTCTATTTATAATACTAAGTTCTTCCTTACTTCTCAAAACACATATTCTGATTTTTGTTTGTGTGAGGTCATCTGACCCCTTAGGTGGAAGTAGAGACCACTCTCTTAGGAGCTAAGTACTTTTTTGGATACATAAATTCAGGGAGCAAATCATTATAATCAAGGATTGGCCTATTGCCCTTCCCAAAAGGCCAATCAAGCAGAATGTGGTGAAACTGACCGTAGGGTAGCCTTCCTAACACCAGAAACCATAGCAGCTGAAGTATCAACCCATTCACTCATCACCTCATGAACGGTAGTGGAAACAAAATCATTTTATTCTTTAAACATACAACTGTATGTTCATTAATCTTTTCAATGCAGTGTTTTTATAGGGAACTGGAAAGCACCAAGAACTGCTTCTCTCTTCGGAATCACTAGAGATGCCCTCTACATGCACAAAATTGATACTAAGCACTTATTCTGTGAAGGAACATAATTGCTTGGCTGCTATGAGACATTTCTTTTCAGATTCTATTCATTGCTTACTCATTTCCCCAAACAATTTCCCTTTTACTCAAACTTTCCTAAACAATAGAGTATTTTATTAGATAATGTTTACTAACAAATTGAAGGCATGGGTAACTATTAAAAAAGATAATGTATTTAATTAGAACAGCTTAATTACAATGTGACTTTTCATAGAATTCTAGCTTGTAATTTTATCTGATAGTAATGTCAAGTGTTTGTTGAAAGTAAGAATTGCACATTTAGTTCTTTCCAGATTTAACCAGATGAGCTGGACAACACAGGGCTTGGACATGGATTCGTGGCCTCTAGGCTTTCACAAATAATGCTGGTATGTTTTATGATGGAAATTATCATATTAGAACACCCATTTAGGGGCTTCCCTGGTGGTACAGTGGTTAAGAATCCGCCTGCCAATGCAGGGGACACGGGTTCGAGCCCTGGTCCGGGAAGATCCCACATGCCGCGGAGCAACTAAGCCCATGTGCCACAACTACCGAGCCCACGTGCCACAACTACTGAAGCCCATGCACCTAGAGCCCGTGCTCTGAAACAAGAGAAGCCACCACAATGAGAAGTCCGTGCACCACAACAAAGAGTAGCCCCCACTCACTGCAACCAGAGAAAGCCCGCGTGCAGCAATGAAGACCCAACGCAGCCAAAAATAAAATAAATACATTTATAAAAAATAAGAAAAAGGAACACCCATTTAGAACATGCACGTGTTTACGTCTCTCAACCTAAGCTACCACCATGAAATTTTGTGTTAATGGTTCTCAAGTAGGGGAAAGAGCAGAATTTGTCATTGGAAGTTTGTTCCACATTCTCTTTTCTACTTTTTCAATGTACCAATATATCTAAAGCTGAAGATACACATGAATTCTTCTCCTTGAATCTTTTTTTGAAGTCCCCTTTTTTAATGGATGGAGTGTTTTGAAGACTCACTTAACTTCTCACTCTCCCTATATCAATCCTAACTGAACCAGTGACATGATTAAATGATGGTTTTGTCCTGCTGGAAGACTGATTAGGATGCCTGCCACCATCTACAAAATTGCCATTAACCTATCTCTTGGACAAATATAAACAAATCACTAGCTTCAAATACTGGCGGCTGTTGAAACAATGTTAATGCTGTCATTAGACCTCACCTTGGCTTATTGATAGTAATTTAAGTCAGGCCTTTCTTGACACTGTATTTTTCTTATTATATCTCACATCATTGTTAAAACATTATAGATTCTTTTCCTTGAAATCTTGTTCCCTATTCAAAGAAGGAATAGATGTTGCTTCATTCACATAAACTCTGCTTAATTATCTACTACCTTTATGTAGATATGTAACAACTCAGGTAAAGTGAGCTGGCAATAATCTGGAAATTTGTCAGAGAAAAATCTGAATTACATAGGTGTTTGGAACCAAACTGACTCTTCAGTTCTAAGTTATTTGTTTGCTTCAATTTAGTGCTTTAACTTTGCCTCTGGTCAGATGGCCTCATCCCCAAACACCAGGCTTTCACCTTACTATCTCTTCTCCAAAGTACCACCAGAAAGATCAGTCTAAAATACAAATATTTTCTCACTCCTCTACTTAAAATTGTTCAGTGCATCCCACTACCTTCAGGATAAGGTTGATACCCCTTAGAATGACATATAAGGCCTTTAATTACCTGGATTACCTGGATCCTACCAGCCTCTTCATCTCACTCTCTGTCCACTTACTTCACAACCTACTCTTCAGCCACACTAAGCCACTTGCAGTTCTAACTTTACCACATTCTCTCACACCCTGTGTCTTACGCCTTTTGTTCCTTCTGCCTAGGTCACTGTCCATCTTAACATCTTTACCTTAATCACCCAGCACTATACCTTCTTCAGATCTCAGCTCAGGTCACTTTCACCTAGAAACACCTTATTTTTGCTTCCGACATCAACTAAATATCTTTCCTATTTTCTTACTTAGCGTTCTATTCTAACCTTGATTATCACATTTATCACACTGTATCTTTGTTGACAATTTATATCTCTCAATCCTCAACTAACTGTGAAGTCCTGTGGACAGGTGTTGCATCCTACTTGTTTTGTCTTAACTGAAAAACTAGCATTGTGTCTGGAATGTAGTAGGCACTCAGTAAATGTTTGTTGAATTAGCTAGTATGTTTCTGATGTCTCAGAAGTAGTTTGGGGAAAAGATCTTTTTTTTTTAAAGAATGCTAAGAGAAAAGAGTTATAGCAGGACAAATTACTCAGAAATTACCATTTTTTGGTCTTATTAAATAAAAGCATTTGTAAACTTTGGGAAACATATATCCCATGAGACTCTGAAGGAATCAGTTGTCAATCAAATGCTGGAAAGGTCAGCATGATAACAAGTCTTTTGATCAGATAAAAGCCAAAGTTACCCAAACTAAAAACAAAAAATTAATGCATATCATTGAAATATGAAATAAAGAAACATCAAGCATTATATATATACATTGTAAACTAAATGTGAAAAAATAACTTCTCTTCAAGAATTCCATCTTAGGATCTTCTTCAGGCCTATTCAGTGAAATTCACCATGCAATAAATTTTATATTATTAGAGGGTAAAATTTCCCAAGAAACAAACAATTCAAACACTTTTCAACTTCTGGAATAAAAAGTAACCCCAAGTCTACAGTTTGAAACAGTAGTTATTTCAGAGATCTTCTTAGGATTAGTTTCATTTGGCCTTTCACTATTTTTTTAAATTGTCTGGTATAAAGAAAACCATTACAAACACTTTTTTCCCTCTATTGTGGGCTCAATGAGCTCTGCTGAAGGTAAAGTTAAAATCTGAAGGAATCAGAAAAGGTGGAGACACCTAAGTACTTACACAGATATATACTGTCTTATTTCTCTAAACTAAAAGAATTGGCCAAGTCTCCAAATTATAACCCACTGAGCTCTGTGGGTGCAAATCTGGGACAAGGTAAAGACCCAGATGGCATGAGTGAGGCTGAGGAAAACCCACATAATCTCATGGACCTTACATCAAGAAACACATTTGATTTGGGCTATTTTGGAGGAGATCCAGAAGCAAACATCTATTCTACAGTGACTGTAGGATCACAAATCACTCCACCTACTCTAGAAAATAAGCAGATGCCTATAATAATCCCATGCTAATCATGGTCAATGAAAACACATTAGTCTCATACACCACTGTATCTCCAGGATCTTGAGTAATACACAGCACAGAGCAGATGCTCAGAAAATATTTGTTGAATGAATGGATTAATTACTGAATAAATGAACCAGTAATGTCATACAACTAAACCATACTGCCCAGGACAACACTTAACTATATTCTATCTGTAGCCTATGGACCTTAAATTGGTTGATTTTTTTTTTTTTTTTTTTTTTTTTTTTGCCCAGGGTATTCATCGCCAGCATCTTTCCACTCCCACCTGCACCCCCAGGAAGAGCCAAGTTGAAACAGGCTTCCCAGTCTGGACACTAACACACAAGTAAGCATTTGTGACAGGAATCAAAGTCCTACTCCTTGAGCCACTTCCCAACTTAGCTCACGTGAAACCTCTTAAGAAGCCTTTCCTACTTCCTCCCTCCCATAGAAATGACTCCTTTCTTTGTATTCCCTCTGTACCCTGCATATGCTTAAACATTTCTAAATTATGAAATAGCACAGGAAGAAAAGTGTATAAAATATTGTGTACAGGGCTTCCCTGGTGGCGCAGTGGTTGAGAGTCCGCCTGCCGATGCAGAGGACGCGGGTTCGTGCCCCGGTCCGGGAAGATCCCACATGCCGCGGAGCGGCTAGGCCCGTGAGCCATGGCCGCTGAGCCTGCGCGTCCAGAGCCTGTGCTCCGCAATGGGAGAGGCCACAACAGTGAGAGGCCCGCGTACAGCAAAAAAAAAAAAAAAAAATTGTGTACAGTTTAACAAATTATAACAAACTACACAGCTTAACAAATTATAGTAGAGTGTATCCCTGTGTAACACTCATCAAGGTCAAGATAGAGAACATCATCAGCATCAGAGAATGCTGCTATCACTGGCAAAGCCCGTTGACTATTCCCGGGAAATGAAAACAGAATCTGGGTAATTTAAAAAGTCTAACCTTTCATTTTTCTTTTCCTCTGTGCTTAGTCTAGTTTCAGTTGCTCATAGGGGGCTGTGTGCAGAGACCTGGCACCCAGCACTTCAGACCAGACTTCTAGCGCACAAACAGCTGGGCCGACACCTCGGCTCCGAGGGACACAGGGCAGAAGCTCCACGAACGACACAGCAAGTCAAGATGGCGGCGGCAGCCCGTGTGCAGAATCTCTGCACCCGGCACCGTGATCTGAAGCCGCAAGCAGCCGGCTGTGCCAGCCCTGCGAGAAATCCGCCCCCGAGAGAGCTCCGCCCCCAAGAGAACTCCACCCTGTTCCCGCTGAAGAAAACCCTGTAAAGCAGCCCTACCTCTGGCCTGCCAGGGAGAGCCGGTGCTTTACAGGGTGATCTCGCCCCTCTCCATTCTTTCATCAAAGGATAAAACTTTCTGGGCGTCCCTGGTGGCGCAATGGTTGAGAATCTGCCTGCTAATGCAGGGGACGCGGGTTGGAGCCCTGGTCTGGGAAGATCCCACATGCCGCGGAGCAACTAGGCCCGTGAGCCACAACTACTGAGCCTGCGCGTCTGGAGCCTGTGCTCCGCAACAGGAGAGGCCGCGACAGTGAGAGGCCCGCGCACCGCGATGAAGAGCGGCCCCCGCTCGCTGCAACTGGAGAAAGCCCTCGCACAGAAACGAGGACCCAACACAGCCAAAAAGTAAATAAATAAATAAAATTTAAAAACAAACAAACAAAAAACTTTCTTTTGCTTGGTCTCATTCTATTGGCTCAGATGACACTGGGCAGAAGGATCCTTGCTGGGGACCAAATCAGGAGGGTAAGTAACTTCCCCACCATGTTCCTCTCTCATCTCAAACTCTTGCCTCCCCTGGGGTAACCACTCTCCTGACTATTAGGTTAATGTGTCCCTGCTTTGTTTCATAGTTTTTCGACAGAAGCAGGAACCCCTAATCAATGTGGGTTACTTGTATCTGTTTTTGTCTTGTTTCTTTTGTTGATGTTATGTTGCACACAGCTATAGTTTTAAATTTTTCACTACTGAATGTTATTCCATTACATGAATAAACCGTTTGTCTATTCATTTTACTGTAGATGGATGTTTGGCAGGATCCCATTTGAGGCTATTGTATGCAATATTGCACATTCCTGTCAGGTGTACGGTAGTGCACATAAGTATGTATTTCAATAATAGAACATATCTCTGAGAGAGGAATTTCTGGATATGCACAACTGCACATTACTGGATAGTGCCAAAGCATTTTCCAAAATGACTGGATCAGTGTTTACTGCCACCAGTTTTTGGAAGTTCTTATTGCTCCATGTTCTTGCCTTGGAATTGTCTTACTTTAAAATTTTCTCCAATCTAGTGGGTAAGCAATGGTTTCTCATTGAGGTTTTGATGTGCTTTTTCTGATTCCCAATGAGGTTGAATGCCATTTTAAATGTACATTGGTCATTTAGATTTCATTAGTGAATTTTCTTGTCCATTTTTCTATTGAATTGGCAGCATTGCTTTTGGATTTTTTTTATCATTTGTAACAATTCTCTATGAATTCTGAATATTTTGGTTAAAATTGGAAATATGTTCTCCCACCCTATGGTTGCTTTTTACTATCTTAATAGTGTATGTCAACGAAGGGAACTTAATTTTAATGAAATCAACTTTATTGATCTCCTTTTAGTTAGTGCCTTTTGCATCATTTTTTAAAAAAATTATTTGTTTTATTTACTTATTTTTGACTGCATTGGGTCTTTGTTGCTGCATGCGGGCTTTCTCTAGTTGCAGCGAGCGAGGGCTGCTCTTGGTTGTGGTGCGCAGGCTTCTCACTGCGGTGGCCTCTCTTGTTGCAGAGCTCGGGCTCTAGGCATACGGGCTTCAGTAGTTGTGGCATGCGAGCTCAGTAGCTGTGGCTCGCGGGCTCTAGAGCACAGGCTCAGTAATTGTGGCACATAGGCTTAGTTGCTCTGTGGCATGTGTGATCTTCCCAGACCAGGGCTCAAACCTGTGTGGCAGGCGGATTCTTAACCACTGAACCACCAGGGAAGCCCTGCGTCATGTTTAAGAAATCATTTCTGTGCTCCCTTTGGCAGCACATATACTAAAATTGGAGCGATACAGAGAAGATTAGCATGGCCCCTACACAAGGATGACATGCAAATTCATGAAGCGTTCCATATTTTTCCCACACGTATGTTCACCTTATCTATGACAAAGGAGGCAAGAATATACAATGAAGAAAAGACAGTCTCTTCAATAAGTGGTGCTGGGAAAACTGGACAGCTACATGTAAAAGAATGAAATTAGAACACTCCCCAACACCATGCACAGAAATAAACTCAAAATGCAGTGTAAAGGTATCACTTTACACTGGTCAGAATGGCCATCGTAAAAAATCTACAAACAGTAAATGCTGAGCAGCGTGTGGAGAAAAGGGAACCCTCTTGCACTGTTGGTGGGAATGTAAATTGATACAGCCGCTATTGAGAACAGTTTGGAGATTCCTAAAAAAACTAAAAATAGAACTACCATATGACCCAGAAATCCCACTACTGGACCTATACCCAGAGAAAACCATAATTCAAAAAGACACATGTACCCCAGTATTCATTGCAGCACTATTTACAATAGCCAGGACATGGAAATAACCTAAATGTCCATCAACAGAGGAATGGATAAAGAAGATGTGGTACATATATACAATGGAGTATTACTCAGCCATAAAAAGAAATGAAATTGGGTCATTTGTAGAGATGTAGATGGACGTAGAGACTGTCATACAGAGTGAAGTAAGTCAGAAAGAGAAAAACGTATATCATATATTAACATATATATGCAGAATCTAGAAAAATGGTATAGATGATCTTATTTGCAAAGCAGATGTAGAGAACAAATGTATGGACACCAAGGGAGGAAGGGGGGGATGGGATGAATTGGGAGACTGGGATTGATGTATATACACTATTGATACTATGTATAAGATAGATAACTAATGAGAACCTACTGTATAGCTCAGGGAACTCTACTCAGTGCTCTGTGGTGACCTAAATGGGAAGGAAATCCAAAAAAGTGGGGATACATGTATACATATATCTGACTCACTTTGCTGTACAGTAGAAACTCACACAACATTGTAAAGCAACTATACTCCAATAAAAATTAATTTAAAAAAAGAAATCACTTCCTATCTAAGGTCATGAAGATATTCTCTTTATTATCCAGTACAAGTTTGATTTTTTTTTTGATATGTAAGTCTGTAACCCACCTGGAATTGATTTTTGTGTTAGGTGTGACAGGAGATCCAATTTTTTTTTCTACAATAAGTGTTGTCCAATAGTCCCAGCACCATTTGTTGAAAATACTAGCCTTTCCCCTACTGCTCTGCAGTGTTACTTTGCCATATATATCTGGTTCCATTCCTAGACATTCTATTCTCTTCGTTCCCCTGTCTGTTTGTCCTTGTGCTAATACCACAGGGTATAAATTAATGTAGACTTATATTAACTTGGCTATTCTTTAATCTTTGCAGTTCCATATAAATTTTAGAATCAACTTTTCACATTCCACACACACACACAAAAACCCTACTGCAATTTTTATTGGATTTGAATTAAATCCATAAATAAGTTTAGGGAAAAGACATTTTGGCAAATTTGAATCTTCTAGTCTATAACCAATATCTATTTCTCTATGTCAGTCTTTTTAGTTTATTTTAATAAAGTTTTATAGTCTTCTCTGTAAATTTATTTATAGATGTTTGATATTTTAATCCTAAGTGTCTTAAGCCTTTTCTCTTTTTCCAAGTCTTTCTCGTACACAACAGAACTAACATTTTCCTTTCAAGGAAAGCATGCAGAAGCTTACTGATAAAACAATTGCACTCAAACAGGAATGCTGTTGCCCTTGACAACAATCCGGTCCACTAGCTAATTAGGCCATACCCTATACTGATGATATGCATGAAGCCACAGGCATCCAATCAGCAGAGTCAGTGGAAAATGGGAAATTATAGGCTAAGTCTACAAGAAGTATGCCTGGAAAATAGATGATGAAGAATCCTGCTGCGTAGCATAAGAAGAGTAGTCTGAACACACTTACTACAGTGGTTGTTGTCTTTATTTCAATGTAAATTATAAATGTATAGCTGTTTGTTTTATTATTTTCATCATTTTTCAATTTACAATAAACCCTGTTAGCAGTAATTAGTTCAAAAGAATGGAACAGTGTATTTAACGAAAAAAATAAGTGCTACATCTTTATCTCTGAGAAAGTTAATGATGACCGTGTAACTTGCAAAACTTGTCAACATTTACCAACCACTATGAAGGTCATAGTGATATCACTGAACACATACAAAGACACAAATCTGCTAAAGAATTCTCAGCTTCTGAAAAAATAGCTAAAAAGACTGAGTGGGAAAATAAGGATTCAACATGTGCTGCTGAAGAAAGTGCATTTACACGAGACTGTGACGCTTATCTTTCCAATTAGAGCCAATGCCTGTTCTCCTAAATGAATTTCACTCCTTTTGATTGCAGGCTTTTTGTGCACATTCAAGGAGGGGAGCAATGGCTATGAAGGAGCTGGCTCCATTAGTAGCACCAGGACTTCGCACACTGTTAGATGATGCCAACTTTATAGTGCTATTTCCAGATACTTTAAAGATTAAGAGACATACAGAGATTTTCAGGTGTGTATATGTACATCTATTAGTAAACTTGGCCTATTTCATACATATATTTGCATATGTTTCACTCTGATATGTCTAAGTTTGGATTTCTTTTTATTTGTCATCCTTAGGATATTTGAATCTGTGTATTTTACAAGTTACAGAAAATTCTCAGTCATTGTCTTCAGATATTCCATCTGTCACATTCTCTCTCTTTTCTCTCCTTCTTGGACTCCACTTATGGCAGCCCTTCTCACTGTATCCTCTATTTCTGTTGCCCTTCCTTCAATATTTTCCATAAATTAGCTTCTTTCTACTTAATTGTGATTAATTTCTTCCATCATGTCATCCAGTTCACCAATTTTCTTATCAGTTTTGCCTAATCTACTATTAAACTCATTCATAGCGCTCTTTATTTCAACTGTTGAAGTTAGTTCTAAAATATATAGTTTAATGTGCTGTGTCACTATTCATAATTTTCAGTTACCTGCCACGGTTTTATATTTGACGTTTATTTTCTCAGAACCATAGTAACCACAGTTTCATAGTTTTTGTCTGATAATTCCAGTATCTACAGTCTTTATGGATCTACTTCTATTAACTGCTGTTTCTCAAGAGGAGTCTTGTCCTTTGGATCTAGATGTTCTTATTGTATGTTAAATATGTTATTTGAAAAATTATTAGTAGTATCAAGTTATTATCTTCCAAACAGGATTTTATAATGCTTTTGCTAAGCACCTGGGGAAACTAGCAATACAAGATCATTTTAATCCAAGTTCAGAGCTTGAGATTTTACACACACACACATGCACACACACACACAGACAGACATATTATTCAGCTATGAAAAAGAAGGAAATCTTTCCATTTGCATCAACGTGGGTGAAACTGGAGGACATAATGCTAAGTGAAATAAGCCAGACACATGAAGAAGATATTGTATGATCTTAATTATATGTGGAGTCTTTTAAAAAAAAAGAGTTGAATTCATCGAAACAGAGACTAGAACATGAGTTACCAGGGCTGGGCCAAGCAGGGAGGAGGGGAGGGGAAATAAGGGAGGTATTGGTCAAGGGTCAAGGGTATTGGTCAAAGTTGTTGGCCATTATGTAGTATGAACAAGTCTAAAGAATAACATACAGCATGATGACCATAATTAATAATACTGTATTGAATATTGAAAATGTGAATAGAGTAGATTTCAGGTGTTCTCATCACACACACACACAAACTACTATGTTAGGAGACAACATGCTGCTTAGCTTAACGATAATAATCATTTCACTATACCCATATATATATCAAATCATGATATTGTACACCTTAAATATACACAACTTTTGTTTAAAACTATATTTTAAAATGATTACATCCCAAGAGTATGGAAAGAGTGTTGGATCCTTCTCAGGAGACCCATCAGCAGTGCTCTGTGTGTCTCTTCTGATTTATCTCCTCTCACTCATCATCACACAGAATCTTCATCTATCTGGATATTAGAAAAAGTGCCTCTGACCCACAACATATTCTTCCAAATCTATCACTTAGGCCATAAATTCTGCCCACTGATCTCAGGACTAAGGCATCTGATGCTCAAATTCCAGATTCTTACAACTCATAAGCCAAGAACTTCACTCTTGTTGCAGAGCCATTCTCTAAAAACCTTCCCTGGAGCTAATGAGTGACCATGAGTACATGTAAGAAGGTCTAGACTTCAAGGTAAGAAGAGATAGGAAGACATACATGTCAAAGCAGTTAATCCATTTATTGGAATATATTAAGCTTGTAGTTATCAGACTGTTCTACAGAACCCTAAGACATAATAATGATTTGATAAACATGATTTTTAAATTGCCACATTATTTGCTAATATAAACAGTGTATGTAATTTATCAATAGAAACAAACTACACTGAAGTCTGTTTTTGTGTTGTTAGGACGAACAGTCTCTAGCCATTGAGCCACTGAAACCTCAAGAAGCAAATTGTTGGAGCCCTGTCAAGTCCTCCCAGAATCTCCAGAGCTGGTTAGAGATAGAGCTTTTCCCTGGGGAGCCGTTCAGTTGGGAGCATGGAGAGGGTCATGGAAAGGGCACAGGAAGGGCTACAGAACTGTACTCGTTGTGAGAAAGCAAGAAAGTTCCACAATTTCTCAGACTTTGTTTCTTACACGTTAATGAAAAAAAGGGAATAGAGGGACTTCCCTGGTGGTTGTCCAGTGGTTTAGACTCAGCACTTCCACTGCAGGGGCCGAGGGTTCAATCCCTAGTCAGAGAACTAAGATCCTGCATGCCACAAACCGTGGCCAAAAAAAGGGGGGAGGGGATAGAAATCCCTGTTTCTCAGAGTTATTTGAGAATCAATGACCTAATATGTGCAGTAGAACATAGCACAGCACTGGACACAAAGTACATAATGAGTGTCAGTCACCTGTCCTTGTCTTTCTTCTAACAAGTCTCCAGACCTCTTAGAAAGAAGTTTTCCAGCTCATACTGAATCACAGCTTCCACAGAAGCTATTCTATCTATGTCCATATATGCAGGGCCCTGAAAAAGGTAATTTTTGTGCTTATGTTTGATGCCCTTAAGCACATCTTTTTCCAAACAGCTTCTCCTCATCTACCCATGCCTGCTAATCTAGCAGTACTTTACAGGGTTCAGATTGCTCTGACTCTAAAACAACCTACTTTTGCTTCTGATAGTCCATAACAGGAAACATTTTTATAGAGTATAACGGAGAGGCTGGCAGCATAATGGAGACTCTAGAACAAGACTTAAAATGCTGCAGTTTTCCATCAGTCACACGACACAGCATGTCATGCATAAGAAACAGCTGATTTATTAGCCTGATGGAGCAGGCTGTGAATATGAAATGATAGGGTGCAGCCACAGACCAGTTGCAGGAAAATGTGCAGTTGTGGGCCAACTCATGGGTGCCGTTGACAATAATGCCAGAGATCAATTCCGACCAACACATATTTATTTATCAGGAAAACTCTGAGAGATGACAAAGCACGGGAGCCAGCCAGCCCCACAGGGAAGACAACCAGTGTCCAGACTGAACTCTTGTGTGAGTTGGTAACAAATCTACTTTCCCCCGCGTGGTGATGCTACTAAATAAATAACATGAATAAAAATAAACTATTGGAAGCCTATTTCTCACATTACATTAGCGAGGATATTTGAGGATCTGTTTCATGGCTTTAATTCAGGCATATTTCCCCCCTCATCTTTTTCTGAAACAGATCAATTTCTGTTTGTGACATTACCTATCTTAGGAATAGTTGTTTACGGCATGTGGAGAATGGGAATTGGTTAGCCAGCAAACCAAAAAGGGCAGATGATGTAAGCCTCGTAGGGCAGAAGTAAATGTGGGTGAGAGCTAAAAAGTTCAAAACTCCTCACCTTCTGAGCACCAATGCATTTCCTGAAAGGAGATCAAAAATGTACCACCTAGGGCTTCCCTGGTGATGCAGTGGTTGGGGGTCCGCCTGCCGATGCAGGGAACGCGGGTTCGTGCCCCAGTCCGGGAGGATCCCACATGCCGCGGAGCGGCTGGGCCCGTGAGCCATGGCCGCTGAGCCTGCGCGTCCGGAGCCTGTGCTCCGCAACGGGAGAGGCCACAACAGTGAGAGGCCCGCGTACCGCAAAAAAAAAAAAAAAAGCACCACCTATACTGGTTTGAGAGTAGTAATCCCCACATTCCAGCTGAATGTTAAGTACATACAAATTTCTAAAGCCTCTCATAATATTATTTTGACATTGCCTTTTCAAAATAAAATACTTACGTGATTTCATTTTGACCTGTATAGTGACTTTCTGACCCATAACGATGTCACAGAAAAACATACTGCTGAAATCATCTAATTACTGAGTATGTGCCTCAGACTATGTCCAGCCAAACTAAAGTTGAACATTTCATGGGAAAAAACCTTGCTCAATGACCTAGATATTTCCCACCTTAAAATTCTTTAAGATAGTATTTCACGTCAATTTTTATTTCCCCGCACAATCCATGATTGTGCCATGATTTCCTATTTCACTTTGCCGGTATTCACACAACATTAGGTGTAACATTTTACAAGAACCCACCAAAACCAGTTAAGCCTGACTGGCTCTATAGATAGTGACTTTACTTTCTGAACCAGAAATGTTATAGGACACATGGGCTGCCAGCAGGGCAGAGCACTTTGTATCCAACCTGTGTCCTTGAAACAGTCTCTCCTCCAGCAAATGAGTCCTCAAAACTGCCACTGGGATTATCTTCATAAAACTGAAATCTGATCAAGCCACTCTGATGCTTTAACCCCTTTGAAATCTCTTCTTTTCCTATAGGATAAAATCTAAACTTTTTGGGTGGGCAACAAAACTCCAAATAGCCTGCCTCAAGACATCTCTTTCACCATTGCAGGTTCCATCCAGCCATTCTGAACTTCTCACCATGTCTTAACACAGCCTTTCCTAAATTCCATATCTTTGCACCTATATCCTCTCTCGGGAAATACTCTTCCCCACCACACACACACACACACACACACACACACACACACACACACACACACACACGAGTACATAAGCACATGTACTTATCCTTCAAGACAAATTCTTTCCCATGTTCTCCCATGCAGTTAGCTGTTTCTAAACAACTTATCTGTGCCTCTATCAAAGCATTCACCACATTTTATATCAACTTATCTATTTATACATTTAGGCCCACTCCTAAGCTGGAGTTCACTATAGTTTTAGGTAAACTATATTAAGGAATAACTCTAAATTATAACTGCTGGATTATGAAGTCTGCCTTCTCCCCACTGTCATTAGGTGGGTTCGATCATGATCAAGGCAACCACTTGGGGGAGATGTTGTAAAGATGTTACCAGCATAGGGTGGGTGAGGGGACAGACTAGTGACCTTTAATAACTCTAATAACGTTAATATCTGCAATAATTCTTCCAAACCTAAGATGATGCGTGCAACAACAGAAACAACCAGCATCAAAACAGCCTAGTTGTTTAATCAATAACCAGCAGTTGTAAAACCAGGGCTTCCATCAAGTTCCACTGTGTGGGAAGGCAGCATATGTACAGCTGTTCATTAGGTTGAAACTTCACATTAGATACAGCTTGGATTTAATAGCTGTGAATTTTGTATCTCTAGAAAGCTCATTAAAAGACTATCACTCCCCTTTTTGTTGGTTACTAAAGAAGTTTAGGAAGTATACCTACTGGAGAAGTATGAGAAGTTAGAGAGGATTAATTTAGATAGGTGCTAATTCCAAAGAGGAACAATAATAACAAAAAGCCTTTCTTTCCTTACACAGAAGTTCTCTTTGAATACAAATATAAACTCTAGGCAAAATGCTTTGGCCCAAATAATTAGACTCCTGCTGACAATCAGAGTCAGCGGCGGACTGATGTCATGCCAAAGGACACGCAGTCTGAGCCTTTAACGTAGAGTTCTAGGGCTAATTAGAAAAATTACACCATGCCACATCCAGTTCTGGAGTCTGTATTTCAGCTGCAGAAGGTGATACCAGTAATGTATGGTGTCACATCTTCAGTCTCGATCTAAGACAAAGAACAAAATACTTTTAAAAGAATTCCTGAAGAACAGAAGGGATTCAGCCTTACTTGCCTCTTCACGAACACCTAATAAAAGAGAGAGAAAACAGGGTTATCTTCAACAAGCAAATCTTTCTCATTCTCAATTTTCATCCACCTGATTTGCAAGTTATTTTTTCCCCTCTCCTCCTGGAAGTAAAACAATAAAAACCTAAGCCTCTTCTAGTCAGTTTCCAGTACAATGCAATACAGTGCCAGCTTTTGTTCCCAGAGCCTAAAACAGGCTGGGGAACCGCACATGTGCTCTCCAATGTCCATGGATGGCTGAAACTTAGAAAAGGTGCCTTCAGTTGACATAAGCTGTTTCAGCCTTGTCCAGAGTCTGAAACCAGTTCTGTCCTGGGTGTTCCTCCTCAAACACTGGGGATACTGATTCTATTTGGTTCTAAGCCCCAGTTTCCTACTAACTGCAACGACTTGATCTAGAATCCTGTCCTGCCTCTCCTTCCTCAGGAGGCTCCACACCACCGCAAGGATGCTAACACAGTTTTTCCAGAAGCAATCATCTAAACCAAACCTAGGTCATCAAAAAGCCATAGCCAAGAGGTAATCAGGAAAAAGAAGGTTCTAGGAGAAGAGAGGTCTCAGAAAGCATTAATCACAGACAGCATCTGATGAAAATTTTCCATTATCTCAGACAGTCAAAATTATCAAAATAACAGAGCCAGGCGGCCCTGGGAGCTCCGCCTCTGCCAGCCGGACCCAGCATGTTGCTCGGACCGGTGCTCAGGGGGCCCAGGCCTGCTAGAGGCCTGGGGGGCCACCGCCTTCTGCCCCAAGAGCCCCGCGGGCCCTGCGGCGCAGTACCAGAGGCCTGGCTTGCAGGTGGGAACCCCTGTCACCAGGGAGCTGGATGCCCATGGCTGGATTGAAGGTGGGACCCCCTGCCAGCTCCCCATTTGGCGCAGCTGCTCCACTTCGACCTGGCATGCCACCCACCATGACGGACCCATTCCAAAAACTCCTGCTTGTGCCCCAGGCCCAGCCCCCGATGTCTGCCCAGCGCGGGGGGTTAAAGAGGAGGAAGGTGGCAGATAAAGTTCTACCTCAGCGAATTTGGGAGCTTGTCCCAGAACCTCAGGCGTGCATAGATCTCTTGGCTTTTGAGCGGAAGCTGGACCAGACCATTGCTCGAAAGCGGATGGAGATCCAGGAGGCCATCAAAAATCCTCTGACGCAAAAACGAAAGCTGCGGATCTATATTTCTAATATGTTCTGTCCCAGCAAGGCAGAAGGTGATAGTGCAGGAACCGCAGGGACCCCCAGGGGGAAACCCAGCAGGGGACAAGGTGGCTTCCTGGGAACTCTGAGTAGAGGGAAAACTGCTGGATGATCTTAGGAAACAGAAGAGGAAGTTTTCTTCATTCTTTAAGAGGCTCGTCATTGAGCTGGACAAGGAACTGTACGGGCCTGACAAACACTTGCTGGAGTGGCACCAGATGCCCACCACCCAGGAGACAGATGGCTTCCAGGTGAAACGGCCTGGAGACCTCAACATCAAGTGCACCCACCTGCTCATGCTGGATCATCAGCCTCCCCAGTACAAGTCGGACCCCCGACTGCGGAGGCTGCTGAGGGTGCACACACAGACGAGGGCTGCCATCATGAAGGCCCTGTGGCTCTACATCAAACACAACCAGCTGCAGGACGACCACGAGCGGGAGTACGTCAACTGCAACTGGTACTTACTTCCGCCAGATCTTCAGTTGTGGCCGACTGCGTTTCTCTGAGATTCCCATGAAGCTAGCCAGGTTGCTGCAGCATCCAGACCCCATTGTCGTCAACCATGTAATTAGTGTGGACCCTAACAACCAGAAGAAGACAGGCTGTTATGACATTGATGTGGAGTGGATGACCCACTCAAGGTCCAGATGAGCAATTTTCTGGCCTCTACCACCAATCAGCAGGAGATTGCTTCCCTTGATGTCAAAATCCATGAGACCATTGAGTCCATCAACCAGCTGAAGACCCAGAGGGATCTCACGCTCTGTTTTAGCACTGACCCCCAGGACTTCATCCAGGAATCGCTCCGTTCCCAGCGCCAGGACCTCAAGATTATCACTGATGTGATTGGGAGTCCTGAGGAAGAGAGACAAGCTGCTTTCTATCACAAGCCCTGGGCCCAGGAACCAGTGGGGAGGCACATCATTGCCAAGGTGCAACAGCAAAGGCAGGAACTGGAACAGGTGCTGGGAATCTGCCTGACCTAACTGCTCAGGGATCCCTTCCTTTCTTCCCAGCCCTGGAGCCACCCCCTCCTCAGCCTGGAAGGGGACCACCCACTGGGGCACAGACATGTAGGATGAGGGGGTGAGGGGTGTCTCCTGTCAGCCTCTGCTCCCCAGCTTTAGTTTCATAAGTGTAGTGATAGGATTCCTTGTTGCTTTGTCCCCAAAGCCTTACTACTTACACGTTGGCTTTAATTGGATTCACAGAAGAGGCCTCCTCTGCCCCCTGCAGGCAAGCCCAAGTAGGACCTGGAGGCTGTGCTTTGACATCATAATGGAGACTTTTCAGAACCAAAGGCCCCTGGCTTTGCTTGTTTACTGACCCCCTTGGAGCAAGTGTCAGCGCTGGCTCTGGGGAGCTTGGCGAGGAAGAGGGGCACAGCTCACACTCTTCCTAGCCTTTCCAAACCAAAGTTCTATGCCATTCCTACCAGCCCAGCCTTGCTGCTGGTTTTTTTTCCTTTCCTTTGGGTATTTTCAGTATTCGTGGGGCAGGTTTTTCTATGCGGGAGCCACTTTTTTTGTACAGCGGTAAGCTTGGGTTTTTCAGGGAGCCCTACTTGGTGGCTCCTTCCTTATTTTCTGTTCTCAATCTATGCAAGCGGCTCTGGCCTCCATCATCTCCTGAGAGGCCAGAGAGCTGCCACCCAAGCTCTTGGGCCCAGGGGTAATGCCTTTTAGAGGGAGGGCACACTAGTTCTCTGGTGTGGCCTGAGGCATGGGTGTGTATCATTGCCCTTTGGAGCTTGGTAAGGAGGGTGGACCTAGGGCTTGGCAAGTGCCACTTCTGGCAGGTTTGGAAATTTCCAAATAAATCTTTGTTCATTGGTGATAAAAATAAATAAATAAATAACAGAGCCATTACAAAGTTGCTCTTTCCTTATCAGTACGTTTGAAGAAAATAACAGGTCTTTGTCTTAAGGTGTTCATTCAACTTACGGAGTTCAGTTCATCAGAAGCTCCACAATTTGTGTTTTCTAGTTGCCTCTTTCTGGAATCGCTGAATATTTGAATATCTAGTGCTTATATATGAACCAAATGAAAGTTATTCTGAGACAAATATTACTCAAGCCAAATTATTTTAATGTCAAATATGTTAATAGTAGCTTTTCAAAAGTGTAAACATGGAGAGCTCAGAGAGCAAGTTTAAGAATTCTTTATCAAATAAACAACATGGGTTTTGGCCCATTTTTTCTGCTGGAACAATAGAAATCCAAGTGATACATACAGAGAAAGCAGCAGAGGTCATAACAGCATTTGAATCTCATACTAGCCTGTTTCACTTCCTTCTCACAATTACCATTCTGCTTGTCTTTATCCTAGTGATAAAAACCAAAATAAAACCTCAAAATCAGATATTGAAACCCAAGATTATTTATAGCTGCCCAATTTCTTATGACATAGTTACATTAGAGTTGATCCAGTTCTGCATGACTAGGAAAATTAAGCATGAAGCACCTTCTTCAACCTACTTCTCTAGTATCTAGGATGCTTTGCAGAAATTCAACATGTGTGTGCTTTCTCTTTGGTGGAAAAAAAAAAAAAACAAAGATAGATGGCATCACCTGAAAAGCAAAAGAAGTGAGGGCCTAAGCCTGTGGAGGCAGTTTAATCACCTGCAAGCAGTTTATCATTCAACATAATAGCACAGGGCCTTAAAAAGTCTGCTCTGACACTCTTATTTGTCCTGTGATAGAGTGCTCCCTGCATGGGAATTTAATATCCCCACTGCAATCAAACTTTGATGTGCACAGAATGTGTCTGTCATCTGTAAGCTGGAAGTCACAGTGCAACCCACTTCGCTGACCAGGAAGGGCCAGTCTGTTTCCCACAGGAAGGTTCTCAACTTCAGTTAGCACCTAAGACACAATTTTGGACACCCAGACCCCACCTCAGAATGCCCGAGACTAGGGCCTGGGCATTGTTTTCAAAGCTACATGGTGATTTTGTCACAGAGCTGCATTGAGAATCACAGGGATGCAGTGTTGACCTTTCAGTGTCGTTGCTGGTGCATTGTTTTAAAATTCAGTCCAGGGACTGGGTGTATACTGCCTTCCAGAAAATGAAGGCAGCCTCTTTTGTGGAGGCTACATAATAGTTTTCCCTCTGGGTGATCAGCCCCCGGGAAACTCTCTGATGGAGCGTAAATCTCCCTTTTCATACAAACAAGCCAATCTCCTGGCTGTTCTGCTCCTGATTAGCCTGGGACAAAATCTCTTGTTCCAGGCAAAGTAGGTGTTATATATTATCATCATTTTATAAATAAAGAAATGGAAAGCCTGAGAAGTAGAATGACTTGCCTACTTTCATACTACAGACTAAAAGGTGACTGGTTCAAAACGAGGATTAAGATTTTCTACCTCTAAGCTTTCTTCTGATTTTAAAATGTATTTTCTATTGTGTTAGGTTCACATGCGAATAAAATCTCAGGGTTAGGAAAGCAGGATGTCCTCTTTAAAAAAATAAAAAGCAGTTTATTTTAGAAAAGTGGTTCTCAGAATGTGGTTTCTGAATGAGCAGCTTGAGAATCACTTAGGGATTTGTTAGAAATGCAAATTCTCAGCCCTCACCCTAGACCCAGAAAATGAGAACTTCTGGGTGTGGGCTAGCTCTCCAGGCAATTCTGAAATTTTAAGAACCACTGTTTTAGACAAAAGCCAAACTATAAACCCTTTCCCCCAAATTTTGTTGAAATAGAATCTCATAAAAATATTTTTTTAAAACTCAAAGGTAAAGTCAGAGAGAAGTAATAGTTTTTGGAGAAGTAAATCAGCTTGGTTGCCAGAGGTGGAGTCTTCTTGGCTGGAAAATAATCATTAGACAATTGTGGGAAATCATCCCCAAATATTTTTCTCTCTTGAGAAGACATTTAAGTAAAAGTTAAGGGCAACAGGCAGAAACAGTTTAAAGGAAATACGTTGAGTAAAGAAAGAGAATTCTCTGGCAAGGAAGGTACTAGGGCTTAATTAGGTCCTCAAACTAGCAGAAAAAATGAAAAAAGGCCCTTAGGAGAGAGATGGACAGGGTTACCAAATCTGTTTTCCTTTCCACAAATCTGTTTTCCTTTCCACTTGAGTACACAGCCCAGACTCCCTTGTAGTAGAGTGTGGCCCCAGGACTGAGTTCTGACTCCTGGAATATGAGTAGAAGGGGTGGACGCTGCTTCCAGCGCAGCCCATTAAAAAAAAAATCTCTGTCATAATGCTCACTCTTCTCTCTTCTCACATTGGCCTACTGGAAGCAGAGGATTCAGCAGAAACCTCCATGGCTTTAAGGGACAGTAGATCCACAAGCTAGAAGGACCCAGAGCTCATAAATCACCCTAGGGAATGACACTACCACACACCTACACAAAAACACTATATGAATGAGACAAATTCCCACTGGGCTAAGCCAGTGAAGTTTGGGGGTTGTTACAGACAGCATCTACCATGTGTAATCTAAGTCTTTGCGAGAGTGACTAAAATAAATGCATTTTTAGTCAAAGCAGCAATGTTTCATACCGAGTTCTGATGCCTGCACCTCAAATGGCTATAGAGCAGTAGCTACAGAATTCCCTGTAGATTAAAAAGTGCTCCTGTAAGTAGCAGCCAAGCACACCTGTACCTTGTTTTCTCTGTGAGCCCTCCCAGATAACACAGGGTCTCACTGCTCCTCTTTACCAGATTGTCCCTTCTGGAATTTCCCATTATATCCACGTGATGTTTAGAAGACAGAAAGGTGATATATTTAGGGTCTATATTTTAAGTCTAACACTAATAATTGACCACAAACATCATTCATGATGAGTATGTTTTCAGAAATCTTTACTTCTCTCCTCAGTCCCACCTTTTGTTATGACATCCCCATTTTCCCTTGATGCCCTATTATCTATCTTCCTTGAAGATGTCATACCTCTTGTTCAATATTCATTCATTGCTTAAAAAATTATTTGTCCAGTGGGGGAAATAGACAAGTCATCTTTTCAGTCTGTACACAGCTTCTGACATGGATGAGTCTTCCATTGGCTTCCATCACACAACTCTCTCCTTGTTTATTCCTATTCTCTGGCACTTCCTCCTCCCTCTGCTTTGCATGACCATCCTTCTCTATCCAATAATTAAATGATATTAAGTGATAGAACTTCCTCAAGTCTCTGTCTTAGCCTTTCTCTCTCTCCAATTTCTATATTCAGGCTCTTATATCGACATCAACAACTTCTATTTTCGCCCACCTACACATGACTCAAATCTGTGAATATTTCTCATGTACAGACCTTGCTTTGGCGTTCCAGACTCACATAACAAATTACCTGCTAAACATGTCTACTTGGATATCTCAAAGGCATTTTAAACACAACATAACACACAATTGAATTCATTGTTTCCAGCCTCATACTCCACCTCCACGTCTTCTTAGAGTGACCATTATCAGTGAATGATACAAGCTTCCATTCTGATAAGCAAGCCAGACATCTAAGAATAATCCTAGACACCTCCCTCTTTCTTGCCCCTGATAGCTACTCCAAAACCACATCTTACTGATTTCACTTCCAAAATACCTCCTGAATCTGTATACTGCACCACATCTCCTCTATAGTATCCCAACCCAAACTGCCCACATCTCTTGCTTGAATGATGGCATTGCTTTTCCTTTTTAAAACACCACCAAATAGTCCATTCTCTACAATGCACAGTGATTTTTTTCAAATTGCAAATCTGATCCCATCATTCCACTACTATTTAAAACTTATCAGAGGCTCTCCCTCAATCCTAGGCTAAAGATACAAATGCTTAACATTGCCCACAAGACCCTACCTTGGCCTGGATCCCATCTGCCTGCCCAGCCTCATCTCAAAACCACCCTTTCACTTTCCCTCTGCAAACCAACCACACTGGCTTTTTTCTTGAATGGGCATGTACCCTCCAACCACAGAACCTGGAACATACAAATTCCTTGGTCTCAAACAATTTCCTTACTTGTCTCATCTCCCTTTCACTTCTACTTTTAGATTTTATCTCACCTTGTTTCCCTTTCTCAGGGACCCTAGTGTGACCTCCATTTTATGGTTAATGGCCCATTACTAAGTCCTCCTAGAATGGCTCCATCTCCACACTAATGATAGCTGTAAATTTGCATTAAATTGTAGGATTCTTTGCTTAATGTCTATTGCCCTTGCTAAACTACAAGCTGCCCCGCAAAATCAGGAACCATGTCCAATTTTGTCCCACCACTGTATCCTAAGTCTCTCACTCATTTAACAAATATTTATGTGTCAGGAAATATTCTAGGTGCTAAGGACATAGTAATAACAAGACAGAGAAGTTTCCACCTGTTGTGGTATGTACATTGTAGTAATAGGAGATAGAAAATTAAAAATATATTTTTTAAAATAAGAAAAATAATAGGTAATAACAAGTACTATGCAGAGAATTCAAATAGGATCATATGACACAATGTGATTAAGATGTTTATTTCAGATTGAAAGAAAACCTTTTTGGAGTGGTGAAATTGAAAATTTTAGTTAAAATTTTGACAAGATGAAACCAGTCATGTGAAGACTGATGAGGAGAATCCTCCAGGAAGAGGGCTGTAAGATGGGAGCCAACACCTGACACAGGCTAGGTTCATTATGAATGTTTAATAAATATTAATTGACTGTTGTCAGATAAGCAGGGCCCAGTGAGGGGCTATTAACCCAGGCTTCTCTTCTTTAGCCTATGAGAGATGTAGGGGACAAAGGAAAAAGGGACAGGTGACACGAATGGTGTCTGTTGTAGTTGCTGTTGACTGATAGATCCTCAGTGCTGCTTTCCAGGGAAGCGAGATATGACACATTGAATTTTTTTTTGTTTTGCGGTACGCGGGCCTCTCACTGCTGTGGCCTCTCCCGTTGTGGAGCACAGGCTCTGGATGCACAAGTTCAGTGGCCATGGCTCACGGGCCCAGCTGCTCCACGGCATGTGGGATCTTCCTGGACCGGGGCACGAACCCGTGTCCCCTGCATCGGCAGGCGGACTCTCAACCACTGCGCCACCAGGGAAGCCCGACACCTTGATTTTTGTAATTTCTATTGTGAGACAGGGATGACTGGTCTTAGTGATGAGCGATTAAGTAACTTGCACACAGTAAGACTCTGGACAGGCTGAAGGAAAAGCTGCATCTGCTGTAACTATTACTGTTTTACTCAAATTATAGCTGACTCCAAGACCTGGCTTTGAACTTGGCACAGTATGGTTAAAACTATTTTCTTGATTTAGAGGTTCTCCTTTCAAAGTTAAGCTAAGTGTGCAAACAAATTCATAATATCTAGAACATATGACAAACATAAAATATATTTTTTAAGTCCAGGATCATCTCATGTCTTCTTCCCTGCCCTTGCATACTCTCTCAAATTGCAATTGTCTTTGGTTATTTTCCTCCTCCTCTAACTGTGGAGTAACAATAAAGCTTTACACATTGAATGATGAATAAGACATGTTCTTGCCCAGGAAGAAAAGGGGATCAAAGCAAAGTATGTTACTCAAACTATCAGTCTTTTTCAAAAGCAAATGTTTCTTCCCAGGATGAACTAAAATATTTAAGGTTTCAAGAAAATGTGGTCTAGAAAGTCCTTTAAAGTTGTTGTTCAATTACATAAGTAAATTGTTCTATAGAATAAGAGTTTTAAAACAATCAGGTTTCAGATTTTTTTCTAAATGACTCTGTGTGTGTGTGTGTGTGTGTGTGTGTGTGTGCGTATGAGAGAGAGAGAGAGAGAGAGAAGAAAGAGAGGGGAAGAGTAAGACGCGGAGATCACCTTCCTCCCCACGGATACACCAGAAATACAGCTACACGTGGAACAACTCCTACAGAACACCTACTGAACGCTGGCAGAAGACCCCAGACCTCCCAAAAGGCAAGAAACTCCCCACATACCTGGGTAGGGCAAAGCGGAGAGATCCCCACACAGAGGATCGGTGCCGAGCGGCACTCACCAGCCCGAGAGGCTTGTCTGCTCGCCCTCCGGGGCGGGCGGCGCTGGAAGCTGAGGCTTGGGCTTCGGTCAGAGCGCAGGGAGAGGACTGGGGCTGGCGGCGAGAACTCAGCCTGAAGGGGGATAATGTGCCACAGCTAGCCAGGAGGGAGTCCGGGAAAACTCTGGAGCTGCTGAAGAGGCAAGAGACATTTTCTTCCCTCTTGGTTTCCTGGTGCGCAAGGAGAGGGGATTAAGAGCGCTGCTTAAAGGAGCTCCACAGATGGGCGCGAGTCGCGGCTGAAAGCGCGGAGCCCAGTGACGGGCGTGGGACGCTGGGGCTGCTGCTGCCGCCGCCAAGAAGCCTGTGTGCGAGCGCAGGTCACTGTCCACACCGCCCTTCCGGGAGCCTGTGCAGCCCGCCACTGCCGGGGTCCCAGGATCCAGGGGCGGCTTCCCTGGGAGAACGCACGGTGTGCCTCGGGCTGGTGCAACGTCACACCGGCCTCTGCCGCTGCAGGCTCGCCCTGCACTCCGTGCCCCTCCCTCCCGCCCGGCCTGAGAGAGCCAGAGTCCCCGAAGAGGCTGCTCCTTTAACCCTGTCCTGTCTGAGTGAAGAATAGACGCCCTCCGGTGACCTACACACAGAGGCGGGGCCAAATCCAAAGCTGAGACCCAAGAGCTGTGAGAACAAAGAAGAGAAAGGGAAACCTCTCCCAGCAGCCTCAGAAGCAGCGGATTAAAGCTCCACAATCAACTTGATGTACCCTGCATCTGTGGAATACATGAATAGACAACAAATCATCCCAAATTGAGGAGCCAGGAGTCAGTGCTGTGCCTCTGAGGTGGGAGAGCCAACTTCAGGACACTGGTCCACAAGAGACCTCCCAGCTCCACATAATATCAAACGGCGAAAATCTTCCAGAGATCTCCATCTCAACACCAGCACCCAGCTTCACTCAATGACCAGCAAGCTACAGTGCTGGACACCCTATGCCAAACAACTAGCAAGACAGGAACACAATGCCACCCATTAGCAGAGAGGCGGCCTAAAATCATAAAAAGTCCGCAGACACCCCAAAACACACCACCAGACGTGGACCTGCCCACCAGAAAGACAAGATCCAGCCTCATCCACCAGAACACAGGCACTAGTCCCCTCCACCAGGAAGCCTACACAACCCACTAAACCAACCTTAGCCACTGGGGACAGACACCAAAAACAACAGGAACTACGAACCTGCAGCCTGCAAAAAGGAGACCCCAAACACAGTAACATAAGC